>NC_053025.1:357176452-357818658 GCF_003073215.2 Triticum urartu
GACACTGGTCCGGATGACTCAAAGTCGCAAACCGGATACGTATTTATATTGAATGGTGAAGCTGTAAGTTGGTGCAGTTCCAAGCAGAGCGTCATGCCGGATCTACATGTGAAGCTGAGTACATAGCTGCTTCAGAAGCAGCAAATGAAGGAGTCTGGATGAAGGAGTTCATATCCGATCTAGGTGTAATACCTAGTGCATCGGGTCCAATGAAAATCTTTTGTGACAATACTGGAGAAATTGCCTTAGCGAAGGAATCCAGATTTCACAAGAGAACCAAACACATCAAGAGACACTTCAATTCCATCCGCGATCAAGTCAAGGAGGGAGACATAGAGATTTGCAACATACATACGGATCTGAATGTTGCAGACCTGTTGACTAAACCTCTTCCACAAGCAAAACATGATCAGCGCCAAGACTCCATGGGTGTTAGAATCATTACTGTGTAATCTAGATTATTGACTCTAGTGCAAGTGGGAGACTGAAGGAAATATGCCCTAGAGGCAATAATAAAGTTGGTATTTATATTTCCTTATATCATGATAAATGTTTATTATTGATGCTAGAATTGTATTAACCGGAAACTTGATACATGTGTGAATACATAGACAAAACAAAGTGTCCCTAGTATGCCTCTACTTGACTAGCTCGTTAATCAAAGATGGTTAAGTTTCCTAACCATAGACATGTGTTGTCATTTGATGAACGGGATCACATCGTTAGGAGAATGATGTGATGGACAAGACCCATCCGTTAGCATAGCATTATGATCGTTAAGTTTTATTGCTATTGCTTCTTCATGACTTATACATATTCCTCTGACTATGAGATTATGCAACTCCTGAATACCGGAGGAACACCTTGTGGCTATCAAACATCACAACGTAACTGGGTGATTATAAAGATGCTCTACAGGTGTCTCCGAAGGTTTTTGTTGGTTTGGCATAGATCAAGATTAGGATTTGTCACTCTGAGTATCGGAGAGGTATCTCTGGGCCCTCTCGGTAATGCACATCACTATAAGCCTTGCAAGCAATGTGACTAATGAGTTAGTTACAGGATGATGCATTACGAAACGAGTAAAGAGACTTGCCAGTAACAAGATTGAACTAGGTATGATGATACCGACAATCGAATCTCGGGCAAGTAACATACCAATGACAAAGGGCATAACGTATGCTGTTATTGCGGTTTGACCGATAAAGATCTTCATAGAATATGTAGGAACCAATATGAGCATCCAGGTTCCGCTATTGGTTATTGACCGAAGATGTGTCTCGGTCATGCCTACATAATTCTCAAACCCGTAGGGTCCGCACGCTTAACGTTCGATGACGATTTGTATTATGAGTTATGTGTTTTGGTGACCAAAGTTTGTTCGAAGTCCCGGATGAGATCACGGACATGACGAGGAGTCTCGAAATGGTCAAGAGGTAATGATTCATATATTGGAAGGTAGTATTCGGGCATCGGAATGGTTCCGAGTGATTTGGGTATTATTTTTTGGAGTACCGAGGGGTTACCGGAACCCCTCGGGGAAGTGTTGGGCCTACATGGGCCTAAGGGGGAGAGAGGGAAGCACATAGGGGGGTGGCGCACGCCCCCCTCCTAGGGAGTCCGAATAGGACAAGGAGGAGGGACGGGTGTGGCCCCCCTTTCCCTCTCCCTCTCCCTCTCCTTCTCCTTCCTTTTCCCTTCGGTGGAAGAAAGGAAAAAGGGGGGGCCGAATCCTACTAGGAGTGGATGAAGGAAATATGCCCTAGAGGCAATAATAAAGTTATTATTTATTTCCTCATATCATGATAAATGTTTATTATTCATGCTAGAATTGTATTAACCGGAAACTTAGTACATGTGTGAATACATAGACAAACAGAGTGTCACTAGTATGCCTCTACTTGAAGAGCTCATCGATCAAAGATGGTTAAGTTTCCTAACCATAGACATGAGTTGTCATTTGATTAACGGGATCACATCATTAGGAGAATGATGTGATTGACATGACCCATTCCGTTAGCTTAGCACTTGATCGATTAGTTTACTGCTATTGCTTTCTTCATGACTCATACACGTTCCTATGACTATGAGGTTATGCAACTCCTGATTACCAGAGGAACACTTTGTGTGCTACCAAACGTCACAACGTAATTGGGTGATTATAAAGGTGCACTACAGGTGTCGCCGCTGGTACTTGTTGAGTTGGAATAGATCAAGATTAGGATTTGTCACTCTGATTGTCGGAGAGGTATCTCTAGGCCCAATCAGTAATGCACATCACTATAAGCCTTGCAAGCATTGTAACTAATGAGTTAGTTGCAAGATGATGTATTACGGAACGAGTAAAGAGACTTACAGGTAATGATATTGAACTAGGTATTGAGATACCGACGATCGAATCTCGGGCAAGTAACATACCGATGACAAAGGGAAGAACGTATGTTGTTATACGGTTTGACCGATAAAGATCTTCGTAGAATATGTGGGAGCCAATATGTGCATCCAGGTTCCGCTATTGGTTATTTATCGGAGACGTGTCTCGGTCATGTCTACATAGTTCTCGGACCCGTAGGGTCCGCACGCTTAAAGTTCGGTGACGATCGGTATTATGAGTTTTTGTGTTTTGATGTACCAAAGGTAGTTCGGAGTCCCAGATATGATCACGGACATGATGAGGAGTCTCGAAATGGTTGAGACGTAAAGATCGATATATTAGACGACTAGATTCGGACACCGAAAGTGTTCTGGGTGGTTTAGGAGAAAACCGGAGTGCCGGAGGGTTACCGGAACCCCCCCCCCCCCCGGGAGAAATAGTGGGCCTTATGGGCCTTAGTGGAGAGAGAGAGGGCTGGCCTAGGGAAGGCCACACGCCCCTCCAACTCTGGTCCGAATTGGACTAGGAGAGGGGGCGGCGCCCCCCTTTCCATCTCCCTCTCCCCCTTCCTTTCCCCCTCCTAGTAGGAGTAGGAAAGAGGGGAGTCCTACTCCTACTAGGAGGAGGACTCCTCCTCCTGGCACGCCTATAGGGGCCGGCCGGCCTCCCCCTTGCTCCTTTATATACGGGGGCAAGGGGGTACCTCTAGACACACAAGTTGATCTGTTGATCTCTCCCAGCCGTGTGCGGTGCCCCCCTCCACCATAATCCACCTCGATCATATCGTAGCAGTGCTTAGGCGAAGCCCTGCGTCGGTAGCATCATCATCACCGTCATCACGCCATCGTGCTGACGAAACTCTCCCGTGAAGCTCTGCTGGATCGGAGTTCGTGGGACGTCATCGAGCTGAACGTGTGCTGAACTCGGAGGTGCCGTGCGTTCGGTACTTGGATCAGTCGGATCGTGAAGACGTACGACTACATCAACCGCGTTGTGCTAATTAATGCTTCCGCTTTCGGTCTACGAGGGTACGTGGACACACTCTCCCGTCTCGTTGCTATGCATCACCATGATCCTATGTGTGCGTAAGAATTTTTTTTGAAATTACTACGTTCCCCAACAGTGCCATCCGAGCCTAGTTTATGCGTAGATTTTATATGCACGAGTAGAACACAAGTGAGTTGTGGACGATACAAGTCATACTGCTTACCAGCATGTCACACTTTAGTTCGGCGGTATTGTTGGATGAAGCGGCCCGGACCGACATTACGCGTACGCTTACGCGAGACTGATTCTACTGACGTGCTTTGCACACAAGTGGCTGGCGGGTGTCAGTTTCTCCAACTTTAGTTGAATCGAGTGTGGCTACGCCCGGTCCTTGAGAAGGTTAAAATAGCACTAACTTGACAAACTATCGTTGTGGTTTTGATGCGTAGGTAAGAACGGTTCTTGCTCAGCCCGTAGCAGCCACGTAAAACTTGCAACAACAAAGTAGAGGACGTCTAACTTGTTTTTGCTAGGCATGTTGTGATGTGATATGGTCAAGACATGATGCTATATTTTATTGTATGAGATGATCATATTTTGTAACCGAGTTATCGGCAACTGGTAGGAGCCATATGGTTGTCGCTTTATTGTATGCAATGCAATCGCCTTGTAATGGCTTCACTTTATCACTAAGTGGTAGCGATAGTCGTAGAGGCAATATTTGGCGAGAAGACAACAATGCTACGATGGAGATCAAGGTGTCGCGCCGTTGACGGTGGTGATCATGACGGTGCTTCGGAGATGGATATCACAAGCACAAGATGATGATGGCCATATCATATCACTTATATTGATTGCATGTGATGTTTATCTTTTATGCATCTTATTTTGCTTAGATTGACGGTAGCATTATAAGATGATCTCTCACTAAATTTCAAGGTACAAGTGATCTCCCTGAGTATGCACCATTGCGAAAGTTCGTCGTGCCGAGACACCACGTGATGATCGGGTGTGATAAACTCTACGTTCACATACAACGGGTGCAAGCCAGTTTTGCACATGCAGAATACTCGGGTTAAACTTGACGGGCCTAGCATATGCAGATATGGCCTCGGAACACTAGAGACCGAAAGGTCGAGCGTGAATCATATAGAAGATATGATCAACATAGTGATGTTCACCATTGAAAACTACTCCATCTCACGTGATGATCAGACATGGTTTAGTTGATATGGATCACGTGATCACTTAGATGATTAGAGGGATGTCTATCTAAGTGGGAGTTCTTTAATAATTTGATTAACTGAAGTTTAATTTATCATGAACTTAGTACCTGATAGTATTTTGCATGTCTATGTTGTTGTAGATAGATGGCCCATGCTGTTGTTCTGTTGAATTTTAATGCGTTCCTTGAGAAAGCAAAGTTGAAAGATGATGGTAGGAATTACACGGACTGGGTCCATAACTTGAGGATTATCCTAATTGCTGCACCGAAGAATTACATCCTGGAAGCACCGCTAGGTGCCAAACCTGCTGCAGGAGCAACACCAGATGTTATGAACGTTTGGCAGAGCAAAGTTGATGACTACTCGATAGTTCAGTGTGCCATGCTTTACGGCTTAGAACCGGGACTTCAACGACGTTTTGAACGTCATGGAGCATATGATATGTTCCAGGAGTTGAAGTTAATATTTCAAGAAAATTCCCAGATTGAGCGATATGAAGTATCCAATAAGTTCTACAGCTGCAAGATGGAGGAGAATAGTTCTGTCAGTGAACATATACTCAGAATGTCTAGGTATAACAATCACTTGACTCAATAGGGAGATAATCTTCCGGATGATAGTGTTATTGACAGAATTCTCAATCACTGTCACCAAGCTACAAGAGCTTCATGATGAACTATAACATGCAAGGGATGGATAAGACGATTCATGAGCTCTTCGCAATGCTAAAGGCTGCGGAGGTAGAAACCAAGAAGGAGGATCAAGTGTTGATGGTCAACAAGACCATCGGTTTCAAGAAAAAGGGCAAAGGGAAGAAGAAGGGGAACTTCAAGAAGAACGGCAAACAAGTTGTTGTTCAGGAGAAGAAACCCAAGTATGGACCTAAGCCTGAGACTGAGTGCTTCTACTGCAAACAGACTGGTCACTAGAATCAGAACTGCCCCAAGTATTTGGCGGATAAGAAGGATAGCAAGGTGAATAAAGGTATATGTGATATACATGTTATTGATGTGTACCTTACTAATTAGCACAATAGTGCCTGGGTATTTGATACTGGTTCTGTTGTTAATATTTGCAACTCGAAACAGGAACTACGGATTAAGAGAAGATTAGCAAAGGACGAGGTGACGATGCGTGTTGGAAATGGTTCCAAAGTCGATGTGGTCGTGGTCGGCACGCTACCTCTACATCTACCTTCGGGATTAGTTTTAGACCTAAATAATTGTTATTTGGTGCCAGCGTTGAGCATGAACATTATATCTGGATCTTTTTTAATGCGAGACGGTTATTCATTTAAATCAGAGAATAATTGTTGTTCTATTTATATGAGTAATATCTTTTATGGCCATGCACCCTTAAAGAGTGGTCTATTCTTTTTGAATCTCGATAGTGAAGATACACATATTCATAGTATTGAAGCTAAAAGATGCAGAGTTGATAATGATAGTACAACTTATTTGTGGCACTGCCGTTTGGGTCATATTGGTGTAAAGCGCATGAAGAAACTCCATTCTGATGGACTTTTGGAATCACTTGATTATGAATCACTTGGTACTTGCGAACCATGCCTCATGGGCAAGATGACTAAAACACCGTTCTCCGAAAGAATGGAGCGAGCAACAGATTTGTTGGAAATCATAGATACTGATATATGTGGTCCGATGAATGTTTAGGCTCGTGGTGGATATCGTTATTTTCTCACCTTCATAGATGATTTGAGCAGATATGGGTATATCTACTTGATGAAACATAAGTATGAAACAATTGAAAAGTTTGAAGAATTTCAGAGTGAAGTGGAAAATCATCATAAGAAGAAAATAAAATTTCTACGATCTGATCATGGAGGAGAATATTTGAGTTACGAGTTTAGTCTTCATTTGAAACAATGCGGAATAGTTTTGCAACTCACGCCACCCGGAACACCACAGCATAATGGTGCGTCCGAATGTCGTAATCGTACTTTACTAGATATGGTGTGATCTATGATGTCTCTTACTGATTTACCGCTATCATTTTGGGGTTATGATTTAGAGACGGCTGCATTCACGTTAAATAGGGCACCATCTAAATCTGTTGAGACAACTCCTTATGAACTGTGGTTTGGCAAGAAACCAAAGTGGTCGTTTCTTAAAGTTTGGGGTTGCGACGCTTATGTGAAAAAGCTTCAACCCGATAAGCTCGAACCCAAATCGGAGAAATGTGTCTTCTAGGATACCCAAAAGAAACAGTTGGGTACACCTTCTATCACAGATCCGAAGGAAAGACTTTTGTTGCTAAGAATGGATCCTTTCTAGAGAAGGAGTTTCTCTCGAAAGAAGTGAGTAGGAGGAAAGTAGAACTTGAAGAGGTAACTGTACCTGCTCCCTTATTGGAAAGTAGTTCATCACAGAAACCTGTTCCTGTGACACCTACACCAATTAGTGAGGAAGCTAATGATGATGATCATGAAACTTCAGATCAAATTACTACCGAACCTCGTAGGTCAACCAGAATAAGATCCGCACCAGAGTGGTACGGTAATCATGTTCTGGAGGTCATGTTACTAGACCATGACAAACCTACGAACTATGAGGAAGCGATGATGAGCCCAGATTCCGCAAAATGGCTAGAAGCCATGAAACCTGAGATGGGATCCATGTATGAGAACGAAGTGTGGACTTTGGTTGGCTTGCCCGATGATCGGCAAGCCATCGAGAATAAATGGATCTTCAAGAAGAAGACATACACTGATGGTAATGTTACTGTCTACAAAGCTCGACTTGTTGCGAAAGGTTTTCGAAAAGTTCAAGGAGTTGACTACGATGAGACCTTCTCACCCGTAGCGATGCTTAAGTCCGTCCGAATCATGTTAGCTATTGCCGCATTTTATGATTATGAAATTTGGCAAATGGATGTAAAGACTGCATTCCTGAATGGATTTCTGGAAGAAGAGTTGTTTATGACGCAACCTAAAGGTTTTATTGATCCAAAGGGTACTAACAAAGTGTGCAAGCTCCAGCGATCCATTTATGGACTGGTGCAAGCCTCTCGGAGTTGGAATAAACGTTTTGATAGTGTGATCAAAGTATATGGTTTTATACAGACTTTTGGAGAAACCTGTATTTACAAGAAAGTGAGTGGGAGCTCTGTAGCATTTCTAATATTATATGTGGATGACATATTGTTGATTGGAAATGATATAGAATTTCTAGATAGCATAAAAATATATTTGAATAAGAGTTTTTCCATGAAAGACCTCGGTGAAGCTGCTTACATATTGGGCATCAAGATCTATAGAGATAGATCAAGACGCTTAATTGGACTTTCACAAAGCACATACCTTGACAAAGTTTTGAAGAAGTTCAAAATGGATCACGCAAAGAAAGGGTTCTTGCCTGTGTTACAAGGTGTGAAGTTGAGTAAGACTCAATGCCCGACCACTTCAGAAGATAGAGGGAAAATGAAAGATGTTCCCTATGCTTCAGCCATAGGCTCTATCATGTATGCAATGCTGTGTACCAGGCTAGATGTGTGCCTTGCTATTAGTTTAGCAGGGAGGTACCAAAGTAATCCAGGAGTGGATCACTGGACAGCGGTCAAGAATATCCTGAAATACCTAAAAAGGACTAAGGATATGTTTCTTGTTTATGGAGGTGACAAAGAGCTCATCGTAAATGGTTATGTTGATGCAAGCTTTGACACTAATCCGGACGATTCTAAATCGCAAACCGGATACGTGTTTATATTAAACGGTGGAGCTGTCAGTTGGAGTAGTTCTAAACAAAGCGTCGTGGCGGGATCTATGTGTGAAGCGGAGTACATTGCTGCTTCGGAAGCAGCGAATGAAGGAGTCTCGATGAAGGAGTTCATATCCAATCTAGGTGTCATACCTAGTGCATCAGGTCCAATGAAAATCTTTTGTGACAATACTGGTGCAATTGCCTTGGCAAAGGAATTCAGATTTCACAAGAGAACCAAGCCCATCAAGAGACGCTTCAATTCCATCCGCGATCAGGTCCAGGTGGGATACATAGAGATTTGCAAGATACATACGGATCTGAATGTTGAGGACCCATTGACTAAGCCTCTCTCACGAGCAAAACATGATCAGCATCAAGGCTCCATGGGTGTTAGAATCATTACTATGTAATCTAGATCATTGACTCTAGTGCAAGTGGGAGACTGAAGGAAATATGCCTGATACGTCTCCATCGTATCTACTTTTCCAAACACTTTTGCCCTTGTTTTGGACTCTAACTTGCATGATTTGAATGGAACTAACCTGGACTAACGTTGTTTTCAGTAGAACTGCCATGGTGTTATTTTTGTGCAGAAATAAAAGTTCTCGGAATGACCTGAAAATCAACGGAGAATTATTTTGGAATATATAAAACATACTGGAAGGAAGATCCATGTCAGGGGGGCCTCCTCCTATACACGAGGGTGGGGGCGCGCCCTACACCCCTGGGCGCGCCCTCTGCCTCGTGGGCCCCCTGACACTCCACCAACCTCAACCCTGACTCCATACATTCACTTTCGGGGAGAGAAAAACCAGAGAGAAGGATTCATCGCGTTTTACGATGCGGAGCCGCCGCCAAGCCCTATACTCTCTTGGGAGGGCTGATCTGGAGTCCGTTCGGGGCTCTGGAGAGGGGAATCCGTCGCCATCGTCATCGTCAACCTTCCTCCATCACCAATTTCATGATGCTCACTGCCGTGTGTGAGTAATTCCATCGTAGGCTTGCTGGATGGTGATGGGTTGGATGAGATTTATCATGTAATCGAGTTAGTTTTGTTATGGCTTGATCCCTGGTATCCACTATGTTCTGAGATTGATGTTTCTATGACTTTGCTATGTTTAATGCTTGTCACTAGGGTCCGAGTGCCATGATTTCAGATCTGAACCTATTATGTTTTCATCAATATATGAGAGTTCTTTATCCTATCTTGCAAGTCTATAGTCACCTACTATGTGTTATGATCCGGCAACCCCGAAGTGACAATAGTCAGGACCACTCCTGGTGATGACCGTAGTTTGAGGAGTTCATGTATTCACTATGTGTTAATGCTTTGGTCCGGTACCCTAATAAAAGGAGGCCTTAATATCCCTTAGTTTCCAATAGGACCCCGCTGCCACAGGAGGGTAGGACAAAAGATGCCATGCAAGTTCTTTTCCATAAGCACGTATGACTATATTCGAAATACATGCCTACATTACATTGATGAACTGGAGCTAGTTCTGTGGCACCCTAGGTTATGACTGTTACATGATCGATCGCATCCGTCATAATTCCCCATCACCGATCCAATGCCTACGAGCTTTTCCTATATTGTTCTTCGCTTATTTACTTTTCCATTGCTACTGTTACAATCACTACAAAACCCAAAAATATTACTTTTTCTACCGTTACCTTTTGCCACCGTTACCACTACTATCATATTACTTTGCTACTAAACACTTTGCTGAAGATATTAAGTTTCTAGGTGTGGTTGAATTGACAACTCAGCTGCTAATACTTGAGAATATTCTCTGGCTCCCCTTGTATCGAATCAATAAATTTGGGTTGAATACTCTACCCTCGAAAACTGTTGCGATCCCCTATACTGGTGGGTTATCAAGACTATTTTTTGGCACCGCTGCCGGGGAGCATAGCTCTATTCTTTGAGTCACTTGGGATTTATATCTGCTTATCATTATGAAGAACTTGAAAGATCCAAGAATGAAGATTTATCCCTCAACTACGAGGGAGGTAAGGAACTGCCATCTAGCTCTGCACTTGATTCACCTTCTGTTTTGAGTAAACTTGCGACACCAAGACATGCTTCTGCTATTAATTCTGATATGTCGCATGTTATTGATGATGCCACTTTTGCTATGCATGATACTTATGATGAAACTACTTCTATGCTTGATACTAGTGTGCCACTTGGTGAATTTCTTGATGAACAACTTGCTAGGGCTAGAGAGAATGAAATTATTGAAACTGATAATATTGGTGCCTGTTGTTGTCACACCCTAGCTAGTTCATGCATTAGAGTGATTGCATCATGTTTAAATTTCCCAGAAAGATGAAATGGGGATGATAGAACCCCAGCACCCCCCTAGAACAACTAGGGTTTACTAAAAACTTTTTCAATGAACCTGAAATGCCCTTATAAAAAGTCCACCTTTTTGTTTTGGGTTAAAACCTTTGACAAAAATGGTGAACATTTTTCTAGGACATCTTAAGGTCAGTGGATTAATCCTTATAGTATTTGCATTTGGGCATTTAAATGCTATAAAATATTTTAAATGCTCAAATAATCATAAACTAAAATGTTTACTGTTGGATATATTCTAAGCAGTAGCCATGATTAATTTTATGATTTTTGGAAATGCCCTGGCATTTTTAATAAAGCCCTAAAGTTACAGAAATAATAGAATAAATAAAAACAGACAAATAAGAGAGGGAGAGAGTTACCTGGACCTACCTGCTATGCAGCCCACCAGGCCGGCCCAGCTGGCAGCCCAGCAAACTGGCCCAGCCCACCACCGCCTCCTCCCCTGTCGTATTCCTCCTTTGCCACGAGGACGGGCGCGTGCCCGACGCGCGCGCACCGCCGTGCGCCACCTCCTGCTTGCCGCTTCACCGCTGGACGGGCTGGACGACCTCCACGTCGCGCCCCCGACCCCCTGGACACCTCACACTCTCCCCCTGCCTCTCTCCCTCGTTTCCCTCTGCCATGGCCGAAGCAGCCGCCACCGTTCCGCCGCCGTAGCCATAGCCACCGTCGTCTCTGCGCCGCCCTACCGTGTCCACGAGCTCCGCCACCCTCCTCTCCGTCGAGCAGGCCGAGCCCCGAGCGCTCGCGTACCCCGAAGCCACCGCATTGACCTCGCCCAACTCCGCCACCACCGGAGATCCCCCTTCATCGTCACCGTCGCAGCAGGCCGTCCCCGACCTCGCCGTCAGCTGCGTCGTAACCGCCGTGAGCCTAGCTGCCTCCCCACCCTCTCCGTTCCCTCTCTCGAGCCCCGTAGCGACTGCATGTAGCTCACCCGCACGCGCCGCCGCGGAGCTCGTCGTCAACGAGGCTCCGACCACCCAACGGCCGCGCCACCTTGTCCACTAGCCCTACTGCACCCCCAGGAACTCAACGCACTAACCCACGCGCCTCTCCGTGCCCCCTAGCGACGAGTCCGAGCTCACCCGAGCTCCGGCCGCTGCCAAACTCGACGCCGGTGACAACTCCGGCCACCCCAGGCCCAACCACCTACCCCACTCGACGCGGACGAGTGCCCGCATCACGTAGATGCCCTCCGTCGGCCAAATGGTCGCCGGAGGAGGAAACCCACACCCCTCCGCCGTCCCTGGCCTTGCCGGCGACGAGCCCTGGGTCAATTCCGGCGAGTTTGACCCGGGTTGACCCCAGTTTGACCCCGTCTGAGTCACTGACATGTGGGGCCAGCTCCTAACTAAATTAGATTAGTTTTTAATTAGTGTTAATCACTCTGTTAGAGGATAATGACCTCGTTAACTAACTCTCTCTCACTGACATGTCGGCCCAGGGCCTAACTAATCTAGTTTAGTGCTAACTAAACACTAACTAACTCTGTTAGTTAGCTAAGACACTGACAGATGGGGCCTACCAGTCAGGTTTGACCTGGGCTGGCGCCTTTTGACCCGCTGACGTCATAGTGACACAGTGCTGACGCAGTTAATTATTTTCTGGATTTATTCTTATATAGGAAATTCCAGAAAATAGCCAAAACTTCTAAAACTCATAGAAAATCAACCATAGCTCCAAATCAAACAATTTATATATGAAAAATGATCAGAAAAATTCAATATTTCCATCTGTAATGGTTTCATGCATGACAAAACACTTTAACCTTGCTGTTTAGGTGAAACAAGCTAATACACTTATAATGCATAAGAACTTAAGCTTCCAGTTGAATCTTTGATTCAAATGGACCCATTTTAACTTGTTTCACATTGCATTAGGCAGGACACCTCATATTGCCATGTCATAGCATGCATCATATTGTTGCATATTGCCATGTGATGAATATGTTATGTGGTGTCTTTTGTGGTAGGTTCTGCCTCCGAGGATATCTCCGAGTATCCAGCTGAAGGGCAGTACCCTACTACCACTCCATCAGGCAAGCAGCCCCATTGATCATATCGATACAATCCCATGTTCTCGCTTCTGCTCTCACTTACTGCATTAAGACAACAACGTTTCAAACTGCTGTGTGCTGCGGTAGTTGAACCCTTATCCTCTGCATGACCTGTCATTGCCACAATAACTAGATGAAACCCACTAGCATGTGTAGGAGTTGATTGAGCCATGTATGTGTTTCCTACCTTGCTATGCCTGCTATGCTTAGAGTTGTGTCAGGTCTGGTTCATCTGGGTGATGGGCTAGAGTGAAATGATTATGTCGGTAATGTGAGGGATGTGTTGAACATGATTTGGTAAAGGTATCGATGAGAGGCCATGTAGGAGTACATGGTGGGTTGTTTCATTGAGACCGTCCCTAAGAACTAAGATCTGTATGTGTGATTTAAGAATCGGCTACTACCACACATTGGGCCCTGAGATATGACCCCGCTCGACTTATTGACCGCTCTCGTCCTCTGTCCAGGAGTTGCAACTAGTTTCTGGTGTTTGTAGGTTATGTGTTGGCGGCCGTGCGTAGCGCTGACCCTAGGGGTGGACTATGATGCGGTAGATACACTATGGCCGGGTATGCCGGGCGCCCGTTTCGCGTCTCGGGACCCTGTACACATTGTTTGGGGCCGCTGAGGACACCCCGGCCGGATTTCCTTGCGGATGGAACCCGAATAGGCGATAAACCTGGACTAGAGACTTGTGCGATTAGTCAGGTCATGGTCTACACCCACATCGGCTTTCCCTTGAAGTCTGCCGAGCACATGTCGTGTGCAGACGCTAAGTGGTGGAAACATGTGTGACAAAGTACACCCCTGCAAGGTATAAAACTATTTGAATAGCCGCGTCCACGGTAAAGGACTACTTGGTTGCCTATACAGTTCATAGACAAGTTAATGGTTACTACTAAAAGACTCAAGATAAGTGTGAGTACCGAGGATGGCCCTCTCATAGGATGACGAGGGAGGATCCCCGGTGGAGTATTGCGTTGGTGATTAGTGGACTCATGTGCGAAAACTATTTTACTAGTGGTGTCTCGTAGGATAGCTTAGCCAAGAGTCAAAGTTGGCTTGCTGCAATAACTCCACCACCTTCTTGAGAATGAGCATGTATAGTAGGTTTTGTTGTAAGACTTGCTGAGTACCTTTGTACTCATGTTGCTTCAATTACTGTTTTCAGACGACAACACCGCCCTCTCCGATGGGTTTTATGTAGACCTCGACGCCGATGAGTAACTTGCCACCCAGGTGGTGATCCTGGCCATGGAGGGCCCTATGTAGATAGACAGGCTTCGACAAGCCTTCTTTCTTTGTAGTGTCTGTACTCAGACTATTTGCTTCCGCATGTGCTTGTATGCTTGTACTTGAGTGTCGGGTCATGTGACCCCTACCTGTATGAACATGTTATGTATGGCTCTCTGGACCCTTTAAATAAAGTACTTGAGTTGTAGAGTTTTGTTGTGATGCCATGTTGTATTTACACATATCGAGCATATTGTGTGTCTGATTGAAATGCTTGGTATGTGTGGGATTCGACAATCTAGTTGTTTATCCTTGGCAGCCTCTCTTATGGGGAAATGTACTCTAGTGCTCCTTGAGCCATAGTAGTCCGCTACAGCCCGGTTCATCGGAGTCTTGCTAGCCCAGCACTACTGCTTAGGACACTTGACTGGCCGTCATGTGTTTCACTTCGTTCCTATGTCTGTCCCTTCGGGGAAATGTCACGCGGTGACATCCGGAGTCCTGCCTAGCCTACTACAGCCCGGGTTCCCCGGAGTCCTGTTAGCCCAGTGCTACAGCCCGGATTCACACGTTGTTGACCGACATGCTCGATGTGATTCATGTATGCCTGTCTCCATAGGTCTGTGCCGCTTTGGGTTCACGACTAGCCATGTCGGCCCGGGTTCTCTGTCATATGGATGCTAACGACACTATCATATACGTGAGCCAAAAGGCGCAAATGGTCCCGGGCCATGGTAAGGCGACACCCATGGGGATACCATGCGTGAGGCCGCAATGTGATATGAGGTGTTACCGGCTAGATCGATGTGACTTGGAATCGGGGTCCTGACAGCGTTGGCATCAGAGCCGGACTGCCTGTAGGTTCGTTGAGCCAAACTGGTCGATGTCGACTCTAGAAATGCTTTAGTTATATGTAGGGGAATTGATTGTGGGAGGGAACGTAAGGCTCTTTTACTCCTTTACCTTATGCCCTCTGATCTGAGTCTTTCTCTTCTCATTCTACGTGGGTTAAGGACTAGGCTCTCTTCTCTCTATCAGGTTCACGTGTTACTAATCCGTAGTAGCTTATAGGATTGTTGTTACAAGCCTCAGTACAGTTTCTACTACTTTTAGTATGTTGTCAGTTGAATCGGAACCTTGATATGATGTTGTTGAGTGGTATTGCAAACTGTTGTGGATGTCTCAAATCTTTTTCTGGGCATTTACAGTCGTTATGCTGTCCGATTTCCCCTAGAAAATTCTAATGCCTTTGCATTATTCTGTGCTTTCAGATGGCCACCCGTTCGCAGAACCAAGTGGTTCGTCTGACCCGGTGCCTCGATGTACCCGGTCACACGGCCATGTTGGTTCAAGTGATGGTCGAGTCAGGCTATCGGTGGTATCCGGAATATACCGTCGAGGAGCAGTTCCGAGACTTCAACCAGAGCCAGTACCTTTGTACCGTCAGGATATATTCCTCTTATCCTGGAGCCACTGAGCCCCTTCACTGTTCCTATGGACTTGGGGTCACTATTGAGATGTCTGTGCAGGATGCAGCTTACTCAATGATGACTATCATTCGAGCCAGGACTGCCTTGCTTCAGAACATCGATTTCCGCTACATGCCAGCCTCACTTCCTGGAGCACATGGATACTATCAGGCTTTGTACTATGACTCTACACATGAGGAGTCACTACTCCGCACCACTGTCGAGATGCTCGAGGATAAGGACCATGAAAATCGGGCCTTGCGTATGGAGCTTTTCAACTCTCGTGCTGATCACTGGGCCACTTTGACTCGGTTTGCACCTGCGGTACAGGAAGGATACATGGACCTGAGGGACCTGTACCCTGTGCGGTCTGGATTGCCAGATTGTATGGAGTGGCATGATGTAGGAGGCATCACCCTCCTCGTGGTCCCTGTCTGCCACCGTCTGTGGGACCAAGGCCACATCCAAGTCCCTATGGTCCGCAGGCTCCGCAGGACCGTCTGTTCCCAGATGATCATGTTCCACTTCCAGGCTTTGGTGGTGACTTTTATGAGGATTACTACGGAGCCGTCTGAGCTAGTAGTAGTTTCACTAGTACTGTAATAGTTGTTATCTCCACAGTCCTGCGTGACCGTGGGATACGACTTGGTGTGTATCACGCTCCGGAGGTGTAGAAAAATAATGTATAGGAGCTTGGAATGCCTCCGATGAGATGTAACATCTTTCACCGTAGTTGTACTCTAGCCTGGGCTTGTACTAAACTATGTACGGTGTGTATGACCAATGGTATATATATGGCAGTTTCTATATTACCATGTCGTGCAATGAACATCTTAGCATTCCATGTTATCCATTACATTCTGCACTTCCTTGCTAAGTTTGTGCCATCCTTGCCTAAACCGTTGTCTTGTTTTTCCTAGGATGGTCAACACCCGCAGCAACCCTACTGCCTCGGAGCAGGGGGAAGCCAGTGCAGCTAGGGGTGAAAATCTACCTCACCCGCCTTCTCTGGCCGAAGTTATGCTGGAGGCGGAAAGAAACAAGCGTGAGACTAACTGCTTGCTGGAGCGGATTGAGCAGAACACTACACGCCATCAGCGAAATGACATGGTGTCAATCAATGACTTTATCAAGTTGTACCCACCAAAGTTTAATCATTCCTCAAGCCCCTCGACGCGGATGACTGGCTTCGCAGCATCACCCACAAGCTACGTTCTGCTAACGTAGCCGAAGCTGATAAGGTTACCTATGCTGCCTATCACCTTGAAGGCCCTGCTAGCCTTTGATGGGAAAACTTTGAGGCTATGCACCTGGTCGGACAAATCACTACTTGGGCTAAATTCAGTGAGGCTTTTTGTGAGCATCACATCCCGGAAGGTCTCGTAGATCGTAAGAGGGAAGAGTTCTGCAATTTCACCGAAGGAAGACTGACTGTGGATGCATATAGTCGTGAATTTGGGAATCTGGCATGATATGCTCCTGAAGAGGTATCCACCGACGCTAAGAAGCAGGCAAGGTTCCGCAAGGGACTTAGCCCTGAGCTTCGCCGCGATCTTCGTCCGCACGAGTGCACCTCCTTTCAGAAGTTGGTCAATAAAGCCATCAGTGCTGAGACAGGCCAGTCTGACTATGACGCTTCACGCAAGCACTCTCGTGATTTTGGTTATTCATCCGGCTCTGGATCTCAGAAGCGCCGGGTGTGGATTCCAAGCACGGCACTGCCACCCAGGTTCATCCCGAGGCCATCCTTTGAGGCGCCTCACCCCAACCAGCAGTTTGCACCGTCTAAGCCCTATGGTGGCCCCGCTGCTAATGCTGCTCCACGCCCCAATGTTGTGACATGTTTCAAGTGTGGAGAGCCGGGTCACTACAGTCGAGAGTGTCCCCAGAACAACAACCCCAATCAGTCTGGAGAGTCCGTTGGCCGTGGTAAGCCAGTGGGAAAGACATTCTACGCCAAGACAGCCACCACTGCACGTGGCCATGTCAACTATGTCTCAGCTGAGGAGGCTCATGATGATCCTAACGTCGTCCTTGGTACGCTCCTTGTTAATTGCCATCTGGCATCTGTTCTTTTCAATACTAGAGCATCTCATTCATTCATATCTGAGAGCTATGTTCGATTGCATAACACGACATTCTGTGACATGCCCACTACCATGGAAATTCAAACCCCTGGCTCTAGATGGCAAACCTCTAGAGTAAGCCATGGGAATGAAATTCTTGTCGATAGACTTGTCTTCCTTGCATCCTTAATAGCTCTCAAGTCCTCGGACATAAGCATCATCTTGGGTATGGACTGGATGTCAGCTCATTATGCTAATATTGATTGTGCCACTAGAACCATTCAACTTAATTACTCACCCATCAGACAAGACAGTCAATGTCCTAACTCGAGTGGCCAAGCGCCAGCTTTACTCCCTAAATGCCAACCCCCTTCCAGACCTTGAAGATATTCCGGTAGTCCGAGACTTTCCAGATGTCTTTCCAGAAGAACTGCCAGGTGTTCCACCTGACAGGGATGTCGAGTTTGTGATAGACTTTGTTCCAGGAACCGTTCCAATTTCTAGAAGACCCTATAAGATGGCAGCCTTAGAACTAGCCGAGCTTAAGAACCAACTCGATGAGTCCTTGAAAAAGGGTTTCATCCATCCTAGTTCCTCTCCTTGGGCTTGCCCCGTCCTCTTCGTCAAGAAGAAGGATGGAACGGATCGGATGGTTGTAGATTACCGACCTGTCAACTTGGTCACTATCAAGAACAAGTATCCGCTTCCCAGGATCAACGATCTTTATGATCAGCTCGCTGGATCCTCAGTCTTTTCCAAGATGGATTTGAGGTTGGGCTACCATCAAATCAAAATCAGAAACGGGGACATTCCCAAAACGGCCTTTGTTACTCGTTTTGGCCAATACGAGTACACCGTCATGTCCTTCGGTTTAACCAATGCCCCAGCCACCTTCTCTCGGTTAATGAACTCAGTCTTCATGGAGTATTTGGATAAATTCCTCGTGGTATACCTCGATGATATACTCATCTACTCCAAGAGTGAGGAGGAACATGCCGAACATCTAAGGCTGGTATTGACGAAACTTCGAGAGCATCGTCTTTATGCCAAATTCTCCAAGTGTGAATTTTGGTTGCCAGAAGTGACCTATATAGGCCATGTAATCTCTGGTAAGGGTATTGCTGTCAATCTCGAGCAAGTTCAAGCCGTCCTCGATTGGACTCCACCTGAGACGGTCAAGCAAGTTCGGAGCTTCCTTGGCTTAGCGAGTTATTGCCGTCGCTTCATCGAGAATTTCTCCAAGGTTGCTAAACCTCTAACTGAACTCCTCAAGAAAGATAAAAAGTTTGAGTGGACCCCACAGTGCGAGTTCAGCTTTCAGGAACTGAAAAGACGCCTGACATCTGCTCCCGTACTGGTACCACCAGATTTCTCCAAGGACTTTATTATCTATTATGACGCCTCGCGATAAGGACTAGGTTGCATAATCATGCAAGATCGTCAGGTAATTGCCTATGCCTCACGGCAATACATCCACATGAGGAAAATTATCCCACACATGATCTAGAGCTTGCAGTTGTAGTCCATGCACTTAAAACATGGCGACATTACCTTCTCGGTAATCGTTGCGAGATCGTCACTGATCACCAAAGTCTGAAATATATCTTCACCCAACCGGATTTGAATCTCAGGCAAAGACGTTGGGTCGAGTTGATCTCGGATTACGACTTAGGAATAACTTACACCCCGGGCAAGGCCAATGTCATGGTCGATGCGCTAAGTCGTAAATCTTATTGTAACAACCTAATGTTACAACAAAGTCAACCACTTCTCCACGAGGAATTTCGTAAGCTTAACCTTCACATAGTTCCTCGAGGATTCCTATCCACCCTGGTGGCGAAGCCTAACCTTACGAATCAAATCATAGCTGCCCAGAAGCGTGATAAGGGCAGATCCCAGATTAAGGAAAACATCGCTAGCGGAGTTGCTAAATGTTTTTCCGTGGATGAGCGAGGTGTTGTTTTCTTTGAGAATCGCTTGGTGGTTCCCAAGAAACAACATCTACGTCAGTTGATTCTTAAGGAAGCTCATGATTCCCCTCTCACCATTCATCCTGGTAGTACTAAAATGTATCAAGACCTACGCCAGAGGTTTTGGTGGACTAGGATGAAGAGAGAAATTGCTCAATGCATTGCTAGTTGCGACGTCTGTCGTCGTGTTAAAGCAGAGCATCAACGGCCTGCTGGCACCCTTCAACCTTTGGCTATTCCTGAGTGGAAATGGGATAAAATCAGTATGGATTTCATTACTGGGTTTCCCAGGACCAAGAGAGGGAATAATGCTATCTTCGTCATGATCGATCGTCTTTCCAAGGTGGCCCACTTTCTACCTGTTCATGAGAGTATCACCGCTAGCCAGCTAGTTGATTTATACATCTCCTGAATAGTGTCTCTTCATGGTATCCCATTGGAAATTAACTCAGACCGTGGGAGTCTCTTCACCTCTCGATTTTGGGAAAGTTTCCAAAATGCTATGGGAACTCGTCTCTCTTTTAGCACCGCCTTCCACCCCCAATCAAGTGGTCAAGTAGAGCGAGTAAATCAAATTCTGGAAGATATGCTCTGAGCTTCTGTCATCTCATTCGGAATGGATTGGGAGAAATGCCTTCCATTCGCGGAGTTTGCTTATAACAATAGTTATCAAGCTAGCTTGGGCAAAGCTCATTTCGAAGTTCTCTATGGACGAAAATGTCGAATGCCTCTTAACTGGTCAGAAACCGGGGAAAGACAACTCTTTGGCCCGGATATGATTCAGGAAGCAGAAGAGCAGGTTTGCGTTATTCGTGAGAAATTGAAAACAGCCCAATCTCATCAAAAGATCCAATATGATCGTAAACATAAGCTCATGACTTATGAAGTCAGCGAGAAGGCTTACCTTCGGGTTACTCCGTTAAAGGGAACCCATCGTTTTGGTATCAAAGGCAAATTGGCTCCTCGTTACATTGGACCCTTTCGCATTCTTGCCAAACGAGGAGAAGTTGCCTACCAATTGGAACTACCTCTGCATCTTTCCAGAGTCCATGATGTCTTCCATGTTTCTCAACTCAGGCGTTGCTTCGCGGATCCTATCCATGGAGTGGACCACGAAACGTTTGATCTACAAGATAATCTCTCATATCGGGAATATTCCGTTCGTATCCTTGATCAAGCCGAGCGTACCACTCGACGCCATAACATCAAGTTTCTCAAGGTTCAATGGTCACACCATTCCGAAAAAGAAGCCACTTGGGAAAGGGAGGATCGTCTTCGACTCGAGTACCCCACTTTCTTCCCAACGGATCCTAAATCTCGGGACGAGATTCTTTTGAGTGGGGGTGAGTTGTCACACGCTAGCTAGTTCATGCATTAGAGTGATTGCATCATGTTTAAATTTCCCATAAAGATGAAATGGGGATGATAGAACCCCCAGCACCCCCTGGAACAACTAGGGTTCACTAAAAACTTTTTCAATGAACCTGAAATGCCCTTCGAAAAAGTCCACCCTTTTTGTTTTGGGTTAAAACCTTTGACAAAAATGGTGAACATTTTTCTAGGACATCTTAAGGTCATTGGATTAATCCTTATAGTATTTGCATTTGGGCATTTAAATGCTATAAAATATTTTAAATGCTCAAATAATCATAAACTAAAATGTTTACTGTTTGATATATTCTAAGCAGTAGCCATGATTAATTTTCTGATTTTTGGAAATGCCCCGGCATTTTTAATAAAGCCCTAAAGTTACAGAAATAATAGAATAAATAAAAACAGACAAATAAGAGAGAGAGAGAGAGAGTTACCTGGACCTACCTGCTATGCAGCCCACCTGGCCGGCCTAGCTGGCAGCCCAGCCAACTGGCCCAGCCCACTACTGCCTCCTCCCATGTCGTCTTCCTCCTTTGCGAGGAGGACGGGCGCGTGCCCGACGCGCGCGCACCGCCATGCGCCACCTCCTGCTTGCCGCTTCGCCGCTGGACGGGCTGGACGACCTCCACGTCGCGTCCCCGACCCCCTGGGCACCTCACACTCTCCCCTGCCTCTCTCCCTCGTTTCCCTCCGCCATGGCCGAAGTAGCTGCCACCGTTCCGCCGCCGTAGCCGTAGCCACCGTCGTCTCTGCGCCGCCCTACCGTGTCCACGAGCTCTGCCACCCTCCTCTCCGTCGAGCAGGCCGAGCCCCGAGCGCTCGTGTGCCCCGAAGCCACTGCATCGACCTCGCCCGACTCCGCCACCGCCGGAGATCCCCTTTCGTCGTCACCGTTGCAGCAGGCCGTCCCCGACCTCGCCGTCAGCTCCGTCGCAACCGCCGTGAGCCTAGCTACCTCCCCACCCTCTCTGTTCCCTCTCTCGAGCCCTGTAGCGACTGCACGTAGCTCACCCGCATGCGCCGCCGCGGAGCTCGTCGCTGACGAGGCTCCGGCCACCCAACGACCGCGCCACCTTGTCCACTAGCCCTACCGCACGCCCAAGAACTCAACACACTAACCCACGCGCCTCTCCGTGCCCCTAGCGACGAGTCCGAGCTCACCCGAGCTCCGGCCGCCGCCAAACTCGACGCCGGCGACAACTCCGGCCACCCCAGGCCCAACCACCTACCCCACTCGACGCGGACGAGTGCCCGCGTCACGTAGATGCCCTCCGCCGGCCAAATGGTCGCCGGAGGAGGAAACCCGCACCCCTCCGCCGTCCCTGGCCTTGCCGGTGACGAGCCCCGGGTCAACTCCGGCGAGTTTGACCCGGGTTGACCCCAGTTTGACCCCGCCTGAGTCACTGACATGTGGGGCCGGCTCCTAACTTAATTAGATTAGTTTTTAATTAGTGCTAATCACTCTGTTAGAGGTTAATGACCTTGTTAACTAACTCTCTCACTGACATGTGGGCCCAGGGCCTAACTAATCTAGTTTGGTGCTAACTAAACACTAACTAACTCTGTTAGTTAGTTGAGACACTGACAGATGGGGCCCACCAGTCAGGTTTGACCTGGGCTGGCGCCTTTTGACGCGCTGATGTCACAGTGACGTAGTGCTGACACAGTTAATTATTTTCTGGATTTATTCTTATATAGGAAATTCCAGAAAATAGCCAAAACTTCTAAAAATCATAGAAAATCAACCATAGCTCCAAATCAAACAATTTATATATGAAAAATGATCAAAAAATCCAATCTTTCCATCTGTAATGGTTTCATGCATGAAAAAAACACTTTAACCTTGCTGTTTAGGTGAAACAAGCTAATACACTTATAATGCATAAGAACTTAAGCTTCCATTTGAATCTTTGATTCAAATGGACCCATTTCAACTTGTTTCACATTGCATTAGGCAGGACACCTCATATTGCCATGTCATAGCATGCATCATATTGTTGCATATTGCCATGTGATGAATGTGTTCTGTGGTGTCTTTCGTGGTAGGTTCTGCCTCCGAGGATATCTCCGAGTATCCAGCTGAAGGGCAGTACCCTACTACCACTCCATCAGGCAAGCAGCCCCATTGATCATATCGATACAATCCCATGTTCTCGCTTCTGCTCTCACTTACTGCATTAAGACAACAACGTTTCAAACTGCTGTGTGCTGCGGTAGTTGAACCCTTATCCTCTGCATGACCTGTCATTGCCACAATAACTAGATGAAACCCACTAGCATGTGTAGGAGTTGATTGAGCCATGTATGTGTTTCCTACCTTGCTATGCCTGCTATGCTTAGAGTTGTGTCAGGTCTGGTTCATCTGGGTGATGGGCTAGAGTGAAATGATTATGTCGGTAATGTGAGGGATGTGTTGAACATGATTTGGTAAAGGTATCGATGAGAGGCCATGTAGGAGTACATGGTGGGTTGTTTCATTGAGACCGTCCCTAAGAACTGAGATCTGTATGTGTGATTTAAGAATAGGCTACTACCACACATTGGGCCCTGAGATATGACCCCGCTCGACTTATTGACCGCTCTCGTCCTCTGTCCAGGAGTTGCAACTAGTTTCTGGTGTTTGTAGGTTATGTGTTGGCGGCTGTGCGTAGCGCTGACCCTAGGGGTGGGCCATGATGCGGTAGATACACTGTGGCCGGGTATGCCGGGCGCCTGTTTGGCGTCTCGGGACCCTGTACACATCGTTTGGGGCCGTTGAGGACACCCCGGCCGGATTTCCTTGCGGATGGAACCCGAATAGGCGATAAACCTGGACTAGAGACTTGTGCGGTTAGTCAGGTCGTGGTCTACACCCACGTCAGCTTTCGCTTGAAGTTTGTCGAGCACATGTCGTGTGCAGACGCTAAGTGGTGGAAACATGTGTGACAAAGTACACCCCTGCAGGGTATAAAACTATTCGAATAGCCGCGTCCGCGGTAAAGGACTACTTGGTTGCCTATACAGTTCATAGACAAGTTAATGGTTACTACTAAAAGACTCAAGATAAGTGTGAGTACCGAGGATGGCCCTCTCGTAGGATGACAAGGGAGGATCCCCGGTGGAGTATTGCGTTGGTGATTAGTGGACTCGTGTGCGAAAACTATTTTACTAGTGGTGTCTCGTAGGATAGCTTAGCCAAGAGTCAAAGCTGGCTTGCTGCAATAACTCCACCACCTTCTTGAGAATGAGCATGTATAGTAGGTTTTGTTGTAAGACTTGATGAGTACCTTTGTACTCATGTTGCTTCAATTACTGTTTTCATACGACAACATCGCCCCCTCCGATGGGTTTTATGTAGACCTCGAAGTCGATGAGTAACTTGCCACCCAGGTGGTGATCCTGGCCATGGAGGGCCCTATGTAGATAGACAGGCTTCGACAAGCCTTCTTTCTTTCTAGTGTCTGTACTCAGACTATTTGCTTCCGCATGTGCTTGTATGCTTGTATGACTTGAGTGTCGGGTCATGTGACCCCTACCTCTATGAACATGTTATGTATGGCTCTCTGGAGCCTTTAAATAAAGTACTTGAGTTGTAGAGTTTTGTTGTGATGCCATGTTGTATTTGCACATATCGAGCATATTGTGTGTATGATTGAAATGCTTGGTATGTGTGGGATTCGACAATCTAGTTGTTTATCCTTGGCAGCCTCTCTTATGGGGAAATGTAGTCTAGTGCTCCTTGAGCCATAGTAGTCCGCTACAGCCCGGTTCATCGGAGTCTTGCTAGCCCAGCACTACTGCTCAGGACACTTGACTGGCCGGCATGTGTTTCACTTTGTTCCTATGTCTGTCCCTTCGGGAAAATGTCACGCGGTGACATCCGGAGTCTTGCCTAGCCTGCTACAGCTCGGGTTCCCCGGAGTCCTGTTAGCCCAGTGCTACAGCCCGGATTCACACGCTGTTGACCGACATGCTCGATGTGATTCATGTATGCCTGTCTCCATAGGTCTGTGCCGCTTTGGGTTCACGACTAGCCATGTCGGCCCGGGTTCTCTGTCATATGGATGCTAGCGACACTATCATATATGTGAGCCAAAAGGCGCAAACGGTCCCGGGCCATGGTAAGGCGACACCCGCGGGGATACCGTGCGTGAGGCCGCAATGTGATATGAGGTGTTACCGGCTAGATCGATGTGACTTGGAAACGGGGTCCTGACAGCTGTTCCTGAGGGTTATGTTATGGATGAAGAAACTGCTAGAGACTTTCTTGCTTGCAATGATAGGAGTAATCTTAAGAAGCTTTTAGCTAAGCTGAAACAAAGAACTTTGAATGCTAGAATGAAATTTGATCCTACTTATGCTACTTCACCTATCTTTGTTACTGATAAGGATTATGATTTCTCTGTTGATCCTGAGATAATTACTTTAGTTGAATGCGATCCTTTCTATGGCTATGAATCTGAAACTGTTGTGGCACATCTTACTAAATTAAATAATATAGCCACCCTGTTCACTAATGATGAGAAAACTCGCTATTATTATATCCTTAAGTTATTTCCGTTCTCATTAAAGGGTGATGCTAAGATATGGTTTAATTCTCTTGATCCTGGTTGTGTGTGTAGTCCCCAGGATATGATTTATTACTTATCTGCTAAATATTTCCCTGCTCATAAGAAACAAGCCGCTTTAAGGGAAATATATAATTTTGTGCAAATTGAAGAAGACAGTCTCCCACAAGCTTGGGGGAGGCTTCTCCAATTACTTAATGCTTTGCATGATCATCCTCTCAAGAAAAATGAGATACTTGATATCTTTTATAATGGACTAACCAATGCTTCCAGAGACCACCTGAATAGTTATGCTGATTGTGTTTTCAGGGAAAGAACTATTGATGAAGCTGAAATTCTATTGAATAATATGTTGGCTAATGAAAATAATTGGACCCTTCCTGATCCAATTCCTGAACCAACTCCTGAGCCAACTCCGAAGAAAAGGGGTATTCTATTTCTCAGTCCTGAAGAAATGCAAGAGGCAAAGAAATCTATGAAAGAAAAAGGTATTAAAGCTGAAGATGTTAAGAATTTACCTCCTATTGAAGAAATACATGGTCTTAATTTACCGCCTATTGAAGAAATACATGGTCTTGATAACCCGACACAGGTAGTAAAGGTAAATTCTCTCTATTGATATGATAAGGCTGAAATCCCTCCTACTAAGTTTGATAGCCCATGCTTAGATGAGTTTGATAACTTTATGGTTAAGCAAGAAGATTTTAATGCTTATGTTGGTAGACAATTGAAACATAATGCTTATATGATTGAACACTTGAGTGATTATATGGCTAATGTTAAGAGTGAACTAAAACTTATTAGTAAACATGCTTCTATGGTTACCACTCAAGTAGAACAAGTACTTAAAGCTCAGAATGATTTGCTCAATGAGTTAAATAGTAAGAAAAATGATAATGTTGTTAGAGTTATGACTAGAGGTGGTAAAATGACTCGGGAACCTCTGTATCCTGAGGGCCATCCTACGAGAATTGAGCAAGATTCTCAGAGAACTAATATTGATGCACCTAGTCCTTCTAAGAGGAAGAAAAAGAAAAATGATAGGACTTTGCATGCCTCTAGTGAACCTGTTGATGACACAGCTGAGAATCCCAATGATATTTCTATTTCTAATGCTGCAACACAATCTGGTAATGAGCATGAACCTAGTGATAATGTTAATAATGATGTTCATATTGATGCTCAACCTAGTAATGATAATGATGTAGAGATTGAACCTGTTGTTGATCTTGATAACCCACAATCAAAGAATCAATTTTATGATAAGAGAGACTTTGTTGCTAGGAAGCACGGTAAAGAAAGAGAACCATGGGTTCAGAAACCCATGACTTTTCCTCCTAAACCATCCAAGAAAAAGGATGATGAGGATTTTGAGTGCTTTGCTGAAATGATTAGACCTATCTTTTTGCGTGTGCGTTTGACTGGTATCCTTATGCTAAATATATGAAGGAAATTGTTACTAATAAAAGAAAGATACTGGAAGCTGAAATTTCCACCATGCTTGCTAATTATACTTTTAAGGGTGGAATACCTAAGAAACTAGGAGATCCTGGAGTACCAACTATACCATGCTCCATTAAAAGAAACTATGTAAAAACTGCTTTATGTGTTCTTGGAGCCGGTGTTAGTGTTATGCCTCTCTCTTTATATCGTAGACTTGATTTGAATAAGTTGACACCTACTAAAATATCTTTGCAAATGGCTGACAAAACAACTGCTATACCTGTCGGTATTTGTGAGGATGTGCCTATTGTGGTTGCAAACGTTACTATTTTAACGGACTTTGTTATTCTCGATATTCCCGAGGACGATAGTATGTCTATTATTCTTGGAAGACCCTTTTTGAATACTGCAGGGGCTGTTATTGATTGCACCAAAGGCAATGTCACTTTTCATGTTAATGGTAATGAGCATACGGTACACTTTCCGAGGAAACAACCTCATGTCCACAGTATCAATTCTAATGGAAAATTTTCAACTATTACTATTGGAGGTTTTGAATTTCCTCTTCCTGCTGTCAAGAAGAAATATGATATTCTTATTGTTGGGGACATGCATATCCCCGTTGAGGTAACCTGGTGTTATTCGAAAATTCTCCGGTTCCATATTATTCGGAATGAGTTTGTTAACAAGACCTGATCAACCTTGTTAGTGGATTCCTTTTGATGAGCATGAGATGGATGAATTTAGAAAACACAACTCTCTGTACCCTCTTTTACTTTCTGTTATTTATATTAAATAAAGCAAAAATAGTATTTTTTGTCTGTTTTCTGAATTATCCATGCAATAAAAAATACCCCCAAAAATAAAAGTTCTCCAAATGCCCTGAAATTTAAATATGATTTTTCTGGAATATTTGAGAATATCTGGCACTAAAAACACAGCAGGGGGAGCAAGCACCTGGCCACGAGGGTGGAGGGCGCGCCCTACCCCCTGGGCGCGCCCCTACCTCGTGGGCCCACGATGGCTCCCCTCCACTTATTCCAGCTACCACACACTCCTTCCTCCCAAAAACATCACTAGCCAGCTCAAACCTGAGTCCAAGCTCATTTTGCTGCCATTTTCGATCTCCTTGCTCAAAGCTCCATTCACAAAACTGCTTTGGGGGGTTGTTCTTTGGTATGTGACTCCTCCAATGGTCCAATTAGTTTTTTTCTAGTGCTTTATTCATTGCATATTTTTGCTGCTTAGGTAACCCTGTTCTTGAGCTTGCATGTCAAATTTATGTGGTCAAAAGTAGTTTTGATGCATGATATTGCCTCTAGGCACTTGTAGGAGTAGTTGCTATCAATATTGTTGAGTTTGGTTCACTTTTATTTTGAAGTTGCTAAAAATTTCAGATATTTTTAGAAAAAGATGAAGAGATTTTTGAGGGGCTCATCGATCCGAAGCTTGAAGGATAAGCAAAGTGAGGAGGATAAGAGGCCCAAATATAATCTCCCTCGCACTGCGGAGGTCGGGCCATGTGAATGGCCTTGTGATGATTTCTTAAGAGCAGCCGGGATTTATGATGATTTCTATGAGTTGGCTGAGGATGCAGGCCTCACCGCCTCCCTCTACGACCAACGCGAACAGTATCTCTTACTCACCAATACCTTTGTGCAAAACTTTCATTTCCATGCTAGGAGCTCACCACCTACGGTGGAATTTTATTTATATGATGAGCATAAGGAGATGTCACTTCGTGATTTTTGTCGGGTTTGTTTGATCCCTTTTGAGGGCAGTGTAGAGGAACCGCATTGTGACGATGTGGAGGGGTTTATTGGTACAATTGCTGTAGGGGAAACTAGGAAAGTTTCCGATGCAAGAATCACTGGCATACATTTTCCTGTTTTACGTTACTTTGCAATATTTGCTAGTAGATGCTTAATTGGTCGCGGGAACTGTGGCAACCTTAGTGCCCCTGATATTGTTATTTTGTGTCACACCTTGTTCCGTGATGACACATTTAGTATGGGCGCTATTGTTGCAAAGCAGTTAAATCTTAACCGTACTAAGGGCCCCATCTTGGGAGGTATCTTTGTCTCACGCCTCGCTGCACATTTTAACATACCTATTAGGCATTATGAGAAAGAAGAGAAGTTGCTGCCTCCTGTTTTTCTAGACTATAAGAGTATGGTAGCACATGATTTTATCGTTAAGAATAAGGAAAAGATGCTTAAGTACAAGTTGATATTTGATAAAATTCACCCTGAGACTATTACTTTGCCTGCCCCTTCTTTGTTTGACTTATCTGCAGGCAAGTACCTTGTTCCGCCGAAGGCCATTCATGCCTACCGAAACCCCACACCAGCCACAGAGCCAGAGCCGGAACAACAATTTGATCCTCACCGGCAGTCGGTTTATCAATGGAATCCGGAAGAGATCGCCGACCAGTGGCACCAGGGGGATTCTTCTCAGTACGACCCCAACTATTACTTTAGAAATCCGCCAGGCCAGCCGTGGCCATAGACCAACTTAGGCCAAAAGCCTAAGCTTGGGGGAGTATGTATTTCTCACCCACATTACATTCATGTTCACACACTCATTGCTAGTTGTCGGTGCTCATACTTTTTCATTGTATCATCCATGCTAGTTTATTTTCCTTTTTATACTTTCTTCTTGTGTGTTTGTTAAACCTTAATAAAAAATAAAAAATTAGTTGTAGCTTTTAGTTAGTTTACTTTTCATGTTGTAGTAGTAATAATTAAAAAGAAAACCCAAAAAGATTTCTCGTTCTTCTTTTGCTTGTTGGGAGCTTTCCCATGTAAATAGTTTTAATTCTTTTCTTGTTCTTTGGGGGTCGAGAGGAGAAGACCATAATGAAAATGTTGAGTGGCTCTCATATGCATTATTATTGATCTAACAAAGAGCCCATATTACTTTGTCTTCTCTCTTGAATTGAATGCTTGCAGATTCTAGCTTAGTCAAATGCACGTGCACTATTATTATTATCCACACCGTTCAGTCGTGCACGTGAAAGCCAATAATGATGATTATATGAACTTATTGAGATGACAAAAGCTGGTATGAACTCGACCTCTCTTGTTTTTCTAAATATGATTAGTTCATCGTTCTTGATTCAGCCTATTCTGAATAAACATGTTTGCAATGACAATTAGAGATTATAGTTGCTTATGCCATGCTTAATTAGCTAGGAGCTTATAATGGTTTACCTTGCGTGCCAACATGCTATTAAAATGGTTGTGATGTGGTATGATAGGGTGGTATCCTCTTTTGAACGATTTGAGTGGCTTGACTTGGCACATGTTCACGCATGTAGTTGAAGCAAAATGAACATAGCCTCTACGATATTTATGTTCATGGTGCATTATATCCTACTCATGCTTGCATTCGGTGTTGATTAATTTTAATGCATGTTCATGACTGTTGTCGCTCTCTAGCTGGTCGCGTCCTAGTCTTTTTCTAGCCTTCACTTGTACTAAGCAGGAATACTGCTTGTGCATCCAATTCCATAAACCCCAAAGTTATTCCATATGAGTCCACCATACCTACCTGTATACGATATCTACCTGCCGTTCCAAGTAAATTTGTATGTGCCAAACTCTAAACCTTCAAATAAACATTCTGTTTTGTATGCTCGAACAGCTCATGTATCAACTAGGGTTGTCTGTATCTTCCATGCTAGGCGGGTTATTCTCAAGAGGAGTGGACTCTGCTCCTCACTCACGAGAAAGTGGCTGGTCACCAGGATGCCCGGTCCCATGCTTTATGCAAATCAAATCAAAATAACTGCAAACAAAACTCCCCGGGACTCTTGTTAGTTGGAGGCACTCGTTGTTTCGAGTAAGCCATCGATTGATGCTTGTTGGTGGAGGTGGAGTATAAACTTTACCATTCTGTTTGGGAACCGCCTATAATGTGTGTAGCATGGAAGATAACGAGATCTCTCGGTTGTTATGTTGACAATGAAAATATACCGCTCAAAATATTATTCATATCTATTTCAAAACTGAGCTCTGGCACCTCTACAAATCCCTGCTTCCCTCTGCGAAGGGCCTATCTATTTACTTTTATGTTGAGTCATCATCCTTAAAAAGCACCAGTTGAAGAGCACCGCTGTCATTTGCATCCATTACTGTTAGTTTACATTGAGTATGACTTGACTGGATCTCTTTTACCATGAATTACAATGTCTAGTCAGTCCTTGATCTTTAAAAGTGCTCTGCATTTATGTTTTGCGGTCTCAGAAAGGGCTAGCGAGATATCATCTTGTCATATCATATCATGATTGTTTTGAGAAAGTGTTGTCATCCGAGATTTATTATTATTGCTCGCTAGTTGATTATGCCATTGATATCAGTAAACATGAGACCTAAATGTTATTGTGAATATGGTTAGTTCATAATCTTTGCTGAAAACCTGAATGTTGGCTTTACATATTTAAAACAACAAGAGCAAACAGAGTTTGTAAAAGTTTTTCTTTATCACTTTCAGTTTATCAACTGAATTGCTTGAGGACAAGCAAAGGTTTAAGCTTGGGGGAGTTGATACGTCTCCATCGTATCTACTTTTCCAAACACTTTTGCCCTTGTTTTGGACTCTAACTTGCATGATTTGAATGGAACTAACCCGGACTGACGTTGTTTTCAGCAGAACTGCCATGGTGTTATTTTTGTGCAAAAATAAATGTTCTCAGAATGACCTGAAAATCAACGGAGAATTATTTTGGAATATATAAAAATACTGGAAGGAAGATCCACGTCAGGGGGGCTCCACCTGTCCACGAGGGTGGGGGCGCGCCCTACCCCCCTGGGCGCACCCCCCTGCCTCGTGGCCCCCCTGACGCTCCACCGACCTCAACCCTGACTCCATATATTCACTTTCGGGGAGAAAAAAACAGAGAGAAGGATTCATCACATTTTACGATACGGAGCCACCGCCAAGCCCTAAACTCTCTCGGGAGGGCTGATCTGGAGTCCGTTCGGGGCTCCGGAGAGGGGAATCCGTCGCCATCGTCATCATCAACCTTCCTCCATCACCAATTTCATGACGCTCACCGCCGTGTGTGAGTAATTCCATCGTAGGCTTGCTGGACGGTGATGGGTTGGATGAGATTTATCATGTAATCGAGTGAGTTTTGTTAGGGTTTGATCCCCAGTATCCACTATGTTCTGAGATTGATGTTGCTATGACTTTGCTATGCTTAATGCTTGTCACTAGGGCCCGAGTGCCATGATTTCGGATCTGAACCTATTATGTTCACATCAATATATGAGAGTTCTTGATCCTATCTTGCAAGTCTATAGTCACCTACTATGTGTTATGATCCGGCAACCCCGAAGTGACAATAGTCGGGACCACTCCCAGTGATGACCGTAGTTTGAGGAGTTCATGTATTCACTATGTGTTAATGCTTTGGTCCGATACTCTATTAAAAGGAGGCCTTAATATCCCTTAGTTTCCAATAGGACCCCGCTGCCACGGGAGGGTAGGACAAAAGATGTCATGCAAGTTCTTTTCCATAAGCACGTATGACTATATTCGGAATACATGCCTACATTACATTGATGAACTGGAGCTAGTTCTGTGTCACCCTAGGTTATGAATGTTACATGATCGATCGCATCCGGCATAATTCTCCATCACCGATCCAATGCCTACGAGCTTTTCCTATATTGTTATTCGCTTATTTACTTTTCCGTTGCTACTGTTACAATCACTACAAAACCCAAAAATATTACTTTTGCTACCGTTACCTTTTGCCACCGTTACCACTACTATCATATGACTTTGCTACTAAACACTTTGCTGCAGATATCAAGTTTCCAGGTGTGGTTGAATTGACAACTCAGCTGCTAATACTTGAGAATATTCTTTGGCTCCCCTTGTGTCAAATCATAAATTTGGGTTGACCGGAAACTTTTCCTCATATCATGATAAATGTTTATTATTCATGCTAGAATTGTATTAACCAGAAACTTAGTACATGTGTGAATACATAGACAAACAGAGTGTCACTAGTATGCCTCTACTTGACTAGCTCATTAATCAAAGATGGTTAAGTTTCCTAACCATAGACATGAGTTGTCATTTGATTAACGGGGTCACATCATTAGGAGAATGATGTGATTGATTTGACCCATTCCGTTAGCTTAGCACTTGATCGTTTAGTTTACTGTTATTGCTTTCTTTATGACTCATCCATGTTCCTATGACTATGAGGTTATGCAACTCCTGATTACCGGAGGAACACTTTGTGTGCTACCAAATGTCACAACGTAACTGGGTGATTATAAAGGTGCTCTACAGGTGTCTCCGATGGTACTTGTTGAGTTGGCATAGATCAAGATTAGGATTTGTCACTCCGATTGTCGGAGAGGTATCTCTGGGCCCACACGGTAATGCACATCACTATAAGCCTTGCAAGCATTGTAACTAATGAGCTAGTTGTGAGATGATGTATTACGGAATGAGTAAAGAGACTTACCGGTAACGAGATTGAGCTAGGTATTGAGATACCGATGATTGATTGTGGGAGCCAATATGAGCATCCAGGTTCCGCTATTGGTTATTGACCGGAGACGTGTCTCGGTCATGTCTACATAGTTCTCGAACCCGTAGGGTCCGCACGCTTAAAGTTTGGTGATGATCGGTATTATGAGTTTTTGTGTTTTGATGTACCGAATGTAGTTTGGAGTCCCGGATATGATCAAGGACATGACGAGGAGTCTCGAAATGGTCGAGATGTAAAGATCGATATATTGGACGACTATATTCGGACACCGGAAGTGTTCCAGGTGGTTTCGGAGAAAACCGGAGTGCCGGAGGGTTACGGGAACCCCCCCCCCCCCCGGAGAAATAGTGGGCCTTAGTGGAGAGAGAGAGGGCTGGCCTAGGGCAGGCCGCGCGCCCCTCCCCCTCTGGTCCGAATTGGACTGGGAGAGGGGGGCGGCGCCCCCTTTACTTCTCCCTCTCCCCTTCCTTTCCCCTCCTAGTAGGATTAGGAAAGGGGGGAGTCCTAGTCCTACTAGGAGGAGGACTCCTCCTCCTGGCGCGCCTACCGGGGCCGGCCAGCCTCCCCCCTTGCTCCTTTATATACGGGGGCAAGGGGGCACCTCTAGACACACAAGTTGATTTGTTGATCTCTCCCAGCCGTGTGTGGTGCCCCCATCCATCATAATCCACCTCGATCATATTGTAGCGGTGCTTAGGCGAAGCCCTGCGTCGGTAGCATCATCATCACCATCATCACGCCGTCCTGCTGACGGAACTCTCCCGTGAAGCTCTACTAGACCGAAGTTCGTGGGACGTCATCGAGCTGAACGTGTGCTGAACTCGGAGGTGCCGTGCGTTCGGTACTTGGATCGGTCGGATCATGAAGACGTACGACTACATCAACCACGTTGTGCTAACACTTCCGCTTTCGGTCTACGAGGGTACATAGACACACTCTCCTCTCTCGTTGCTATGCATCACCATGATCCTGTGTGTGCGTAAGATTTTTTTTGAAATTACTGCGTTCCCCAACAGTGGAGTCCTAGTAGGACTCCCCGCCCCATGGCACGCCCCTCCTGGCCGCCGGCCTTCTCCTCCCCTCCTTTATATACGAGAGCGGGGGCACCCCAAAGGCACATCAATTGTTCTCTTAGCCATGTGAAGTGCCCCCTCCACAGTTTACTCCTCCGATCAGAGTCATAGTGCTTAATCAGGCGAAGGCCTGCGCGAATCACATCACCATCACCGTCACCACGTCGTCGTGCTGACAAAACTCTCCCTCGACCCTGTGCTGGATCAAGGGTTCGAGGGCCGTCATCGAGCTGAACGTGTGCTGAACACGGAGGTGCCGTATGTTCGGTACTAAAATCGGTTGGATCGCAAAAACGTTCGACTACATCAACCGCGTTAACCTAACGCTTCCGCTTTCGGTCTACGAGGGTACGTGGACACACTCTCCCCCTCTCGTTGGTATGCATCTCCTAGATAGATCTTGCGTGATCGTACGTAAATATTTGAAATTGCATGCTACGTTCCCCAACAGATAGCACAAGGTATTCCTCCGGTATTCGAAGTTGCATAATCTCATAGTCAAAGGAATATGTATATGACATGAAGAATGCTATAGCAATAAAACTGAACGATCATTATGCTAAGCTAACGGATGGGTCTTGTCCATCACATCATTCTCCTAACTAGAATATGATGGCGCGCGTTGCCGCGCCCGTCTATTTTGGCAATAGATTGGTATGAATTTTCATAATATATGGTGATGCAAAACACAAAAGTTAAATTTACATAAACCAATTCACATATTTGTAAGTTATTGGATTGGGAAATTGATTGATTTGTAGTGAAAATAATGTGGTAGTAGGAATGACTTGCCGCTTGTTGCACATACAGTAGAAATACATGAGAAGATGTGAATGGATTACAGATCTCTAAAAGTTGCATGTTCTTTCATGGCCAAATATGTTCATAATAAGAGACGAGATAATCTGATATTCGAACCATGTCTTACATGAAGGCTTTTAAAATGTGGGAAGGATTTATCTCATACATGGCATGAAGATGCTTGATATTTCTAATAGGTGCAATTTTTCTTTATAGAAAGATATGTTCATGCCCTAATGCTATCTCTAGCACAAATATGGAGCCTAATAGCATGGAGATAGTATAATTTGAACAATAAATATTACAATGTTTCAAGTATATATCCCTGGAGAAAGAAATCATCTACTTCCAAAGCCCTAAAACCAAGCGTTGTTCGAAATGGAAATTATTGCAACCATGCATCTGGAATATGTAATGAACCTAAAGATGAGCTTAAAATAGCAAAAAAATCTCTTCTCAAACCTGCATATTCATGAAAGAAAATGGGTTTCTGACAATAGTAATAGGTGCACTACCTAAGCCACTATACCACATATCTTTACGTATTAGCAAGCATGCACTGTAGTCTAGCTATATATTTATCGATATTGTGTTGACCCTCTCTTTGCTGTCAATATTCATTATCAAGCATGTACTATATAGTCTATAGGCCCCAGGGATATCATCTGTATTAGATATGGATGTGCAAGTATGCTCACAATAAAAAAAAATTGTATTTGTTTTCCTTCAAGTATATGGATAGTTTCTTTTTGATAAAAAATATACATATAGTTGTGTGTAAAAATAGAAGAACTTGTAATAGATAATACCAAACATGTGACCCTGAAACAACAGATTGACATTCATCCCATCCTATCAAAGATAAAACGTATCGTAGAGTCAAATTGTATAAGCTATCTTCCATGTAAAATCTAAATAACATGTGACCTATGAAATAGCATATTTTTTTTGAAGGGCTGAAATAGCATATTAACATTCATCCCATCCCATCAAAGATAAACCGTATAGTAGAGTCACATTGTACAAGCTATCTTCCATGTAAAATCTAAATAATATGTGACCTATGAAACAGCAGATTGACATTCATCACATCCCATCTAAGAAAAAAGCATCGTAGTCACATTGTATAAGCTATCTTCGATGTTAAATCTAAATAACATGTGACCTATGAAACAACAAATTAACATTCATCCCATCCCATCAAAGATAAAACGTATCATAGAGTGACATTGTATAAGCTATCTTCCATGCAAAATCTTGATTAACCAAATTGAAAACTAACAGCCTCTTCATTTTGATGGCAATCTAAGTCCATTGTTATTTATATCCGATACATTACAAATATTCAAGGAGTAAATCAAATAGGAAAGGAACAATCTTCTAAACACAACTGGTCCAATTAATTATGGAAAATATGTACGATCAAGTGGCTAATGCACCGTGAACTATAAAGGATATCCATCACTTGGTAACTACTCCATCCGTCCGGTGACAAGTGTACATATAGATAAATTATGAAGTGGAGTAAAAAATGCATTGAAAAGGTACAAGCCACTATCTCTATCCTATTTAATTACCCTACCCCCAATGAGTTAAGTGCGTGTAGAAATTAAGGAGACCATGTGTATTGGTCTTGATTACCCTGTGGTTAGAGAGAAACATTTGTTTTCTACTTTAAAGTACATTGGAAAGATAGAAATACATTCTTTTTGGACAAATTTTAAAGCCAAATGTGTACACTCTTCACCGGACGGAGGGTGTATTATTCTTTAAGAAATTATTGAAGAATTGTACTCCCTCCGTCCGGAAATACTTGTCAGCGAAATTGATGTATCTAGACGTATTTTAGCTTTAGATACATCTATTTTTATCCATTTATGTGACAAGTATTTCCGGACGGAGAGAGTAGTTGCTAACAAACTGTGGTAGAGAAACTAACCATTCAATTTCTTTGATACCTAGAAGAATAGCAATCACAGAAGGTCATCATAGTCAAGTTCACTGGATTACCTCAACATGGATAATGTGGAAATCGTGTTGAACACATGTGTTACTCTGCAACTTTTCTATTCCCTTGTTGTGTACACTCTCCGATTAAGAATGCCAACAACAACATTAATATTTTCTGTTTTCAGTAACTAATAGGGGCCAAGCTATTTTCCTTTGCATGTCACATCGAGTATTTAAAAATGAAAGTATTCACAAATTATTGGGCTTTGCTCGTTTATGGATAGAAGCAGTAGATGTTGGGTTCGCCCGCCCTCGAGAACAGCATGGTTACGTTTTTTGTGCATTTTACTACATTGTTCTAAGTAAGATGTTGCATAGAGCAACAAAAAACACCATGAATCACTCAGAAAAAAAAAACATGTATCTAAGCAAGTAAAACATGAAAGTATAAGGTCTGGCGGCCCAATTGATGTAATTACCTGTACAGAAGCCATTGGAGATTATCAATGGAAGAATTCCCAAATAAGTAAAATGGTGAGAACCAGTCTCCAATATCAGACCGAATCAGTTAACCACAGCCAGTATGACAACCCCTGTACAAAAATGGGATCGGGACGATGTTAGCACAATGTAATCACTGGGTGGAAGAGGAAATCATACATGAAAATAAAATAAAGATAGAGCGGTGACGGAAGAGGCCTAGGTGAGGAAGCATATATACACGCGCGTGAACCGAAGCAGCAAAAGAGTGGCAAAACATAGAGGGATACATCCATTAATCACCCCCAGCAAAGGGAACACATGATCCGCCATGAATGCCTCCAAAAAACTGAAGAGTGACTGATTTCTTCAAACAGCATCGGAGCAGTTTCGCATGACGAACGATGAACAACAAAACACCGATCGGCCTCGTCCTGCACCGGTGGCGGTCCGGAAAACCGAACTAACTCACGAAAAAGGCTTCTGCACCAACAAACTTTACAGCATGGAGTTAGTCCCAGATTGGGATCTGCTTGCATCACCTCGGTCGGCTGGCCTCTCCCGCTTGTTACCTCGCCTGGCCCTAAACTGGGGGACCACATCAATTTTTTGGGGGGAGGGAGGAGATCGATCCCTTCATCGGTTCGTCCTCTCTGAAATCTCGACCGACCGAAGAGCGCGACGACCTATCGATCCCCTCGTCCTCTCTTTCTATCGGAGGCGCCGCCATGCGAAGGCCAGGAGCCTGCGACCTTGGAAGGAGGAACGAAAGGCCAGGAGCGTCCTGTTCTTTTGGGTTGCACGGACGGGAGACTGTTACGGCCCAGTAGCCCAATTTAATCCCAAATGCCCAAAAAAGCCATCGGAGCAGCGGCCCAAGAAGGCTAGCGCTCGGTTAGAGCTCGTTAGGATCGAATCGACGTGACTGGACGTGCGATTAACAGCCAATGGCTACGAATGCTCACAAGTAACGATCCAATGGCTACGAATGCTGATAGCCTGGGAGGGCAGGGAAAGTGCGCAGTTATAATGTTTCTAAATGATGTGATCATGTTCATCAAATGACAACACATGTTTATGATTAGGAAACTTAACCATCTTTGATTAACGAGTTAGTCTAGTAGAGGCTTACTAGGAACACGGTGTTTTGTCTATGTATCCACACATGTATCAAGTTTCCGGCTAATACAATTCTATCATGAATAATAAACATTTATCATGATACAAGGAAATATAAAATAATAACTTTATTATTGCCTCTAGGGCATATTTCCTTCAGTTTTATCATTGATACATGCATGCACGGATAACATAGTTTTTAAATCAAAGAGGCACATGTTTTTGAGGCTCTAATGTGCATGTTGTTTTACTTTGTGTGCATAGTTAGTCATTCCTAGTGTTCCACCTTAATTGGCGCCATCTTCTAGCTTCCGAGATAAAATCAATGCCTTCGTGGCATAGAACTAATGCAAAAATAAAAGGGGATCGTCTCTTATCTTATACATTATCTCTACAGACAATCTAACACATGGATCATTAGTTATCAGGAAAGACCCAGAGTTTGAGATTCACCCGTTTTATTTAAATTTGGTGCATAGTTTCTCCTTTACCCAACTCGTTTATAGAATTGAGCATTGGCTCAGTGATAGGAACGTTGTTTAGTGTTCCAGACGATCTGGGTTTGAACCCCCATCATATGTGCAATATGAGCTATTATTCTTGTTTCTCCTATTACCAAATTCTAAGTGACTCCACCCTCTCCGGTTTCATATGTTATTGTTATTGTGTTCATCATTCAATTAGATAAACCAATATTGATAAAAGTGAATTTTGTTGTATTGAATTCCAACTTATGTCAGTATTTTAAGTCCGGCAATGTTATCGAGTGATAACATAATTAATTTCAGAGACGGTGCATGTGGAGGATCAAGATGGTAAGACACGCAACAAAGGATTTATCCAGGTTTGGGCCTTCTAGGAGGAGGTTAGACCCTACTCCTATCTTTGTAGAAATTTGTATACGAGTGTTCAAAAATAATTTCGAAGATTTTTTACTTTTTTTGAATTGCTATTTTTTCACGAGAACTTTTTTATCAGATTCATCTACAACCAGCTGTATGAGGGTATTTTGCCATTGTGAATGGGGAAATACCCTTTGGTTCTTGGGTGTATATACAACTGATATGGGAATAATAATAATAATTATTATTATTATTACTACTAAAAAAGTTTAGAAGGTTTTTAGAATAAACTTAACTTTCTTTTGCACTAGTATATAAATTTTCCCAAATAAAAAACGAGTGTTGACTTCAGGGCAAAAAAATAAAATATATTGCTATTATAGGTCACTATTCACACTATTTTGGACAAAAAATGTTTTTTGAAAAGAAGTACAATGAAAGGTTAACTTTATTTCAAAAAATATTTTCAGATTTTTTTGAATTTTTATTTAATTACTTTTTCTTCATACATCAAAACTTAATGTCCATTGTGTATGCTCATACTCTCCTAAAATATAAAATGCACTATCCTAATTAACAATCACAGCTGTGGATATAGTCTGCTCTAAGTAACAATTAAGCTATGACTAATCACCATCGTTAAGGTTAACGACGGTATCCGGCGGCGATCAGTATGTCCAAGGTCCAAGCGGCTACGCGCAATGCAGCAAAGCTCCAAGGCATCGGATACCTTCTTCTTCCCGGTCGATTGGCCCCCCACTTGTATAAAATTCAGAGCCCGACTCCTGCTCAGCTGCTTCCATGTGTTTGTTCCATCTCGCCTCTGCATCATGGCAAGCACGATCCTCCAGGATGATTGCTGCAGCCCGATTTTACTATACTAGCACATATGCCCATGCGTTGCAACGGAAGAGATTTTTTGCGAGAAGCATCGAGAGAGATAATTGATGTGTCCATCAAAACGTTCTCCACAACAGTGGCGCCACAGAGCAGAGAGTTGTGGTGTTCTCGTGGGTCATGTTTAGTCTGCGAGATGTTTATAGTAGTGGCGTTGGTTCGAGTGACGGCCACTACCCAACTCGTGCCTTTTTTCCCTTCAGGTCCACCTCTTTATCGAGGTTGTGGTTACCTCCTGATTTTTCTTAAAACATATCAGCATTTTTTTGGAAAAAGCGTTAATTTCTCGAAAGGGCAAAAAAACTTGAAATAGGAAGATTTTTTGAAATTCACAAACATTTTTTGAAAACAAGACCATTTTTAAGGCGGAGAAACGGACATTTTTTGAATTTTTGAAGCATTTTTTAAATGGAAACTTGTTTTGAACTTTCAAAACCATTTTTAAAAAATTTGTTTTTTATCATGAACATTATTTTGAATTTGTAAACATTTCAAAAAAATATTTTTCGAATTACTATTATTTTTAAAATGAAATTTATTTTGTATGTCTCGAAAAAATTTGGATTTTTTTAAAATGAGATTTTTTTTAATTTCAAGAAAAAATGAACGAAATATAAATTTAGAGTTTCAAATAATTTTGAAAAATAGAACAAATTTTGAAATTCTAAGATTTAACGAAAATTATTACAAGAAACGAAATTTGGGAAAATTAAAAAATACATTTATGAAAAAGGAAAATATATCTTGGAAGGGAAAATTGAAAAATAAAAAGAACACAGAAAAACGGAAATGGGCCGGCCCAACATTGGGCGACAGATGAGAAGCTCCAACTATATGTGGCTCTGTGCGACAAATAAGGTTCTCCAGCAGCGTGCGCAAGATATAAATTTGGGGCTTTTATGGGCCTTAGCACGTGCGGCCCATGTACGAAATTTTGGACAAAACTCTTTTGTTTTCTTTTCTAGCAGCTGGACCACAAAATTTTAGTACCATCTCGGATATAAAAAAATATTTTCGGCGATGAACGGATGAAAAAATTGGCGTAACGCACCTTGCTTTATTAGTAGGTATAGATATAGATATAGACTTAACCTTGCACTGCTCAGTGTGGCGCCTCCATGCTAGGCGCTGCAGCGGCTGTAACTTGCAAACAAAGTGTCTGCTCTCTGCTTAGCTCATCCCAAGAGTGCAACGCCTTAGAGATAGGCGTCACACTGTACAGTGCAGCGCCTAGCTCTGAGGCGTTGCACTCCTGAGATGAGCTAAGCAGAGAGCAAACAAAACGTTTGCAAGTTAGGGTTGCACTTGTACTTAGAGAATTTTTTGGCACATGCACACATATTCCGATGATGTGAAGTAGGATTGATACATAGCAAGCAAAGGACTGTGAAGACAACATATGCACAAAGTACTTCACGACACATAGTACTTCACGACACATACTAGTTCATAATACATAGTACTTCACAACACATAGTAGTTCACAATCAAATCGAGAAGGAGAGATAGTAGTTCATGACACATAGTAGTTCACAACCAAATCGAAGAGCATAGTTTAGAGGATAACACGATCATCGTCCACAAGCAAGTTGAAGATGACATAGCTCTATTGCGTAGAGTAAGGCCCCTTTCCCTTCTTCTTCTTCCTCTCTTCTTCCTCTTCCTTATGAGGTGGGCCTCCTTAACCACCCTCTCCATGAATATCTGATCCTCCCTCTCTTTTTTTCAGCTGCAATTGCCCAAAGCTTCATGGTTCCTTCTTCAAAATCCTTTTGACGCTTCTTCTGTGCCTCTCACCAATGCTTGCTCCCTAGCGCGCATCGCATTTGACGCTCTCTCTCTTTTGCCTTCCTCTTCTCCTCAAGCTCCTCTTCCTTCTTCTTTAGCTTGGCTGCATCGTCCTCTCTAAGCTTCTTCGCAGCCTTCTCCCACCATCCCGCCATCTCATCTTCGCCATCCTCCTTCATTGTTGGTTTGTTGGGTTGGGAAGCCGCCATACCTACAATGAGTGAAACATAATGGTTAGTAAAGACAATAAGAACAAATGGAAGCACATGTAAAACAAGCACATATGAAAAAGAAGAACATATGAAAAACAAGAACATATGAAACATTATAGTTAGTGAGCAACATACGGAAATGGTCCATCGAGGTATCCAAACATTCCTCTATAACGACCTTGCCCTTGTCCATCACCACGGCCAAGTCCATCACCAAGGCCAAGGCCATCACCACGGCCAAGACCATCACCACGGCCAACACCACCACCACGAGCTCTACCACCATCACGGCCTAGACTACCACCACCACGGCCTCTTGTAAGTCCTAGTTGCCGACCTCTTTGTTGCATAGATCCTCTTTGGCTAACACTTGGTTGGCTTGGCACTTGTTGGCTACCACTAGGTTGGCTCCCACTTGGTTGGCTTGGCACTTGTTGGCTCCCACTTGGTTGCCTTGGCACTTGTTGGCTACCACTAGGTTGGCTCCCACTTGGTTGCCTTGGGACTTGTTGGCTCCCACTTGGTTGCCTTGGCACTTGTTGGCTACCATGTTGTTGCCTTCGCACTTGTTGGCTACCTCTTGGTTGGCTTGGCACTTGTTGGCTACCACTTGGTTGGCTCCCTTGTGTAGCTCCTTGTTGGCTAGTGCTTGCATCATTTTTCTTGGACCTTTTCCTTGTTTTCGTACATTTTCTTTTGTTGTGGCCATGACCTTTGCATTCCCCACAACGGGAGCTCTCACGAGGCTCTTGGAATTGGTCGTTTCCCGCTTCGCGGCGGCCACCATGGCCCCATCCATCCATGTCGCCTCTAAGACGCTTTGTCTTACGTCTACCCCGTTTAACAACCTTCAACTCCGGATCCGACCATAGTTGAACTCCATGGTACTCCGGCCATTGTGATTGGTCAAAGTATGGGTGAAAACGGGGAGCCCATATTTTCTTGACCGTCATGATTGAGAACTCCAACTCCCTCATGGTGCGTGGGTGATTGATGTCCACATTTCTAACGCGACCGGCGGTATACAAGTGTGAGCATGGGAGATGAAGCAACAATGGCCTCCCGCAAGAGCAATCACATTGTGTTAACGACACCTTGAAAGCCCGACCTCCATGTTGCCGGCCATCGTTTGTGGTTTGATGACCCACAAGTATAGGGGATCTATTGTAGTCCTTTCGATAAGTAAGAGTGTCGAACCCAACGAGGAGCAGAAGGAAATGATAAGCGGTTTTCAGCAAGGTATTCTCTGCAAGTACTGAAATAAGTGGTAACAGATAGTTTTGTGATAAGATAGATTGTAACGAGCAGCAAGTAACAAAAGTAAATAAAGTGCAGCAAGGTGGCCCAATCCTTTTGTAGCAAAGGACAAGCCGGAACAAACTCTTATAATAGGAAAAGCGCTCCCAAGGACACATGGGAATATCGTCAAGCTAGTTTTCATCACGTTCATATGATTCGCGTTCGATACTTTGATAATTTGATATGTGGGTGGACCGGTGCTTGGGTGATGTTCTTACTTGAACAAACATCCCATTTATGATTAACCTCTATTGCAAGCATCCGCAACTACAACAAAAGTATTAAGGTAAACCTAACCATAGCATGAAACATATGGATCCAAATCAGCCCCTTACGAAGCAACGCATAAACTAGGGTTTAAGCTTCTGTCACTCTAGCAACCCATCATCTACTTATTACTTCCCAATGCCTTCCTCTAGGCCCAAATAATGGTGAAGTGTTATGTAGTCGACGTTCACATAACACCACTAAAGGCTAGACAACATACACCTTATCAAAATATCAAACGAATACCAAATTCACATGACTACTCATAGCAAGACTTCTCCCTTGTCCTCAGGAACGAACGTAATTACTCACAAAGAATATTCATGTTCATAATCAAAGGGGTAATAATATGCATATAGGATCTGAACATATGATCTTCCACCAATTAAACCAACTAGCATCAACTACAAGGAGTAATCAACACTACTAGCAACCTACTAGCACCAATCCCGGACTTTGAGACAAGAATTGGATACAAGAGATAAACTAGGGTTTGGAGATGAGATGGTGCTGGTGAAGATGTTGATGGAGATTGCCCTCTCCCGATGAGAGGAGCGTTGGTGATGACGATGGTGATGATTTCCCCCTCCCTGAGGGAAGTTTCCCCGGCAGAACAGCTCTGCCGGAGCTCTAGATTTGATTCGCCAAGGTTCCGCCTCGTGGCGGCGGAGTCTCGTCCCGAAAAGTTCCTTCTTATTTTTTTCTCATTGAAAGACTTCATATAGGAGAAATGGGCGTCGGAGAGCCACCAGGGGCGCACCCTAGGGGGGCGCGCCCCCCACCCTCGTGAGCAGGGTGTGGGCCCCCTGGCCTTCATCTTTGGCGAGGATTTTTCTTTATTTTTTTAAGACGTTCTGTGGAGTTTCAGGACTTTTGGAGTTGCGCAGAATAGGTCTCTAATATTTGCTCCTTTTCCAGCCCAGAATTCTAGCTACCGGCATTCTCCCTCCTTATGTAAACCTTGTAAAATAAGAGAGAATAGCCATAAGTATTGTGACATAAAGTGAAATAACAGCCCATAATGCAATAAATATTGATATAAAAGCATGATGCAAAATGGACGTATCAGGGTTCCTCCTGGCTCTTTCACTTCGTACTTCCAATCTTCGTTGTCATATAATATAGCTTCTTCTGAGTCCGCCTTCCGTGATTGAAATTCTAACCATTCATCAACCATGGGTGGGAACTTGTACTTGTACTTGCACGGGTTCTCACCCGCTATCTGTGCATCAGTTTCCATCGAGTACTTTAGAAAGTACGCATTCATCTTGTCAAATGTGTATTGAATTATTGCCGTCACGGGTAATCCACGTACACCTTTGAGCACCCTATTGAAGCATTCGGCCATATTGCTTGTCATTTAACCGTATCTCCGGCCATCTTCATCAAAAGCACGTGCCCACTTGTTCCGGTGTTGAATGTGCCTATTGATAAAGTCTTGACCCCCGGGATCAAGTTTTTTGTGTGCGAGCAATTTGTTCAACAAAGTGGCGAACCGCTTCTCGGAGAAAGCGAGACAACAATCTTGAAGATCATCGGCCAACTCCTTAAGGCCACATGCCCTATAGAAGTTCGAACAAAAGTGCCTCATGCACCATCGATGGTGCAACGGAGCATGCCCGGGAATGTCAATCTCCACCGCATTAAGAATTCCTTGATGCCGATCCGATATGAGACAAATTTCCCTTTGAGCGGGTAACACCTTCGTCCTCAAAAGACGCAAAAACCACTCCCAGTTGTCATTGTTCTCCGCCTCAACCAAAGCAAATGCCAATGGCAACACCCAGTTATTGGCATCACTTGCTATCGCAACCAACAAGGTGCCCTTGTATTGTCCGGTCAAGAACGTGCCATCAATAGCGATGACCGGCCTACAGTGTTCGAAAGCCCTCACGCATTGCTCGAACGCCCAAAATGCACGGCCAAATACTCGGACTTTCCTTCCTTCATGAACCGTTGTTTGGTGCCCATGAGGCTCGACCACATGAACCATGCCCGGGTTTGTAGCGGCCATGGCTAACAACAACCTAGGGATTCGGTTGTATGCTTCCTCCCAAGTACCATACAACATCTTAAATGCGGCTTGCTTCGCCTTCCATGCCTTGCCGTACTTCACCTTGTAATGAAAGATGGCTTTCACAAGGTCAATGACATGTTGGACGCTCATTATTGAGTTGGAGAGCCTGCAAGCGATGAACTCGGACGTGAGTTGTCTGTGGTCTTGGGACACAATCTTGCCATCCACCCTTTTGCCTCGGCACATGTGAGTTGGCACACAACTCACTACGTGCCAAGTGGGACCTCCTTTCCATGGTCTTGCACGCACAATCCACGGACATATTTCATCTTAACATGCACATGCAATAGTGTAGCGCACATTGACGTCCGAGTGCACCATCTTGTGTGGACGATAATGCGTAACCGAGTAGTTGTCGAGCCACATCTTCAATTCCAAGAAGGTTTCGAACTTAGACCCTTTAGCAATCCGGTTCTTGTCGTTTCCCAAATCACGGTGAGAGCTTGGCCTAACCCCAAGAGATATAGATTTGCCACCATCCACAATGGCTTCATCCGCGAGACTAACATTCTTTAACAATGGTGTCTTGTGATCTCGACCGAATACCTTCTCGAAAGCTTCGGCCTCCTTCACTGTGAACCCCTCCTCATCAACTTGTTCATCGGGACCTTCGTCATCCGAATCCGATGCATATGCACGGGAAAAAGGGATGGAATGGTCCATTGTCTCTTGCAAATGATATTTGTCAAGATCACCCACATTGTTGTCATGGAGATCAACTTCATTGTCATCGTCCGCATACTCATCATTGTCCTCTTGCAAAGCTTCATCTTGGTTGTTTGTAAACGGGCTCAATGTTGGCCTCACTTCTTGGGTCAAAAGAGGTTCAACAATTTCATCTCGCTTCAAGGGCGGGGGGCTACTAGCAACCAAAGGGGAGGGTTTCCGGTTCAAGTCCAAATGCAAACTTGAATCAACCTTCTTCGTTGCAAATAACTCAAGAGCCTTGTCAAGTGAATCGGCCACCGTTTCCTTGTATGCAACCCAACGTTGCTCCGAGTTGACACGCATTGTCTTCCAGCGGATGTGCATTCCAAAACCTACATTATGCCTTCCCTCCAACTCAACGATATCACTAGGGTCCATCCAATTCAAATCTTTCCTCACTTGTTGCAAGATCTCCGCATAGCTAGGACTACTACCAAACACCATATCAAGCTCATCCGGGTCCAGTTCAATATTGCCTTTCAAGAAGGCGTCTTTGTCCCCATGATGAACAAACAAACATGTTCTTCCCTCCCTATAAGCATTCAAACAACACAACATAACATTGCTTCCATGAGTACTAATTTAAGGATTAACACGGAATACAAACCCTAAAATATATATCAAACAACAATCCTAACCCTAACCATAACCCTAACCCTAACCATAACCCTAACAATAACCCTAACCATAACCCTAACCATAACCCTAGCACCAACATAAGAACACCCATAAAAGTACCCTAACATACTAACAAAGCCTAATCATAGGAAATTGGCAAACAAAGATCTCACATCTCCATGCAAATCTATAAATCCAAACAAAACTAGGGTTTCCCCAAACTAGCATTACTTGGATCAAAACAAGGGGATCGGAGAAGATTACCTTGAGGGAGGGTTTGACTTCGAAATCCACGGACAAATTCTTCAAATTTGCAAGATTTGAGAGAGGATTTGAGAGGGGGGGGAGAGTGGGAGAGGGGGCAAAGCTCGGGTTGGGGTGTGTGGGGTGGGGTGAGTGGGGGAGGGGGGCCCAACCCCTATCTAAGTCACAGTGTAGCGCCCGAGCGCTAGGCACTGCACATTACATGTGTGGCGCCTAGCTCGGAGGCGCTGCACTGCTGGGTGCGGGTCCAAGGGCTGCCACGATGGACTGGCGTGCAACGCCCCCTAGCTGTGAATTGATTTCGTCCAGAGGTCAAAACTGTCAAATTTGCCAGTGCATGAAGCGAATGAATGAAAAAACTAAAAATAGTACAGTACGTGAAGCATCGGGACTAAATTAGCTATGCACGCGCATGATGCAGCCGTGGGAACGCTTGCCCTGGAATCAGCCGGAACCACGGCCACGTGGCAACAGGGCAAGGCGGATGATGCCCGCGCTGTGATCAGCCGGTTTAAAATGAATGTTTTCCATAATTGGATGGTTAAAAAAACAGTGGTATTCTCAACTCATCTATACTTTTATAAAAAGTAGAGTTGATAATGATGGTGTGCCTGCCATCCTGCAATATAGGCCATCCGATTTATATCCGGCGGATAGGAAGGAAACTATGGCAATTTTGCAAAAAGATACCCACACACATCTCCACATTTGCAAATAAGGCCTTCTCTCGTTCATCCTTTTCTCCCACAAGATAAATTACTTATACAAATGCATCTTGATATTCCGTGCAACGCATGGGCATCTTACTAGTCAGAGTTTAAGTTCTAGACTTGACACAGGGGTTTGCATTTTTTCTGTATTTATTTCAGGTCTTCTAGCGACGTGTGTTTATTAGGAGGAGACATTCACGTTGATTATGAAGACGTCTGTAGCGAGAGCGTCTGCTCTGTACATGATTTTCCTCGACGCTCTTTTGACGCGGGCAGCTATGGTGGCGGCTTTCATTGTTGTTGGTGATGCAGCGACGAATAAGGTTCATCCAGATCTTTCTTCGAGGTGGCGGCTTTCGTTGTTGTCGGTGTTGGATCATAGAGGCGGTGTCTGCGTCTGAATCATTTTACATTTGGGAAGGCACTTTGTGTGTCTTGGTCATGACATCAGGGTCATGGTGCATAGTTTTAGTCGCATCATCGAGCATGGCTCGCGGCGTGTGGAGGTGTTTCTTCGGTGGATTCAACACAAATTTAGTCTTCGTCGATTTCTTCGACGCGTGTGCAATTTGTGTTGAATCCTATTGAGTCTTCGTCAATTTCTTTTCTATATGGATGGACAATTCTCTTGCACTTTATTAATTGATCGACTAGTTTTCACTTTGATTTATAAAAAAACAAAATTAATTCTTATAGGTGTTGTTGTTGAAGAATTTCGTCGTCCATGCGGTGTCATGAGATGGTTTGTGCGGACATGGTCATTGTTGTAGTTTTCGCGTCTGTGTAAGTTGATGTTAGGTGTGTGCATCCTAACTATGCAAAGGCCAGGTGCATGCTCATTATGAGGAAAAAAAATTCAACCTTTGTCAAATAAAATAGAATTAACTAGCTAAAACCATCCACAATGATATGGCTACTGTTTGTGGGTGGTGCTTTTTACATGGCGATCGATATGCTAATTTTATAGGAATTACGTACTAGCATCTCTCTTATCGTCAGGATTTTTTTTTTTGCGGACTAGAAGAAGTTTAAAAATAATCCAGTAACAGGAGGTTTCGTTTCATTGGACAAATAGCCGGTCAGATGTCCAATTATTTTATAAACGTCTCTTTTTTGGGAGATGTTTAATTGTAAATGCACATAGCTAGCTTTGTTCAGTAGTAACCAAGATATTACCCCAACAAACGGAAACTTGATTCCCGGAAAAGTTCTGTTTTTATATGACAGGATATGGTCACAAAGAATACTCCTGTCTACTGGAAAGCTGCCTCGAGAGTAGATTTTGTGATGTATCACCACGACGGAAATCCACTAATTCAGCAGGCCACTCACAGTCACTGCTCACTGGAAAGCGCCAAAACGTCCCTGAAAAGAGCCAGGGAAATGAAATTTAAATTGAACAGAAATGCCTAGAGGTCGATCAATGTCCCTATCAAGCATTAGTGGGTCGGTCAACCACCAAAGCTAATTTAGAGACCTGGAAAGGTCATTTTCAGGAAAATTGATACCATCTTTCCTAGCTTGATTTGCAATTGATCTATGTGATTATGACCTACTAAACCAGTCACGTCAAGGGACAACGTGCTCCCCCCGTACCAAAGATAATCCTACATTTTCTGTAAAATAGATCGATCCCAGTCACGATCGACCAACCCATGGCCATATGAGAGTGACTTCACTGCGAGCTCGTGCGTGTAAAGATATGTGAACTGGACACCAAAGAGTGCGCTGAAGTAGCAAAGGAGTGTACGTGGGCGAGACTGACAAGGACAGCGCACGCTCGGTCGGTATCTTCTCAGTTTGTCGGGTACCAAGGTCGATCTTCGATGTGTACGTACGTTGCCATGATCGATCGATCCATCTGCAGAATAATCTTTCGAACCCGGTGCGTGGTCGCTGGCTCGCCGGCGTCCAAACTCGGAACTAAGCCTGTTTGGTAAACATTCGGGCAGGGGAATGGGAGTTTGTACACGGGTCGTATGAAGGAATTAGGCATGAGAAGTAGATTTTTACTCCCATTTCCTTGTTTAGCATATGATTGAAATTGATGTGGGATATAACTCTCCTCGCGAATTAACAGGGTACCCTAGGGAAGAAATCGATGCGAATTGGCTTTCCCAACTCTCAATCCCCTTCCCACTTAAACTCCCATTCCCTCTAATCAAACAGTGGACTTTTAATCTCCTTACCCCTCAACTCTCATTCCTTATTTTTAATTCTTCATCTCCATCCCTTATGGGAATGGGAATGGAAATGAGAATGCATGGCGTACGTGCAGGTGCAGATCAAAAGGCAGTGCGCCTCCATCCGTTATGGGGTACTTTAAGAGCGGTTTTCTAGGGGCGCTTTTTTCCTATTTGTTTTTTAGAACCCTATGTGTTTGTTCTGTTGCTTTTTATCGGGTTTTATGGGCATAGTTTTTTCCTACGTGTTTCTTTTTTTAAACACAGTTCAGACGCAAGTGCTCATACATACGCGCATACACTCACTCCTATGGATGCACACACGCACACCCTACCCATGAGCACCTCCGAGAGACTGAGCCGACATATCATCTTGAGATTTACGAAGTCACCGTAGGCGCCTCCCACTGAAAGCGCATCGCCGGAAATCCTGAAATAAATTCAGGAATAATACAAGCACCAGGACTTGAAACCTGGTGGGCTAGGGATACCACTGTCCCTCTAACTATCCAACCACAGGTTGGTTTGCTTTTTCTGTGTGTTTCTTCTGTTGCTTTTTATTGGGTTTTTATACGGGGTTTTGGTTCTGTGTTTCCTTGGCGGCTTCATTCTATTTTCTTGGGTTTCCCATTTTCAGTTCTAACTTTTTTTTCTTTTTTTCTTTTTTGGTTTTTGTTTTGAGTTTTTTTTTGTTTTCCTATGGTGTCCTTCCGATTTTATTTCTTTCTTCTCATACTTTAGTTTATTTTTTTTCTGATACTTCTTTAATGTATCTATAATTTTTGAATGATTAAGAATATTATTTTAATTGTGCGAACATCTTTGTACATTGTACAAACATTTTGTTTTGAAATGTCACAATCACTTTTTTTTAACTTGTGAAGCTTTTCTATAAAGTGATGTACATTTTCTTGAATGTACAAAACATTTCTTTTGAATTACATAGACATTGTTTTCCATTCTGTAAATATTTTCTAAATGTCACATGCATTTGTTTTGAAATGTGTAGCATTTTTAATTATCAAAAAAATTCCATACACATGATTAACATTTTACAAAAAAAATTAGTCATGTTATACATTTTTAGTATACATTATAAATATATTTTTACATGTTTAATATTTTTGAAAGATGATATTAATATTTTTTTGATGTAAAGTGCTTTTGCAATATACTCCCTCTGTTTCTAAATATAAGTCTTTTTAGAGATTTCAATATGGACTACATATAGATGTATATAGACATAGTTTAGAGTGTAGATTCATTCATTTTGCTCTTTATGTAGTTTATATTGGAAACTCTAAAATGACTTATATTTAGGATCAGAGGGAGTATATATTTATTATATTTTTAAATATAAACAAAACTAGCAACACGGTAATAAAAATGTGAAGGGAAAAGAATTTGAAAAAAAATGATGTCATTGTGACTTCAGCATTGAGCGGGAAGTGTTTACATGGCCGTATAGTTTAGACTCCTCCTAGTGGGGGATTCAAAAACATTTATGGTGTGTTTGGTTGCTGGAACGGAATGGAATGTCATGGGTACGACCCATTCCCGGGCTCGTTCTCGTGTTCAGTTGACAGATGGAACGATCACCACCTTGTTCCCACGATGCTCGTGGGCCGGTTCACAGTTCGAGCGCTCTAGCTCTCAATATTCTTTCCTTTGTTATTTCCTTCCGTTTTGTCAGGCGGTTTTCTTCCCAAACCAGGAACCATATATTACTCGTTTTAAAAATATGCAGTTGCAGAAATAAACCCTTTTTTACCTAAGTTATAATATGTTCAAAATTTTTAAAAACTTAAGCATTTCAATATGTATTCTTAAAGTTTTTGCAAGAATTTCAAATACAGATAACTTATTTTAATGCCATGATACATTTTTTAACTAAGCTGACAATTTTGTACATTGTATAACATTTAAAAAATCAAGAAATGTTCTCAAATAAGTATCAAAAATATTTTTGTAGTGCGCGAAGTTTTTTAAAAAGTTCACGTACATATTTTTGAATGGTCTGAAACATATTTTAGAATTATGCAAGCATTTACATTGCTTAACATTTGTTTGAAAATATAACGAACAATTTGGTAATCCCTAGACAGATTTTGAGTATCACTTTCCTTTTTAAAATTCTGCAATATTTTTTATGAATTACATAAAAACATTATACTACATAAACATATTTATTAAATGTCACCAACATTTTTTTGAAATGTGTGAACATTTTTCAAATGTCTTGAGACTTTTTGAATGCTATCAACATTCATATTGTTTATGGAAATATTTTCGTACACTGTATCATTTATTTAAAATGTCCGAACGTATTTTCGAAATGTGTGAATATTTTTTAAGTGCCAGAAATATTTTTTAGTGGAATCATGATTTCTTAAAGTTGCAGGAACAGTTTTGTAACAATTTCTTAAAGTTGCAGGAGCAATTTTAAAATGCGCGATGATTTTTTAAATTCTTAAAGTTGCAGGAGCAATTTCTTAAAGTCAAATGATTCTTGATTTGAAAAATGTAAGTAAAAGTAATAAAGAAAACAATAAAATTTTAAAAAATGCTTGCTACGAAGACCAGCGCTACACCCGCGGTATGTTGGACCATCCACTCCAGGGTGGGGTGGGGGTGCGTGAGGTGACGCTACAATACAGTTCCAAGTACGGGCAGTGCTATGTCTCACCTATAGAGAGACGTAGCATCCACTGACGTCAGATGACTCCCTAAATGGACCTTGCAAGCTCGCGGGAGGGCACAGGCCACTGCCTTGTTTTTTCATATATTTTTATTTTATTCTTTTGCTTCCTTTTTTACTAATTATTATGCATCCAATTATTGTAAATAATAAATGGGTTTTTATCATTTATGCCACTGGTTACATCTCACTATTCAGTTTTGCCACTAAGAATTTCAACTGCTCAAAAATGTCATTGCTTTGTTAGGCGCATGCTAAAAAATGCCACTGGACACCATTACTATCATCTCAAATCTTGTTTGCCATTTTATAATGACAAAAATACCTATAGACCAATATGTCAGCTCTCCTTCTATCTCACTACAATAAGTCTGGTTCCCACTTGATCCCAACAACGTTCTTATTTTTCTTTAAAATTATTCGCTTGCTTACTCCTGCAAGTGGGGTCCAAACTTATAATTGTGAGATAGAGAGAACTGACATGTGGGTATTGGGAACTTTTTGTCATATAACATGGTCAAGAAGTCTGACCTGACAATAATAATGTCTAATGTCATTTTTGAGCAAACGTCTAATGGAGCGATGACATTTTTGAGATATCTAATGGCATTTTTGAGCCAGGATCTCATGGAACAATGGCATTTTTGAGCAGTTGTAATTTTTAATGGCAAAACTGAGTAGTGGGACACAACTAGTGGCATAAATGATAAAAACCCATAAATGTATTAAAAATATTTCATGCAAAACATATGAAAAAAATCTTAAAAAACATTTAAAAAATGTTAAATCTGTATAGGGAAAATGTTTCCCAGAAAATGGGCTGGCCTATACGAACACACAGCGCGCCGAATAGGTTTCCCAGAAAAAAAAACCCAGCCCAAAACAAGGGAGCTCCTGATTAGCGGACGCACGCACCCTTTTTGCCGGCCCATGTGTAGGGTGGGCGCCCCCATTTCTCTGTCGTTCCTTTTTTTTCTTCTGTCGTCCTTTTCTTGCTTCATTAAATAATGTTCAGGTTTTCAAACAACAAATCTAACTAAAAAATCATCAAAAAATTTAAAACAATTATGCAAAAAAAGCACGGGAGTTTGAAATGATTTTCCTCCAATCTAAAAACTATTCAAGAATTCAATAATTTTCTGATTTTTAAAATATCTTTATGAATTTAAAAAGGCTTCCCAAATTTGAAAAAATATTCATGAGATTGAAATTTTTGGTTATTTACAAAAAAATTCTCAGTTTTTAGAATTTTTTTGCAAATTCTAAAACATGTGGAACATAAATTTCAGAAAATATTCATGAATTCCTAAATATGCACACGAATTCAAAAAATATTCATTACTTCAGAAAATATTCGGGTCTTGTCCAAAAAATCACATTTCCAAAATGGTCACAAATTCGAAAAATGTTCAAGGTTTGATAAAATATTCGTGATTTCATAAGAAATCTTCACGATTTAAAAAAGTGACACAAATTTATAATAACAGTGTTCACGATTCCAAAACATGATTAAGAGAAATCTTCGCAATTTCAGAAAATGTTAGAAATTTGAAAATATAATAAAAGAAATAAAAAAAGGAAGAAAAAAAGAAAAGAAAGTGCAAACATTTAACAAAAGATATTAACCGAAAGAAAAAAAGAACCTTCGCAAAACTGGAACAGGGGGCTGTGCTACTTGGGCCGGCTAAAATTCAAGTTGATAGAAAACCCGCCAAAACAACTCACCTACTTAAGGAAAACTTAATAGAACAGAAAAAAAGATAACACAAATCTCGAAGCATAAATCTATAACATAAGACACAACTGACCCAAAATCAATTCCAGGCCACTTAAATATAACTAAAGTGCTATAAAAAAAGCTCCAAATATCCAAAAGCTTATAATAACTAGTAGGATGCCCGTGCTACGCTACGGGATCACACAAGATTTGGTGGATTTTAGTTATAGTGAGGAGCTCATATGTTGCTATAGACAATAAAAAAATACCGACACATTGATTGAACGATTTTATAGTTGGTGTGTACATATTAAGCATGATCAAATATATGGTATCCAATCGATAAACCGTGTAATCGCAACCAAACATTTCATTCTTCATCTAGGTGGATTTAATTTATAGTGAAGAACACATGTTGCTGTAGACAATAAAAAATACTAAGACATTGATTGAAGCGATGTTATATTGTTGATGTGTACATATTAAGCATGATCAAACTAAACCATGTCATCGAAGCCAAACATGTCCATCTCCATCTTCGCCTCGCGAGAAGACTTGTTGTTTTTCCTACTCACCTTTCTCATTGCTCACTCTATCCAAAACTTGCCCAATACTGCAAGCTGAAGGAAACAACAAAGTTTGTATAGGGCATCAATACAAAACTTGCATCCATAAGAGTATATAAAAGTACAAACAATATGATTGGGGCTCACTATAAGCAAGACTACTATGCAAAATTGTGCGCCATGCGTCAGCGTCCTTACAACATTTGTGTTGTAATTTCAAGGAGTGCGAGTGTCACAACCGATAAATCCAAATTGTGAAAGATGCAACAACTACGCTCACACAAGATCTCCCAAACCACTGGCACATCCAGCGATCTCAAATAGTACATATTATCATATCCAACCAAGAAGCAAACAGGCTATTCAATTAGTGTTCATCCAAGAAGTTAGCATTGCTCATTTGATGACGGTATAGTAGGCACACCAGACTTTAAATGTGAAGAACTGGAGATAAATGAAAGCAATTGATATATCCAAATGACATACATACTATAGCTTGAGCATGCTTATAAATGGTTCCATGAAAAACAAGAATCAAGTAGAAGTGGTTAACTGAATGCTTTACTAAACATGCACACGAAAAATGAATCTGGATGCATCGCCACCATGAAGAGAAGAAATATTCCAAACTCACACAGCGAGTTCACTTAGTTAGTTATATACCTTAGGCATCTATCGAGCCATGGAATCCTTTGTGAAGCATATTATAGCCTTCTTTTAGTTGTTGGCACAAAACAAATGCGCCAACAATATTAGTTCTCAAGTTTTCGCTTCATCCATCTGCTCACCTAAGAGGACATCAGACAATCACTACTCCATACATAACTTTCTGTGATCTATTTAGACAAAGGGAAAAAAACTGAGCATGTAAAGGTTCTGTAGTATACTTAGACAAAAGGAAAAAAACAATGGAAGACATTTGCAATACATTTTGTACCGAGCAAAGAAACAAAATGCACAGTAAAAAAATCCTTTGAATCATGTGTATGTAGAACAGCCAAGTGCATATGTACATGCACACAGACACAAAATTAGTACTGGACCTATTCTTACTCCAGGTCTTATGCAACTGGGGCAACCCTAAATAACATATAACAATGCAATTGTGGCGTTGTTCAGCAAGACATCTGGTCTTCTATTGGCATTTTGGCACCACGCAAACAAAAAAGAATTCTGAGCAAAAACATTAGGCGAATGGTAACGTGAAGTTTGGCTAAATTACAGAGATAAGCCGTTCATTCGCAGCAATAGAAAATTGTTCATGAGCATAGATCCAGTTCTAGATCAGTAGTCTTTACTGAAGCCTGCTACATGACTAATTTCTTTGCATACATATACTAAGGGAAATTAGTTTGATTTCTTTGAAACAAACTAACAGAAGAATAGATACAATGGCCACACCATGCTCGTCATTGACCCTCTGTGAAGCTGCCTTCTATCCTGAAATCCGTAGGAAAAATCAAAATCAACATCAGAGACACATTAGAACGAGCTTATCTCGCGAAATACGCACCTAATCGAACAGGAAGTAAACTTAAAAGAATCCATGACATGCAAACATGCCCGTCTTCTACTGGCAGTTTGGCACCGGAGTCGCCGGGAACGAGTAGCTCGCCACCGGCAGAAATCCTTTGCGTCTGCAACATCCGGGCATACTCATGGCGGTCCTGCCGCTGGTAGACTCCATGGGCAACACAGAAGAAAGGTTCTGACGCTGGAGGTTGAGAACCAGAGCAAGCACAAAAGGGAATCAATGCCAACAGAGAAAACAAGTACGGCCAGATCTAGAAGGAAAGAAACTGGGGCGCCAACCCTCGTCGCCGGCGCCGCCCTTCGCCGCCTTGCTCCGCCCCGCCTCGCTGCCCGGCTCCCTGCCGCCGCTCCACTACTGCCACCGTGCTGCTCCCCGCCGGCGCCTAGCGCTCCTCGCCACCGGCGCACCGTGTCGTCCCCGCCGGCGCCCGTCTCCGGTCGCCGCTCCGACCAGATCCGGATGGGTGGATGCGATCCACCCGTCCCGCGATCCAAACGCGCCCGCGGCCGTCCGGATCCCTCCGTCCCGCTCCTCCTCATCCCGCGTTGACTCCTCAGAGGGTAAATTTGACCAAGTCCCAGTAACTTTTAGCTTTATTCATCGCATCATAACTTCCTCATCGTAGCTCCGATTCGTGCGTGTAGCATATCAAAATGTTCGTCTCGAAGAGTACATCATTTCATCTCATTGCATCATTTTCATTTGAGCTCATCGTGATGCCCGAAATGCTGTTGGGAGAGGGCTATGTGATGATTATTTCAGATCTGTTTTAGCAAATGGCCTTTTGTCATTTTTGCCATGATTAATGTGTGCATGCTATGATCTTGAGCTCTACATTTGTTTTGTAGAATGCCATGCCATCTTTACAGGGGTGTATGCCATGTATTTTTGTGATCTTTGTGGTGACTAGCACAAGCATGCAAAGTAGCTTACTCGATGATGCTGATTTCAGGGACTTAGAATTTCACTAAGTCCTTGTCCTGTCATTATTTTTATGCCATATGTTCATGTTGTTTCCTAGTGATCTGTGCCTCTTTTGAGGATGATCAGTAAGGATATTTTGTAGATATTGTGGTGTTCTATCCATCCATGTCTTTGTTTGCAATTATGGAGCACCCTAGCTTGAGTCAATCGACCTCTACTTTTGCTATAAATTGTTCCTGGCAGATTGTTAACATGTTTAGCGATTTTACCGAGCTTGTTGTTGTTGATCCGTGCATGCTATGTTGTTGTTTTTACCATGTCTAGCTTCTATGCCATGTCTATTTGCCGGGTGTATGCTTATATTGTCATGCCATGCCTTGTAGTGAGTGCATCGAGCTCGTAAACATGCCTACTTGTTAACTGTTTTGCCATGCTCCAGTTTTTCACTAAGTCTGAATTCTGTTTATGTTTTTGCTATGTTCACATGCTTGCAATTGTATTTTCTGATCCCTTTTGGCTCATGGTCACCAAGGGACTTTTGTTATATGCTTAGAGTAGCTTCATGCCATGCCTTGCTTTGCCATGACATGTTCCTGTAGCATGTTGCTTCATTTCCCTAAACATTGCTTCCTGATGATAAATTCCTGATATGTTGTTATTTCACTAAGTCTGAAACCTGTTATCATTTGCACTTTTGCCATGCTTGTTTAAACCTGCTATTGAGTGATTTAGCCGTAGCTCAGTGTTCATCTTTTGTCAATCATCATGAGTGGATCCCTGACATGTATTTTGTTGCTATGTTTGAGTGCTTTGACATATTTATCTTGATGCATTTAGATGGCTATTTGCTGTTTATCGCAGACCAGTGCCATATTTGTTTTGCTTGCCATTTCCAAACCGTGCATCCAATTCCGGTGATCTTTATATCGATTTCGACCAAAATCATCTCCTCTATCCAGTGGCACACTTGGTTTTCCAAGTTGAGGCCAGGTTCATGTTGGAAATATGCCCTAGAGGCAATAATAAATTGGTTATTATTATATTATATTTCATTGTTCATGATAATCGTTTATTATCCATGCTAGAATTGTATTGATGGGAAACTCATATACATGTGTGGATACATAGACAACACCATGTCCCTAGTAAGCCTCTAGTTGACTAGCCCATTGATCAATAGATGGTTACGGTTTCCTGACCATGGACATTGGATGTCATTGATAACGGGATCACATCATTAGGAGAATTATGTGATGGACAAGACCCAATCCTAAGCCTAGCACAAGATCGTGTGGTTCGTATGCTAAAGCTTTTCTAATGTCAAGTATCATTTCCTTAGACCATGAGATTGTGCAACTCCCGGATACCGTAGGAGTGCTTTGGGTGTGCCAAACGTCACAACGTAACTGGGTGGCTATAAAGGTACACTACGGGTGTCTCCGAAAGTGTCTGTTGGGTTGGCACGAATCGAGACTGGGATTTGTCACTCCGTGTAACGGAGAGGTATCTCTGGGCCCACTCGGTAGGACATCATCATAATGTGCAATGTGACCAAGGAGTTGATCACGGGATGATGTGTTACGGAACAAGTAAAGAGACTTGCCGGTAACGAGATTGAACAAGGTATCGGGATACCGACGATCGAATCTTGGGCAAGTATCGTACCGATAGACAAAGGGAATTGTATACGGGATTGATTGAATCCTTGCCATCGTGGTTCATCCGATGAGATCATCGTGGAGCATGTGGGAGTCAATATGGGTATCCAGATCCCGCTGTTGGTTATTGACCAGAGAGTTGTCTCGGCCATGTCTGCATGACTCCCGAACCCGTAGGGTCTACACACTTAAGGTTCGATGACGCTAGGGTTATAGGGAAAGTATGTACGCGGTTACCGAATGTTGTTTGGAGTCCCGGATGAGATCCCGGACGTCACGAGGAGTTCCGGAATGGTCCGGTGGTAAAGATTGATATATAGGAAGTATGGTTTTGGCCACCGGAAGTGTTCCGGGCATCACCGATAGTGTACCGGGACCCCCGGAGGGGTCCGGGGGTCCACCGGGAGGGGCCACGGGCCCTGGAGGCCTACATGGGCCAATAGTGGGAAGGGACCAGCCCCTAGGTGGGCTGGGGCGCCTCCCACCATGGCCCAAGGCGCCTCCTAGAGGGGAAGGGGGCAAACCCTAGGGCAGATGGGCCCTAAGGCCCACCCCAGGTGCGCCTCCCCCTCTCCCCCTTGTGGCCGCCACCCTAGATGGGATCTAGGGCTGCCGCACCCCTTGGGGTGGGAACCCTAGGTGGGGGCGCAGCCCTCCCTCTCCCCCTATATATAGTGGAGGCAAAGGGGCAGCCCGACACACGAAGTTCTTCCCCTGTTGGCGCAGCCCTACCCCTCTCCCTCCTCGTCTCTCGTAGTGCTTGGCGAAGCCCTGCTGGAGTTCCACGCTCCTCCACCACCACCACGCCGTCGTGCTCCTGCTGGACGGAGTCTTCCCAACCTCTCCTTCTCCCCTTGCTGGATCAAGGCGTAGGAGACGTCACCGGGCTGCACGTGTGTTGAACGCGGAGGCGCCGTGGTTCGGCGCTTAGATCGGAATCAACCGCGATCTGAATCGCTACGAGTACGACTCCTTCATCCGCGTTCTTGCAACGCTTCCGCTTAGTGATCTACAAGGGTATCTAGATGCACTATCCTTCCCCTCGTTGCTAGATTACTCCATAGATTGATCTTGGTGATGCATAGAAATTTTTTAAATTTCTGCTACGATCCCCAACAGTGGTATCAGAGCTAAGTCTATGCGTAGTTTCTATGCATGAGTAGAACACAAGTTGTTGTGGGTGTCGATTTTGTCAATTTACTTGCCGTTACTAGTCTTATCTTGATTCGGCGGCATCGTGGGATGAAGCGGCCCGGACCGACCTTACACGTACTCTTACGTGAGACTGGTTCCATCGACTGACATGCACTAGTTGCATAAGGTGGCTAGCGGGTGTCTGTCTCTCCCACTTTAGTCGGATCGGATTCGATGAAAAGGGTCCTTATGAAGGGTAAATAGAAATTGGCATATCACGTTGTGATTTTGGTGTAGGTAAGAAACGTTCTTGCTAGAAACCTATAGCAGCCACGTAAAAACTTGCAACAACAATTAGAGGACGTCTAACTTGTTTTTACAGCATATGCCTTGTGATGTGATATGGCCAAAAGGATGTGATGAATGATATATGTGATGTATGAGATTGATCATGTTCTTGTAATAGGAATCACGACTTGCATGTCGATGAGTATGACAACCGGCAGGAGCCATAGGAGTTGTCTTAATTTATTTATGACCCGCGTGTCAACATAAACGTCATGTAATTACTTTACTTTATTGCTAAAGCGTTAGCCATAGTAGTAGAAGTAATAGATAACGAGAAAACTTCAAGAAGACACGATGATGGAGATCATGGTGTCATGCCGGTGACAATGATGATCATGGAGCCCCAAAGATGGAGATCAAAAGGAGCAAATGATATTGGCCATATCATGTCACTATTTGATTGCATGTGATGTTTATCATGTTTTACATCTTATTTACTTAGAACGACGGTAGCTTAAATAAGATGATCCCTCGTAATAATTTCAAGAAAGTGTCCCCCCTAACTGTGCACCGTTGCGAAGGTTCGTTGTTTCGAAGCACCACGTGATGATCGGGTGTGATAGATTCTAATGTTCGAATACAACGGGTGTAAGCCAGATTTACACACGCAATACACTTAGGTTGACTTGACGAGCCTAGCATGTACAGACATGGCCTCGGAACATGGAAGACCGAAAGGTCGAGCATGAGTCGTATAGAAGATACGATCAACATGAAGATGTTCACCGATGTTGACTAGTCCGTCTCACATGATGATCGGACACGGCCTAGTTGACTCGGATCATGTTTCACTTAGATGACTAGAGGGATGTCTATCTGTGTGGGAGTTCATTGAATAATTTGATTAGATGAACTTAATTATCATGAACATAGTCCAAATTATCTTTGCAAATATGTTGTAGATAAATAGCTCACGTTGTAGCTCCCTATTTCAATACGTTCCTAGAGAAAGACCAAGTTGAAAGATATTGTAAGCTACACAGAAGGTTTACGTCTTTGATGCACCGGGCTGTTGGCACAACAGGGTGGTGCCTAACCGCACCGCAGGCGCGATGTGCAAACCCTTACAACGCCGTCTGTGGATGTTGTGAATACATGACAGACACATCCTGATGACTACTTGATAGTTTAGTGCACCATACTTCACGGCTTAGAATTGGGATTCCAATGACGTTTTGAACGCCATAAGACATATGAGATGTTCCAAGAGCTGAAATTGGGATTTCAGGCTCATGCCCGTGTTGAGAGGTATGAGACCTCTAACAAGTTCTTTTGCCAACAAGATGGAGGAGAATAGCTCAGCTAGTGAGCATGTGTTCAGAATGTCTGGGTGCTACAATCACTTAAATCAAGTGGGAGTTAAAACTTCCAGATAAGATAGTGATTGATAGAGTTCTCTAGCCACTATCACTAAGCTACTAGATCTTCGTGATGAACTATGACATGCAAGGGATGGAGTTGATCTCGGAGCTGTTCGCGGTGCTTAAGGCCGCAAAAGGTAGAAATCAAGAAGGAGCATCAAGTGTTGATGGTTTAACAAGACCACTGGTTTCAAGAAGGGCAAGGGCTAGAAGGGAAACTTTATGGATGGCAAACCAGTTGCCGCTCCAGTGAAGGAACCCAAGGTTGAACCCAAACCCGAGACTAAGTGCTTCTATTGTAAGGGGAACGGTCACTGGTAGCGGAATTACCCCAAATGCATGGTAGATAAGAAGGCTGGCAACTTCAACAAAGTATATACCTGTTATTAATGTGTACCTCACTAGTACTCCTGGTAGCACCTGGGTATTGGATACCGGTTCAGTTGCTATTATTGGTGACTTGAAGCAAAAGCTACGGACTAAACGGAGACTAGCTAAGGGCGAGGTGACGATGTGTGTTGGAAGTGTTTCCAAAGTTGATGAGATCACCATCGTACGCTCCATCTGCCTTCGGGATTAGTATTGAACCTAGATAAATGTTATCAGGTGTCTACGTTGAGCATGAATATGATTAGATCATGTTCATTGCAATACGGTTATTCATTTAAGTTAGAGAATAATGGTTATTCTGTTTACATGAATAATACCTTTCATGGTCATGCACCCTATGTGAATGGTTCATTGAATCTCGGTCGTGGTAATACACATGTTCACGCCAAAAGATGTAGAGTTAATAATGATAGTACCACTTTCTTGTGGCACTGCCGCTTAGGTCATATTGGCGTAAGATGCATGAAGAAACTCCATGTCGATGGATGTTTGGAGTCACTAGATTTTGAATCACTTGACACATGCGAGCCATGCCTCATGGCTAGGATGACTAAGACCCCGTTTTCAGGTACAATGAAACGGGCAAGTGACTTGTTGGAAATCATACATGCTGATGCGTGTGATCCAATGAGAAATTGAAGCGTGCGGTGGATATCACTATTTTCTCATCTTCACTGACAATTTGAGTAGATATAGGTATATTTACTTAATGAAGCACAAGTCTGAAACGTTTGAAAAGTTCAAGCGATTTCAGAGTGAAGTTAAGAATCATCATAACAAGAAGATCAAATTCCTACGATCTGATCAATGAGAATTTCTGAGTTATGAGTTTGGCAAACACTTAAGACATTGTGAATTGTTTCGCAGTTGAAGCCACCTGGAACACCACAGCGTAATGGTGTGTCTGGACGTCGTAATCGAACCTTATGAGATATGGTGCGATCTATGATGTCTCTTACCGATCTACCGTTTTTATTTTGAGGTTATGCGTTAGAGATAGCTGCATTCACTTTAGATAGGACACCATCTAAGTCCGTTGAGACGACGTCATATGAACATTGGTTTGGAAAGAAACCAAAGTTGTCGTTTCTTAATGTTTGGGGCTGTGATGCTTAAGACTTCAGCCAGAGAAGCTCGAACCCAAAAGCGGACAAACACATCTTCATAGAATACCCAAAGGTGACAGTTGGGTATACCTTCTATCTCAGATCCGAGGGCAAATTGTTTGTCGCTAAGAACGGGTCCTTTCTCGAGAAGGAGTTTCTCTCGAAAGAATTGAGTGGGAGGAAGATAGAACTTGATGAGGTTGTCGAACCTTTGTTTCAACCAGAGAGTGATGCAACACAGAAAGATGTTTTCTGTGGCGCCTACGTCTATTGAAGAGGAAGTTGATGATAGTGATCATGAAGCTTCGGATCAAGTTGCTATCAAACCTCATAGGTCGACAAGGATATGTACTACTCCTGAGTGGTACGGTAATCCTATCTTAGATATCATGTTGTTAGACAACAATGAACCTACGAGCTATGGAGAAGCGATGGTGGGCCCGTATTATGACAAATGGTTAGAAGCCATGAAACCTGAGATAGGATCCATGTATCAGAACAAAGTATGGACTTTGGTGGACTTGCCTGATGATCGGCAAGCCATTGAGATAAATGGATCTTTAAGAAGAAGACGGACGTGGGCGGTAATGTTACCGTCTATGAAGCTCGACTTGTGGGAAAGAGTCTTTTCACAAGTTCAAGGAGTTGACTACAATGAGAATTTCTCACCCGTAGCGATGCTTAAGTCCGTCGGAATCATGTTAGCATTAGTTGTATTTTTCGATTATGAAATCTGACAGATGGATGTCAAAACAAGTTTTCTTACCAGTTTTCGTAAGAAAAAGTTGTATGTGATACAATAAAAGGTTTTGTCGATCCTAAGGATGCTAAAAGGTATGCTGGCTCCAGCAATCCTTCTATGGACTAGAGCAAGCATCTCGGAGTCAGAATATATGCTTTGATGGAGTGATCAAAGCTTTTAGGTTTATACAATGTTTGCTAGAAACTTGTATTTACAAGAAAGTGAGTGGGGGCACTACAACATTTCTGATAAGTATATGTGGATGACATATTGTTGATTCGAAATGATGTAGAATTTCGGGAAAGCATAAACGGTTGTTTGAAGAGTGATTTTCAAAGGAAGACCTGGATAAAGCTGCTTACATATTGGGCATCAAGATCTATAGAGATAGATCAAAACGCCTGATGATACTTTCAAAGAACGCACACCTTGACATGTTTTTGAAGGAGTTCAAAATAGATCAGTCAAAGAAGGGGTTCTTACCTGAGTTGTAAGGTGTCAAGTTGAGTAAGACTCGAAGATTGACCACGGCAGAAGAAAGAGGAAGGACGAAGGTCGTCCCCTATGCTTTTGTCATAGGCTCTATACGGTATGCCATGCTGAGTACCGCACCTGATGTGTGCCTTGCCACGTGTCTCGCAAGAGGGTACAAAGGTGATCTAGGAGTGGATCACCGGATAGCGGTCAAAAATTATCCTTAGAGGAATAAGGAAATGTTTCTCGGTTATGGAGGTGATAAAGAGTTCGACGTAAAGAGTTACGTCGATGCAAGCTTAACACCTATCCGGATAGCTCTGAGTAGAGATACCGGATACGTATAATGGAGCAACAATTTGGAATAGCTCCAAGTGGAATGTGGTAGCAGCATCTATGATATGACATAAAGTTTTGCGAAATACATAGGGATCTGAATATGGCAAGACCCGTTGACTACAACCTCTCTCACAAGCATAACATGATCAAACCCAGAACTCTTTGAGTGTTTATCACATAGTGATGTGAACTAGATCATTGAGTCTAGTAGACTCTTGGATGTTGGTCACATGGCGATGTGACCTGTGAGTGTTAATCACATGGCGATGTGAAATAGATTATTGACTCTAGTGCAAGTGGGAGACTGTTGGAAATATGCCCTAGAGGCAATAATAAATTGGTTATTATTATATTATATTTCATTGTTCATGATAATCGTTTATTATCCATGCTAGAATTGTATTGATAGGAAAATCAGATACATGTGTGGATACATAGACAACACCATGTCCCTAGTAAGCCTCTAGTTGACTAGCTCCTTGATCAATAGATGGTTACGGTTTCCTGACCATGGACATTGGATGTCGTTGATAACGGGATCACATCATTAGGAGAATTATGTGATGGACAAGACCCAATCCTAAGCCTAGCACAAGATCGTGTAGTTCGTATGCTAAAGCTTTTCTAATGTCAAGTATCATTTCCTTAGACCATGAGATTGTGCAACTCCCGGATACCGTAGGAGTGCTTTGGGTGTGCCAAACGTCACAGCGTAACTGGGTGGCTATAAAGGTACACTATGGGTGTCTCCGAAAGTGTCTATTGGGTTGGCACGAATCGAGACTGGGATTTGTCACTCCGTGTAACGGAGAGGTATCTCTGGGCCCACTCGGTAGGACATCATCATAATGTGCACAATGTGATCAAGGAGTTGATCACGGGATGATGTGTTACGAAACGAGTAAAGAGACTTGCCGGTAACGAGATTGAACAAGGTATCGGGACACCCACGATCGAATCTCGGGCAAGTATCGTACCGATAGACAAAGGGAATTGTATACGGGATTGATTGAATCCTTGACATCGTGGTTCATCCGATGAGATCATCGTGGAGCATGTGGGAGCCAATATGGGTATCCAGATCCCGCTGTTGGTTATTGACCAGAGAGTTGTCTCGGTGTAACACCCGTGTGTTACTTAAGGATAATTAAAATGCATCGATTGTCATTTAGAATTAAATTTTGCTTAACTATCATTTTTCTAATAACTCAGGCATGCTAGTATTTATAAATAATTTTGGAGATAAATATCTTAAGACCAATAGGTGCATCCCAATCATTAGTAGATTTTCTTTGTATTAGAAGATGGTGGAGTATTGCATTTGCTTGAGCAATCCACGTACACTTACATGCATGCATCAATGCATGGCATGCACCACATCCATGGTCTGTACTCAACGCACTGAATGCATCCATCTAGTCACCGTTGCCGTAATGCATGTACGTAGCCTGCCGACTAGCTCAGTAAGGTTAGCTGTATTTTCTTCTCACAGGCCAGCTAGCTCTTGGATTACACTGTACCACCGTTAGGGCAGTAGATACTTTTGCATGCAGCGATGAGAGAAGGCTTGTTGCATGGCTACGAGTCTTTTCCTTGAGAGATAGAATGTACGTGTCATTGCTCTGGTTAGAAACATATGCATGCATGAGCTAGTAGGTGCATCGAACCAGCCATTAGGTGAAGCAAAGGGGCACTAGCTTATCCTTTGGAGCAAGCAGGAGTTACGGCGGCAGCTGGACGACGATTAATGTGTTCACAAGGAGCTACTCACTTGTTACCAGTATATAAGGCGACCAGGTGCTGTAGCGTAGGACCATTGACACACTAGTCAGAGTCGTCTGCTGGAAGAAGAAGTTGGAGCTCTCGCTGGTGTTGTTCCTAGCGACCGCGTGGTAGACGGGTACTGCTGTCAGGCAAGTAGCAGTTCCTCTGTTCATATTTCGTTGCTGTGCTTGGTCCTGCGACTTGCACACTGTTACACTGATCTAGAGATATACTGCTGCTAGTATTTCTTTTGCTAGCCACTGTACCGTGATATATGAGTTCTTCTGCAACTGTCCTCTGTTCGTTGGCCACGGTACTGTTGAAGAGAAATATGTTCCGGTGAGCAAGTAATCGTCATGATTATTTGGGCTTACGTGGAGACGTGAGGATTACTACATAAGTTTCATCATACCACTGACCTCCTTATTTCCATATTCACATATTATCTATATTGGTGTCACGACCGCAAACATATTGTACCGGTCACGGTTCAGGTATGGGACTGTCTGAGTTCTCCGCTGGGGGCGACACTTGTTTCGAACAGGGTATCGGTGATGGATCCTTGGGAACGACCCATACTAGTAAGTCAAGTTGTCGTGCCTCAGGGGGTCGAAGGGCTCTGCTCTTCTAGAACCCACGTGGTTCTGGTCGAGACTGTCGATGTCGGAGTACCCCTCTTAAGAGTGTAAAAGTGTGAATATTCACCCCTGTGAGTCCCGGGTAGGGAACCTTGCTGGTCACGTGTGATACCAATATTTTCCCTATACACCGCTATAAATATTTCCAGTATTCCGTTGAACTCTGTTTAATATCATCTTTTAATTCAGCCTTTTGCACTACTTTATTTTCCGCCGCTAAATCTGTCCATTGCTGTCGTATCATTTCCTTGAAACTGAATTACACCGTTGTGATATCCATAACACTTTCTCCTTTTGTACCCTTGAATAAATGCTACTTGCTGGGTATGAATCATCATACTCACCCTTGCTTAATTTCTATTTTTGCAGCCCAAAGTGGTAATGATCCTGAGCTTGGCTTTGAGCAGTAGGCGTAGCACGCGCCGGGAGGGAATAAATTGAAGTACTTTAGAAGTTTATTTTCAGCAAGAACTATGTATCCCAGAATAAAGAATACATGCTTATTATGTGTATTATTGTGAAAAGTTTTAGTTTAGGCCTCACACGTTTATAATCTTTTGTTTATAAACGCGTGGCCGGCTGTTACGTCCGAACCATGTTTTGGGGCGTGACAGCTTAAGTGGTAATCAGAGCTTAGGTTAAATAAAATTAAAAACTGTTGCAACTAATGGGGAATAACCAGGGTATTATTTTGTGCGTGTAAGTTAGAAACGCTCTCTTTTGTGCTTATTTTATGTGAAGCTAACATTTACGTGGCTCATTTGATTATATGTCCTGTCATGAAATTTAGTATTTCACTTCTTATGCATGCATTTTGTTAGTGCTAATATGTGTGGTTGGAATCAGGGATGGATGGCCCAACCATCTTCCATCTTAACTTTGTGCAAATCCTCGAGGAAGTAGCCGATCATTTTCACCTAGAGCCACTAGTGATCTCTACTAGTGCTCTTTCGGATGGAGGAATCCAGGGAGCTGTGCACGTGCAGGTCACTCCACATGACCCTGGTGCATACACTACCTTCTATGGCTATGGAGAGGATGATCATGAAGCTGGGTGCTCGGCGGCTCGTGAAGCGCTTAAATCACTCTACTTTAGTCTGAACTTTGGCCTAGTGGACTTGCACAACTATGAGTACTGGGAGACTTTGCTGGACTTGTCACGTTCTGAGCAGCAACACCAGGAGGAGATTGCACAACTCCAGCAGTACCATGAGGTTCGTAGGAAGCAAGAACTAGACGAGTTAGAGCAGGAGCATCAGGCCCAACTTTATGAAATAAAGCATGACCATGAAATAGAGGTGGAGGACCGCGATCGTTGGATCGAGGAGGAGGGACACAAGACCAAGAAGCTGAAGCAAGAAAGATATGAGCTGGAAGACGTCAACAACAAACAGGAGAGTGAGATGATGGATTTGAAGGCAGAGAACTGGTGCCTCCGTCAGCAGCTTGTAGCAATGAAGGATGAGAAAGGAAAGAACTAAGGGCGTGCAACGTACTAGCTAGCAGGCGATAGTACAACTTGAGTGATCGTACGTACTAGCTTAAATAAATGAAGTGGCAGAGCTACTAGTATCTAGTGTGTAATGGTGTGACCTATCCAGTTCGCATGTGATGTCTGCCTGCTGTAGCAACCCTAGTAGTAGTAGGTTGCTTCCACTTTTACTAGCCTTTGCATGTAGCTTGATGTTGACACTAGCACTCCTGTCAGGTGAGGCTGTGCAAATTTTGGTTGTACGTGTCAACCCCTCTTATATAGTAAAATCAACTTTTATGTATTGATGCATGCTATGAAGAGTGGCAGTTTATTTATTTATTTTGCTCTCCATCCTTCATGATTGTATAGATGGCTAACCATGATCATGGAAATTTTTCTACTACCCACGCTGGAGGTAGCAGTGGATCTCAAAGGACCGCAGAAGATCAACTTCCTCCAAGTAATTTGCTCTTGGAGATTTTGAACCGCCAGGAACAAACTCAAATGCGACAGACTGTAATCTTGGAGCAGCTAGTACAACAGTCACCCCGAGGAGAGAACTCTCATGAGGGTGGGACACAGGATAGCTTGCGCCAATTCATGCGACTGAAGCCGCCTGCCTTTCTTGGCAGTGCTAATCCTATGGACGCAGATGACTGGTTAACTGAGATAGAAAAAATATTTGAAGCAAGGCACTGTCTAGAGCAAGAGAAGGTGACACTAGCTATGTTTATGTTACAAGGTGGAGCTTTTGATTGGTGGAATGTGCACAAAAAGAAATATCCAGAAAATTATTTGGTTACTTGGGCGATATTTAGGCAAGAATTTCAAAGAAAATATTTTCCTGATAGTGTTCAGAGGAAAATGGAGCTTGAATTTCTACAGCTAAAGCAAGGTGATAAAAGCGTGGCAGAATATGAAATTAATTTTTCTAGACTTGCCCGTTATGCGATGGCGTACGTTGAAAATGATGAAGTAAAGGCGCGAAGGTTCGCTCAAGGCTTACGTCAACCCATCAAGGCGCGCGTGGAGGTATTTGAATTAAAATCATTTCGTGACATAGCTAACAAGGCTCTTACAGTGGAACAAGCATACCTTGAAGAACGTGCTGAAGTTGAGAAACCAAACAAAAAGATGAGGTTCGACGACCGTGGTCAAGGAAACATGCAAAGGAAGGCACATCAAAATTGGCGCCCAAATAATCGAGCAACATATCAGCCCATAGTTAATAAATGTGTTATTTGTCATGGAGATCATATGGCTTCCCAATGTGAGCAGCGACAGGGAAAATGCTTCGGATGCGGCAAGGAGGGACATGTTATCAGTCAGTGCCGGAACAAGAATTTTACTCATAATCAGTCATTTGCTTTGCCTGCACCAAAAACACCATTGTACCTACCTGCACCGCCTCCTAAGGCGAATATTGCTCCTCGGTACACGAACAATCCTGGAAGGAAGCAACGGCCTGTTCGTGCTAAAGTAAATCATTTGACCCAAAATGAGGTGGACAATGATAGCAATGTGGTTACAGGTACGTTCCGAGTATGTTCTCATAATGCAGTTGTTTTGTTTGACTCTGGTGCTACCCACTCTTTTATATCTTCTAAATTTATTGGTACCCATGGAATAGAAAGTACACCTATAAAGAAAAAAAATCGTGGTAGAGTCTCCAATGGCTGAGATGATAACTCGAAGGGTATGCACTAATTGTCCGGTTATTATAAGGGGACATGAACTTCGGGCAGATTTGATAGTACTAGATATGCATGATTTTGATATAATACTAGGCATGGATTGGTTGATTGAAAATTATGCAACTATTGATTGCCATGGGAATAAAGTGATACTTCAAGTACCTGGTCAACAAAAAATAGTGTACCAAGGGAGCCACAAGAAAACAAGGTACGCACAAGTTAGGAACTTGGAAATAAAGGAGAAACGTATAGAGGATATTCCTGTGGTTAGAGAATTTCCTGATGTATTTCCTAAAGAGTTACCTGGAATTCCACCGGACCGAGAGATTGAGTTCAGCATAAACCTGGTCCCTGGTACTAATCCTATTTCAAAGACCCCATACAGAATGGCTCCAGCAGAACTAAAAGAACTCAAGCAACAGATCAAAGAGTTAGAAGAAAAGGGATTTATTCGTCCAAGCATGTCACCATGGGGTGCTCCAGTATTATTTGTAAAGAAGAAAGATGGCAGTTGGCGATTATGTATTGATTATCGGGAGCTGAATAAGGTAACTATTAAGAATAAATATCCCTTGCCTAGGATCGATGATTTATTTGATCAGCTACAAGGCTCGCGGGTATTTTCAAAGATAGATTTGCAATCGGGGTATCACCAGCTAAAAATTAAAGAAGGAGATATTCCAAAGACAGCTTTTCGCACCAGATACGGACACTACGAATATATAGTCATGCCGTTTGGATTAACAAATGCACCCGCAGCTTTTATGGATTTAATGAATCGTGTATTCAGACCATTCATGGACCAGTTTGTTGTGGTATTTATTGATGATATTTTAATATATTCAAAGACAGAAGAGGAACACGCCGAACATTTGAGAGCAGTACTTCAAACATTGAGGAAACACCGGTTATACGCTAAACTCAAGAAGTGCGACTTTTGGTTAGACAAAGTATCATTCCTAGGCCACATTATTTCTGGAGAGGGTATATCTGCAGACCCAACAAAAGTTCAGGCAGTGTTGGACTGGAACAGACCAACCACGATTACTGAGATAAGAAGTTTTCTTGGGTTAGCAGGATATTACCGGAGATTTATTGAAGGTTTTGCTCAGCTTGCAGCGCCACTGACACAGCTCACTCGCAAAGGAGTAAAGTTCGACTGGACCGAGAAGTGCGAAGAAAGTTTTCAAGAATTAAAACGTCGACTAGTGTCTGCCCCAGTTCTCGCAGTACCAATAAATGGGATTGGATTTACTATTTTCTGTGATGCTTCAAAAATTGGTTTCGGTTGTGTCCTCATGCAGAACAACAAGGTAATCGCATATGCCTCTCGACAACTTAGACCATATGAGAAAAATTATCCAACACACGATCTGGAATTAGGTGCTATAATCTTTGCTCTAAAAATATGGAGACATTATTTGTATGGAGAACACTGTGAGATTTTTACTGACCACAAGAGTTTAAAATATATCTTCACACAAAAGGAATTAAATATGCGGCAGAGAAGATGGATCGAGCTATTTAAAGACTACGATGTCAATATCAATTACCATCCGGGTAAAGCAAACGCAGTAGCTGACGCGCTAAGCAGAAAAGCTGATTGCAATGTGGCATCTTTAATCACCTCACAAAGGAAGATTTTGGAGGACTTAGACAAGATGGGAATAGAGGTGCATGTACGTGACCCATCGATCACTATTATGGCACTACAGGTCAAACCTGATCTTCAAGAAAGAATTAGGATAAAGCAACTGGAAGATCCTTTTCTTGTTAATCTCCGAGAAAGCATAGAGCAAGGAAAGCCATCAGAATTTCACATACGGATGGATGGATCTATATGGTTGAGAGAACGTATTTGTGTACCTAAAAATGCAGAGTTGAAATTGGAGATCATGCAAGAAGCTCACACCACTCCATACACTGTACATCCTGGTAGCACAAAGATGTATCGGGATATTAAAGGAAATTTTTGCCAAATATGAAGAGAGAAATAGCAAGATTCGTCCTGGAATGTCCAATATGTCAGCAGGTAAAGGTGGACCATCAAAAAGCACCAGGCCTCCTGCAACCGCTAAGAATTCCTAGTTGGAAATGGGAGGATATCAGTATGGATTTTGTTACCGGATTGCCGAAAACTTCCGCAGGATATGATTCTATATGGGTTATAGTAGACAAATTGACCAAGGTGGCACAATTCATACCAGTCAAGAAAACAATGACCCTTGAAAAATTAACAAGGTTATATATTAGGGAGATAGTTACGAACTATGGCGTCCCTGTAAATATTGCTTCAGATCGAGATCCAAGGTTCGTTTCAAGATTTTGGAGAAGTTTACATAAGACCTTGGGGACCAAACTAAATTTTAGTATAGCCTATCATCCCCAGTCTGATGGACAAACAGAGCGAGTCATACAAATACTGGAAGATATGCTTCGAGCAAGCATGTTGGACTTCAAAGAAAAGTGGGATGAGTCCCTTCCTCTAGTCAAATTTGCATACGACAACAGTTATCAATCCAGTATAAAGATGGCTCCGTATGAAGCTTTGTATGGTAAGAGATGTCGTTCTCCTATATGCTGGGAAGAAATTGGTGAGAGGAAGTATATAGGCCCAGAATTAGTTCAACAGGCAGAGGAAAAACTACGAGTAGTTCGGGAGCATTTAACGGCGGCACAGAACCGTCAAAAGAAACAAGCAGACACCAAACGGAGGGAAGTTGAATTTCAAGAGGGAGATCTAGTATACCTAAAGGTTTCACCTCGAAAAGGTACGAGACGTTTTGGTTTGAAAGGAAAGTTGAGTCCAAGGTATGTAGGACCTTTTCAAATTATTGGCAGAGTTGGACCAGTAGCCTACCAATTAGAGCTGCCTCCAAACTTGCCAAGGGTACATAATGTTTTTCATGTATCCACACTGAAGAAATGCGAGACACTGCCAGAAGCAACACAACTACCAATCGTGGAACTGAGACCAGACCTATCATACGAGGAGTACCCCCTGAGAATACTAGATGTCAAAGATCGAGTAATGAGAAAAAGGACTATCCGATTTGTCAAAGTCCAGTGGAGTAACCACAATGAGGACGAGGCGACATGGGAAAAAGAAGACGAACTTCACAATAACTTTCCGCACCTTCTATCGACCGGTAATTGAATTTCGAGGACGAAATTTTTATAAGGCGGGGAGGATGTAACACCCGTGTGTTACTTAAGGATAATTAAAATGCATCGATTGTCATTTAGAATTAAATTTTGCTTAACTATCATTTTTCTAATAACTCAGGCATGCTAGTATTTATAAATAATTTTGGAGATAAATATCTTAAGACCAATAGGTGCATCCCAATCATTAGTAGATTTTCTTTGTATTAGAAGATGGTGGAGTATTGCATTTGCTTGAGCAATCCACGTACACTTACATGCATGCATCAATGCATGGCATGCACCACATCCATGGTCTGTACTCAACGCACTGCATGCATCCATCTAGTCACCGTTGCCGTAATGCATGTACGTAGCCTGCCGACTAGCTCAGTAAGGTTAGCTGTATTTTCTTCTCACAGGCCAGCTAGCTCTTGGATTACACTGTACCACCGTCTAGGGCAGTAGATATTTTTGCATGCAGCGATGAGAAGGCTTGTTGCATGGCTACGTGTCTTTTCCTTGAGAGATAGAATGTACGTGTCATTGCTCTGGTTAGAAACATATGCATGCATGAACTAGTAGGTGCATCGAACCAGCCATTAGGTGAAGCAAAGGGGCACTAGCTTATCCTTTGGAGCAAGCAGGAGTTACGGCGGCAGCGGGACGACGATTAATGTGTTCACAAGGAGCTACTCACTTGTTACCAGTATATAAGGCGACCAGGTGCTGTAGCGTAGGACCATTGACACACTAGTCAGAGTCGTCTGCTGGAAGAAGAAGTTGGAGCTCTCGCTGGTGTTGTTCCTAGCGACCGCGTGGTAGACGGGTACTGCTGTCAGGCAAGTAGCAGTTCCTCTGTTCATATTTCGTTGCTGTGCTTGGTCCTGCGACTTGCACACTGTTACACTGATCTAGAGATATACTGCTGCTAGTATTTCTTTTGCTAGCCACTGTACCGTGATATATGAGTTCTTCTGCAACTGTCCTCTGTTCGTTGGCCACGGTACTATTGAAGAGAAATATGTTCCGGTGAGCAAGTAATCGTCATGATTATTTGGGATTACGTGGAGACGTGAGGATTACTACATAAGTTTCATCATACCACTGACCTCCTTATTTCCATATTCACATATTGTCTATATTGGTGTCACGACCGCAAACATATTGTACCGGTCACGGTTCAGGTATGGGACTGTCTGAGTTCTCCGCTGGGGGCGACACTTGTTCCGAACAGGGTATCGGTGATGGATCCTTGGGAACGACCCATACTAGTAAGTCAAGTTGCTGTGCCTCAGGGGGTTGAAGGGCTCTGCTCTTCTAGAACCCACGTGGTTCTGGTCGAGACTGTCGATGTCGGAGTACCCCTCTTAAGAGTGTAAAAGTGTGAATATTCACCCCTGTGAGTCCCGGGTAGGGAACCTTGCTGGTCACGTGTGATACCAATATTTTTCCCTATACACCGCTATAAATATTTCCAGTATTCCGTTGAACTCTGTTTAATATCATCTTTTAATTCAGCCTTTTGCACTACTTTATTTTCCGCCGCTAAATCTGTCCATTGCTATCGTATCATTTCCTTGAAACTGAATTACACCGTTGTGATATCCATAACACTTTCTCCTTTTGTACCCTTGAATAAATGCTACTTGCTGGGTATGAATCATCATACTTACCCTTGCTTAATTTCTATTTTTGCAGCCCAAAGTGGTAATGATCCTGAGCTTGGCTTTGAGCAGTAGGCGTAGCACGCGCCGGGAGGGAATAAATTGAAGTACTTTAGAAGTTTATTTTCAGCAAGAACTATGTATCCCCAGAATAAAGAATACATGCTTATTATGTGTATTATTGTGAAAAGTTTTAGTTTAGGCCTCACACGTTTATAATATTTTGTTTATAAACGCGTGGCGGCTGTTACGTCTGAACCATGTTTTGGGGCGTGACACTCGGCCATGTCTGCATGACTCCCGAACCCGTAGGGTCTACACACTTAAGGTTCTATGACGCTAGGGTTATAGGGAAAGTATGTACGCGGTTACCGAATGTTGTTCGGAGTCCCGTATGAGATCTCGGACGTCACGAGGAGTTCCAAAATGTTCCGGAGGTAAAGATTGATATATAGGAAGTATGGTTTTGGCCACCGGATGTGTTCCGGGCATCACCGGTAGTGTACCGGGACCACCGGAGGGGTCCGGGGGTCCACCGGGAGGGCGGAGGCCTACATGGGCCAATAGTGGGAAGGGAACAGCCCCTATGTGGGTTGGGGCGCCTCCCACCAAGGCCCAAGGCGCCTCCTAGAGGGGAAGGGGGCAAACCCTAGGGCAGATGGGCCCTAAGGCCCACCCCAGGTGTGCCTCCCCCTCTCCCCCTTGTGGCCGCCACCCTAGATGGGATCTAGGGCTGCCACACCCCTTGGGGTGGGAACCCTAGGTGGGGGCGCAGCCCTCCCTCTCCCCCTATATATAGTGGAGGCAAAGGGGCAGCCCGACACACGAAGTTCTTCCCCTGTTGGCGCAGCCCTACCCCTCTCCCTCCTCGTCTCTCGTAGTGCTTGGCGAAGCCCTACTGGAGTTCCGCGCTCCTCCACCACCACCATGCCATCGTGCTGCTGCTGGACGGAGTCTTCCCAACCTCTCCTTCTCCCCTTGCTGGATCAAGGCGTAGGAGACGTCACCGGGCTGCACGTGTGTTGAACGCGGAGGCGCTGTGGTTCGGCGCTTAGATCGGAATCAACCGCGATCTGAATCGCTACGACTACGACTCCTTCATTCGCGTTCTTGCAACGCTTCCGCTTAGCGATCTACAAGGGTATGTAGATGCACTCTCCTTCCCCTCGTTGCTAGATTACTCCATAGATTGATCTTGGTGATGCGTAGAAATTTTTTAAATTTCTGCTATGATCCCCAACAGTTCAATCATTCCTTTCAAAATCATGCATATGCACCGCATCCCGCATCCCGCATAACATGCCATGTTCATGTGTTGGTTGTTTACTATGTTGTGTGCTTCTTTCCGGTGTTGCTTCTTCGGGTTGGTTCCGATAACGTCGTGTTTGTGAGGACCCATTCGACTACGTCCGTTTGTGTTCTTCTTGGACTCGTTCTTCTTCCTTGTGGGATTTCAGGCAAGATGACCTTACCCTCGAAATCACTTCTATCTTTGCTTGCTAGTTGCTCGCTCTTTTACTATGCCTATGCTATGATACCTACCACTTGCTTATCATGCCTCCCATTTGCCATGTCAAACCTCTAACCCACCATGTCCTAGCAAACCGTTGTTTGGCTATGTTACCACTTTGCTCAGCCCTTCTTATAGCGTTGTTAGTTGCAGGTGAAGATTGGAGTTTGTTCCTTGTTGGAACATGGATATTTTGTTGGGATATCATAATATCTCTTATTTAATTAATGCATCTATATACTTGGTAAAGGGTGGAAGGCTCGGCCTTATGCCTGGTGTTTTGTTCCACTCTTGCCGCCCTAGTTTCCATCATATCGGTATTATGTTCCCGGATTTTGCGTTCCTTACACGGTTGGGTTATAATGGGAACCCCTTGACAGTTCGCCTTGAATGAAACTCCTTCAGCAAGGCCCAACATTAGTTTTACCATTCGCCACCTAGCCTGTTTTTCCCTTGGGCTAGGCCAGCCCAAGGGTCATCTTTATTTTAACCCCCTGGGCCAGTGCTTGTCTAAGTGTTGGTCCAAAATAGAGCCCCTTGCAGCGCCGCCTTAGGGAAACTCGAGGGCTGGTTTTAGTTGTATGGATTGCTTATCCGGTGTTGCCCTGAGAACGAGATATGTGCAGCTCCTATCAGGATGTCGGTGCATCGGGTGGTCTTGCTGGACTTGTTTTACCATTGTCGAGGATGTCTTGTAACTGGGATTCCGAGTCTGATCAGATTGTCTTGGGAGAAGGAATATCCTTCATTGACCGTGAGAGCTTGTGATGGGCTAAGTTGGGACACCCCTAGAGGGATTTGAACTTTCGAAAGCTGTGCCCGCGGTTATGGGCAGATGGGAATTTGTTAATGTCCGGTTGTAGAAAACCTGAAGTTGATCTTAATTAAAATGCACCAACCGCGTGTGTAACAGTGATGGTCTCTTCTCGGCGGAGTCCGGGAAGTGAACACGGTGTTGGAGTAATGTTTGACGTAGGTTGTTTTAGGATCACTTCTTCATCATAGTTGTTCGGCCGTGCTTTTGCCTTCTCTTCTCGCTCTCTTTTGCGTATGTTAGCCACCATATATGCTAGTCGCTTGCTGCAGCTCCACCTCATACCTTTTACCCTTCCTATAAGCTTAAATAGTCTTGATCACGAGGGTGTGAGATTTCTGAGTCCCCGTGACTCACAGATACTTCCAAAACCAGTTTGCAGGTGCCGATGATACCGTGCAGGTGACGCAACCAAGCTCAAGGAGGAGCTCGATGAAGATCTTGTCCTTTGTGTTGTTTTCGTTCTAGTGATCAGTAGTGGAGCCCAGTTGGGGTCGATCGGGGATCTGTGTAGCATTTGGGGTAGTTTTCTTTTATTTTGGTTTCGTAGTCGGACCTTGATTGTACCTGGTTGTTGTAATGCTTTATTCATGTATTGTGTTATGTGGCGATTGTAAGCCAACTATGTATCTCTTTTCCTTATGTATTACATGGGTTGTGTGAAGATTACCTCACTTGCGACATTGCTTTCAATGCGGTTATGCCTCTAAGTCGTGCTTTGACACGTGGGAGATATAGCCGCATCGAGGGCATTACAAGTTGGTATCAGAGCCTTCCCCGACCTTAGGAGCCCCCTGCTTGATCGAATCGTTGGCATTGTTGAGTCTAGAAAAATGTTTTGAGTCATTTAGGAATTATATATATCGAAGAGTTACGAATTTTTTTTACTCCTCAGTCCCTTCGTCGCTCTGGTGAGGCATCTTAACGTAGAGTTTTGACTCTTCTCTTCTCAAATTTCACTAAATTTTTTTAGGATCACGCGGGTATCTTGGAATCGTTCTCATGGTTTTGTGACGAGAACATTGTTCTTGGTGCCTCCTGACATTCAGGGGTTGTGGCAGTGTCCCGGGGAGTTGAGCTCCGAGGTGTTGTCGTCACAATTTTATCGTTGCAGTTCTGGAATACCTGAGTTTTTCGCCGACATCGAAAATCTCTTTTATGCAGTTGTTGGTGAGATAACCTCGATGCCACCCAGTACTGGGGCGAGAGTTCGGGAGTATTGCCATAACTTGTATAACGGATGCTTTTCGATGGTTATTGCCATAACTTGTATAACGGATGCTTTTCGATGGTTGAGGTAAACGATTTCCGAAGGTTTCTTGGTTATGTGTTGAAGGATGGATACAGCTGGATGTAGGATTTGCTAGTTTTGGGTGAGATATTATGCTTCCCCTATATCCCCAACACCTGATTGCATAACCGGAAAATTTAGGGAGTTTATAAGTGGGAATTCAAGTAGCTCCTAGGATATCTTTCCGACAGATGTATGATATGAAATTGGGGTTCGACGTCTAGTGGTCCGCCTATCCACGGTTGGTTTTACAGTGGTCTCGTTGTGTCTTAAAGAGTCCTTGGCTATGCCAACTCGGGGACGCTTCGTATGTCATGTGCACTGCCTTGTATATGATGGTGCTGTACGATCGAGCCCGTGTAGGCCCCACCACGAAAACTTCGGACGAAATCTATATCATATGTTTGTTCCGGCTTATTCTGCAAGCCAATCCTTTGTTTTGTTTTGAGTTGTGGTATTCGAGTTGCTCCGAAGTCAAAGGTGGATTCCATCCCTTTTCTAAACAGTGTTCTCATACTCCGATGTGAATACCAATCCTTATGATAATCGATATTGTCATGTCAATCCTCTTCTCAACCGGTGTGTCTCTATTCAAGTGGATCCGAGCATTTTCAACATCAGCAAGATCCAATTTCAGTTCTTCTCAATGGTGTTACCTTCATCCGTTCCAAGTTGACTTTGTTTTTTCCCCCCCCCCCCCCCCCTTTTTTTTTTAAGGACTCAGATTTCTTAATCAACTATCCATCCTATGGATGTGGAGTCTCTCCATTCTTTTCCGTCAACATTCTAATCTGGTGATTCTCAGGAAGATTCTAGAGAGAATTCCTTATTTGGCCCTTTCTTAAATTTTACTTCCCTTTTTGGCCCAAAATTTTCCGATCTTCCCTTTTTGACACTCAAACTTCATTTTATTCCCTATGTGACACTTCCGTCAGTTTTGGCCACTAACGGTGTTAAGTCTGAACTAAAAAGACTGTTTTACCCCTAGTGTAGTTTGTGATCAGATTATTTACATACAAACACATGAATGATGTGATATGTTTTGTGGTGTTGAATAAACTAGATGATTCCTTGCGCGTTACTGTGAAATTTTTTATCATGGTAGAAATTAAATTCAACAAAATTATATGATTCAAAATTCAACAAATTTATGTGGTTCAAATATTCAATAGTAGTAATAGACCTAAAAATAGTAAAAACGAGGTTTCTTTGCGAGGAAAGAAAGAAAGTTCAGTATAAGCAACAATTTCACATATTATTCTTATGTATAGCAATTAGGTTTGTAGCTAATCTTGTCTGATATGCATGCATCTCTTAGCTAGATAGCGTCCATTGGATACGTACCTAGGTTAATTAGAGGAAAAAACTAATCATGCTTGCTTGATGCGTACGTGCGCATACCAGCAATGACATGCACACACGCGCTGTGCTCTGGCTGGTGAGGCTGCCGGAAGACGTCGAGCTGGAGATCCTGGCGCGCGCGCCCGGCTTTGCCGACCTCTTGTGGTGCGCTGCCGCTGGCCGAAGGGCGGCTGCCACTGCTACTCCCTCTTCAGAAGCGGCGCCACGGTGCAGAAGGTTCGCGGGTTCCGAGCATCGTCTACGCGCCGGGATGGCCGTCTGCAGCTTGCTCTCCGGGAGTATGTGCTAGCTAGAACGATTGGAGTGCATCCTGTTAGAAGTGCTCATACATACTAGTACTACTAGCTAGTAAACGTTCAAGCAAAGGATCGATTAGGGATTCAGGAAGCCAGCTCTGTATTACGGTGCGTGCATCGTCCAGAGCTTGGTTCATCGTTATTATCGTCGTCAGTTCATGGTCGCACCTCGTCATTAGAAAGTGTATTGCGTGAGCGCGCCGACGTGCATGTGGGAAATATAGTGAGTGTGGTTGACTTTGTCAAACATCATCTAGGAGCAGCATCGACGCGCACGAGCACATGGCAAGCTCCAGCGACATAGGAGCGGTGCTACTGCTAGCGACATTACAGGTAGCACTCTTGATGCCCCCCCTCTCTTTTATATCCCACACAGGAGCGGTTCAGGCCCCTTCTCTTCTCTTTGTGGTGACATACCATCACCAGGGGTAAAATTGTAATTGCACGTGCCAGTTAACACAGTTGGATGGAAAAATGGATGGAAATGTCAAATAGGACATAAAATGAAGTTTGAGTGTCAAAAAGGGAAGAAAAATGTTTTTTGGGCCAAAAAGGGAAACAAATTTTAAGAAAGGGCCAAATAAGGAATTCTCTCAAGATTCTAACGGAGCTTCTAGTTCGTCATTCCTCATTCTTTTTCTTCTCCGGTGGATCCTATTCAAGCTTTGTCGATCATATCCTTTTTCCTCGTTTCAAATGTTTTCCATGCCGGTGCACCTCATTATCATTCCACTTCTCGCTATTCATTTGTTCCAGAGTGCTGAAGATATCTCAGAAGATTCGTGTTTTCATTCCTAATTCGTTCAAGTTCTTTCAAGGATGTTATCTCATTCAAGTCTTTTAATTCAACCGATGCAATCTCTCTCTCTTTAAATCATTTCAACGGTGTTTATTTTGAGTGGGCCCTAACCCACAGGTCTTTTCCCAGGATCTTACCTGACTCTTCTATTCTTTTCCGGAGTTACTCCCAAATTCTTTTCGAAGTTTGACGTAAGAATGAATTATCATCAGTCAAATGCCTTTCTCCAAGATCTATCAAATTCTTTTCATCGTTGGCTCAACCTCTTCATTTTGATTCTTCCGGAGTGTCTAAATAATTCATGGTGGTGTTTCTCGTCGTCATTCCTGGATTTTGAAGACCGAAGAAGATTTTTTTTCTCTCAATCTTGCTCCTTTCTCTTCAAAATTCATGGTTCTAGCTTGCTGCCATCCTCTCATAATTGTTTTCGGTTTGTGAGAATTCTTTTCAACCATACAGAGTAATTCAGGAGTCTTTTCAGTGTGATTCTCCGGAGGCCATCATCTCATAATTATTCATTCTCAGCTTTCGTTATCTAAATCTTACCGATGCATCATTCATATTTCTCTCGGGATCTCTTCGTTTCACTTGTATCTAAATTCTCTCAAGTATCCTCGTTCATTTCATAATTCTTACCGGTGATTCATCTCTTTTCTTCGCTCTTTTTCAATTCTTACGGTGGTGCGTTGAAATTTTTTCCCATGTTTGCGCTATATCTATCTTAATCCTTCCTACGAGAATAAGTAGTATGCCAAATCCGTTGCTTGTCATCAATTTAAATTGGTGAAGAATAAGCATAATGTATTTCTTATTCGTGTTTCATCGAGTGAACTCAATTCCGTATTCCAGAGGCTCATCAAATTCTCGGTTTCATTTGTTTCATTTTTCTTTTCCGGAGTTCCAAGCTTTTCCGCATTATATCGTTGTGAAGATTCATCTAAATCATCGCAAGGTTTCACATTATGTTTTCAACTTCTCTTTTCTCTTGTGTGATCATCCTTTTGTTACCGGAGTTCTTCATGAAGGTTCTACATAATGGTTCTTCAAGGATTTAATTCCTTCTCGAAGTTTTCATCGAGATTCTTTTCTAAGGAGCTCAAGTTTTCTTCATCTCGCATTCCGAAGTGCAATTCTTTCTTCCGTACCATTGGAGGTGGTATTATGTCATTCTTGATAATTTGAGTTCATGCTTCATGATTCACATATTGTTAAGAATGAGATATTTTAAATCCATCAATCTCTTCATTGGAGTTATATTGGGTTATATTTCACCTAAAGCTTTCCCTAAGGATTGTTGCTATTTATGGTGCTTATAAATGACTCAAGTTCTTCATTTATCCTCTCGGTGAAATACTTCCTCGTTTCCTTGTTCATTTCAATCCAATTCTTCTTTCCGTGAGTGGCAGATTGTCACCTCATAATTTGAGATGTATTCCATAAGACCATATCAAGTTTATTCTTTTTGTTGTTGGTTATCCAACAACTCCGTTCTAGCATATGTTGTAAGCGTGCTCTCTCAAGATCTCGTTTCACTCTGTTCATTTCATTTCTTTCTTTCTTTGTTCCGGAGGCATTGTGATGTTGCTCTTTTCAGTCATCATCTCGAATTATGAAGATCATGATCTTTTCATGCTTATCCTATTTAACGGGAGTGTTGTGCCCTTTGCTCAAGCTTTTTCATTTTATCAAGTCTCTCATTCTCTTTTCAACCGAAGTGCTACCCAAATCGGTTCTTTCTTTTCCTCTTTCTTATCGGAGTGCTTTCAACTTCGTTCATCTCCGTTGTATTCTTTTCTCGAAATGGCTTAACCTTTTCAAGATTCTTTGGTTTCACTCATTGGTCAAAGAATCAACTTAGTTTTACCTCTTCTCTTTCTCTTCCGTTTTTCCTCCGGTGCCATTCTAGATCTCGGGACGAGATCCTCTCGTAGTGGTGGAGTGTTGTAATGCCCCGTGACCAATGTGCCAGGTGTCCTCCAGTTATTCGCTGTTGTTGCCTTGTCATTGCTTGCGTGTCATGCATTGCATATCATGTCATCATGTGCATTTCATTTGCATACATGTTCGTCTCATGCATCCGCGCATTTTCCCCGTTGTCCGTTTTGCAATCCAGCGCTCCTATGTCATCCGGTGTCCCTTTCTACCTCTTTTCGTGTGTGGATGTTAAACGTTCTCGGATTGGACCGAGACTTGTCATGCGGCCTTGGTTTACTACCGGTACACCGCCTGTCAAGTTTCGTGCCATTTGGACTTCGTTTGATACTCCAACGGTTAACCGAGGGACCGAAAAGGCCTCGTGTGTGTTGCAGCCCAACACCCCTCCAAAGTGGCCCAAAACCCACCTAAACCCCCTCCATCATCTCGGTCGTTCGATCACGATCGCGTGGCCGAAAACCGCACCTCATTTGAACTCTCCTACCTCCCTCTACCTATAAATATGCCCTCCCCGTCCATTTTCACGGACGAAACCTTAGATCCATCTTCCCCGCGCCGCCAGACATGTCCGCCCGGCGGTCAGACACGTCCGGTGCCTCCCGCGACCACTCAGGACCCGCCACCTGTCGCCACCGCGCCTCCCCGCGCCGCGGCCCGCCGCAGCCCATGGCCGGCCCGCCCCGGGCCCGACCGCGCCTCGCCGCCCGCCCGCGCCTCGCCTCCCGCGCTGTCGAGCGCCACCGCCTGTGCCCGCGCGCCTTCACCACCGGCAGCCGCGCGCCGCCGCCAACCCTCGTCGCCGGCGGCGCCCTTCGCCGCCTTGCTCCGCCCCGCCTCGCCGCCTCGCTCCCTGCCGCCGCTCCACTACCACCACCGCGCTGCTCCCCGCCGGCGCCTGGCACTCCTCGCTGCCGGCGCACCGCGTCGTCCCCGCCGGCGCCCGTCTCCGGTCGCCGCTCCGTCCCCGTGATCCAAACGCGCCCGCGGCCGTCCGGATCCCTCCGTCCCGCTCCTCCTCATCCCGCGTTGACTCCTCAGAGGGTAAATTTCGACCAAGTCCCAGTAACTTTTAGCTTTGTTCATCGCATCATAACTTCCTCATCGTAGCTCCGATTCGTGAGTGTAGCATATCAAAATGTTCGTCTCGAAGAGTACATCATTTCATCTCATTGCATCATTTTCATTTGAGCTCATCGTGATGCCTGAAATGCTGTTGGAAGAGAGCTATATGATGATTATTTCAGATCTGTTTTAGCAAATGGTCTTTTGTCATTTTTGCCATGATTAATGTGTGCATGCTATTATCTTAAGCTCTACATGTGTTTTGTAGAATGCCAGGCCATCTTTACAGGGGTGTATGTCATGTATTTTTGTGATCTTTTTAGTGACTAGCACAAGCATGCAAAGTAGCTTACTCGATGATGCTGATTTCAGGGACTTAGAATTTCACTAAGTCCTTGTCCTGTCATTATTTTTATGCCATATGTTCATGTTGTTTCCTAGTGATCCGTGCCTCTTTTGAGGATGATCAGTAAGGATGTTTTGTAGATATTGTGGTGTTCTATCCATCCATGTCTTTGTTTGCAATTATGGAGCACCCTAGCTTGAGTCAATCGAGCTCTACTTTTACTATAAATTGTTCCTGGCAGATTGTTAACATGTTTAGCGATTTTGCCGAGCTTGTTGTTGTTGATCCGTGCATGCTATGTTGTTGTTTTTGCCATGTCTAGCTTCTATGCCATGTCTATTTGCCGGGTGTATGCTTATATTGTCATGCCATGCCTTGTAGTGAGTGCATCGAGCTCGTAAACATGCCTACTTGTTAACTGTTTTGCCATGCTCCAGTTTTTCACTAAGTCTGAATTATGTTTATGTTTTTGCTATGTTCACATGTTTGCAATTGTATTTTCTGATCCCTTTTGGCTCATGGTCACTAAGGGACTTTTGTTATATGCTTAGAGTAGCTTCATGCCATGCCTTGCTTTTCCATAATATGTTCCTGTAGCATGTTGCTTCATTGCCCTAAACATTGCTTCCTGATGATAAATTCTTGATATGTTGTTATTTCACTAAGTCTGAAACCTGTTATCATTTGCACTTTTGTCATGCTTGTTTGAACCTGCTATTGAGTGATTTAGCCGTAGCTCAATGTTTATATTTTGTCAAGCATCATGAGTGGATCCCTGACATGTATTTTATTTCTATGTTTGAGTGCTTTAGCATATTTATCTTGATGCATTTAGATGGCTACTTGCTGTTTATCGCAGACCGGTGCCATATTTGTTTTGCTTGCCATTTCCAAACCGTGCATCCGATTCCGGTGATCTTTATATCGATTTCGACCAAAATCATCTCCTCTATCCAGTGGCACACTTGGTTTTCAAAGTTGAGGCCAGGTTCAATCATTCCTTTCCAAATCATGCATATGCACCGCATCCCGCATAACATGCCATGTTCATGTGTTGGTTGTTTACTATGTTGTGTGCTTCTTTCCGGTGTTGCTTCTTCGGTTTGGTTCCGATAACGTCGCGTTTGTGAGGACCCGTTCGACTACGTCCGTTTGTCTTCTTCTCGGACTCGTACTACTTCCTTGCGGGATTTCAGGCAAGATGACCTTACCCTCGAAATCACTTCTATCTTTGCTTGCTAGTTGCTCGCTCTTTTGCTATGCCTGTGCTATGATACTTACCACTTGCTTATCATGCCTCCCATTTGCCATGTCAAACCTCTAACCCACCATGTCCTAGCAAACCGTTGTTTGGCTATGTTACCGCTTTGCTCAGCCCTTCTTATAGCGTTGTTAGTTGCAGGTGAAGATTGGAGTTTGTTCCTTGTTGGAACATGGATATTTTGTTGGGATATCACAATATCTCTTATTTAATTAATGCATCTATATACTTGATAAAGGGTGGAAGGCTCGGCCTTATGCCTGGTGTTTTGTTCCACTCTTGCCGCCCTAGTTTCCGTCATATCGGTATTATGTTCCCGGATTTTGCATTCCTTACACGGTTGGGTTATAATGGGAACCCCTTGACAGTTCGCCTTGAATAAAACTCCTTCGGCAAGGCCCAACATTGGTTTTACCATTCTCCACCTAGCCTCTTTTTCCCTTGGGTTAGGCCAGCCCAAGGGTCATCTTTATTTTAACCCCCGGGGCCAGTGCTTGTCTAAGTGTTGGTCCAAAATATAGCCCCTTACAGCGCCACCTCAGGGAAACTCGAGGGCTGGTTTTAGTTGTACGGATTGCTTATCCGGTGTTGCCCTGAGAACGAGATATGTGCAGCTCCTATCGGGATGTCGGCGCATCGGGTGGTCTTGCTGGACTTGTTTTACCATTGTCGAGGATGTCTTGTAACCGGGATTCCGAGTCTGATCGGATTGTCTTGGGAGAAGGAATATCCTTCGTTGACCGTGAGAGCTTGTGATGGGCTAAGTTGGGACACCCCTACAGGGATTTGAACTTTCGAAAGGCGTGCCCGCGGTTATGGACAGATGGGAATTTGTTAATGTCCGGTTGTAGAAAAACTGAAGTTGATCTTAATTAAAATGCACCAACTGCGTGTGTAACAGTGATGGTCTCTTCTCGGCGGAGTCCGGAAAGTGAACACGGTGTTGGAGTAATGTTTGACGTAGGTTGTTTTAGGATCACTTCTTGATCATAGTTGTTCGACCGTGCTTTTGCCTTCTCTTCTCGCTCTCTTTTGCGTATGTTAGCCACCATATATGCTAGTCGCTTACTGCAGCTCCACCTCATACCTTTTACCCTTCCTATAATCTTAAATAGTCTTGATCGCGAGGGTGTGAGATTGCTGAGTCCCCGTGACTCACAGATACTTCCAAAACCAGTTTGCAGGTGCCGATGATACCGTGCAGGTGACGCAACCAAGCTCAAGGAGGAGCTCGATGAAGATCTTGTCCTTTGTGTTGTTTTCGTTCTAGTGATCAGTAGTGGAGCCCAGTTGGGGTCGATCGGGGATCTGTGTAGCATTTGGGGTAGTCTTCTTTTATTTTGGTTCCGTAGTCGGACCTTGATTGTACCTGGTTGTTGTAATGCTTTATTCATGTATTGTGTGAAGTGGCGATTGTAAGCCAACTATGTATCTCTTTTCCTTATGTATTACATGGGTTGTGTGAAGATTACCTCACTTGCGACATTGCTTTCAATGCGGTTATGCCTCTAAGTCGTGCTTCGACACGTGGGAGATATAGCCGCATCGAGGGCGTAACACACCCATAACTTATTTGAATGGCATGATACAAAACTAAGCGAACATTTTTGTATTGTATAACATTTAAAAAATCAAGTCTCAAATAAGTATCAAAAATATTTTTGTAGTGCGTGAAGTTTTTTCTTAAATGTCATGTACATATTTTTGAATGGTAAGAAACAATTTTTTTAATTATGCAAACATTTACATCGTTTAACATTTGTTTCAAAATGTAACAAACAATTTGGTAACGCGTGAACAAATCTTGGGTATCACACTCCTTTTTAAATTCTGCCAATACTTTTTATGCATTACATAAAATATTACACTACATAAAAATATTTATTAAATGTCACCAACATTTTTTGAAATGCGTAAAGATTTTTCAAATGTCATGAGACTTTTTGAATGCTGTCACATTCATATTATTTAAACAAATATTTTTGTACACTATATCATTTATGTAAAACGTAGGGAGATATTTTCGAAATGTGTGAATATTTTTGAAGTGCCACAAATATGTTTTAGTCGAATCATAATTTCTTAAAAGTTGCAGGAACAATTTTGTAACACTGGATAAATATTAATGTGCGATGATTTTTTTGTAAATCAAAGTCAAATGACTCTCGATTTAAAAATTGTAAGTAAAAGTAATGAAGATGAACAATAAATATATTTCACAACACTTGCTACAAAGACCAGCGCAAAACCCGCTTTATGTTGGACCATCCACTCCGGGGTGGAGGGGGGGACTTGCGTGAGGTGACACTACAATACAGTTCTAGGCAGCGCTATCTCTCGCTTATAGAGAGACGTAGCATCCGCTCAGGTCAGACGACACCCGCTTTATTCAACTGTTTTTCATATATTTTTATTTTAATATTTTACTTTCTCTTTTATTATTTATAGTACATCCAATTATTGTAATTAAATATGTTACAAAAAAAATTAGGCAAAACATATGAAAAAATGCTGACCAAACATTTGAAAAATCTGTATAGGAAGATGTTTCTCATGTATACAGGAACTGTATATACAAATATGCAATGTGTACAAAAAAATTGGATAATGTATTCAAAGAATATTATTCACTATTTATTTTTTAATTAAGCATTTGAAAATGTTAAATTGTATAGAAAAAATGTTTGTTACGTATAAGAATCATAAATACAAAACAAATTCAATATGTGTACATTTCCAACACATGTCTACTTTTTCATAGACATTGTATATTTGTGGATACATACAAAATAATTTTCAGATACAGGTTTACCAAATTTTTAAACAGGTTTTCAATATATTGTAAAAATTCTTGTTAAATTTTTTATATACATGTTGAAACTTTTTTAGCCATGCAAACGCTTTTGCTCCTTGTACAAACACTTTTTTTAACTATGCAAACATTTTCGAACCTGTTCACATATTTAAAAAATACACATAAAAATAGCAAAATAAAATGTTTTCAGGCAAAACAAAACTAAAACTGAATGCAAAAACCAAGAAACCCTCGGGGTTTATTTTTTATTTTCATATGTCCTTCTTTTAATTAATATATAGTTTTGTCAAGTTTATGTTTAAAAACTTTTTGAATGTTTGAAAATGCATTAGTAATTTTTAGTACATTTCTAAATGACATGAATATGTTTAATAATATATGTATTTAAACATACATAAATAATTTTGGAAATTATTAGGACATTTCTAGAAAAATCAATAAATAAGTGAACAATTTTTGAAACAACTGATTGTTTTTAAAATTACACAAGCACTTTCTAAAAATATGTGAACACTTTTTTTCTCTTAAATGTATTTTAAAGTACTTGATTTGAACTTTTTTAAAATGTGTGAGCAATTGTATCTATATCTAATTTATTTTAATGTCATAAGTGTTTTTTCATAATAAAATTTCTTAATTTTTTAATGAAGAAAACCGACCTTAAACCAATAGGTAACCAATAAAACTGAGAGTATAAAATCGCTGAAAACCGTAGGAGGAATCGTTGAGTACGACACATAGGAGAAGTTGAGCTGGGCCGGCCAAAAGTTGTGTGTGCCTTGTGTGTTTTCCTAACTGTTGAGTTGGGCCCAGTTACGCGTGTGTTTCATGTCTTCCTTTTTTGAAACATGTTTAAGGGGAGTGGTTTTTTCTAGAAAGGTTGGTCTTTCCGCCTTTCTGGTCTTTCGAAAACTGTTTTTAGTAGGGTTTTGCCTTTTGCAAAATAGTATTTGGGTGTTTTTATGTTTTTCTGTTGTGCCTTTTTTATACATTTCTTGATACACGATGACATTTTGTATAAATACATGATGAACATTGTCCGAGCTAATTTCGGCAGATCCCTGGTAGGGTATTTCGGCATGGCGATTAGGTCAGAAGGGAAACATGATAATATTTTATGCAAGTCAAACCCTCTGGAAAGAGGTAAAAACCCTTTTCCCGCTCACTTATATTGCAACCGGGGTGTACAAAGTACATGTATAACCAAGAGATATAAAATGGTCTATCGACTAGCTCGGCCCTGACTTATGTAAGATACCGGGGGCCCTGGGGTTACACAACCCAGTCGTGGAGGTTAGTCCTCCACGGACCCAACTTTCTTGTCTTGAACGGCAAGGCTTCCAAAGTGTTCTCCTACAGGGTCTGTGGGCCGGACTAATGGACCAGGGTAGAACCGACTTAGGGGGCCTCGGGCCGGCCTACTTGGGCTGGTAACCATCAAGCTGAGGCATCCCTGGGTTGTAACACCATTAGTAGCCCTTGACAACATACGGACCAACATTGAACTGCAACATCATCTTCTCGCTCACCGAGATTGAAATTGGTTCTTGGAAGCTTCTTTACAACTAGTTGTTCGCCGCCGGCCTCCTACGGTCGATGTACTTCCGAAGTCGGACGAACCACTCCGGTCTTGATTTATTGATGGAGATAGCCAGCGTGAAATAAAGAAAACTTCCTGCATAGTCGGACTTCGTGGTTCGAATTCCTGCACAATGCATGTAAATTTTCCCACTCTAGTCTTGTCAATCAGACTAGACTGATCTATTCGGCTGGTTTAGCCAGACAACGTGTCTGACCTGACCTATCGCTCAAAGTTTTGTGTGGGAGTGGGTGTGGGCCCACATAGGCTAGGTCCCATCGGCCGACAATGTGTGCCTCGATTTGTCCGAGCAGTTACAGCAAGCTCCTCTCCCGCATGCATTAAGATCCATTAAGTGGGATACGAAGAGATTTGCCTGCCCCGAGGCATGGATTGCCTGCCATCGTCTCGCCTCCCATTCACCTATAAAGAGGGGAAGGGTGGAGAGGGATAGACTTTACGCTCTCACCCCCTCCACTTCTTCTTCCCCGCGTTGTTGCCCTCTCGTTGTTGTGCTTTATACTTCATCGTGTCACTGCTCTGTCGCGCCACCGCACAACAACTCTACTGCATCGCAATGGGTTGACTCCTGATGAATGGTGGCATGCCATTCAACACTTGGAAGAGCAACGCCACTTCTAATGCTAAGGGGAAGTCTTCCTTGCCAACGAAGGGCAAGTGGATGCCTTCCACCATCACCAGCGATGCACTGGATCTCCTCGTTGACTCCGGCTATCTTCCTCAACACCGTCGCCATTCCTTGCTCTCCGATCACCATGGCGAAGAACGACGATGTCCTGGCGGAGTCTCCATCCAAGCCAGATCCATATGAGCGGGTCAATTTTGTCCCTTTTCTTGCTCATGGTTTGGGGTTCTTGGTTCATCCTTTCTTCTGCAACCTTCCATTTTTAATGCCTTCGAATGCACCACCTCGAACCTTACTTTCACAACCTTCTCCATTTTTACTTCATCACCCTTTGCGAGTCTTCTTCCCTATTGAGCCTCAGAGGTGATATTTCCAAGTCAACCACCATACCAACGTGAGCAGGACCCGCGAGTGCGGGTGAGCCATCATCTTTAAGCATCCCGAATCTTAGTACCAGGCCGACGAGTTTTCAGAAACTAAAAATAAGTGGCAGGAGGAGTGGTTTTTATATCCCGGATGTAGGCTGGAGAACCCTTAAGCGAAGTTCCACCCATCAAGCTCAACTCTTAGAGCCCCAAGAACACCCCAGATGAGACATCGGAGGTGCGGAGGCTCCACCAAAAAAATGTGCAAACTGGCCCACCAAGGCCTGACGCCTGTCGGCGTGATGGATGTGGCTATGAGCTGACATGTTCAACCACTCCAGCTCCGAGCTCATCCAATGTACCTCTGCACCAGGCAAGACGATGTCATCAGGTCCACTCGGAATGCAATATTTGAGGGAGAGCCATTTAAAGAAATGCTTTCCCTAATGGAATGAACTAGTGGCATTGGTGTCACAATTAAAGAAGAAAGAAAATGAGATGAAACTAAAAGAATTAACATAACGAAGCTTTCGAAGAACAAATGAATTTGTGGCTTTGGTATATTCCTTTGAAAGAAAGAAAATGAAATAAAAAAAATCAAATTAACGAGTTTTTCTAAGAAAGAATGAATTGTTGGCATTAATGTTATACCCTGTACAAAAAAAAGAAAATAAAAATGTTTAAAATGACAAAATTGCATACCATATACAAAAAACATAAGTTTTTCTCGGACACGTGGTCTGGCTTAACCAGCCGAATAGATCAGGCTGGTCTGATTGACAAGACTAGACTGGGAAAATTTACATGCATTGCGCGGGAATTCGGAACACGAACACCTACTATGCGGGAAGTTTTCTCTATTTCACGTAGGCTATCTCCATCAACAAATGAAGACCATAGTGGTTTGTCCGACTTCGGAAGTAGAGAGACCATAGGAGGCCGGCGCGGAACAATTGGTGTTAAGGAAGCTTCTAAGAACCAATTTCAATCTCGGTGAGCGAGAAGACGATGTTGCAGTCCGGTGCTGGTCGGGATGTTGTCAAGGGCTACTGACGGTGTTACAACCCAAGGGTGCCTCACCTTGATGGTTACCGATCCAAGTAGGCCGGCCCGTGGCCCCCTAGGTCAGTTTTGTCCTGGTCCATTAGTCTGGCCCACGGGCCCTGTAGGAGAACACTTTGGAAGCCTTGCCACTCAAGACAAGAAAGCCAAGTCCATGGAGGACTAACCTCCACGACTAAGTTGTGTAACCCCAGGCCCCCGGTATCTTACATAAGCTAGGGCCGAGCTAGTTGATAGACCATTTTACAATCTCTTGGTTATACATGTACTTTGTACACCCCAAACGCAATATATGCGAGAAGCAGAAGGTTTTTATACCTCTTCCAGAGGGTCTGAACCTACGTAAAATCTTCTCATGTTTCCCTTCAGGTCTAATCGCCATGTCGAGATACCCTACTAGGGATCAGCCGGAATCAGCTCGGACAATGTTCATCATGTATTTATACGAATGTCATCATGTATTAAGAAATGTATAAAAAGAAACAGCAAAAAACATAAGAACACCAAAAAAAACGTTCTACAAAAGGCAAAACCCCAATAAAAACAGTTTCCAAAAGACTAGAAAAGCTGAAAGACCAGCCGTTCTAGAAAAAAACCACTCCCCTCAAACATGTTTCAAAAAAGGAAGATGTGAAAAACATGCGTAGCTGGCTTCAACTCAACAGTTAGGAAAACAAATAAGGCACTCACAACTTTTGGTCGGCCCAGCTCAAATTCTCCTATGTGTCGTACTCAAAGATTCCTCCTATGGTTTTCAACAATTTTACATTCTCAGTTTTATTGGTTTCCTATTGGTTTAAGGTTGGTTGTCTTCATTATAAAATTAAGAAAATGAATTATAAAAAAATGCTTATGAGATTAAAATAAGTTAGATGTAGATACAATTACTCACACATTTAAAAAAAAGTTCAAATCAAGTACTTTAAAATACATTTAAGAGAAAAAAGTGTTCACATATTTTTAGAAAGTTCTTGTGTAATTTTAGAAACAATCGGGTATGTTAAAAATGGTACACTTATTTTTTGATTTCTCCAGAAATGTCCGACTATTTTTTTCAAAAATATGTATTTTAAATACATATATTATTAAATCCTATTCATTTCATTAAAAAATGTATTAAAAATTAACTCATGCATTTTCAAAATATTCATAAATTTTTTAAACATAAACTTCACAAAAACTATATATTAATTAAAAGAAGGACATACAAAAAATAAAAAATAAACCCCAAGGATTTCATTGCTTTTGCTTTTAGTTTTAAATTTTAATTTGCCGTATTTTTTATTGTGCTATTTTTATGTATATTTTTCTAATATGTGAACAAGGTGGAAAATGATTGCATAGTCAAAATAAATGTTTGTACAAGGTGCAAAAATGCTTGCATAGCTAAAAAATGTTTCAACATGTATTTTTAAAAATTAACAAGCATTTTTAGAATAGATTGTCGCAGGAGGAGTGGATTTTACATCACGGATGTTGGTTGGAGAACCCTTAAGCGAAGTTCCACCCGTCAAGCTCAACTCTTAGAGCCCCAAGAACGCCTCAGATGAGACATTCGAGGTGCAGAGGCTCCACCAAAAAGTGTGTAGACTGGTCGACCAAGGCCTGATGCTAGTCGGCGTGATGGATGTGGCTCAGATCCGACATGTTCAACCACTCCAGCTCCGAGCTCATCCAATGTACCTCTACACCAAGCAAGACGATGTCACCAGGTCCATTTGGAACGCAATCTTTGAGGGAGAGGCATTTAAAGAAATGCTTTCCCTGATGGAATGAACTAGTGACATTGGTATCACAATTAAAGAAGAAAGAAAATGGGATAAAACTAAAAGAAATAAAATAATGGAACTTTCTAAGAACGAATGAATATGTGGCTTTGTATATGCCTTTGAAAGAAATAAAATGAAATAAAAACAAAAAAACAAATTAATGAGTTTCTCTAAGAAAGAATGAATTGATGGCATTAATATTATACCCAGTACACAAAAAGAAAATAACAAATGTTTAAAAATAACAAATTTGCATACCATATACAGAAAACATAAGTTTTTCTTAAAATATGCTAGAATAAGCATATAATAGTGTTTTTTTTGCAAAAAAGGTTTCCTAAGAAGAAATAAATTATTGGCATTGATATTGCCCTTAAAGAGAAAATAAAGTAAAATAATAACTAAAAATCAAAATAATGAAGTTTGTTTTATAAGGAACAATAAATTAGTGACATTGGTATTGCCTTTTAAGAGGAACATAAATGAAAATACAAAAATGAACTAGCACACAACTTCACACGTTTTTGTAGTATGCAAAGAATAATCATATAACCATGCATTTTTGTATATATTTTCTAGTATTTTTGTTTACACATCTAGACTCATCCAACATCTCAAAATACCCACAAAATAAATACAGAATTAAAATTGACTTATTAAAAAATAAAAAATAAAACAGATTGGTTTAGGAGCACAAATAAAACAGAAAAGAAAAAAGGAGAGAGGGGAGGGCTGATTCGCATAGGTAATGAGATTCAGTCCGTTAAGACATTGACCGACCCAAATATGTGGTTAGTCGAAAAAACCAGGAGCTTCTATTCCGTGACCCCGCGCGCCTGTAAATGAAAGCGCAAGCCCCCCCCCCCCCCTCCATAGCGCGGCTCTTTTTTCGATATGGGGCGCGAGGTGCCCCCAGTTTTTTTTCAAGATTTCAAAAAAGTTCCGATTATCAGAAAACGTCCCCATGGATTCAGAAAAAATGTTCATCAAATTCAAAAACAGTTCTTGAATTAAAAAAATCATGATCTCAAAAGAATGAATTTTTTTATTTTGATGAATTTTTTATGAGCATTTTTCTAATAATGATGAACATTCTTTTGTATTTTCAACACATTTTGAATTCAGTGAACATTTTTTGAACTTGCTGAACAAAAATTGTATTCAAGAATATTTTTTTAAAAATGGATGAACAACTTTTAAATGTGATGACCATTTTTAAATCCGATGGACATATCTTGAATTCGATGAACATTTTTTACCGTGATGATTTTTTTTTGAATTCGATGAACAAAATAAAGTTCACGAATTTGAAAATAAAAATCATAAAAAAGTCAAAAAATAAATGAAAATAAGAACGAAAAGATGAAAAATCAAAAATCAAAAAAGAAAAAGAAAAAATGGAAAACTGAAAGGAAAATATCCAGAAATGGGCTGGCCCATAAAGACAACCAGCATTCAAGGGGGGCTGCACGGCAGGTCCCTCGCGGGCGAAGTGCGCGCCGAATAGGTTTCCGAGAAAAAACCCAGCCCAAAACAAGGGAGCCCCTGTTTACGCGAAATCACTAATTGAGGAGTACTCGTTTCACACCCATCTCCACGGGTTGTGATAAGTGGCGCACTACATGTGCGTCGTTTCTCGCAAACTGAGAGTTTTCCCTTTTTTCATAGATTCGTTTAATAAAAATGTTTTATATCTTAAACCGTGCGTCCAAATCTTGAACCGTTTTTACCGTTGGATTCCTCGCGTCAAGATCTTCTAAACTAGATTTCATGTTGATAGGTTTTGGCGAACTTTTTTTTCATGTAAAAAACTAGACGAAAAAACCAGAAAAAACAAAATCCGGAGCACAGGTTTTCCCTTTCCGAAAGAGAAACGGCCGTGCCTCCCATGAAAGCACAACCGTGCCTTTCACGGAAGTAAAACCGTACCTCTCGCGAAAGGAAATAAAATAGAAACGCGTTATTTTTCCGTTTTCGAAAGGCACAGTCGTGTCTCTCGCGAAAGCACAACCGTGCCTTTCGCGGAATCAAAAGCGTGCCTCTCGTGAAAGGAAAAAAAATCTTCTTCTTGCGAAAGCAGAACCATGCGTCTCGTGAAAGCAAAACCGTGCCTCACACAGAAGAAAAAACATATTTTTTTCATTTCCGAGAGGCACAGCCGTACCTCTCGCGAAAGCACAACCGTGCCTTTCGCGGAAGAAAAACAAAGAAAACACATTTTTTTCCATTTCCGAGAGGTACAAGCGTGCCTCTCGCGAATGCAAAATCGTGCCTTTCACGGGAGCAAAAAAAGTGTTTTCCAGAAAACCAAAAAGTCAAAAAAACCGAAAAAACCCGCTTAAAAGGCCGAAAACGCATGCGGAAAAAAAATTCCGGAGGAAGCACCTAGAGCGCGACACATGGCGGGGGCTGAGAGTGCCAGCCCACCCGTAAGTGATCGTTGCGAGGCTCCCGAAGGAGCGCATATGACGCGCACGCACCCCCTATTTCTCTTTCGTTCCTTTTTTTTCTTTTGTCATTCTGTTTCTTGCTTCATTAAAAAATGTTCAAGTTTTCAAACAAAAAATCTAAATAAAAACTCGTCACAAAATTTAAAAAATTTCTTCAAAAAATGGCCGACAGTTTGAAATATTTTTCTCCAATCTAAAAGTATTCATGAATTCAGTTTTTTGTGATTTTTAAAATATCTTTGTGCATTTCAAAAGTCGTCCCAAATTTGAAAAATATTCATGAATTTGAATTATTATTTTTAATGCCAGAAATGTTCCTAAGTTTCGGAAAAATGTTTGCAAATTCTAAAACACGTGGAACACAAATTTCAGAAAATATTTGCTAATTTGTAAATTCAAAAAATGTTCATTATTTCAGAAAATATTCGGGACTTGTTCAAGAAAATCACATTTTGAAAATGGTCACGGATTCGAAAAATGTTAATGATTTGAAAAATATTTGTGATTTAGGACAATCTTCATTATATCAAAAAGTATCATGAATTTGTAATAACAACGTTCATGATTCCAAAAAATGTTCATGAATCCAAAAAATATTTATGATTTAGAGAAATCTTCACAATATCTGAAAATGTTAGAAATTTGAAAATATGATAAAAGAAATAACAAACAAAAGAAAAGGAAGAAAACAATATAAAAGACTAACATGGAATAAAAAAGAAAAAAGAAAGTGCAAACATTTAACAAAAATAAACAACCAAAATAAAAAGGAAAACAAAGAACCTTCGTAAAACAGGCAGAGGGAGCATGTGCTACTTGGGCCGGCTCAAATTCAAGTAGATAGGGAACCTGCCAAAACAACTCACATACTCAAAAAAACATAGTCAAAAAAACATAATAGACCAGAAAAAAAAAACTCCTAGGTTGCGACTTGAGGAGTACTCCTTGGAAGATCACTCCCACCTCAGTAGTGATTTCGCCATGTCGCTCGCAGGCGACCTGCACGCCGAATAGGTTTCCCCGAAGAAACCCAGCCCAAAACAAGGGAGCTCCTGTTTAGCGCATAGGACGCGCGCACGCACCTCCTCCCTCCTGCATGCTTTTGGTCGGCTTGTGTGTGGGGTGGGTGCACCTATTTCGCTTTCGTTTCTATGTTTTCTTCTGTCGTTCTGTTTCTTGCTTCATTATTTTATTTTCAGGTTTTCAAACAAAAAATCTAGCTAAAAAATCGTCAGAAAATTTAAAAGAAATTCTTCAGAAAATGGCTGGGAATTTGAAATGATTTTCCTCCAATCTAAATATTATTCATGAATTCAAAAATGTTAGAAATATCTTCGTGAATTTAAAACGTCTTCCCAAATTTGAAAAAATATTCATGAATTTGATTATTTTTGTTATTTCCATAAATGTTCCTAAATTTCAAAAAAATGTTTTGCAAATTCTAAAACATGTGGAACACAAATTACAGAAACTTTTCACTAATTTTTAAATATGTTCATGAATTGAAAAACTATTCATTATTTCAGAAAATATTCGGGACTTGTCCAAAAAAGTCACATTTAAAAATGGTGAAGAATTCAAAAAACAATTAATGACAATAAAAAATATTCATGATTTCATAAAAAATCTTCACAAATTCAAAAAGTGTCATGAATTTGTAATAACAATGTTCACGATTTCAAAAAATGTTCGTCAATCCAAAAAATATTCATGATTTAAAGAAATCTTCGCGATTTCTGAAAATGTTAGAAATTCGAAAATATGATAAAATAAATAAAAAATGAAAGAAAAGGAACAAAAATCGAAAAGAAAGAAAAAGTAACATGGAAAAAAGAATAAAAAGAAAAGAAAGTGCAAACATTTAACAAAAATAAACAACAGAAAGCAAAACAAAAAAAAGAACCTTCGTAAAACTGGCAGTGGGAGCCTGTGCTACTTGGGCCTGCCCAAATTCAAGTAGATAGGAACCCGCCAAAACAACTCACATACTCAAAAAGAAAAAAAAAACATAATAGACCAGTAAAAAAGATAACACGAATCTCGAAGCAGAAATCAATATCATAAAACACAACTAACTTAAAATCAATTCTAAGCCACTTACGTGTAAGGCTGGTCGTAATGGTAGTAACATAGTTAGTATCATGCATGCCAATTAGACAATTTTGATGAGGTGTCATAGAATTAAATGAAGAAAAACAAAAGGGTTGAGTATTATATCATGATATCATATCATAATAAATGCTATGCTACTATATGTTATGCATGACAATAAATAAAGTACTATTCCCTTTGTCCCATAATTAAAAAAAACATTTTTAGCACTACACTAGTGTCGAAAACGTCTTATATTATGAGATGGAGGGAGTACATGATACTAATATATGATACTATGCATTACGGAGGTAAGATCATACACTAGTATCATATGCATGATGCTAGTATGTGATACCTCATTACAACCAGCCTCACTAAAGCGCTGTAAAAAAAGCTCCAAACATCCAAAAGCTTGTAATAACACCATCTCGATCTACCAGGCGGTAAGCATGGTAAAAGCAATCTCAAACAGACAAATTAAAAAAATATCATCTCGATTTATGGAAAAGTGAGGGTTGGAGTGTGGAGGGCATACATGAACTTGTTTTTTTTTTTGACAAAGGCACACATAAGCTTGTTTGACATACATACAGATTACTCAAATCTACTGGTGTTTGCCGCGTCGAATCTGGATTCCACCAGCACCATCCATATATAGATCCCAACGTACGGACCACTTGTCGTTCTTCTTCACGACGACTTCGTAAGTACGTACTCCATGTATACGCACGCAGACTGTCCATCGGCAGCTAGCTAGAACTGCGGCCGTGTTCGTCGGCGGCGGTGACCGCCTGCATGCGGGTGTCTGCCGCGGCAACGACACGGCCTCCCCCGAGGGCGTGCGTTGCCCAGGGTGTGCCCAGCATTATGCTGTTAAATATACTAACCATGACACCTCAAGTTAATTACTTGGCTGGCTTAACTCATCTATAAATCGCGGCCGTTGTGGAAGTGGAGGAGGTTATCGTTGGTCTGACCGGACACACCTCTCATGCTTGCTACGGTTGTTGGTGGGTCAACTCAAACCGGGATCCCATCCGGTGATATGTGGATCCGCACCCTCTGCCCTGCGTCTCATGTCAACGCCATGGCTGCAAAACCAGCTGCTCCAGCTCTAACGGCATGCAACAGCATCAAGTCATCAACTGAGCACTGTTTAGTAGTATAAGCTTGAAGCTTGTGCTGTTCGGTACTGGTCAAAATTGGCCATGAGACCACACGTTAGTAAAACTAATCACCCTCAGGAAGATGTGATCGCTTTGAGTACGTACGCTTACCTTGAGTACCTTGCTCAAAAGGTTCTTGTGGCCGTTGTCTCTGAGCACATGCATGACCCTACAAGAAGAGAAGAAGTACTCTCTCTACCAGTCTACCTCGTGAACGACACAAAATGTCGGGGATTTTCTTCGGGTTACTTTCAAAGGGGGCATATCTTCTGGGAATTAATTCACGATATCTGTACTTTATACTGTATTTTTTTAGTAACTGTACTTTATATTTCTGAAAACGAGTAGAATTCAAGCAAATTAAAGTCCAAAATAAAAGCAAAAGTGTTTGAAAAAGTATATACATTTAAGATGTATCAAGGCCATGGACGCGTCATGGGCGTCGTCCGATGAAAACATGGCGCGGCGTGCCGGCCGTGCGAGGTAGCGGGCGCGGGACGCGGCGGCAACCCTCACGGCAGTGGACGTAGGTGGAGTCGCATTCTTCGACACCCCATATGGTGCACTAGTCCGAGTGCCGCAACCGCGTTGTGGTAGATGTTGCCGGCTCTCCATGATGGATTCATCATCGTTTGACGTCCACCGACATCGTTCGGGTTTCATTCTCCAACGAGGAAGAGTAGGGCATGGGAGACGGCGACGCCTTGAGTCCTGTGAGCTGGCTCGTGTCCCATGCCCTACTCTACCTTGCTGGCGACCGAACCAACACTCTGGGAAGCGCAGCCGGCCGCCTGACATGGGCACGGCGGAGCTAGATGAACTTCGCTTAAGAATCAATGTACGTTGCATGTAATAATATAAATTTGAAGTTTCTAATTTGAGATATCTGATTGTAGAATCAATTATTTGTGACGCGAGCGGTCATTGTCCGTGGACGCGTCCGGACATATTCATAGGCGTTTGAGGGGTCGGTTTGCCAAATACAGATGTAGATTGCTCTTATACCAAATCGAAACAAAAATTTCAGCTTCGTCCGTTTCTCCGGGACCAGGGAGATATCTGATGAGCAGATATGCAAAATCTGCTGTCAAGCCTCAACCACATGGATCACCAGGCTCCATTATTGTGTCCTCGGTTACTCGTGCGGACTTACACAAACAAGAGTAAGCAAACAAGGCTACGCCTTTTTCCCGGCTTGGCTAAACAGACACGGGAATCATGCACACCCCGAGACTTTTTGAAGGTTGCTTGACTCTACAATCTATATGATTCTTTTTCAAGAAAACTTTCAATATATTCATCTCTGAACATCAAAAATAAAAATTATATACAGATCCGTAGACCATCTAGCGACTACAAGCACTGAAGCGAGGCGAAGACATGCCATCTTTATCGTCCCTCCATCACCGAAGTAGAGCACAACTTATTGTATTAGACAGTCGGGAAGTCGTCGTGCTAATGCCCATAGGACCAGCATCCCAGAACAACACCCACCGCTGATGAAGAATAACGTAGATTGAAAGAATCAAAACCGAAGACGCACGAACGTAGAGGCTTCAGTCTTGTCTCCGGCCATCTATCAGATCCATGTCTTGATTCACATGCCTTGGGGCAATGCCGCCATCTCGCCGTCTCAAACCAAACACCAAGACCCTAAAGAAAATCTGAAAAATAACACCCTTGCTGATGTACGACGGATCTGGGTTTGATGTCGAGCTCACCGCCGTCCAGAGCCATGACCCGATGCGCTCTTCTCTCGTGATCTAGTCATGTCGGGACACTGATGAAGACCGCCGCTCCAACCGCCACTGGCTTCAACAATGCCACCGCCACGCATTGTCTGGCGTAGACCGCCACTTGAGCGCCCCATCTCCTTGAATGTCGCACAACAACCCTCTAGCACCTCCATAGTAGGCACTCCGGTCAAGAGTTCAGGACCTCCCCGCCGCGGCCACACCCTAGCGACGATGATAGGGGTACACAGCATGCGGCGGCTAGGGTTTTGCGGTAGCCCACCTTGCCGCCAGCCTCAGAGAAAAATTAGCTTTGGTTCTTCCAACCAGCGCCCGCCTCTAGCCATGCCCCGATGCCGGGTCTAACAACCTACGCCATGCTCACACTGGAGTGGCGCCTGCAGCTCCTTGAGCAGATCCGGGCTAGGGCACGAAGCCTGGATCGCAACCCGCCTACCTCCGAACTCGCCGGAGCCAAATAAGTTGAAGGAGGAGTAGGACGAGACCATGGCAGACGCAGAACAGACGAGTTGGCGGATCCGTCACCTCCTGCTACGCGCTTCAGCATGCCCGAGGCGACGATGGAGTTCGAGGACCCAGGAGGAGGAGGTGGCTAGCCATCCTAGACCCCATCCAGTTGGAGGTGGAGGTGGAGGCCAGTCGTCGCTTCCTCCACCAGCGGGATGCGGAGCTCAACGAGATGTTCGATGAGCTGGGCGATGACGACGTGCCGGAGATGCAGTAGGCAGCCATCTAGCACGTGGCAGTGCTGTCTGGCACTTCCGACACGAAATGACATCGCTGATGACGATGACTAGTGTATGCTAGCTTAAGTTATCTCTGTAGTACGTGGGTTCTAGTTTGCATGTTGTGTATTGATTTAAGGTATCGAATATAGGGAAGCTGGATGCAACAAAGGAAAGATGAGGGGTGACTGGTCACCGTCCGCGAATGCACCTATGCATGCCCGCAGATATATAAGGGATCGAATTTGTCAAGTCCGATTGTGGATGCTCTTAGTGATACATTAACATCCCGGTGGCCTATTTTCGTTACTAACCGACCAGGCCTAGTGGCTGGTCAGTCAAGACTAGACAGGGTATTAGAGCAGTCCAGTTCCACTCCCTAAACCCCAACAACTATTCCCTCCCTTGCCTTGACCAACCCGCCGCAATTCCTCTTCCTCTTGCCCCCTCCTAACAACCCCTATCATGACTAGCCCTTCCTCTCCTCCCTTCCACCACCGATCCGTCCATCACTTGGTTCTTCGTCACCGCACCCTCCCGTTGCGTCCTGCTTGTGCCCTCCGCGCCGCTGCTCCGTCGTTATCGACGCACCCTCCTCGCTGTCGGACGGTACCCGTGCATGCACATGGTGTCGTATTGCCATACTGGTGTTGCTGGATCTCCCATGCCTTCATGCACGGTCGTACACCCGACATTATTGCCAAGGTTGAGAAAATTTAACTCAAGAAAAAAAGTAAAATAGAAAGTAAAGAAATAAACATAGAGAGTGTTGTTTTGTTCATCCAGTAAAAAGGGATTACTTGTGGAAGAGGATTTGTGGCACGCATGTCTCACGACACGGAGTCCCTCACGCGTGCTTTTATTTTTGGTTTTCAATTTTCAAACTCTTATATCTTTTGAATGAAATGTTCAAATTAAGTTCTGTTTTCATATTCATGTTTCTCATGATGAGGGCATTCAAATAAGAACCATTTCAAATACGTTTTGACAAATTTAAAAATAAATGTTAAGTTTTACCTCTTGAAACTTAGTACGAGCGACTGATAAAATCAAGATTTTTATGCCTACAACCGACAAAAAAATCTCTTAAAATTTTATCTATGAAACTTGATAAGAGTGAGTGAGAAATCGTAAGTCTCAATGATTGAAACTTAAAACTTACAATGCCCTTGTGCTGGATCCAACTACTTCTTGAATTGTAAAGGCAGTCGGGCAAATTTCCGGATGACTTGTTTATTATTCGAGACATCAAAATGTAAATTTTCACATGGATCTCAACGTCGGATCGATGATTCCCGACGTTCACCAAGACAAAAATAAATTCCAGTCACCCGGCACTTATACCAAATCGGAACAACAATTTCAGTCCCGTCCGTTTCTCCGGGACCAGGTTGATGTGAGCAAGGGCAAAATCTGTTGTCGACCACATGGTTCACCAGGCTGCATTATTGTGTTTTCAGTCACTCGTGCACACTCACACAAACGAGAGCAACCAAGCCAAGCCACGCCTTTTCCACACTCGGCTAAACAGACGCGGGCAATCATGCACGCCCCTAGCTACACTTTTTGAAGGTTGCGTGACTCTACAATCTCTATGTACTTACATGACTTGGCTGGCTCACGGGCCCTACGTACCTGGCAAATTCATCCAAAGTAGTACGCTCGTGATGTCGTGTCTTGACATCTAGCTACCTTGCTATGTTATGTGCCAAGTCCATGCCAAGCCTACTTTGGCAAGAGGTATCTAGAGGCTTCAGTCTTGTCTCCGGCCTTTCATCAGATCCATCTCTTGATTCACACATACCCACATGCAGCTGCTTGGCTGGTAGCTAGTGTTTACGCTTGATCACCGCAAGAAACCAAAACCAATCCGATGCGTGCAAGTGTACGCACCTTGTCCCCTGGATATCAGTTTCTTTTTCCTTGTTCCAACATGTATCAAAATGTTTCGTTGTTTACCACAAATTTCGGCAGAAAAACACGAATCTCAAAGTAGCGGTGGACGGTAGATCTATGCAGAGAATATCATCATGTAGCTTGGTTCCTTTATTTTTTTCGTGAAAAGGCCTAGTAGTACTATATATTAAGTGTCACGGGTCCTTACAAACACATCCTTATAGAAAAAGAAAATTACATTCAAAATCTTGTGGATGCCAAAGCCATTTTCCCCCGCATCCGCCGATGGCACGCCGTAGCATAGCTCGAGGCCGCCTCTAGGCATACCCCTTGGCAGAGCAAACGTTTTAAAATTCAAGAGCTTGTAGAAGCAGTGACATGAAAGCCATCAATGTAGAGCAAACACCAAGATCCTAAAGGAAACCTGAAAAATAACAACCTTGCTTATGTACGACAGATCTGGGTCTGATGTCTAGCTCACCGCCGTCCAGAGCCATGAACCGACGCGCTCTTCATTGGTGATCTAGTAATGCCAGGCTACCGATGAAGAGCGCCACTGGCTTGAACAATGCCACCGGCGCGCATTGCCTGATGTAGACCGCCGCTCGAGCGCCCACCTCCCTCGACATCTCACAACAACCCTCTAGCGCCTCCGTAGTAGGCGCTCTGGTCAAGAATTCAGGACCTCCCCGCTGCAGCCACACCCCGACGGCGATGAGAGGGGTACATGAGGGGCGGCGGCTAGGGTTTTGCCGTGGCCCGCCTTGCCGCCAGCCTCGAGAAAAACCAGCTTGGTTCTTCCAACCAGCCAGCCTGGTGTTCATGTCTCCTACACAACCTAGCTAACCTAGCTAGTAGAAGTGTTTACACTTGATCACCGCCGGCCAGAAGAAAATGAAATTCGCTAAACAAAAACCAACTGAATGAATGCGTGCAAGTGTACGCGCCTTGTCCCCTATAGCTAGCTTGGAATCTTTCCCCGCACACATGCACCATGCTTAGCATAATCTAAGCCCAGTGTACGTAGGGTACGTACCACTTAGTACTTAATTAACAACCATTTCAACGACGATCTTCTCCTATATAGCCACCGCTTCTACTTCTCTTCCCACACTCAAGGTCACCCCGACCGATCCATCGATCCCCAGCAGAGACGAGATCCCAAAAGCAAACCGTAGGTTGGGATCTAGCTAGCTCGTCGGGTCGGGCGCGATGATCACCGGGAAGGACATCTACGACGTGCTGGCGGCGGTGGTGCCGCTGTACGTGGCCATGTTCATGGCGTACGGGTCGGTGCGGTGGTGGGGCATCTTCACGCCGGACCAGTGCTCGGGGATCAACCGCTTCGTGGCCGTCTTTGCGGTGCCGCTCCTCTCCTTCCACTTCATCTCCACCAACGACCCCTACGCCATGGACTACCGCTTCCTGGCCGCCGACTCGCTGCAGAAGCTGGTGATCCTGGCGGCGCTGGCCGTGTGGCACAACGTGCTGTCCCGGTACCGGTGCCGCGGCGGGACGGAGGCCGGCGAGGCGTCGTCGCTGGACTGGACCATCACCCTCTTCTCCCTGGCGACGCTGCCCAACACGCTGGTGATGGGCATCCCGCTGCTGCGCGCCATGTACGGCGACTTCTCGGGGTCGCTCATGGTGCAGATCGTGGTGCTGCAGAGCGTCATCTGGTACACGCTCATGCTCTTCCTCTTCGAGTACCGCGGCGCCAAGGCGCTCATCTCCGAGCAGTTCCCGCCCGACGTCGGCGCCAGCATCGCCTCCTTCCGCGTCGACTCCGACGTGGTCTCGCTCAACGGCCGCGAGGCGCTGCACGCGGACGCCGAGGTCGGGCGCGACGGCCGCGTCCACGTCGTCATCCGGCGGTCCGCGTCGGGATCCACCACGGGCGGCCACGGCGCAGGGCGCTCCGGGATCTACCGCGGCGCGTCCAACGCCATGACTCCGCGCGCGTCCAACCTCACCGGCGTGGAGATCTACTCGCTGCAGACGTCCCGGGAGCCCACGCCGCGCCAGTCCAGCTTCAACCAGTCCGACTTCTACTCCATGTTCAACGGGAGCAAGCTGGCCAGTCCCAAGGGCCAGCCCCCCGTCGCCGGCACGCCCGGCGCACGCGGGCAGGGGCTCGACGAGCAGGTCGCCAACAAGTTCAAGGGCGGCGAGGCGGCGGCCCCGTACCCCGCGCCCAACCCCGGCATGATGATGCCGGCGCCACGGTACGTGTCACTGACACTCAGATGCAACCATGAACATGAATGATTGTCTTTAGTTCTTGTTTGGATCTTGTGTTGGATGATCTTGAGTTGACTTTGGGATTCCTTTGGATAATGTGTAACAGGAAGAAGGAGCTTGGGGGTTCTAACTCCAACTCGAACAAGGAGCTGCACATGTTCGTGTGGAGCTCCAGCGCGTCGCCCGTGTCGGAGGCCAACCTCCGCAACGCCGTCAACCACGCCGCGTCCACCGACTTCGCCGCCGCGCCTCCGGCGGCAGCCACGCCACGCGACGGCGCGACGCCCAGAGGTACGTTACAAACACGCGATTCCTTCGTCCAAATCAAGGTTGCCACCGTGCATCATCACTCCATGACACACTGTGCACTATTATGTGTACGCGTCGGCCTTCAGGCGTGAGCGGCAGCGTGACGCCGGTGCTCAAGAAGGACGCCAGCGGCGGCGCGGTGGAGGTGGAGATCGAGGACGGCATGATGAAGAGCCCGGCGACGGGGCTGGGCGCCAAGTTCCCCGTGTCGGGGTCCCCCTACGTGGCGCCGCGGAAGAAGGGCGCCGACGTGCCCGGGCTGGAGGAGGCGGCGCACCCGATGCCGCCGGCGAGCGTGATGACCCGGCTCATCCTCATCATGGTGTGGCGCAAGCTCATCCGCAACCCCAACACCTACTCCAGCCTCATCGGCCTCGTCTGGTCACTCGTCTCATTCAGGTACACGCATCGATCACAATCCCATCACCACTTTCTGACAAACTGCATCCGTCCGTCCATGCATCAATTCACTCGCTCATGCATGCACGCATCAGAACTCAGAAGTGCTTGCGTACAAAAATCAAGTTACAGTAGTTTGCTTAACTGGATTCGAGGCTAGATTGACATTGCTGTGTCTTCATTAACTATACACTAATGATAGATTAGATTGCTTATAATTGTCCCATGGATGCATGTGAGAGCACATGATAATCACGTCGGTCTTGGATCTGGTCCGCCGGCCGGCACATGCATGGTGCAGCTGCAGATGCAGGTCTTATGCAGGACCTGACCTGGAGCCCTGTAGCAGCAAAGCAAATCTAGAAAATCAGCTGCATGCGGATGCCGTGTTTGTCCCCATCCATAGAGTTCCAGATCGATTGCACACATGACATGATGACCAGTAGCAATATGTACTCTCATCTACGGGCTACGGCCGATGCACGACACACCGTGTGTACACTGTACGTGCAGATGATATCTGCATCCATATCATTGTATATTTTGCATCTGGAGGAAACTTCACAGGAAGCAGAGGGCATTCTTAGGAGAGAGGGGCACATGCATGCTACATGCATCTACAGCTTTGGGTCTCTAATCACATTGATGGTGCAATGCAATTACTACTTTTGACTAGTAATATATGTTGATTAACCAAACCTTATCTTCAAAATATTTCAGGTGGAACATCCAGATGCCTACAATAATCAAGGGGTCCATATCAATCCTGTCTGATGCAGGGCTAGGGATGGCTATGTTCAGCTTAGGTACTACAGCGTTGACATTTTGTTGTCTATTCATAACAAATTCTGTACCTTTCCCTTTCTCATTTGCTCCAAGAAAATGCTAACGGTAACCTATGCAATTGATCCAGGCCTCTTCATGGCTCTGCAACCAAAGATTATCTCTTGCGGAAAGTCTGTTGCGACGTTTGCCATGGCGGTGAGGTTCTTGACTGGGCCGGCGGTGATCGCCGCGACCTCAATCGCCGTGGGACTCCGGGGAGTACTCCTACATGTTGCCATTGTTCAGGTTGGACAGAAACTATGCCATAAATTTAAATTTGACTCCAAAGTTATACCCAATTAAATTTGCACACAATATAAATGTGGAATCTATTTGAGATGATGATCTTATTTTTGAACATGTGATTGTTCAACAGGCAGCACTTCCACAAGGAATTGTTCCATTTGTGTTCGCCAAGGAGTACAACTGCCATCCTCAAATACTTAGCACAGCGTAAGCTAGCCATTGCACGTCTTTTGCTTATAATGATTTGAGTAAAACTAAGGTTGCCTCCTTTTACTCAAAATTTTAATGCATGTTTCTGAAATTTCAGGGTTATTTTCGGAATGCTCGTGGCGCTCCCGATCACGATACTCTACTACGTTCTCCTTGGGATATAGAGACATAATCGTGAAGAACTAAGGCTGCATATCTATGGGTAGGAAGAAGTAGAATTCTAGAGAGAAATGACCAATGAACATGTGGGTTGTCTTGAATACCTGAAGATGGATGAGATGAGATCAAGCAGAAGGATAGGTTGAACTAAGTAGGACCCTAGACAGGAATTCAAAGGAAAGATAAACATATCCTTGATTCCATTTTTTATTTTTTATATTATTTTTGCTACTGTTTTAGATCCAAAGTAAAGGCTAGGGCTTTGAGTATGAATGGTTCAACCGTTAAATCGACAAGTTGCTACTGAATCAAGATTCGTCCAGTGAGTGACACATGATCTGGCCACAAGTGTGTGCGCCAAGGTAAATGTAACTTGTAATCTCACCCTGGATAAACTAATACATGCGGTTCCCACATCGCATGGCAAGATCACCCTGATGCTTTGGGGAAAAGAGCTAGATGCTTCAGCATACTTCCTGCCTGGACAGATCTCTGAACCCTCAAATTTTGCACAGACAGACTCTGAATCTGCATCTCATGCATGGAAAAACAGATACTCCCACTGTAAAAAAAAAAGAAGTAGTGATCTAAACGCTCTTATATTTCTTTACAGTACTAGTTTACGACATTGTTAATGTATTTATGTGTAAAGGCGTTATGTGGCTTGCATTGATGAGTCCAAAGGCAAGTGCTACATCATGAATGCAAAGCGCTGGCTTCTAGGGATTTACCAGAGGATCTTGATCCGCATGAAACAAGGGGGAGAGAGAGAGAGGGAGAATCTTGTGGCTGTTTCTACTATATATCTTCTTGTCTGCTGCCTAATGACAGTGTGATTGATTGATGATTAGTTAACTTGCAGGGTCAAATGTTTGCTAGATGCCGGTGGCCTGTGCATGTGGAGGCTCTGTATTTTTCCTGCTAGTGGGTTGTCCTTTGCTGCAGGGAACATGAAACCTGATGGCCTAGAATACTGAGACTCTGAATTATTTAGTACTCCGTAGATGGCGAGTGTCCAGTCTGATCAGCTTAATTAGCCATCATGCCTGCAAGAAGGTTCTCCTTTGTATTCTGGATCATCCCTGACGTATGCAACTTCCTCTGAAATCAGTTTGATCTGCAAATTTAACCTGTGGTGGAAGTTTGTACACCACTGGCTACTAATTTAACTTCAGAATGCAGAGCAAAAGGGTATAAACTATGAGCAGAATACACAAGTGCATGAGCCAATAGTCAAACGAGGCAAACCAGCTAGAGTATAATTAGTCACATAAACCAGCGGCCAACTCAGGTTGTCTGAGGATTACAATGCTCCAGTCCTCAGCCCTCCCAAGTCAAAGCACTCCACATGAGCTTGGAATCTCAAGAAAGATAGGCCTCGCACACCGGAAGATCACCTAGCTGAGTTAGTGGCGGACCCAGGAATTGAAGGTAGCCGGGGCGAACATTTAATGTTTAATTTTTTTCGCTACAAATGCAGCTATATTCAACCAGAAACTCATAGCATTCAACAACAAAAGGATTAAAAGACTATTTAAAACTAGTACACTGATAAAAGTCGTCGAGGCCGCCTGACTGCTCACATGGACTCTTGCCGCTTGAAATGCTCACTTATGCCACAATATGATCCCATAATTCCAATTTCCAAATGAGACCTAAAAATAATGAATGCATTAGCACAAGTGTGATGAGAGTTGTATATTTTGATATACTCATCTGATGGTAACTGGGTGGTAGTATACCTTTAAGACGTAATTGCATAATGAACACGAGGTTCTGGAGGTAGATGACCTCGACGGCTCTTCAGGGCATGAAAATGAACCATAATCTCTTTATCACTAATTTTAGCAAATATCTCGCGCTCAACAAAGCAAACCATCAAATCATTAAGCCAATCATCACCCATCTTGTTTCGAAGACCAGTCTTTATAATATTCATGGCTGAGAAAACCCTCTCAACTGATGCAGTCGCCACCGGTAATGTCAATGCAAGTCTGATGAGCCGATAAACCAATGGAAATACCAGATGTTGTCTACTCTGAACCAACTTGAGAGGAAGAGAACTCAAACTATCGCAAGCCAAGAATTCAGTACTTCTTTTCATCACATCAATATATATGTTGAGTTGATCAGTCAACAGATAGCGCTCTTGTGAAGAGAAATCAATTGAGTAAATATTTGCAAGCTCAACTAGCTTATCATGATCAAAGTTACTAAATGAGTCTCTAGGATCAAGGCAAGCAATGCACTTCAACAAGCGTGTAGAAGTTTCACTAAATCGATTATTCATCTCAACTATGTTTCTATCCAACACCTCATTGAATATAGTTACCTTGTAATGATGGAGACAAGTAACCATTTTGCGTGATCTTCTTGGGTAAACCCTTGCTGAAATGTTATCATTCATATTGGGCACTATTATATTTCTTGCAGCACAAAAGTTAGTAGTAGATATCAAGAGAGGCTCCCATCCATCATCTCTCAACTTTTGTAATAGGCTTTTCACTGACACAATCATATTCATAGCACAGACTATATTCTGATCTTTTTGTTGCAATGCTTGTGACAAATCATTGGTTAAACCAAGCACTCGAAGCATCAAATGCAAGATAAGAACAAATTCAAAAGTTTCCATGTTTATCATAAAGCCAGAAGCCAAACCTCTATCATCAACATCTGCTCCATCAAGAGAAATACCATGTAGCACTTCAACCATGGAATCCCACATTTGATATATCCGGATTAGAGTCTTGTGGTGTGACCCCCATCGTGTATCACCGGGTCTTGCTAAACTTGTCTCTTGATGCTGGCATTTTCCTGACAAAATCTCCCCATGTTCTAACTGCAAAACTAGGTTGTCATGATGCTTCTGCAACAATGCATCTTTCCTTTTACATGAGGCACTTACCTACAAGAAAAGAGTAAGTGCGGTTAGAATTTTATAATGGCTAGATATATACTATTTGGATTTGCAAATAACCATAAGCTATAAGAACTAAGAAGCACTAACCATGTTGACAATCTTATTTGTATGTCCAAAGAAATCACTAACAGCTAGGACTCCCTTGACAACAACAACAACTACCAATTGAAGTTGGTGGGCAAAACAATGCACATAAAAAGCATACGGATTGACATCTAGCACCAATTTCTTCAAACCATTAAGTTCTCCATGCATATTTGAGGCCCCATCATATCCTTGTCCTCTCAATCTAGACATGGATAAATTATGTTTAACAAACATTGCATCCAAAGATCTTTTCAAAGAAGCGGATGTAGTATCAAGAACATGTTTAACACCAAGCAATCTTTCCAAAGACTCCCCCTTTTGGTTCGTGAACCTGCAAGCAAAACAAACTATAAAATTAGAACAAGCATGTGAGGGTAGAGTAGTTACATTCAGAATTAGAACAATCATGACAAATAACTAACCTCACAATCACAGCCATTTGCTCTCTAACCGATACATCACGAGACTCATCAACAAGTAGAGAGAAATTACTATCGCCAAGCTCATTCATTATCACTTTTGTAGTCACTTATGTTGGAAATATGCCCTAGAGGCAATAATAAAATGGTTATTATTATATTTCCTTGTTCATGATAATTGTCTATTGTTCATGCTATAATTGTGTTATCCGGAAATCGTAATACATGTGTGAATATATAGACCACAACATGTCCCTAGTAAGCCTCTAGTTGACTAGCTCGTTGATCAATAGATGGTTACGGTTTCCTGACCATGGACATTGGATGTCATTGATAACGGGATCACATCATTAGGAGAATGATGTGATGGAAAAGACCCAATCCTAAGCATAGTACAAGATCGTGTAGTTCGTCTGCTAGAGCTTTTCTAAGTGTCAAGTATCATTTCCTTAGACCATGAGATTGCGCAACTCCCGGATACCGTAGGAGTGCTTTGGGTGTACCAAACGTCACAACGTAACTGGGTGGCTATAAAGGTACACTACAGGTATCTCCGAAAGTGTCTGTTGGGTTGGCATGAATCGAGACTGGGATTTGTCACTCCGTATAACGGAGAGGTATCTCTGGGCCCACTCGGTAATGCATCATCATAATGAGCTCAGTGTGACTAAGTAGTTGGTCACGGGATGATGTGTTACGGAACGAGTAAAGTGACTTGCCGGTAACGAGATTGAACAAGGTATTGGGATACCCACGATCGAATCTCAGGCAAGTAACGTACCGATTGACAAAGGGAATTGAATACGGGATTGATTGAATCCTCGACATCGTGGTTCATCCGATGAGATCATCGTGGAATATGTGGGAGCCAACATGGGTATCCAGATCCCGCTGTTGGTTATTGGCCGGAGAGTTGTCTCGGTCATGTCTGCATGGTTCTCGAACCCGTAGGGTCTACACACTTAAGGTTCGGTGACGCTAGGGTTGTAGAGATATTAGTATGCGGTAACCCGAAAGTTGTTCGGAGTCCCGGATGAGATCCCGGACGTCACGAGGAGTTCCGGAATGGTCCGGAGGTAAAGATTTATATATAGGAAGACCAGTTTCGGCCACCGGGAAAGTTTCGGGGGTCACCGGTATTGTACCGGGACCACCGGAAGGGTCCCGGGGGTCCACCGGGTGGGGCCACCTATCCCGGAGGGCCCCATGGGCTGAAGTGGGAAGGGAACCAGCCCCTGGTGGGCTGGTGCGCCCCCGTTGGGCCTCCTCCTGCGCCTAGGGTTAGAAACCCTAGGGGTGGGGGGCGCCTCCACTTGGCTTGGGGGCCAAGCCACCCCCTTGGCCGCCGCCCCCCTATCTAGATGGGATCTAAAGGGGCCGGTGCCCCCTGGCCCCTATATATAGTGGAGGGGAGGGAGGGCAGCCGCACCCAAGTCCCTGGCGCCTCCCTCTCCCTCCGTGACACCTCTCCCTCTCGTTGGTGCTTGGCGAAGCCCTGCCGAGATCCCGCTGCTTCCACCACCACGCCGTCGTGCTGCTGGATCTCTATCAATCTCTCCTCTCCCTTGCTGGATCAAGAAAGAGGAGACGTCTCTCCCAACCGTATGTGTGTTGAACGCGGAGGTGCCGTCTGTTCGGCGCTCGGTCATCGGTGATTTGGATCACGACGAGTACGACTCCATCAACCCCGTTCTCTTGAATGCTTCCACTCACGATCTACAAGGGTATGTAGATGCACTCCTCTTCCCCTCGTTGCTAGATGACTCCATAGATTGATCTTGGTGATGCGTAGAAAATTTTAAATTTCTGCTACGTTCCCCAACAGTGGCATCATGAGCTAGGTCTATGCGTAGTTTCTATGCACGAGTAGAACATAAGTTGTTGTGGGCATCGATTTTGTCAATTTACTTGCCGTTACTAGTCTTATCTTGATTCAGCGGCATCATGGGATGAAGCGGCCCAGACCGACCTTACACGTACGCTTACGTGAGACTGGTTCCACCGACTGACATGCACTAGTTGCATAAGGTGGCTAGCGGGTGTCTGTCTCTCCTACTTTAGTCGGATCGGATTCCATGAAAAGGGTCCTTATGAAGGGTAACTAGAAATTGGCATTTCACGTTGTGGTTTTGTCGTAGGTAAGAAACGTTCTTGCTAGAAACCTATAGCAGCCACGTAAAAACTTGCAACAACAATTAGAGGACGTCTAACTTGTTTTTGCAGCATATGCCATGTGATGTGATATGGCCAAAAGGATGTGATGAATGATATATGTGATGTATGAGATTGATCATGTTCTTGTAATAGAAATCATGACTTGCATGTCGATGAGTATGGCAAACGGCAGGAGCCATAGGAGTTGTCTTAATTTATTTATGACCTGTGTGTCAACATAAACGTCATTTAATTACTTTACTTTATCGCTAACCGTTAGCCATAGTAGTAGAAGTAATAGTTGACGAGACAACTTCATGAAGACACGATGATGGAGATCATGATGATGGAGATCATGGTGTCATGCCGGTGACGACGATGATCATGGCGCCCCGAAGATGGAGATCAAAAGGAGCAAAATGATATTGACCATATCATGTCACTATTTGATTGCATGTGATGTTTATCATGTTTTACATCTTATTTGCTTAGAACGATGGTAGTATAAATAAGATGATCCCTCACAATAATTTCAAGAAAGTGTTCCCCCTAACTGTGCATCGTTGCTAAGGTCCGTTGTTCCGAAGCACCATGTGATGATCGGGTGTGATAGGTTCTAACATTCGCATACAACGGGTGTAAGCCAGATTTACACACGCAATACACTTAGGTTGACTTGACGAGCCTAGCATGTACAGACATGGCCTCGGAACACGGAAGACCGAAAGGTCGAACATGAGTCGTATAGAAGATATGATCAACATGAAGATGTTCACCGATGATGACTAGTCCGTCTCACGTGATGATCGGACACGGCCTAGTTGAATCGGATCATGTATCACTTAGATGACTAGAGGGATGTCTATCTGAGTGGGAGTTCATTGAATAATTTGATTAGATGAACTTAATTATCATGAACTTAGTCTAAAATCTTTACAATATGTCTTGTAGATCAAATGGCCCACGCTAATGTTGTCCTCAACTTCAACGCGTTCCTAGAGAAAACCAAGCTGAAAGACGATGGTAGCAACTATACGAACTGGGTCCGAAACTTGAGGATCATCCTCATAGCTGCCAAGAAAGCATATATCCTTGAAGCACCACTAGGTGAAGCACCACCCCCAGCAAACCAAGACGTTATGAACGCTTGGCAGTCTCCTGTTGATGATTACTCCATGGTTCAGTATGGCATGCTTTACAGCTTAGAACCAGGGCTCCAGAAGCGTTTTGAGCAACACGGAGCATATGAGATGTTCCAAGAGCTGAAAATGGTTTTCCAAGCTCATGTCTGGGTCGAGAGATATGAAATCTCCGACAAGTTCTACAGTTGTAAGATGGAGGAGAATAGTTCCGTCAGCGAGCACATACTCAAAATGTCTGGGTTGCACAACTGCTTGTCTCAGCTGAGAGTTAATCTCCCGGATGATGCGGTCGTTGACAGAATCCTTCAGTCGCTCCCACCTAGCGACAAGAGCTTTGTGATGAACTTCAATATGCAGGGGATGGAAAAGACCATTTCTAAGGTATATTCGATGCTGAAATCAGCGGAGGTGGAAATCAAAAAGGAACATCAAGTGTTGATGGTGAATGACGGTGTCCTGGACTAGGGGGTACTCACCACGTCATCTCCCGATCTGTTAGATTGGGCCGAGGACCCCCATGACCGTATACTCATGGGCCAGTTCGGACTGCTGCCGCATACAAGGAAGATTCCACAAGACTTGGCGATCAAGACAAGGACTCCTCCCCACCAGCGTATTCAGCTAGGACTCTTGTTATCCTAGGCTTCTGGTGCATTATATAAACCAAGGCCAGGCTAGTCGATATATGAGATATACAACATACAATCATACCATAGGCTAGTTTCTAGGGTTTAGCCTATCTGATCTCATGGTAGATCTACTCTTGTACTACCCATATCATCAATATTAATCAAGCAGGACGTAGGGTTTTACCTCCATCAAGAGGGCCCGAATCTGGGTAAAACATTGTGTCCCCTGCCTCCTGTTACCATCCGCCTAGGCGCACAGTTCGGGACCCCCTACCCGAGATCCGCCGGTTTTGACACCGACATTGGTGCTTTCATTGAGAGTTCCGCTGTGTGTTCGGCAAAAGGTTGATGGCTCGCCTGCAGATCAACTGCGACTTCGACATCTTCGTCACCAGCTCGACTGGTCACCTTGTTTTGACCAAGGACTGCGCCTACCTCCGATCGTCATGTTCGGATGAGGGCCTTTATAAACATCAACTCCGATCTCTATCAAGATCATGGAGGAATCATCCAGGGAGCCCCGGGGCGCAACGTCAACATTGCCCTCGGGCGACCGTGCTGTTTTTCTGGACAGCAAACTTGTGTCCGCCGCCACCGCCTCCTCAAGTGTCTTTTTAACGATTGCTTCAGTGGAATTGTGCGGAATTGAGTCTACAACAACCTTGGAAAATTTCGTCGAGTTCCGATGGAGGAATCTCTGGCAATCCACGATATACCGGAGCCCTGTCAAATCTGGACGGGAATCTGGACGAGTTTAGAGCGTGGTGTCCAGCTTCTAGCTCGGGCGTCCTTTGGAAGATCCAACCGTTGATCAGATGCGGAATTCCTATATCTACCACCTCTCAAAATTTCAGCTCGATCCGACCGTCCAAATTCCGGGAACCTTCCAATTAGTGCATCACTTTTCGGATCTGTTTTCTGCGCGAAAACGAATCCGACCCGAGTTCGTCTTTTTTATGAACGGGATTTCGGACATCCTTTTTGAAGGAAGTTTTGTATGGGGTATTGTGTTTTGTTCCCGAACACATCCCATTAACTTTAAGATCTTTTGAACATGATCATCAACATCATGCTGGTGTCAAACCAGTCTGGCAATATTGCTCCACGGCTGCCGACCTGCGCTAGACACGTCGTCACTTTGTTGAGCCTCGCTCAGCTTCTTCGGATCATCATATCGGCAAGCCGAACAAGAGTCCGGCATCGCGAAGGATAAATCATCACCAACATCGCCGCCCCGCGGATTACACGGAGCGGGCATACCGGCATCGTCGCACGGTCGCTTCATCAAGCCGGCATCGACCCCGTCACGACCTACATCGGCAGGGCCACACTATTGCTTCTTCAAGCTGGTGTCCATCACGCCGACCTACTTCGACATATCGGCTGGACCGGGGGCTTCGCCATCTCTTCATCAACCTACTCCGGACACTTCGGCGTCACTAGCCGACCAGCTCCGTCACGTTTGCTGGACCGAGGGCTTTGCCTCAGCGAGCCAACCTTTGCCAGCATTGCCATGCCGTCGTTTTATCGCCCATCAGGCAATGGGTGTGCGGATCGAGTCCCAATTTTGGGAATCACTTTCCTTCGGATTGCTACAACAAATAAACCAGGTGCTATTAATCACAGTATTTTTTGCTTGTTTGGGTTCATTTTTCCCAAGGAATTATTACTCTGATTTGTCCATCATATGTACACAGGTCCATCAAATGGTGGCCGCATTAACGACAGTTGCATGGTGGTCCGGTCAGTTTCCGTACATAATCCGGCGAACGCCGCATCCGGAGCTCGGACCGACATGTGAATTCAGGCTTTGCCATACCTTTACCGCATCACGCCAACGCCTTGCACCGACATTGACATTGACTTCGGCACCAGGCCATATTTCTTTTATTACTCACTTTGCATAAATTATTTATTATGCAACATTTTTTAATTATCATTATTACTATTATCTCCGGTTTGCACTATTTTTTGTGTACATGAAAATGATCCGAGGACTTCGGCGTCACTCTGCCGGTCTGCATTGACCGTGCTATGTCGCCACTTCGGCGTGTCGAGCTCTCCGTTCCGCCACCTCGGGACCGGCTTGGGGGATGGAACCTTGTCCCGCATCAAGCTCAGACCGCGTCATCAATACCGACCATATTAACCAGCTAAGTCGCTTTCATGCTCAAAACTTTAATTTCTAACTTGTGTTCGGTTCGACCAAACATTATACTTTTTTGGAAAAAAGTTTCTTGTAAAAAATTTCCTTGTCCAAACTTTGTTTGTGACGCATAAATTCAAATACCCAATTCACTTGGGGGCTTCCTTCATGAAGATTTTCCTCTTGCATATGATTATACTTGTACGGCTTCGTTCCTTGTTCATGTATTACGCCACAATATGCACCATATTGACTTAAGTGATTTGCAAGCTGGGTTGCCTCGCTCCTGTGTTTACCCCTACGTTCCCGATTGTTCAGCTAGGGAGTAAAGGGAGCACCTCTGTGATTGCAAGCCGGGGAGCCTAATTTCTCTCTCAAAGCCGCTAGAGTTTAGTTTACTAAACTGGCCTAATGAGAAGTATTCCGCCCTCGGGATAGGAGGTTGAAGCCGTAGGCTGACTCGCTTGAAGTCTTGAGATTGGATGTATCATGTTAAAGCACGGCAGAAGCACTTCTTTTGCTAAGGCCAATTTTCGGATTGGCACCGAACACTTGATCTTGTTCGGACGTCAAGTTTTTACTGACGTTTTTTGGTTTTCCAAGCTTGTGGCACTTTTAAACTATTTGTGTGTTTTCAGCACAAGTCTCGCAGTGCAACGCCGGACACCTTTAGAGATTCAGCAAAAACATTCTCGGATATTGCTATATATGCATCGGTTTCGAATTGTGTCTTCGGTCAATAGTTGGGTTGCCCGGCTCCTGCGCTTGCCTCCTACATTCCGCTTTGTTCGGCTAGGTGTGCAAAGGGAGAACCACTGCGATTGTGCTTCCAGCTCACATGGTTAAGTACCTCAGTGGAGAAAACCGAAAACTAACTGTCACAATAAGCGTAAACTGGTCAGCAATCCGATGACAATGTTAAATGACGGGCCATTCATAACAATGGCCGAAGTGTTTACGGCTTGACCTCGACTGTTGCCGAACACTACCGGAGGCTATTAACTGGCCTCCCAAACTAAATCCTCGATATTTTGCTCTTACATTGGAGCTGAGGTTTCATGATCATGCTTAGCATGACAACCCAAAGAAAGGAACCGATAGCGGGACTATTTTCGCTGGAAGACATTTCTTCTGTTAAACAGTAATATAACATATCTCTCTGCGTACCTTTGTTTATAAAACCGTATGGCCAGATTGCCTTTTTTGTCGTAAATCTTTGCCCTCATAAAGGCTTTATAAAGTAGGACAAACACTCCTCGGCTATTGGCCGAGGAGGTGGAAGCCGATGGTCGGTCAACAAAGTTTTGTACAATGCGGATCCGAGCATTAATGACGTAAAGTACTTGGATACATAGAGTCATTACACATAATTTGTGATTTTACTATGGATATCAATCCTTAATTCGGCCACCAGTGCCCGCATTAAGGCTCGGGGGCTACTGGGCTTCGGGCTTATTATTTACAAATATTAAAGGGTGTCAGGACCCCGATTCTAAGTCACACCGATCTAGCCTGTAACACCTCATATCACTTTGCGGCCTCATGCACGGTATCCCCACGGGTGTCGCCTTACCATGGCCCGGGACCGTTTGCGCCTTTTGGCTCACGTATATGATAGTGTCGCTAGCATCCATATGACAGAGAACCCGGGCCGACATGACTAGTCGTGAACCCAAAGTGGCACTAACTTACGGGGACAGGCATACATGAATCAACATCGAGCATGTCGGTCAGCAGCGTGTGATTCCGGGCTGTAGCACTAGGCTAACAGGACTCCGGTGAACCGGGCTGTAGCAGGCTTGGCAGGACTCCGGATGTCACCGCGTGACATTTCCCCGAAGGGACAGACACAGGAACGAAAGTCAAGTGCTCCGGAGCAGTAGTGCTGGGCTAGCAGGACTCCGGTGAACCGGGCTGTAGCGGACTACTATGGCTCATGGAAGCACAAGACTACATTTCCCCATAAGAGAGGCTACCAAGGATAAACAACTAGGTTGTCGGATCCCACACATACCAAGCATTTCAATCATACACACAATATGCTCGATATGTGTAAATACAACATGGCATCACAACATAACTCTACGACTCAAGTATTTATTCATTAGGCTCCGAGGAGCGAGATATTACAAACATGGGTCTCATGACCCAACATTCAGAGCATACAAGCCAAAACACATGCGGAAGCTTAACTTGTCTGAGTACAGTCAACTAAAAATGAAGAAGGCTGAGGAGCCTGACTATCTACAAGACCCTCCCAAGGGTACAAGATCGTAGCTGAGGTAACAAGCTAAACGTTGAAGTCCACGTGGAACTACTAGCGAGACTGAAGTCTCTCTGCAAAAACATAAAATAAGCAAACGCGAGTACAAATGTACCCAGCAAGACTGTAAGTGCATCTAGTGCCACCCCTAGTTGGTTTTGGAGTATTGACGACAAACCTAGTTGAGGGACTAATGTGTTTGTGAGAATTGCAGGATAACACAGGTAGAAGTCCCTCATTGATTCGGTTTTCCTACCAGAGATGACCCCTAAAAATGTATGAAGACATTGAAGTCAAAGGTGGCATATGAAGATATTCACATTGAAGACTATGACAAGAGAAGACACCACATGAGGCCTATGGAGCTCGAAGACTTAAATCTTTCGTAGTTCTCTTTATTTTGTGTTGAGTCATAGGAACCACCGTACTGTTAAGTGGGGTCCAAGAGAACCAGTCAGAATGACTGAAGTGATGCTTAAACAAAACCTATGTCTTCGAGTGAAGACTTTGAGAGCGAATCTTGTCCAGAGTCGGGCAAGTCAGCTTTGCTTGAAGCCCAAGTAAAGTTGCCGTGTGAGTTTGAAATCTGACCATTGGAACACGTGTCAGTTCCTTAGTGACCCAGGGTCATTTCGGACAAATCAGGTCGGGTTGCCAAGTGGCTATAAATAGCCCACCCCCAACAACCATAAACGGTTGGCTGCTCAGATTCAGAGTACGGCTTTTGTCGTTTGAGAGCAACCCACCTCGAAGCCTTTGAGAGAGAATTCCTTGCGAGGATAAAGCCCTAACCACCCAGAGCCAAAGAGAATTAGGCATCACTTAAGTCTTCTTGTCTGTGTGATCTGAAGACTTATTACACTTGAGGACTGTGCATCCTCTAGCCGGTTAGGCGTCGCGTTCTGAGCATCCAAGAGACATTGTGGATTGCCGGTGAACAAAGTCTGTGAAGGTTTGGGAGTCTACCTTGAAGACTTATTAGAGTGATTGGGCGAGGTCTGTGTGACCTTAGCTCAAGGGGAATACGGCGAGGACTGTGTGTCCTGAGCTGCGTGTTCAGGACTGGGTGTCCGGGACTGTGTGTCCTAAGGTTTAAACACCTAGCCGCCCTAACCAGACGTACAGTTGTCACAGCAACTGGAACTGGTCCAACAAATCATTGTCTTCAGCGAGTCACTGGTTTCATCTTCCCTTCCCTTTACTTACTGTTACTCCTTGTGAAGTCATTGTATATTCGCACTATCTTTTGTCTTCACTGAGTGACTGCGTGTTCTGTGTGGCTTCACAATATCTTCCTACCTGATCCTTACTACATTGCTGCTATTAGTCATTGTGCTTTCACTCTATTGAATACTTGACTATGGCTTGCCTAGTGTAGTCTACCTTCCGCTGCAGGGTAATAGGTTTATTTCTATCGTTTGTCTTCATAACTTCCATGTTTTGAAGTCTTTCATAAAAATCGCCTATTCACCCCCCTCTAGTCGATATAACGCACTTTCAATCGGTATCAGAGCAAGGTGCTCCCTTGTTCTGTGTGATTCGGTTTAACCACCTGGAGTTTTAGCTATGTCGACTGCAGGGATAATTAAAGTCTCCGCTGCGTGCCCCGTCTTCGATGGAACTGAATATCCCTACTGAAAGAATAAGATGCGCATGCATCTTGAAGCCATTGACGTCGACCTATGGTATGTCATCAAGAACGATGTTCCCAAGGCTGGAGAAGGTGTCACTGCTGCTGATGTCAAGAAGTTCGTTCAACTGGACTCTACTGCCAAGAATATCATCTGAGGTCATCTGACCAAAGGACAGTATGGCCGTGTGTGTGCTTTGGAAACATCTAAGCTGGTCTGGGACTGGCTCTCCAAGGTCAATGAATGCGTCTCAACCCAAAGAGATCAGAGAATCAGTGTCCTTCGCAACCTCTTCAACCGCTTTAAGCGAAATGACAATGAGAATGTCCAGCTCACATTTGACCGACTCACTGACATCACAAATGAGCTTCAAGCCCTCGGCGCTACTGAGATCACCAAACATGAAGTCGTCAAGACACTACTGAGATCACTTGATAGTTCGTTTGACACCCTAGCCCTAATGATTCAAGAACGTCCTAATTTCAAGACACTCGATCTGTCTGACATACTTGAGAGGCTCAACACACACGAGTTTCAGCTTTCTGAGAAAACAGATATCTACGGTCCAAACTATGGGCAAACTCGTGCCTTGAAGGCGAAAGCTGTCTCCTCATCTGAAGAAGAATCTGACAGCAGTTCGGATGATCCTGAAGACATTGGAAGGGAACTTGCTATGCTTGTGAAGAAGTTCCAAAAATTCACCAAGAATAAAGGTTTCAGAAAGTCTTCCCGATCAAGCTCAAGGAATGATGAAGCTTCTGCTCACGACTACAAGAAGAAAACATGTCACAAGTGCAAGAAACCTGGCCACTTCATCTCTGAGTGTCCACAGTGGGACAATGAGAACAAAAAGAAGAAGAAGAGCAAGGAATATGACTCTGACGACAAGAAGAAGAAGAAATACTCAAAGTCTTCTTCCAAGTCTTCCTCAAAGTCTTCATCACACAAGAAGAGCTCATCTGGCAAGGCACGTGCGTTTGTGGGTGGAGTCTGAGGAGGAGTCCGACTCTGGCGTCGCAAGTCTGGCTACAGCCTACGTTGCCAAGTCCATCTTCAACACTGAAGACAATGGTTCCATCACCCACGCTGATGACAAGGACGACTCCGCTCCCACCTATTTCTTCATGGCACGTGGGGCCAAGCTAAACTCACGCAATGCTCACTATCAAACATCTAGTGAAGATGACTCTGATTGTGATTCCAAACCCAGCTACAAAACACTTGCTAAAATTGCAATTGAACAACAGAAAGCTATGGAACATATTCAAAAACTGTTAGATAAAAGCGATGACCTGTTGGACGCGGAAATGACTCGATCTCGGTCCTTAATTGAGGACATAAAAAATCTTCATGTTAAGTATGAGGAACTTGAAAGTCGTCATGAAACACTCTCAACAACTCATGAAAATCTTTCCTATGATTATCTTCAAAGGAAACAAGAACTTGAGAAAATTGAGAGCAATTCATGAAGATCTTCAAAAGGAAAACGAGTCGCTTCGCGCTCAACAGATCAGTCCCGCTCAGGAAGGATTTGAACCACCATGTCTAAAATGCCTTGAGCGTGATAACACTACTTCTGTTGCTGAATGTTCTACTGCTGCTACTGTTGCAATATCTTCAACTGTTGATGTGGTAACTAACCCCTCTGCTGAGGATGCCACTGCTATTGCTGATGAAAATGCTAGGTTGAAGACATTGCTTGAAACAGGGACGTACAAAAGTCTCGAAGGGCATCAGACACTATGTGATGTCCTCAAAAGGCAGATTCTGAACCGAAACCCTTGGAAAGAGGGTGTTGGGTTCGAAAGGAAAATGAATGCTGATGGCTCTTGGTGGAAGCCTGAGCAGTACCCCAAAACCACATGGGTTGCTGCAAAGGAACCTTTAGTGGATCCACCCACCCTATCTAGCTTCACTTGTGCTAACTCTATTATCATTGATGAATCCTTTGATGCAAACTATAAACTGTTTAAGAATCAGAATGGTGTGGTGTTTGCCAGGTATATTGGTACTAATTGCAGGAATGGGCCACCTATGAAGAAAGTCTGGGTGCCCAAAAGGTGTCTGGAGAATCTTCCTATGAATGTCGTCATGACACCACAAGGGAAGAAGACAAACCCCGGGCGACAGGCTTCATATGGTCCAAAGGCTTCATACAGACAGAGGACTCACCTGAGTCGCACTAACACAAATGTTTTACCGGGAAACCATACTCAGGCCTATAAATATGAGTGTGTTTCATCAAACCGCCATGTTCATAAGACCAAGAACTACTCTGCTTATTCTTATGAGTATTATTCACCTCCTGCAAAACTATTTGCCAGGGCTTCAAAGCCAAAGTTCTCAGATGCTGCACTTAGACTCATTGCTTTGAAGCCACCCCTGAAGATGTGGGTGGCTAAGAAAGCTTAACTCTCTTTTGCAGGGAAAGGTCTCTAGCCGAAAATCAAATGCGTCTGAAGTTATTGCAGGGGACCTAAAACATCTGGTGGGGCACAAGATAAAATGCCCAAATGATCTTGTTATGTATTTCATTCCTAAATCGCTTAACATGCATCCTATCAGTTCTAACCTTGATCTAAGCTTTCATAATCTACTTGCTCGTCAAATGCTTATGCTTCACAATACTCTTCGTGAAGCCTATCCCCCTAACTGTTCTGTACGGTATGACACCAACTGCTTCAGAATGGATTATCGATAGTGGATGCACTAATCATATGACTGGTGATCAAAGTCTTCTCATGGACTCAACCTTACGTCCATCTGAGAAGAGTCACATCACATTTGCTGACACTGGTAAAAGCAAGGTATTGGGTCTAGGTAGAGTTGCAATCTCAAAGGATCAACACATGGATAAAGTGATGCTTGTTGAATCCCTTGGCTTCAACTTAATGTCTGTCTCAATGCTTTGCAATTTGAACATGATTGTCATATTTGGAAAATATCATTGCCTTGTTCTAATGGAATCTGACAAGTCTCTAGTCTTTGAAAGGTATCGGAAAGATGATTTGTACATGGTAGATTTCTCAGCAGGACCACAGCTTGCCGTATGTCTTCTTACAAAAGCTTCAGAGTGTTGGCTCTGGCATCGAAGGCTAGGGCATGCTGGCATGAGGAACTTGCATACTCTCGCAAAGAAGAAGCATCTCATAGGCACTAAATGGATATATCGCAACAAGGAAGATGAGCATGGTCAAGTTGTCAGAAACAAGGCTCGTCTCGTTGCTCAAGGATACACTCAAGTTGAAGGAATTGACTTCGATGAAACATTTTCTCCCGTGGCTAGGCTTGAAGCCATTCACATACTACTAGCCTACGCAAATCATCATAACATCCTTTTGTATCAAATGGATGTGAAGAGTGCCTTTCTCAATGGCAAGATTGAAGAAGAAGTGTATGTTGCACAACCGCCTGGTTTTGAAGATCCAAAGCACCCTGATATGGTATACAAGCTCAATAAGGCACTATATGGCCTCAAACAAGCCCCTCGCGCTTGGTATGACACACTCAAAGACTTCCTGAAGAGCAAAGGCTTCAAACCTGGCTCCCTGGATCCCACACTCTTCACGAAGACATATGATGGTGAACTGTTTGTGTGCCAAATATATGTGGATGACATTATCTTCAGCTGCACTAATCAAAAATACAATGATGAGTTTGGACACATGATGCAAGAGCAATATCAGATGTCAATGATGGGTGAGCTAAAGTTCTTCCTTAGTTTTCAAATACGGCAGCAACGCAATGGCATCTTCACATCTCAAGAGAGATACCTCAAAGACTGCCTGAAGAAGTTTGGAATGCAAGACTGCAAAGGTTATACGATGCCAATGCCAACCAAAAGTCATCTGGGTCCTGACGCCAATGGTAAAGAGTTCGATCAAAAGGTGTACCGCTCCATGATTGGTTCTTTGCTTATTTATGTGCATCTAGGCCAGATATCATGCTTAGTGTTTGCATGTGTGCCCGATTCCAAGCAGCACCAAAGGAATCGCATCACTTAGCTGTGAAGCGAATTCTTCGATATTTGGCTTACACCCCAACACTAGGATTATGGTATCCAAAGGGCTCAGAGTTTGATCTAGTTGGATTCTCAGATGCTGATTATGCTGGTGACAAGGTGGATCGCAAGTCTACATTAGGCACATGTCACTTTCTGGGACGATTACTTGTTTGTTGGTCTTCAAAGAAGCAGAACTGTGTATCTCTCTCCACTGCCGAATCTGAATACATTGCTGCTGGATCTTGCTGCGCTCAGCTTCTATGGATGAAGCAAACACTCAAAGACTATGGCGTCCATCTGAAGCAAGTGCCAATCTACTGCGACAATGAAAGCGCCATCAAGATTGCCAACAACCCAGTTCGGCACTCGAAGACAAAGCACATTCAGACCCGTCATCACTTTCTCAGAGATCATGTCATGAAGGAAGATATTGATATCATTCACGTCAACACTGAAGAGCAACTGGCAGATATCTTCACAAAGCCCTTGGATGAGAAAAGGTTTTGCAAGTTGCGGTGTGAGCTAAATATCTTGGAATCCTCAAATGTCCTGTGATCAGGCACACATCCTAACACTTATGCATGTTGATGACTTAGATGTGCAACACACGAAGTAACGTATATCTTCAATTAATGAAGACTTACACTCTAAGTGTGAATACATTAACGCAGAATTTGACTTCGGAGCGCCACGATAATTGTGCGCCATGTCTGGGTATAATAGTTCCTATACGGTGGGTAACGCCACCACCAAACTTTTTCTTGAAGTATTTTCTGTTGGCGTTACATTTGCAAAATCTTTGTGTTTGGTTTGTCTTCAATATTAACATGACTTCATGTTTATCTTCACTATATTGATTTGGTCTTACTCGGATATATTCATATATTAGCGTTCTGTCCTCTACAGCATTCACTTATAGCTATGTCTTCTTGTTTGAATATTTTGAACTAAGTGAGTGTGATCGGACCCTAACCTCTCTATGCCCCCGTCTCAAATCTATCTGTCCAAATCATATGCATTCTATTGAAACCGTCGAATGTCTTCTCTGCGTCCTTGTCAGCAGAAGACACAGAGACAAACATTAAATCTGATTTAAATGCTCTATCCTTTTTGCCTGAAACCCGGAGAAGCGGGAACGACAACCCGACAATCCAGGCATGCGTGGGAACATGGAACAACTTCCAATGTGTTGCATGTTTGCCACGTGTCCTTCAGATGTGAATCACTAGGGGCACCTGCGTAATAACGCTAAGCCGTCCCTGTCCTTATAAATACACGCCTCTCCTCTTCTACTTCTCCTTCTCGCACAAACCCTAGCGCCACCACTACCCTCAACGATGAAGCGCTACCGTGACCTCACCGACGCCGTCCTCACGCCGACCGCAGACATCGTCTTCTCCGCCGTCGCCGTAGGTGTCCTCCGCCGCCAAGTTAGGGCATAGAAGATCGAACTGCTCGGCCTCATCTTCTACTCTATCTAGCAGTTCCTCAAGTGGTAAATAAAAGCTCTTTTTACAGTCCTTTGATAGTTCACGAGCCTGCTACCAAAGAGGCTACTGAAGCTGAAGAAGATCCAGCTGTTGACCCCACCGTAGCTGAAGACATTGGTCACCACGATAATGTTGAAGATGATGACGTCCTTCCTCAGATCGAGCACAATATGGTATCATCGCCTGTTCTGACGAACAACGAACCCATCAGCATTGGTCGTCCTTTGACGCCAATTGCTTAGGATGATTCATGGGCTGATCACCCTCAAGACTCCCCTCTCCAAGAAGAATCACCAAGTACTCCCCCACCTCAAGTCACCACTTCGGTGCTTGAAGACGATGACTTTGTGTCCCAGCCAACTCCCTCTCCAAAAGCGTCGCCCGCACTCCGCAGGCTTCGCAAAGGACCAAGGCCGCAAGTCCCTCTGTCAAGCGTTCCAGAAGGAGAAGAACACCACTCAGTATCATGCCAAGTATTTCCTGAAGCCTCTCCTACTGCGAACATCCACGAGTCTGAAGCCAAAGCTGCTGAAGACATTCCGGCTGCATCAGCCGATGAACAAGAAGAGCCAAGAGCTGAAGAAGAACATGTTGCTACACCCCCAACCAACCCTGAAGTTGTTCTCGCGAAGAACATGTCTGACCCTCCAGCTACTCAAGTGGAGGTTAACAATACCGAGGCGGCCACAAACAACTCAGCTGAAGCCAGTGACATCGTCATGGCTGAAGCTAATGTGGCGCTTGAAGCTAATGAGGTACCAGAAGTTCCTGAACCTGAAGCCAATGCTGCACCTGATGCAAATCTGTAGCCTGAAGTCAATACCACTGCCACTGCCACTGCTCCTGTACCGTCTCCAAGGCCACACACCATCGAGCAAGCATTTGATCATGGTCAGCTGGTTACTGTCAGATGGCCCATTCTGGTTCCTCCACCTGCTGCTGGTCCGCAATTTGATTATCATGTAGAGCACATGCCTCAGGTCTAGAAGCCTAAGCCAAGACTGCCAAGGTTCCCAGGTACCGCAACTTCACCATGATCCTTTAATGTCAATGGCTTCAACGCACACAACACATTCTTTGACAGTGCCAAGAACCTCTACACAAGGCCAAGAATTTCATCAGATCGATTCTAGAGTTATCAGCAACACAATTACTATTCCTGCATCTTATACAATCAGGGGCGCATTTTCCCTCATATGCGTCTAGACAGCGGAGCCATGGCTGGCCTGCCTTGCCTAGAAGAAGCCCTTGACTGCTTCAAAGATGCTGGTCTTCTCCCATTTGTGACTACAAAAGAACATTGGAATGAAGAACTTCTGCTTCAATTCTATGCTACCCTCCACATTCATGGCTACAACAGGGATCCGAAGGCATGGATCCTTGAGTGGATGACGGGCGATGTACATCATGAAGCTAAAGCCCAAGACATCATTGAGCTTACAGCCTTGCCCACTCCTGGCGAACATTATGAACCAGGTTGTCAACTACACCAGATTGCTTTGGAGAGCATATTCCAGAAGCCAGAGCCTAATTTGAGCCAAATGCTGAGCATGATGAAGCCTCTGCCATGCGACGCTGAATACCCAACGGAATTCTTTGTTGAAGACCTAGAGTATCTGCCCCACACCATTTATCACATCATCAGGCGAACTCTATGGCCTATCAAAGGACATTCCTCTGCAGGCAAGCTTGAAGGAGCAATGAAGACTTTGGTTTTCTATATCTTCAATGGCATCAGCTTCAATGCTCAAGACTTTTTCATCAGGTAGTTGGCTACATCTGGCTCCGCCATCTTTGGTCTGAAATTCTATGCTCCATGGGTAATGCGCCTTATAAAGCTTCACTCTGCAATCAACTATCAACCTTCTGCACACAATGATCTCATATTCTTGCCAGAGGTTGATCTGTCTGTTGAAGCCATCTACCCAGAGCCTGCCAAAGAGCCTGTTACTCTTCACAATGCTGATCACCAAAGCTTCTCACAGCCCATTGAAGGAGTTCAGACCGTTTCTCATGTTTATCCCTTGGCTGGCAATACACGTGCCCCTCGCACCCAAACTGAAGCCACTGAAAGCACCATTTCCCAAAGGCCTCGGAAGCGATCTCGTGTTCTCAATGACCGAGAGCTTCTCGTCGCTCTATATTAGAAACATGATAAGCATCACGACTGGCTTAAGCGTCAAATGCAAAGCCTCTTGGTGGATGTCAATCGCATTCGCAACCTTGCCCCATGAATGCCTTTGTTACACATGAAACCTGTCGCCGATCGTGGAAGAGTCTGACTCTGCTGAGCTCTGAAGATGATCTTCACCAGGATGGCTTCGCTGAGAGATTCAAGTTTGATTCAACTCCTCCCCGAAATGCTCACTTGCGTCGGACTCCCTCACTCGAAGACTCTGACTATTCTTCGTCAGCTGCAACTGTTAATGCCAGAGTCATTGATGACCAAGATGATGCTACCTCACCACCTCCAACTTCGGCGCGTATCGACATTGCACCAAATTCGTCTGCACCACCAAACCTCAACGACGGCCCTGCTGCTTCGCCTACTCTTTATGGGAACGAGTAGCAAGCTCTATGTCTTCAAACCTTTTTGGTCATTACTGACAAAAGGGGGAGAAGCATATGAGTTGATAGTCTTCAAGCGGGTCCATATGGGTGGTTGCTATACTTTTGCTACATTTGCCAAGTGCTTACTGATAACCCACATGTATAGGGGATCGCAACAGTTTTCGATAAGTAAGTGTGTTGAACCCAACGAGGAGCTAAAGGCATAACAAATATTCCCTCAAGTTCTATCGACCACCGATACAACTCTACACACGCTTGATGTTCCCTTTACCTAGAACAAGTATGAAACTAGAAGTACTTTGTAGGTTTTGTTGGATAGGTTTGCAAGATAATAAAGAGCAAGTAAATAAAAAGTAGGGGTTGTTGTAAGTAAATAAGCAATAAAGTAAATATAGCGAGTGTGGAGAAGTGGTGGTAAGAGTTGTGAAATTGCCCCTAAGCAATTGACTACTTTACTAGACCGATAGCAAGTATTATGTGGGAGAGGCCACTGCTAGCATGTCATCCCTGACTTGGATTTCTATGCACTTATGATTGGAACTATTAGCAAGTATCCGCAGCAACTAACGTTCATTAAGGTAAAACCCAACCATAGCATTAAGATATATTGGTCCCCCTTCAATCCCGTATGCATCAATTTCTATGCTAGGTTGAAGCTTCTGTCACTCTTGCCCTCCAATACATAGTCCTATGAACATACAACTAACCCTATGGTGTGATCCACGCGCGCGCTCATATGATGGGCACCAAGGACAGCAACATAACCACAAGCAAATTAAATCAATCATAGCAATTCATCAACCACCGATAGGACAAGGAAAATCTACTCAGACATCATATGATGGCAACACATCATTGGATAATAATATGAAGTATAAAGCACCATGTTCAAGTAGAGGGTACAACGGGTTGCGGGAGAGTGGACCACTGTAGATAGAGGGGGGAAGGTGATGGAGATGTTGGTGAAGATGGCGGAGGTGTTGGAGTAGATCGCGGTGATGATGATGATGATGGCCACGGTAGCGTTCCGGTGCCACCGGAAGAGAAGGGGAGAGGGGGCCCCTTCGTCTTCTTCTTCCTTGACCTCCTCCCTAGATGGGAGAAGGGTTTCCCCTCTGGTCCTTGGCCTCCATGGCATGGGAGGGGCGAGTGCCCCTCCGAGATTGGATATGTCTTTCTGTCTCTCTCTGTTTCTGCGTTTTGTTCTTCTGCCCTTTCACCGTTTCATATATAGATGGAGATCCGTAACTCCGATTGGACTAAAACCTTTGCCATGATTTTTTTAACAAAAAAATAGCTTTGTTGCGGCCGAAGAAGGGCATCAACCACCTTACGGGTGGACCACGAGGGTCAGGGGCACGCCTAGGGGGTGGGGCGCGCCCCCCTACCTCGTGCCCACCTCGGACACCGTTTCGCGTTGATCTTTCTCCCAGATTTTCCAAATATTCCAAAAATAAGATCTGTCCGTTTTTATCCTGTTTGGACTCCGTTTGATATGGATATTCTGCGAAAGATAAAACATGCAACAAACAGGAACTGGCACTGGGCACTGGATCAATATGTTAGTCCCAAAAATAGTATAAAAAGTTGCCAAAAGTATATGAAAGTTGGATAATATTGGCATGGAACAATAAAAAATTATAGATATGACGGAGACATATCAGCATCCCTAAGCTTAATTCCTGCTCGTCCTCGAGTAGGTAAATGATAAAAAGATAATTTTTGATGTGGAATGCTACCTAGCATAATCTTGATCACATATCTAATCATGGCATGAATATTTAGACACGAGTGATTCAAAGCAATAGTCTATCATTTGACATAATAACAATAATACTTCAAGCCCACTAATAAAGCAATCATGTCTTTTCAAAATAACAAGGCCAAAGAAAGTTATCCCTACAAAATCATATAGTATGGCTCCGCTCCATCTTCACCACACAAAATATTCACATCATGCACAACCCCGATGACAAGCCGAGCAATTGGTTCATACTTTTTAACGCGCTTCAGCATTTTCAACCCTCACACAATACATGAGCGTGAGCCATGGATATAGCACTATAGGTGGAATGGTGGTTGTGGAGAAGACAAAAAGGAGAAGATAGTCTCACATCAACTAGGCGTATCAACGGGATATGGAGATGCCCATCAATAGATATCAATGTGAGTGAGTAGGGATTGCCATGCAACGAATGCACTAGAGCTATAAGTATATGAAAGCTCAAACTGAAACTAAGTGGGTGTGCATCCAACTTGCTTGCTTATGAAGACCTAGGGCATTTGAGGAAGCCCATCGTTGGAATATACAAGCCAAGTTCTATAATGAAAATTCGCACTAGTATATGAAAGTGATAACTCAAGAGACTCTCCATATGAAGAACATGGTGCTGCTTTGAAGCACAAGTATGGTAAAAGGATAGTAACATTACCCCTTTTTTGTGTGCTTCTTTGGCCCCCTTTTTTATTTAGGCTTCTTTGGCCTCTTTTTTTTCTTGGGGCAATGCTCTAATAATGATGATCATCACACTTTTATTTACTTACAACTCAATATTACAACTCGATATCTAGAACAAAGATATGACTCTATATGAATGCATCCGGTAGTGTACCAGGATGTGCAATGATCTAGCATAGCAATGACATCAAAAAACGGACAAGCCATGAAAACATCATGCTAGCTATCTTACGATCATGCAAAGCAATATGACATTGAATGCTCAAGTCATGCATATGATGATGATGGAAGTTGCATGGCAATATATCTCAGAATGTCTATGGAAATGCCATGATAGGGTGGTATGGTGGCTGTTTTGAGGAGAAGGTATATGGTGGGTTTATGGTACCAACGAAAGTTGTGCGATACTAGAGAGGCTAGCAATGATGGAAGGGTGAGAGTGCGTATAATCCATGGACTCAACATTAGTCATAAAGAACTCACATACTTATTGCAAAATTTTATTAGCCCTTGAAGCAAAGTACTACTATGCATGCCCCTACGAGGATAGATTGGTTAGAAAAGATCATCGCTCGTCCCCGACCGCCACTCATAAGGAAGACAATCAACAAATACCTCATGCTCCGATTTCGTTACATAACGGTTCACCATATGTGCATGCTACCAGAATCACAAACCTCAACACAAGTATTTCTACAAATCCACAACTACCCACTAGCATGACTCTAATATCACCATCTTTATATCGCAAAACTATTGCAAGGAATCAAACATATCATATTCAGTGATCTACAAGTTTTATGTAGGATTTTATGACTAACCATGTGAATGACCAATTCCTGTCATCTCTCTAAATAGATATAAGTGAAGCAAGAGAGTTTAATTCTTTCTACAAAAGATATGCCCATGCACTAACAAATCTAAGTGAAGCAAAAGAGCATTCTACAAATGGCGGTTGTCTAAGTGAAGAGAAACAAGCAATCCAAACTTCAAATGATATAAGTGAAGCACATGAAGCATTCTATAAAGCCATACTCAAAAGATATAAGTGAAGTGCATAGAGCATTCTATAAATCAACCAAGGACTATCTCATACCAGCATGGTGCATAAAAGAAAAATGAAAACTAAATGCAAAAGACGCTCTAAGATTGCACATATCGCATGAACGAAACGAATCCGAAAACATACCGATACTTGTTGAAGAAAGAGGGGATGCCTTTCGGGGCATCCCCAAGCTTAGACGCTTGAGTCTCCTTGAATATTTACTTGGGGTGCCTTGGGCATACCCAAGCTTGAGCTCTTGTCTCTCCTCCTTCTTCTCACATCGAGACAACCTCGATCTTCGAACACTTCATCCACACAAAACTCAACAGAAAGCTCGGTAAGATCCATTAGTATAATAAAGCAAATCACTACTCTAAGTATTGTTGCAAACCAATTCATATTTTGTTTTTTCATTGTAGCTACTATAATATAACTTTTCCATGGCTTAATCCGCTGATAGAAATCGATAGTTTCATCAAAGCAAGCAAACTATGCATCAAAAACAGAACCTGTCTTAAACAGGACAGTCTGTAGTAATCTGAACATTCACCACACTTCTGTTACTCCAAAAATTCTGAAACAATTAGGAAAAATAAGCAATTTGTATAGAAATACAGTGCAGGAGGTTTCAGAACCATTTGACGTTCCAGTAAAAAAAATGTAAAATCGCGCACTACAGCCAAAGTTTCTGTCTTGCACCGCACAAACCAACAAGCAACGTAAACATCCTAAAGGCAAATCTTGGCACATTATTTTTATAATACAATGGAATTGTACAAGGGGATAATTATTTTTGTTGTACAATGTAATCTGAACATTCACCATACTTCTTATACTTGAAAAATTCTGCCAAAATTAGGAAAAATAAACAATTTGTGTAGAAAGACAGTGCAAAAAGAATCAGAACCATTTGACGTTCCAGATAAAAACGTAAAATTGCGCACTACAGCCAATTTCTGTCCTGCACCGTATAGACCATCAAGCAAAGTAAACATCCTAAAGGCAAACCTTGGCACATTATTTTTATAATACAATGGAATTGTACAAGGGAATAATTATTTTTGTTGAAAAGTTTCTGTAATCAAGATTCACAAAGTTACCGTGAGCATGAACAAAGTTCAAGGAGCTCTCCCACTTCAACAATGCTTGTCTCTCTCACTTTCACTTTCCTTTTTGAAAAAGTTTTGGGTTCCCCTGTCGGTGTCAAAACCGGCGTATCTCAGGTAGGGGGTCCCGGACTGTGCGTCTAAGGCGGATGGTAACAGGAGGCAGGGGACACGATGTTTACCCAGGTTCGGGCCCTCTTAATGGAGGTAATACCCTACGTCCTGCTTGATTGATATTGATGATATGAGTATTACAAGAGTTGATCTACCACGAGATCGTAGAGGCTAAACCCTAGAAGCTAGCCTATGGTATGATTGTATATTGTTCTACGGACTAAACCCTCCGGTTTATATAGACACCGGAGGGGGCTAGGGTTACATAGAGTCAGTTACCAGGGAGGAGATCCACATATTCGTATTGCCAAGCTTGCTTTCCACGCCAAGGAAAGTCCCATCCGGACACGGGACGAAGTCTTCAATCTTGTATCTTCATAGTCCAATAGTCCGACCAAAGGATATAGTCCGGCTGTCCGAAGATCCCCTAATCCAGGACTCCCTCAGTAGCCCCTGAACCAGGCTTCAAAAACGATGAGTCTGGCGCGCAGATTTGTCTTCGGCATTGCAAGGCGGGTTCTTCCTCCGAATACTCCACGGAAGATTTTGGACACAAGGACCGTGTCCGGCTCTGCAAAACAAGTTCCACATACCACCGTAGAGAGAATAATATTTCCACAAATCTAATCTGCTGACATGCTTGATAGCATGATATCATACTGCGGCCCAGTCATTATTCAAACCATTTTTCTCAACCAGCACTGCACATATCGAGGTGGTTTTCTTGACAGGTCTTGTCAAAGCAGAGATCGTGTCCCGTTATCACGGGATTCTCATCAATAAGGGTATGGATAACCCAACCGTGTCATCAGTTATGGCGTTCGGGGAATAAGCGATTTTACCAGGTAAGCGGGGAGGTGTATCGCCTCTTACGCCCTTATAAAGGGACAAAGATTCACCCATTTTACCCATGCCTTCTTCCTCCTTGCTTATCCATTCTCATGCACTCGAGCTCCAGCGCCCAAGTTCGCGTCTTTCTTCTCAAACCACTCCAAGCATGTCCAGAGCGAGAGGCAAGTGGATGGTCTCCTCCGTCACAGAGGAGCACATCGCAAAGCTACGGGAAGCCGGATATCTGGCGCGGACATTGCGCACCGGATACCAGATGCAGGGCAGATCGTCCCTACGCCCGCACCCCATGAGAGGGTAGTTTTCCTTACCCACTTTGTCCATGGACTGGGATTTCCCCTTCACCCATTTGTCCGCAGGCTTATGTTCTACTACGGGCTGGATTTTCATGATCTGGCCCCCAATTTCATCCTCAACATCCCGGCGTTTATCATCGTGTGCGAGGCCTTCCTCCGCATCAGGCCCCACTTCGGCCTGTGGCTAAAGACCTTCAATGTTAAACCGAAGGTGATGGTCGGCCAGCAAGTGGAGTGCGGAGGCGCCATGGTGGGCAAAATACCTAATGTTGCCTGGCTCGAAGGCTCCTATGTGGAGACCATAAAGGGGTGGCAATCCGGGTGGTTCGACATCACCGAGCCGTGCGACACCAACTGGGTGGCGGCCCCCGAATTTCGATCTGGAATCCCCACGCGGCTCACCTCCTGGAAAGAGAAGGGCCTGTCCCGGGGTTCCTCGGTAGAGCTGAACTGACTCCAGACCTGCATCAAGAACATGATGAGCAAGAAAATCAAGCTCGTCAACGTGGTCCAGGTCATGCTCTTCCGCCGGATTCTCCCGTGTCATCGACGGGTATTCAATTTGTGGGAGTTCGACCCGGCCGTGCACCAGATGCTGCGAGAGCTCTTCGACACGACGCACAATGACGTCTGGAAGGTGTTGTTCAAGGGCGCTGAGGTACCTCCTCCCCTTACCGAGGACCGCGGACTCAGCACAAAGCACCATGCCAATCCAGTAAGTTTTTGTATCTCACAGGATATTTATTTGCCCCAGTTTAATCATGTGCGGAATCTAAGCTTCCATGCTGTTAACAGGACTGGGTGGAGACGGCGGAGTAGATCAATTGCCCAGCCCCCTGCCTAAAGATCCTGCGGACGCTCTCCTAACGGAGATGCTGGTTCCGGCGCCTTACAAGGTGTCGGCGAAGAAGGCCAAGAAGAAGGCCACGGGGACCCGAAAGGGTCTCTGCCGCAAGGTTATATCCGACTCATCGTCCGATAACTCCGACGCGCCCTCCTCCCGTGAAAACGAGGAGGAGGAAGAGGAAAGTTCTCCCCCCCAGCCGGAGGAGACAAGAAAAGGAAGGCCGAAGGGTCCAAGAAGGGAAGGATCCTCCTTCCGGACTGCTCCACGACGGTCGCCTACAACGGCGACGACTGGTTACCTAGGGAGAAGCCCCTGGCGAAGTCATAAGTATCCGGATACCATAGTAATTCATGGTATGTTTTATTGCACTGCTTCTTCTTATGCCGAATATGATTATGTAGTCTGTCCCGAGCCCGTCTTGACGTATCTTCGTCAGACGGTTCTTTGGACTCGTCGGATATGAATAGCGATTCACTTCCGACCACCTCCACCCCTTGCCCTACGGACAACGTCGAGGTGTTGTCTAAAAAGGCAACGAGCCGAGGGGAGGTAGTCCTGGGGGCGCCTCGAGGCGACCTTCCGAACCCTGGGCGCAAAGGGAGCAACACTCCCACGGGCTCCAAGTTCGGCCCTCAGCCGAACACTGCGCTGGAACCTTCGGTGGTTCCGGACTCCGGCAGACGATCCCCCGTTAAAAGGGGCCAGCTGCCCGTGCCGGTGGCCTCTGTCCATCCAGAGGCACCGAACAACTTGCTGGAAGCGCTTCGCGGCGCTTCCATCAACGAAGAGCACCGCACTATCATGAGTGCGGTGATCGAGAAAGTTTAGTCCGCCAAAAACAGACTAACCGAAGCTTGCGCCAGCCTCCTAACAGGCTTTGAGGTAAGCAATCAAAATATAGGAAAATATTACCGCATAGACAGTAGCCCTTGATCCTATGTTTGGCGTTCGCGAAGAAATCCCGAATAGAGCATAGTTTTCTTACAATCGCCACTTCACACATTTACATGAATAAAGCATTACATCAATCAGATACAATCAAGGTCCGACTACGGAACCAAAATAAAAGAAGACTACCCCAAAAGCTACACAGATCCCCGATCGACCCCAACTGAGCTCCACTACTGATCAACTAGAACGAAACAACATAAAGGACAAGATCTTCAACGAGCTCCTCCTTGAGCTTGGTTGCATCATCTGCACGGTTCAACAGCACCTGCAAGCTAGTTTTGGACGGATCTGTGAGTCACGGGGACTCAGCAATCTCACACCCTCGCTATCAAGACTATTTAAGCTTATAGGAAAGGCAAAGGTATGATGTGGAGCTGCAGCAAGCGACTAACGTATATGGTGGCTAACATATTCGCAAAAGAGAGCGAGAAGAGAAGGCAAAAGCACGGTCGAACAACTATGATCAAGAAGTGATCCTAGAACAGCCTACGTCAAGCATAAATCCAACACCGTGTTCACTTCCCGGACTCCGCCGGAAAGAGACCATCACGGTTACACACGCGGTTGATGTATTTTAATTAAGGTCAACTTCAGGTTTTCTACAACCAGACATTAACAAATTCCCATCTGCCCATAACCGCGGGCACGACTTTCGAAAGTTCAAATCCCTGCAGGGTTGTCCCATCTTAGCCCATCACAAGCTCTCATGGTCAACGAAGGATATTCCTTCTAGCAGGAAGACCCAATCAGACTCGGCATCCCGGTTACAAGACATCCTCGACAATGGTAAAACAAGTCCAGCAACACCGCCCGAATGTGCCAACAAATCCTGATAGGAGCTGCACATATCTCGTTCTCAGGGCACACCGGATTGTCCAAACTTCCGGTAGGCCAGCCTAGAGTTGCCCCTGGTGGCCACCGGCGGCTGACAAGGTGGACCAACACTCAGAGGAGCACTGGCCCCGGGGGGGGGGGTTAAAATAATGATGACCCTCAAGAGCGCGACTCCCAAGGGAAAAGAAAAGGCTAGGTGGCGAATGGTAAAACCAAGGTTGGGCCTTGCGGGAGGAGTTTATTCAAAGCGAACTATCAAGGGGTTCCCATTATAACCCAACCGCGTAAGGAACGCAAAATCCGGGAACATAACACCGATATGACGGAAACTAGGGCGGCAAGAGTGGAACAAAACACCAGGCATAAGGCCGAGCCTTCCACCCTTTACCAAGTATAGATGCATTAATTAAGTAAGAGATATTGTGATATCCCAACAAGTAAACATGTTCCAACAAGGAACAACATCTCCATGTTCCAACAAGGAACAAATTTCAATCTTCACCTGCAACTAACAACACTATAAGAGGGGCTGAGCAAAGCGGTAACATAGCCAAACAACGGTTTGCTAGTACAAGGTGGGTTAGAGGCTTGGTTCAACAATATGGGAGGCATGATAAGCAAGTGGTAGGTATCGCAACATAGGCATAGCAAAAGAGCGAGCAACTAGCAAGCAAAGATAGAAGTGATTTCGAGGGTATGGTCATCTTGCCTAAAATCCCGCAAGGAAGAAGAACGGGTCCATGAAGAAGTCAAACAGACGTAGTCGACCGGATCCTCACACACATGACGTTACCGGAACCAACCCGAAGAAGCAACACCGAAAAGAAGCACACAACATAGTAAACAAACCACACATGAACATGGTATGATATGCGGGATGCGGTATGCGGTGCATATGCATGATTTGGAAAGGAATGATTGAACCTGGCCTCAACTTGGAAATCCTAGAGTTCCACTAGAAAGGTGAGGTGATTTCGGTTGAAATCGATATATATATCACCGGAATCGGATGCACGGTTTGGAAATGGCAAGCAAAACAAATATGGCACCGGTCTGCAATAATCAGCAAGTGGCCAACTAAATGCATCAAGATAAATATACTACAGCACTCAAACATGGCAACAAAATACATGGCAGGGATCCACTCAAGATGCTTGACAAAATATGAACACTGAGCTATGGCTAATTCACTCATTAACAGGTTCCAACAAGCATGGAAAAAGGGCAAACGATAACAGGTTTCAGACTTAGTGAAATTAACACAAGTCTGGAATTTATCATCAGGAAGCACACTTTAGAGCATGAAAACTACATGCTACAGGAACTTAACATGGCAAAGTAAGGCATGGCATGAAGCTACTCAAAGCACTTAACAAAAATCCCTTAGTGACCTTGAGCCAAAAGGGATTCGAAAATACAATTGCAAGCATGTGAACATAGCAAAAATATAACAGATTCAGACTTAGTGAAAAACTGGAGCATGTCAAAATAGTTAGCGAGTAGGCATGTTTACGAGCTTGATGAACTCACTACAGAGCATGGCATAACAAACTAAGCATAAACCCGTCAAAAAGACATGGCATAGGAGCTAGACTTGGCAAGAACAACATCATAGCATGCACGGATCAATAGCACATCCTCGGCAAAATCGCTAAACAAGTCAACAATCTGCCAGGATCACTTTATAGCAAAAGTAGAGCTCGATTGACTCAGGCTAGGTTGCTCCATAAATGCAAACAAATACATGGATGGATATAGCACCACAATGTTAACAAAACATCCTTACTGATCATCCTCAAAAGAGGCACGGATCACTAGGAAACAACATGAACATATGGCATAACGACAAAAACAGAACAAGGACTTTGTGAAATTCTAAGTCCCTGAAATCAGCATTACCGATTACGCTACTTTGCAAGCTTGTTCTAGTCACCACAAACATCACAAAAATACATGGCAAGCACCCTATAAAGAGGGCATGGCATATAACAAAACAAATATAGAGCTCAGGATCATAGAATGCACACATTAATCATGGAAAAAATGACAAAATGCCATTTGCTGAAACAGATCTGACAAATTCACCACATAGCCCTCTTCCAACAGCATTTCTGGCATCAATATGAGCTCAAATGAAAATGATGCAATGAGATGAAATGATGTGCTCGTCGAGACAAACATTTTGATATGCTACACGCACGAATCGGAGCAACGGATGATGAGTTATGACATGATGAAAAGAGGCATATGAATCTGAAAACTCCGGGGACTTAGTGAAATTTTAGCTCCGCGAAAAGTCAAGGCAGGGACGAGGTGAAGCGGGATGAGGAGATCCGGGCGGCGCGGGGCTGTTTGGTTCTTTTCCGGGTGGATCTCATCCACACGAGGTGGATCTGGCCGGGACGGGCTCCGGCGAGCGGCGCGGCGATTCCGGTGAGGGGGCGGAGCTGGGCGGCGGAGCAAGGAGGAGCTCGGCCATGGAGGGCGGCGAGCCTGGCCGAGCGGCAGAGCAGCCGCGGGGCATGGCGGCGACCGGGGCCAGAACAGGGCGGCGTGGCGCCCTTGGGCAGTGGCGGCGCGGCGTCATGCTGGATCGGCGGCGGGGCGAGCTCGCCGACGAGCGCGGGCGCGGCGGCGGAGAAAAGGAGGTGGCGATGGAGGGAGGCTCCATGGCGTCCGGCGACGAGGGGAGGCGGTGGCCGGCGGAAGCCGAGGCGGCGGCGAGTGGAGGAACGGGCGGCCGGCGGGGAGAGCGCCGCGGCGGGCTTGCGGCGCGATGCACGGGCCGGGCAGCGGCGCGGGATGGGCCCCACGGGCCTGCTGCGGGCCACGCGGGCTGGCGGCGGCGGAGGGCGCGGTGGCGACAGGTGGCGCAAAGGGAGTGGACGCGGGAGGCGGCGGAGCTGACGTGTCACCCCGGGATTGGTCTGGGCGACGTGGCTGAGGCGGCGGACATGGCCAGCGCGGACGAATTTGTCCGGCGGCGCGAGGTGGACGAAGGTTAGGGTTTATCTGCACGAGAATTCGGGGAGAGCCACATACATATATAGGTAGAGGGAGCTAGGAGAGTCCAAATGAGGTGCGGTTTTCGGCCACGCGATCGTGATCGAACGACCGAGATGATGGAGGAGGTTTAGGTGGGTTTTGGGCCAAAATGAAAGGGTGTTGGGCTGCAATACACACGAGGCCTTTTCGGTTCCTCGGTTAACAGTTGGAGTATCAAACGAAGTCCAAATGGCACGAAACTTGACAGGCGGTCTACGGGTAGTAAACCAAGGACGCATGACAAGTCTCGGTCGAATCCGAAAACGTTTAACACCCGCACACAAAAAGATGTAGAAAGGGACACCGGGTGACATAGGAGCGCCGGATTGCAAAACGGACAACGGGGAAATTCTCGGATGCATGAGAGGAAAATGTATGCAAATGAAATGCACATGATGACATGATATGGAATGCATGACACGCAAGCAATGACAAGCCAACAACAGAAAATTACTGAAAGACACCTGGCACATTGGTCTCGGGGCGTTACACCGTACCAGCATGTACGGGTGCAAGTTGTCGTAAATGAACATATAAGAAAAAAAGGGATGAATAATGCAATAATAGACTAATGCTATGCATTGTTATTTAAATAATACGTTGAAGCGTACTGATACAAGTAGTGTAATAAGCAGAAAATAGGACTATTTGACATGTCCTATCCAAGGGCAAGCTGCGTATGGATAGTAGAAAGCGGGTATATCGATTATTATTAGAGACCACCTGGGGGTTCCCTTGTACATCTTAGCTTCTTGCCTCCTTGGTTGTTCTTCCCGTAATGTGTCCGGCAATCGTACTGCCGGAAAGGTCTTCTAGAGAGTTAGGTCCTGAAAGAGAAAAATTGATAAAGGTATGCAGCCCCTAGGGCGGTTAAGCCGCATTGTGGGACGTGCCCTGATCGTGCCCCCGCCTATGCCCATGATATTTTCAGTGCGTAATTATGTACGCGCGGCACATATTTCATCGCATGACTAGGACTGGGACGGGGGCCGAATTGCTAGGCGAGCTCTGAACGTGCCAGGCAATCCTGTTGCAGTTTACTCCGGACTCGCTTGACGGTGTGCGGGGGCTGTATCGCCGAATTGGTGGTTTGCCTTAAAAGGCTGCTTTGTGCTTCTGCTGCGAGGGCCGCAGTGTGCTCTTCCGTGTGGAGCGAGCGTTCTGTGTTTCCATTAACTGTTATGACCCCCTAGGTCCTGGCATCTTGAGCTTGAGGTCTGCGTAATGCGGTACAACATTGAATTTTGCAAATGCGGTTCGCCCGAGCAGTGCGTGATAGCCACTGCGGAACGGGACGATATCGAAGATTAACTCCTCACTTCGGAAGTTTTCCGGAGATCCGAATACCACTTCCAGTGTGATTGAGCCCGTGCAATGGGCCTCTACACCTGGGATGACGCCCTTAAAGGTGGTTTTGGTGGGTTTGATCCTCGAGGGATCTATACCCATTTTGTACACTGTATCCTGATAGAGCAGGTTCAGGCTGCTGCCGCCGTCCATAAGGACTCGAGTGAGGTGAAATCCGTCGATGATGGGGTCTAGGACCAGTGCGACGGATCCGCCATGACAGATACTAGTGGGGTGGTCCCTGCGATCGAAGGTGATCGGACAAGCAGACCATGGGTTGAACTTTGGGGCGATGGGCTCCATCGCATAGACGTCCCTTAGTGCACGCTTCCGTTCCCTCTTGGGAATGTGGGTTGCATATATCATGTTCACCATCTTCACTTTTGGGGGGAACCTCTTCTGTCCTCCCGTGTTCGGCGGCCGGGGCTCTTCCTCGTTATCACTATGCAGCCCCTTGTCCTTGTTTTCGGCATTTAACTTGCCGGCCTACTTGAACACCCAGCATTCTCTGTTGGTGTGATTGGCTGGCTTATCTGGGGTGCCGTGCATTTGACACGAGCGATCAAGTATGCGATCCAAACTGGACGGGCCCAGAGTACTTCTTTTGAATGGCTTTTTCCGCTGACCGGATCTTGAGCCTCTGAATCTGGCATTGACTGCCGTATCATCGGTGTTATCGCCATTGTTGCGGCGCTTTTGTCTGTTATGATGTGATCTGCCGTTGGCATCTTTGGTATCCAAAGTGCCCTGATTCCTTGATGTGTTGTTGCTGCGAGCCAGCTAGCTATCCTCGCCCGCGCAAAAGCGGGTCATGAGTGTCGTGAGGGCTGCCATAGACTTCGGCTTCTCCTGGCCGAGGTGCCGGCAAGCCACTCGTCACGGATGTTATGCTTGAATGCCGCTAAGGCCTCTGCATCCGGACAGTCGACAATTTGTTTTTTCTTAGTTAGGAATCGTGTCCAGAATTGCCTGGCCGATTCCCGTGGCTGCTGAGTTACATGGCTCAAGTCATCAGCATCCGGTGGTCGCACATAAGTGCCTTGGAAGTTGTCAAGGAATGCGTCTTCCAAATCCTCCCAACTGTCGACGGAGTCTGCTGGCAAGCTATTCAGCCAATGCCGAGCTGGTCCTTTGAGTTTTAGTGGGAGGTACTTGATGGCATGCAGATCATCACCGCGAGCCATGTGGATGTGAAGGAGGAAATTCTCAATCCGTACAGCGGGATCTGTTGTACCATCATATGATTCGATATTTAGGGGTTTAAAACCCTCCAGGAATTCGTGATCCATAACTTCATCAATGAATCATAGGCGGTGTGCGGCGCCTCTGTGTCGGGCTATATCACGACGCAGTTCATATGAGTCTTTTCTGCTGTATTTGGCCCGGCCGGATTTACTTTTAGTGTATTCGCGACGGTCATCGTCCCACGTTTGCGCGCGCCCCCGTGACCCGTATATTGACCTTGCATGTTTCGCCCTGCTGTCCAATACGTCTCGCAGGTCCCGTGTGTTGCCCCGGGCCTTGGTATTTTTGTTTGAGTGGCGGCGGGGTGTAGGCTAAACTTCAGGTTGAAACGCTTCTCTGGCTCGGCCATGAGGTGGCCAGTTAGCCACATCGTACATTGGTGATGTAGGTTTCAATGCTGCCTCCTCGAGGTGAGGTAGCAACCTGCGCTTTGGGTAACTCTTGGAGGGGCGCTCGAGTTCGTATTCCTCGGCCGCAAGGACTTCGGTCCATCTGTGTACTAGCAAGTCTTGATCAGCTTGAAGCTATTGTTGCTTTTTCTTCAGGCTATTTGCTATGGCCCTAAGCCGGCGCTTGAAGCGCTCCTGCTCGACGGGATCCTCAGGCACGATAAATTCTTCGTCGCCGAGGCTCACCTCGTCTTCAGAGAGAGGCATGTAATTGTCCTCCTCCGATTCTCCATCTGCTGCCTGCTCTGGAGGGCTAGCTTGTTCACCCTCCCGCTCTACATCGTGCTGGAGGGGATTGTGGTTGTCTTCGGCACTATCCAGAGTGTTATTGTCTCTTGTGCCAGTATCACTACTTTTGCTATGGCGGGACTTAGAGTGGCGCCGCTGATGTCGGCTCTTGGGTTGCTTCTTGGAGGGGTCATCCTCCGCTGTCTCGTCACCATTGCCTTCTATGGGGGTGTCCACCATGTATATATCATATGATGAGGTGGCGGTCCAGCGCCCTGTGGGCGGTGGTTCCTGTTTGTCTCCTGCATCGTCGCCCATACTGTCGATGTCTTTGGAGTCGAAGTCGAGCATGTCGGTTAAATCGTCGATAGTGGCTACTAAGTGGTTGGTGGGTGGGCAGCGAATTTCTTCGTCGTACGCATCCCATTCTAGCCGGACATAGTTCGGCCAAGGTTCTCCTGACAAGGAGAGAGACCTTAATGAATTTAGCACATCGCCGAAAGGCGAGTGCTGAAAGATATCCGCGGAGGTGAACTCCATGATCGGTGCCTAATCGGATTCGATAGGCACGGATGCAGGCGGCTCAGAGTCCGTGGCCGGAGACGAATCTAGTGGTTCGGCAACACGGCTCTCGTAAGGGGTGAAGTCAGTATCTGGCTCCATCGCCACTGAGAGTGCGGCCTCCATGGAGGGGTCGATCCCTCCGTCCTCGGATGGCGCAATTTGCTCCGGATTGAAGGCCGGAGTAGTTGTAGATGCAATCTCCCGAACACTGTCCGACGGCAGAGTTACGTCATGCTCGTCATGATTATGCGGCACACCTGACATGGGCTCGAATCTGTCGAAGATCAAGTGTGACGCCCCCGATTTAATCGTACACTAATCATACACGCAAACGTGTACGATCAAGATCAGGGACTCACGGGAAGATATCACAACACAACTCTACAAATAAAATAAGTCATACAAGCATCATATTACAAGCCAGGGGCCTCGAGGGCTTGAATACAAGAGCTCGATCATAGACGAGTCAGCGGAAGCAACAATATCTGAGTACAGACATAAGTTAAACAAGTTTGCCTTAAGAAGGCTAGCACAAACTGAGATACAGATCGAAAGAGGCGCAGGCCTCCTGCCTGGGATCCTCCTAACTACTCCTGGTCGCCGTCAGCGGGCATCACGTAGTAGTAGGCACCTCCGGTGTAGTAGAAGTCGTCGTTGACAGTGGCGTCTGGCTCCTGGGCTCCAACATCTGGTTGCGACAACCAGGTAGAAGGGATAGAGGGAAAAGAAGGAGAAAGCAACCGTGAGTACTCATCCAAAGTACTCGCAAGCAAGGAGCTACACTACATATGTATGCATTGGTATCAAATGGATTAAGGCTATCATATGTGGACTGAACTGCAGAAAGCTGGAATAAGAGGGGGATAGCTAGTCCTTTCGAAGACTACGCTTCTGGCAGCCTTCGTCTTGCAGCATGCAGAAAAGAATAGACTGAAGTCCTCCAAGTAGCATCGCATAGCATAATCCTAACCGATGATCCTCCCCTCGTCGCCCTGTGAGAGAGCGATCACCGGTTGTATCTAGCACTTGGAAGGGGGTGTTTTATTAAGTATCCGGTTCTAGTTGTCATAAGGTCAAGGTACAACTCCAAGTCGTCCTGTTACCGAAGATCACGGCTATTCGAATAGATTAACTTCCCTGCAAGGGTGCACCACATACCCCAACACGCTCGATCCCATTTGGCCGGACACACTTTCCTGGGTCATGCCCGGCCTCGGAAGATCAACACGTCGCAGCCCCACCTAGGCACAACAGAGAGGTCAGCACGCCGGTCTAAACCTAAGCACACAGGGGTCTGGGCCCATCGCCCTTAGCACACCTGCACGTTGCGAACGCGGCCGGAAGCAGAACTAGCCCCCTTAATACAAGAGCAGGCTTACGTTCCAATCCGGCGCGCGCCACTCAGTCGCTGAAGTCACGAAGGCTTCGGCTGATACCACGACGCCGGGATACCCATAACTACTCCCGCGTAGATGGTTAGTGCGTATAGACCAAATGGCCAGACTCAGATCAAATACCCAGATCTCGTTAAGCGTGTTAAGTGTCCGCGAACGCCGACCAGGGCCAGGTCACCTCTCTCCTAGGTGGTCTCAACCTGCCCTGTCGCTCCGCCACAAAGTAACCATCGGGGGCCGTCGGGAACCCAGGCCCACCTCTACCGGGATGGAGCCACCTGCCCCTTCAGCCCCCATCTCCGAACAGTATCATAAGTAAGGTAACTGTGTAAAGTATATAGTATATGCCCGTGATCACCTCCCGAAGTGATCACGGCCCAGTAGTTTAGCATGGCAGACGGACAAGAATGTAGGGCCACTGATGGAACACTAGCATCCTATACTAAGCAGTAGGATAGCAGGTAATGGTAACAACAGTAGTAGCAAGGATAGGCTATGCATCAGGATAGGAATAACGGAAAGCAGTAACATGCTACACTATTCTAATGCAAGCAGTATAGAGAAGAGTAGGCGATATCTGGTGATCAAAGGGGGGGGCGCTTGCCTGGTTGCTCAGACAAGGAGGGGTCGTCGGTGACGTAGTCGACCACAGGGGCATCAGCATCATCACTGGGTCTACCGGAGAGAAGAGGGGGAAGAAACAGTAAATACATAGCAAGCAAGTGCATAACCGGACAACAAGCAGAGCTAGACGTGTTCTAACGCGGTATGAGGTGATACCGGTGAAGGGGGAAACATCCGGGAAAGTATCCCCGGTGTTCCGTGTTTCTGGACAGATGAACCGGAGGTGAAATGTTGCAGGTTCACTATGCTAGGGACGCGTGGCCGACGAACGGGCTGCGTATCCGGATTCGTCTCATCGTTCTGAGCAACTTTCATGTTGAAAATAATTTAATCTGAGTTACGGATTAAAAGATATGATTTTCTAAAGATTTTATTAATTTCTGAAATTTAATTAATTATTTAATTAATTCAAAAATAGATTTATGACATCAGCATGATGTCATGCTGACATCAGCAGTCAACAGGGGTTGACTGGGTCGAACTGACGCGTGGGTCCAGTGGGACCCACCTGTCATACTCCGTTAGGTTAATTAGGGTTTAGTTGAACTAATTACTGTTTAATTAAGCTAACGGGTTAATTAGATTAATTAACCAGGATTAATTAACTTAATTAATTCACTAATTAATTAATTTAATTAATTAGTAATTTTATTAATTCATTTTTATTTTATTTTTCATTTTCTTTTATAACGTTCTGTGGGTTGGGCCCCCTTTGTCATTGGCCCTTGGGGCTTAACGGGGCGGCCGGTTAACGGGCAAGGGGCGTGTGGGCACCCGACCTCACACCTCAGGCGCGGTGGCGAGGCACGCCGGGCGCCGGGCGTTGGGCGCTGCCCGAATGGCGTAGCCGCGAGCTACCGGGGTCCGGTGCCGGCGGCGGCTGTGGCCGCGGCCACTGCTCGAGCAACAGCACCAAGGGGGGGCACGGTGAGCGGCGGGGCCGGCGAGCGTGGTGGCTGCGGCGAAGGAAAGCAGCAGGCGGAGCTCCGGCGAGCGCGGGGCTATGCGGCAGTGGGCAGGGCCGCACAGGGCGCGCCCTGGACAAGGCCGCAAGCAGCAGCAGTAAGGAGCGGCAAGGGGGAGGGCCGGGTGCGAGCGGGAGAGCGCGAGCATGGCCGATCCGGCTACGGGAGAGAGAGGTGGAAGAGAAGGTGCTCATGTTCGGAGCAGGGGATCGGGCGGCGAGGCTCGAGGTGGTCCGACGGGGAGGAGGACGAGGAAGGCGTGCGGTCCGGGCGGGGAGGCCGGCGAGGTCCAGGCGGCGGCGCATCGAGCTCCAGGCGACGAGGTTCGGTGACGAGGGCGAGGTCGTGGTTCGGTCCGGTTTCGGAGTGGAGGGCGGCGTCCGACGCGACAGGGAGATGGGGACGGGGCACCATGCCCGGTCCAGATCGGGCAGAGGGGGGGCGAGGAGCGAGGGGAGTGAGGGTTTCGTCCCCGATCCAGAACGTGGAGGGGAGTGGGGAACGAGGAGGGGAGTGGGCGTCGTGGGGTGGCGGCGGGTGAGGGAGACGAGGGGAGAGGTGGGGATTGTGCGGGGGAGTGGGGTGGCCGGGCTAGGGTTCGGTCGCCCCGGGGGGGTTGTAGGTGCCAGCTGGGCCGGCCTGGTTGGCCCGATGGCCAACTGGGCCGAGGCCTAGTGGGGGGTCCTTTTTTGTATATTCTTTTCTGTTTTCTATTATAGTTGTTAATAGTTTTCAGTTTTGTAAATTTATAAGACCAGTACCTAAATGGAGGTTGTAAATTAGCCCACTTTCAAAAGGGCATTTATAATAGGTTTAGCTGTTGTTTTAATTATTTTAGTGCATTGGAATAATTTATAGAAGTTTGGTTCCTTCACCATAATTACCTACACATTATTTGGCACAACCCGAACATTTTAGTTTCAATATTTTAAAAGTTTTATTATTTGCTTGATTTTGAATTTGAATCGGTTTTGAACCATCGCGAGATCGACAATAGTAACCGTGATGACGTGGCATCATTAGCAGGGAATTACTGTAGCTTAATTATCCGGGCGTCACATCAAGTCTCCGCGGATGTCAGCAGTGTAGTTTAAGTTTTCGAACCTGGCCTGATGTCCAGGGGCGTAGCTCTCGATCTGCTCCAAATGGCCAAGCGAATTGGCCCACAGTGCGAAGTCGCCGAATACGAAGATCTGTCCGGGGAGGAAAACCTCACCCTGGACCGCATCCTTACCGATGATCGAAGGGGCCATAGAGCCTTACGGTGACGACACAGTGGAACTCTCAATGAAAGCACCAATGTCAGTTTCAAAATTGGCCGATCTCAGGTAGGGGGTCCCGAACTGTGCGTCTAAGGCGGATGGTAACAGGAGGCAGGGGACACGATGTTTACCCAGGTTCAGGCCCTCTTGATGGAGGTAATACCCTACGTCCCGCTTGATTAATAGTGATGATATGAGTATTACAAGAGTTGATCTACCACGAGATCGTAGAGGCTAAACCCTAGAAGCTAGCCTCTGGTATGATTGTATATTGTTCTACAGACTAAACCCTCCGGTTTATATAGACACCAGAGGGGGCTAGGGTTACACAGAGTCGGTTACAAGGGAGGAGATCCACATATTCGTATTTCCAAGCTTGCCTTCCATGCCAAGGAAAGTCCCATCCGGACACGAGACGAAGTCTTCAATCTTGTATCTTCATAGTCCAACAGTCCGGCCAAAGGATATAGTCCGGCTGTCCGGAGACCCCCTAATCCAGGACTCCCTCATCCCCTCTTTATTTTTTTGTTTTTAAACTTTATAAAAGCACACAACAGAAATAAATGACTCTCTAAAACTTCCGGGTTGCAGCGCTTTCTTTAAAGCCATTAAGCTAGGCATATAGTGTTCAAGTAATGGATCCACCCGGATCCCAAGGTATATCGAAGCCAATTTTAATTAACAATGATTTGTAATTTAGTAGTGAGCACAAAGTAACATATATCATATAACAACGAAGTCTAACTCTCTTCCTATGCATCGGCATGTCATAAAAGAACAATTCATGCACACATAGTAAAGGCCAATGCATAGTGTAAACAGTTTCTTGCAATTTTATCATGTGGGAAACATAGAGAGGTAGAGATATAGTTCCTCTCTCATAATAATTGCAAGTAGGAGCAGCGAGCACATGCATATTATATTCATGAAAATCATCATGTGCAATGGTATAAGGCAACCCATCAATATAATCCTCAATAAGGGTAAACTTCTCCGATATAGTGTAGTTGGGAGGATTCAAAAAGATAATAGTACTATCATGCGTGGGTGCAATTGCAACAATTTCATGTTTAACATAAGGAACTATAGCAAGTTCATCTCCATAAGCATAATTCATATTGGCATCTTGGCCACAAGCATAGCAAGCATCATCAAAAAGGGATATTTCAAAAGAATCAACGGGATCATAGCATTCATCCTTCGGTAAGCATGAAGGGGAATTAAACAATGTATGAGTTGAAGAGTTACTCTCATTAGAAGGTGGGCACAGGTGATCAATCTGCTCTTCCTCCTTTTGTTCTTCGCTCTCTTTCCTCATCTTTTTCATCCAATGAGCTCACAGTTTCATCAACTTCTTCTTCCATAGATTCCTGCAAAATATTAGTCTCTTCTTGGACAACGGAGACTTTCTCAATAAGCGCATTAATATAGGAATTATATTCATATTTATCATAGCAATATTTTAAGATAGCTAAATTTTCAGGCCTATAAACATCATCATCATAAGCTTCATGCTTTTCAAACGAAGATTCAATTTCATAAGCACCCTTAAAAGCAACAAATTCTTCCATTTGTTCCACATCATAGTAATCATATATACCATTAGCATAAGAAGCTAAGGTTTCATTATCATTAAATTTGCATGAAAAGGGAAGGTCTGCAGCCTTCATCCTAGATCAACAAGTATAATCATAACTCAAGCATACTTGCCGAGCATACCACTTTAATATATAAACTTGATCCCATAATAGTTTCCCTTTTGTGTCAAATGATAATCCCTAAAGTATTCACGTTGATCCAATGTTACTCCCATTACTAGATTGAATGGGTTTTTCTCAGGATTATCAAAGTAGCACATAATTTCTGTCACATAACGAGCGTCGAGGGTTTTAGGAGGTTCCTCATCTCCATGAGTAGCAAGTACACCTAATTTTTTTGGTATTTCGTGTACCATATCCATAACTAAAGATAAAGAACAACTAATAACAACAAATAAAAATTACTCAGTTATAAAGCAAACAAGCACACACGAGAATATTCACCCCACGCTATTGCTCCCTGGCAACGACGCCAGAAAAAGGTCTTGATAACCCACAAGTGTAGGGGATCACAACAGTTTTTGATAAGTAAGAGTGCCGAATCCAACGAGAGAGCTAAAGGCAGAACAAATATTCCCTCAAGTTCTATCGACCACTGATACAACTCTACGCACGCTTGATGTTCGCTTTACCTAGAACAAGTATGAAACTAGAAGTACTTTGTAGGTGTTGTTGGATAGGTTTGCAAGATAATAAAGAGCAAGTAAATAAAAATTTGGGGCTTTTGTAAGTAAAGAAGCAATAAAGTAAATATAGCGAGTGTGGTGAAGTGGTGGTAAGAGTTGTGAAATTGCCCCTAAGCAATTGACTACTTTTCTAGACCGACAACAAGTATTATGTGGGAGAGGCCACTGCTAGCATGTCATCCCTGACTTGGAATTCTATGCACTTATGATTGGAACTGATAGCAAGCGTCCGCAACTACTAACGTTCATTAAGGTAAAACCCAACCATAACATTAAGATATATTGGTCCCCCTTCAATCACGTATGCATCAATTTCTATGCTAGGTTGAAGGTTCTGTCACTCTTGCCATCCAATACATAGTCCTATCAACATACAACTAACCCTATGGTGTGATCCACGCGCGCACTCATATGATGGGCACCAAGGACAGCAACATAACCACAAGCAAATTAAATCAATCATAGCAATTCATCAACCACCGATAGGACAACAGAAATCTATTCAGACATCATAGGATGGCAACATATCATTAGATAATAATATGAAGCATAAAGCACCATGTTCAAGTAGATGGTATAGCGGGTTGCGGGAGAGTGGACCGCTGTAGATAGAAGGGGGAAGGTGATGGAGATGTTGGTGAAGATGGCGGAGGTGTTGGAGTAGATCACGGTGATGATGATGATGGCCACGACAGCGTTCCGGCGCCACCGGAAGAGAAGGGGAGAGGGGGCCCCTTCGTCTTCTTCTTCCTTGACCTCCTCCATAGATGGGAGAAGGGTTTCCCCTCTGGTCCTTGGCCTCCATGGCATGGGAGGGGCGAGAGCCCCTCCGAGATTGGATCTGTCTCTCTGTCTCTCTCTGTTTCTGCGTTCTGTTCTGCTACCCTTTTACCGTTTCGTATATATATGGAGATCCGTAACTCCGATTGGACCAAAACCTTCGCCGTGATTTTTTACCAAAAAATAGCATTCTTGCGGCCGAAGAAGGGCATCAACCACCTTACGGGTGGACCACGAGGGTTAGGGGCGCGCCAAGGGTTGGGGCGCGCCCCCTACCTCGTGCCCACCTCGGACACCATTTCGCGTTGATCTTTCTCCCAGTTTTTCCAAATATTCCAAAAATAAGCTCCGTCCGTTTTTATCCCATTGGGACACCGTTTGATATGGATATTCTGCGAAACATAAAACATGCAACAAACAGGAGCTGGCACTGGGCACTGGATCAATATATTAGTCCCAAAAATAGTATAAAAAGTTGCCAAAAGTATATGAAAGTTGAATAATATTGGCATGGAACAATCAAAAATTATAGATACGACGGAGACATATCACTTACAACTCTCGCTTTTGATACATTTGGTTCTTTTGAGTTGTAACACTTAAACTTGATGGTCGTCTGCTACCTTTTCGTCAACTATGTGATGCGATGAAAAATTCCGCATATGCGACAATAAATTCTACACGAAGTCATTTTGCAGACATCCATTTTTCATTATGCATGTCACTATCTTCATTATATCCCTTCATGCATGATGAATTGTCTTCATAAGTAGAAGAGGAGCTCCACAAGTACAACCTGCCATGTGCATTTGCGTTCAAAAGCAAAATACTTATATGCACATCTTTAGGGGGAGCCTTTCTGCTACTTACGAAGACAATACCTCAATCCTTCACAATTTCACATACTTTTATCCCCGTTGAGAACTTGAACCAGTTTGTCATCAATCACCAAAAAGTGGGAGATTGTAAGTGCATCTAGTGCCACCCCTAGTTGGTTTTGGAGTATTGACGATAAACCTGGTTGAGGGACTAATGTGCAAGCTTCAAAATATCGTATATCATGTTCGTATCGGTTTGGCTTTGCAATATCGGATGTCGGATATCGGGTGATATATCGGACGATATGTAGATATGTCGATCTCTAGTTTTTTTTCATTATTCTTGTTCAAAACATTTTTTAGTAAAAGAAAATGTATGATGTCAATGCTTTAACATAGCACTTTTAGATTCCTAGTTTATTGATTTGTTGATTAAGAAACTATTAAGAAAAGATTCACAAAATCCTTACTCTATGATTAAAAACACTATGATATATATGCATTTGTACGAAACATTGTGAATGACTTCGATAATATATAATGTAGTTGTAAATGCACAATCTTATTTCATTGCTATCCAATAAATAATTGTTGTCATCTACATATCGTTCTATATCGTTGGACATATCGGGCTAGATATTGGCCATTCGGTTGATATTTCGGTCCGTATCGTATGATATATTATGTTTATATCGGTGGATCCCCAAAACTGATATATCAGCTATATATCGGTCGTATCGGCCTACATTTAAAAGCTTGCTAATGTGTTTGTGAGAATTGCAGGATAACACAGGTAGTAGTCCCTCAATGATTCGGTTTACCTACTGGAGATGAACCCTAAAAATGTGTGAAGACAATGGTGGTATGTGAAGATATTCACATTGAAGACTATGGTATGAGAAGACATCGCATGAAGACTTTGGAGCACGAAGACATAGTTGTTTCATAGTTTCATCTTCTTCTTGGTTGAGTCATAGGAACCACCGTACTGTTAAGTGGGGTCCAAGTGAACATAGTCAGAATGACTAAGGTGATGCTCAACCAAATCCTAAGTCTTCGAGCGAAGACAATGAGAGCAAATCTTATCTAGAGCTGGATAAGTCATCTTTACTTGTAGCCCAATTTAAGCTGCCGCGTGTGTTTGAAATCTAACCATTGGAACACGTGTCAGTTCCTTAGTGACCCATGGTCATTTCGGACATATCAGGTCGGGTTGCCTAGTGGCTATAAATAGCCCACCCCCTACACCATAAATTGGTGGCTGCTCAGAGTTAGTGCACGGCTTTTGTCATTTGAGAGCAACCCACCTCCGAAGCCTTTGAGAGAAAAATCCTTGCGAGGACAAAGCCCTAAACACCCAGAGCCAAAGAGTGTTAGGCATCACTGAAGTCTTCCTGTCTATGTGATCTGAAGACTTGTTACACTTGAGGATTGTGAATCCTCCAGCCAGTTAGGCGTCGCGTTCTGAGCATCCAAGAGTCATTGTGGATCGCCGGTGAACAAAGTCTATGAAGGTTTGGAAGTCTACCTTGAAGACTTACTTGAGTGATTGGGCGAGGAATGTGTGTCCTTAGCTCAAGGGGAATAAGGTGAAGACACCGTCCTCTGAGTTAAATCTCAGCCTCCCTAACCAGATGTACAGTTGTCACAGCAACTGGAACTGGTCCAACAAATCATTGTCTTCAACAAGCAACTGGTTCTATCCATCCCTTCTCTTTATTTACAGTTGGTACTTGTGAAGTCATTGTCTGTTTACATTATCTGTTTATCTTCACTGTGTGACTGTTTGTTTTGATTGGCTTCATACTATCTTCCATTCTGATCCATACTGCCTAGTTAATATTAGTCTTCGTGCTTTCATTTCATTGTATACTTGACTATGGCTTGCCTAGTGTAGTCTAACTTCCGCTGCATGTTTATAGGTTCATTTCTATCGTTTGTCTTCGAAACATCCATGCTTTGAAGACTTTCATAAAAATCGCATATTCACCCTCCTTCTAGTCGATAACTAGCACTTTCAATTGGTATCAGAGCAAGGTACTCCCTTGTTCTATGTGATTCGGTTTAACCACCTGGAGTTTTAGCTATGTCGACTGCAGGGATAATCAAAGTCTCCGCTGCGTGCACCGTCTTCAATGGAACTGAATATCCCTACTAGAAGAATAAGATGTGTATGCATCTTGAAGCCATTGATGTCGACCTCTGGTATGTCGTCAAGAATGGCATTCCCAAGACTGGTGAAGGTGTCACCCCTGCTGATGTCAAGAAGTTCGTTCAACTAGATTATACTGGCAAGAACATCATTCGTGGTCATCTAACCAAAGGACAGTATGGCCGTGTGAGTGCTCTGGAAACATCGAAGCTAGTCTGGGACTGGCTCTCCAAGGTCAACGAAGGCATCTCAACCCAGAGAGATCAAAGGATCAGTGTCCTTTGCAACCTCTTCAACTGCTTCAATAGAAACTACAATGAGAATGTTCAGCTCACGTTTGATCGCCTCACTGACATCACAAATGAGCTTCAAGCTCTCCGCGCTACTAAGATCATCAAGCATGAAATCGTCAAGACGCTCCTGAGATCACTTGGCAGCTCGTTTGACACCCTAGCCCTGATGATTCAAGAACGCCCTGACTTCAAGACACTCGATCCGTCTGACATACTTGAAAGGCTCAACACACATGAGTTTCAGCTTTCTGAGAAAAGAGATATCTATGGTCCCAACTATGGACGAACTCGCGCCTTGAAGGCAAAAGCTGTTTCCTCATCTGAAGAAGAATCTGACTGCAGTTCTGATGATCCTGAAGATATTGGAAAAGAGCTTGCTATGCTAGTGAAGAAGCTCCAGAAGTTCACTAGGAAGAAAGGCTTCAGAAAGTCTTCACGATCCAGCTCAAGGAATGATGAAGCTTCTACTGATGACTACAAGAAGAGAACATGCCATAAATGAAAGAAACCTGGTCACTACATCTCTGAGTGTCTGTAGTGGGACAATGAGAACAACAACAAGAAGAAAGGCTTGTCCATTTTTTGATGTCATTGCTACGCTAGATCATTGCACACCCCGGTACACCGCCGGAGGCATTCATATGGAGTCATATTTTGTTCTAGTATCGAGTTGTAATATTGAGTTGTAAGTAAATAAAAGTGTGATGATCATCATTATTAGAACATTGTCCCATGTGAGGTTATCAAAAAAAGTGGCCAAAGAAGCCCCCAAAAAAACAAGAGAGAGAAGCCAAAGAAGCCTACAAAAAAATAAAAACAATAAAAAGAGAAAAAAATGAGAGAAAAGAGAGGAGGGACAATGTTACTATCCTTTTACCACACTTGTGCTTCAGAGCAGCACCATGTTCTTCATATAGAGAGTCTCTTGAGTTATCATTTTCATATACTTGTGGGAATTTTCATTATAGAACTTGTCTTGTATATTCCAACGATGGGCTTCCTCAAATGCCCTAGGTCTTCATGTGCAAGCAAGTTGGATGCACACCCACTTAGTTTCAGTTTGAGCTTTCATACATTTATAGCTCTTAGTGCATCCGTTGCATGGCAATCCCTACTCCTTGCATTGACATTAATTGATGGGCATCTCCATAGCCCGTTGATTAGCCGCGTTGATGTGAGACTTTCTCCCTTTTGTCTTCTCCACACAACCTCCACTATCATATTCTATTCCACCTATAGTGCTATATCCATGGCTCACGCTCATGTATTGCGTGAAAGTTGAAAAGTTTTGAGATCGTCAAAAGTATGAAACAATTGCTTGGCTTGTCATTGGGGTTGTGCATGATTTGAATATTTTGTGTGGTGAAGATGGAGAATAGGCAGACCATATGATTTTGTAGGGATAACTTTCTTTGGCCATGTTATTTTTAAAAGACATGATTCCTTTATTAGTATGCTTGAAGTATTATTGTCTTAATGTCAAATGATAGACTATTGCTTTGAATCACTCGTGTCTTAATATGCATGCCATGATTAGATTACATGATCAAGATTATGCTAGGTAGCATTCCACATCAAAAATTATCTTTTTTACCATTTACCTACTTGAGGACGAGCAGGAATTAAGCTTCGGGATGTTGATACGTCTCCGTTGTATCTATAATTTTTGATTGTTCCATGCCAATATTATACAACTTTCATATACTTTTGGCAACTTTTTATACTATTTTCGGGACTAACATATTGATCCAGTGCCCAGTGCTAGTTCTTGTTTGTTGCATGTTTTTTGTTTCGCAGAAAATCCATATCAAACGGAGTCCAAACGGGATAAAAACTGACAAAGATTTTTTTGGAATATATATGATTATTGGGAAGAAGAATCAATGCAAGACGATGCCCGAGGGGGCCACGAGGCAGTGGGGCGCGCCCCAGGGGGCCAGGCGCACCATGGGCCCTCGTGGCCACCCTGTAAGGCGGTTGGTGCCCTTCTTTCGGTGCAAGAAAGCCAATATCCGGATAGAAATCGTGTTAAAATTTCAGCCCAATCGGAGTTACGGATCTCCGGGAATATAAGAAACGGTGAAAGGCCAGAATCTAAAACGCAGAGACAGAGAGAGACAGAGAGACAGATCCAATCTCGGAGGGGCTCTCGCTCGTCCGCCGCCATGGAGGCCATGGACCAAAGGGGAAACCCTTCTCCCATCTAGGGAGAAGGTCAAGGAAGAAGAAGAAGATGGGGGGCTCTCTCCCCCTCTCTCCCGGTGGCGCCGGAACGCCACCGGGGCCATCATCGTGTGATGGCGATCTACACCAACACCTCCGTCATCTTCACCACCATCTTCATCACCTTCCCCCATCTATCTACAGTGGTCCACTCTCCCGCAACTCGCCGCACCCTCTACTTGAATATGGTGCTTTATACTTCATATTATTATCCAATGATGTGTTGCCATCCTATGATGTGTGAGTAGATTTTCGTTGTCCTATCGGTAATTGGTGAATTGGTATGATTGGTTTAATTTGCTTGTGGTTATGTTGCTGTCCTTTGGTGCCCATCATATGAGCGCGTGCATGGATCACACCATTGGGTTAGTTGTATGTTGATAGGACTACGTATTGGAGGGAAAGAGTGACAGAAGCTTCAACCTAGCATAGAAATTGATGCATACGGGATTGAAGGGGGACTAATATATCTTAATGCTATGGTTGGGTTTTACCTCAATGAACGTTAGTAGTTGCGGATGCTTGCTAATAGTTCCAATCATAAGTGCATAGAATTCCAAGTCAGGGATGACATGCTAGCATTGGCCTCTCCCACATAAAACTTGCTATCGGTCTAGTAACGTAGTCAATTGCTTAGGGACAATTTCGCAACTCCTACCACCACTTTTCCACACTCTCTATACTATCTTTATTGCTTCTTTACCTAAAACAGCCCCTAGTTTTTATTTACATGCTCTTTATATTCTTGCAAACCTATCCCGTTACACCTACAAAGTACTTCTAGTTTTATACTTGTTCTAGGTAAAGCAAACGTCAAGTGTGCGTAGAGTTGTATCGGTGGTGGATAAAACTTGAGGGGAATATTTGTTCTACCTTTAGCTCCTTGTTGGGTTTGAAACTCTTTGTAACATCCCAAATTTTCAATTTGGAATGTTTTACAATTATTAGTTAAGCATCTATGCATTTTGTTTGAATTGTGTGGCATTTGGAAATTTTCATAGGCATTTGAGTTTTGTTTGAATTGGATTCAACTTGGCAATTGAAATTTATTTCAAAAAGAAATGCCTGAAAAAATACTTAAGCAAAAGTATGAGAGGAGCTAACATGACACTCCAAAAATGTCAGAAGAAATTAATGCCAAAAAGTTTGAATTCAAATTTGAATCTTATTTGGGATTTCCAGAAGATGTTTTTTTAGTTTGTGTTTTGCCTCTGGAAAAATGTCCACGTTGTAGGATTAATTCCCCTGAGAATTTTGATATATATGTCTTATATAAAAATATTATAGTTTTCTCTTAGTTTAGTTTTTTCTCTCTGCCTTAATTCAAAAAAAGGAAAAGAAACCCCCGAGCTGGCCAGACCAACCAGCCCAGCCAGCCACACGACGCGGCCCAGCAGCGAGCCGCAGCCACAGCCCAGCCGCGCCCGCACCCGAATCCCCTCGCGGCCAGTTGCCCGCTCGCCTCATCCTCTCTCTCTCACTGACCACGGGGGCCCGCCCTCATCTCTTTCCCCTCCCCCATGCCATGCTGCACCAGAGCGTGATCACCGCCGCCCGACACCGCGATCTTATCGGGATCGCGATCCCGCGTCGCCCCTCCTCCAAGACCTTGCCCTATATAAACCCCTCGGCCTCCTCTCTCGAATCCCCCTAAAACCCTACTCCAAAACCCACCACAGCTCCACCACCATCCGAACCAATCTCGCTCCGCCACCGCCGTTCATCCGCCCCACCCGACGCCGGTGAACATCACCTCGACCCCTTTTTCCATCCACACGAACACCCTATTCAGTACGCACCTCTTTGACATCCTCTCTTCGCCTAGGGAACACCGCTCGTCGCCGCCTTGAGTATCACCGCTCGTCGCCAGAGTTGCAGAGCACCAGGAGCCCCGCCGAGCTCGTCCAACTCATCTTCGTCGTCCCCGAACGCAGCAACCGCCACCCTCGACCTCGCCTCGTTCCGCCGCATCGCCCGGACACCTCCGTCACCTTCCCCGACGACCGTAGCCACCACACCGTCGCCACCTTTGCTGTCGAGTTCGTTGTAAGCCACCGGAACTCCTCTCCACCGTTCGATCTATAGTCTATGGTGTAGATTAGAAGTAGTGAAGGGTTAGTTTTTATTATTAGATCGGTTTTAGTTTACGGTTTATTTCTGGTTTAGTTACCTGGTTTAGTTAGACCAAACCGATCGGTTTATTTCTGTTAGCCCATGGACGCAATGGTCTATTAATCGCTCGCGCGTTAGATAGTTTTAGAGCGCTCACTGTTTCGGCCCGTTAGCGCACTAGTTGTTTTAGTTTTATTTTTAGGTTCTGTTTTTAAAACAGAATAGTTCTGTTCTTGTAAAGTCTATATCTTTTAGGTTATTTATTATTTTTAGTTGATTCTTTTTTTGTTAGTTTACAAATTTCCTATAGTTTCTGTAGAAAATAGATTCGGCCATGTTTAAGCTTATAAAAATAGTTTGATATTAGTTTAGTCAGATTAGTATTTCTACTATAATTTGAGCTAGAATTAATATTTTTAGGTGATTCTTTTTGGCACTGCTTAGTTTTGACCTAGCCTAGCGGTAGGAACTTGTTGGGGTATTTGTAGATTGTATTAAAATTAGTTTTAGTCGAAATCAAGATTTTCTAGTTTTATTTAGCTTGCTGCTACTTCCTGCTATTCTTGTTATTTGAGAATTTTAATTTACCCCTGTTATAATTTATTTTAGATTAGTTTCTGTAGTTACAGAGGGTGAACATTTATTTACAACAAAATAAAAAGTTTTATTTTATTTTCTTATTAGTTTTGTTTTAGGTATAACAGGAGTTCTATAATAGATATTGATGTGATTCTTTTTGCACCTAGTTTATATGATGTTTTCCTTTATGTTAGTTTGCAAAACCCTTGTTTTGATCCTGTTAAGAAAAGTGTTAGTAGGATAAAACTATTTCTTTGTTGTTGCTTGAAGTGATGAAAACCTTGATTTTGTTTTCCTCGAGTTTTCTTTGGTTTTGGTTTGAGTGCTTGTGTGATTTCCTTTAGCTTGCTGTTATGTTATTTAGTGGAATACTTATTTGTGCTATTGTTTGACTCGATAGAATTTCAGGAGTGAGAAGCTTGCTATCTCGAGTCACCAGCGTTTGAAGACCGTCAGCCAGGCAAGTCATTTGATCATGTTTTACAGTACCTATGATTTTGTTGCATTAGAATTATTCCTCCCCACCATGCATGCAGTAGGAGAATTTTAAGTAATGTCTTGAGTAGTATCATGAGGTAGGATGAACCCAATTCCCCTTGCTACTATTACCCGGAATGATGTAGTTTATCTTGCTATGCTCGTAGACGGGGTTGGTTGAGAGATTCATAAGGGAGATGTGAGAGTCAAGATGATGACAACCCCATGACTTCAAGCTCAAGGTGGACTTCAAATTCACTACTGGGTGGAGGACGGTTGACGACACCCTGGAGAAACCAGCGGATGGCCGGGATGCATGGAGAAGCGCCATGACATCTTGCGAAAAGCTTCACCCAGCCACAGAGAGACGGATGGATACCCCTTGACCGGAATCTTACCTGTGCAGCCGCAAGCCATTATGGGCTCTGGCTGGGTTGACCTTAGGCGTGATTCTGGACGGACGGTTCCAGCAGATGTAGAAGTACGGTAGGACATGGATGGGCACCGGCAGTGCCCAGAGAAACTCTACGGAAGACCCTGTTTCGTTCATCCCGTCTTCAAACACCAGGCAGTGTGAAGACATAAAGGAGGGAACGATTCTTGCGGGTAAAGTGCACAAGACTCTGCAGAGTAACAACCTAATCGATTAGCCGTGTCCTCGGTTATGGAAAAATGAGCCTCTGGAAACTGGAGTATTTCGGAAATCTCAACACCGAACAAATAAATTAATCGAGGGGTTAATTAATAATTGGGAATGAGACATTGGCTGGCAGAACCATCTCAATAACTAACAAAATTTTGTAGTAATTGCAAGCAAGTCCTTTATTATAGGGAAAAATTGGCTTTTTCGCAAAAACATAAAACTTAGAGCCTCACAGCCAAATTGCATATAGTGTGAGTAAATTTATTGTTGTTCTCTCTTCATGACTTGTCGGCATATTCAAAATGCTAACCTAGACGGCTGTAACGTCTTATGTTGCAGAGGAGTTTTCCGACCAGGAGTGAGGCTACGATCCATGCTTGGTGATTGCCCTATGGAGTCGGATGGACTCGCTATTCGTCTACGCTTCCGCAGCTTTATTTAGTTTATTTCTCATGAGTTGGCCTTCGGCCGAATTTATTATGATGTAATAAAGACTCGATATGAGAATCGTGTAATAAATTCAGGTGTGACTGAACTTTGAATCTTTTCATCAATGTACTGTGTGCCAGCATGATCTTGGGATGGTACAACTACACAAAGACTTGACTGATTTTGGGTCGGGTCATTACACTCTTACTTATCAAAAGAGGCTACAATTGATCCCCTATACTTGTGGGTTATCAGTGGCCATCGGGAAGAGGGCCCCTGATGATGATTTCTCCTTTCGGCAGGGTGCCGGAACGGGCTCCCGATTGTTTTTTGTGGCTATAGAGACTTGAAGCGGCGGAACTTCTGATCTAGGGTTCCTCCCGGGGGTTTTGGAATATTTGGGAATTTATAGGGCGAAGAGGCAGTGCAGGAGGCCACCGAGGTTGGCACAACCCACCCTAGGCACGCCCTGGTGGGTTGTGCTCACCTCGAAGATCCCCTCTGGTACTTCTTTGGCCCACCGGGTGTCTTCTGGACTAGAAAAAATCTCCAAAAAGTTTCGCTACGTTTGGACTCCGTTTAGTATTGATTTTCTGCGAAGTAAACAACAAGCAAAAAACATCAACTGGCACTAGGCACTATGTCAATAGGTTAGTCCCAAAAAATGATATAAAGTTGCTATAAAATGATTCTAAAACATCCAAGAAGGATAATATAACAGCATGGAACAAGCAAAAATTATAGATACGCTGGAGACGTATCAGCATCCCCAAGCTTAATTCCTACTCGTCCTCGAGTAGGTAAATTATAGAAACATAATTTCTGATGTGGAATGCTACCTATCATGTTCATGAAATATTCTTTTGTAACACCCACGATGCGACTATAGCTCCCACGTGTCGAGGCACGACTTAGAGGCATAACCGCATAGTGGTTTTGTCACAAGAAGGGTCATCTTCACAAACATCCCATGTAATGAACAAGACAGGGATAAACAGAGTTGGCTTACACTCGCCACGTCACACAATACATAAATAATTCATACATCATCCAAAATACACTCATAGACCGACTACGGTCAAATACGAATAAAAGGAAGATAAACCCCAAATGCCAGATCCCCGATCGTCCCAACTAGGCTCCACTACTGATCATCAGGAAACGCAACATAGTAACGACCAAGGTCCTCATCGAACTCCCACTTGAGTTCGGTAGCATCACCTGCACTGGTATCATCGGCACCTACAATTGTTTGGAAATATCCGTGAGTCACGAGGACTCAGCAATCTCACACCCACGAGATCAAGACTATTTAAGCTTATGGGTAGGATAAGGAAATGAGGTGGAGCTGCAGCAAGCGCTAAGAAAATATGGTGGCTAGCATACGCAAATAAGATTAAGATGAGAAGCTACGCAACGGTCGTGAAGCTAGAAGCGATCAAGAAGTGATCCTGAAACTACTTTCGTTCATACATAACCCAAAACTTTGTTCACTTCCCGGACTCCGCCGAAAAGAGACCATCACGGCTACACGCGCGGTTGATTCATTTTAATTAAGTCAAGTGTCAAGTTCTCTACAACTGAGTATTAACAAATTCCCATCTACCACATAACCGCGGGCACGGCTCTTGAAAGTTTATACCCTGCAAGGGTGTCCCAACTTAGCCCATCACAAGCTCTCAGGATCAATGAAGGATATTCCTTCTCTCGGAAAGACCCGACCAGTCTCAGAATCCCAGTTACAAGACATTTCGACAATTGTAAAACAAGACCATCGACCGCCCGAATGTGCCGAAAAATTCCGACAGGAGCTACACATATCTCATTCTCAGGGCACACCGGATGGGCAAGACGTCGGGTTGGCATTGACCCTGGTTACCCAGGGGGCGCCAGACATCACCCAGTTCGGACCAACACTCAGAGGAGCACTGGCCCGGGGGGGGGGGGATAAAATAAAGATGGCCCTTGGGTCTGCAGAACCCAAGGGAAAATGCTTAGGTTTTTAGGAAAATGTAAAACCAAGGTTGGGCCTTGCTGGAGGAGTTTTATTAAAGGCGAACTGTCAAGGGGGTCCCATAACCCCAACCGCGTAAGGAACGCAGAATCAAGGAACATAACACTGGTATGACTGAAACTAAGGCGGCAAGAGTGGAACAAAACACCAGGCATAAGGCCAAGCCTTCCACCCTTTAGCAAGTATATAGATGCATTAATTAAATAAGAGATAATGTGATATCCCAACATATCCATGTTCCAACATGGAACAACCTGCAAGGCACCTGCAACTAGCAACGCTGTAAGAGGGGCTGAGCAAAAGCGGTAACATAGCCAAACAACGGTTTGCTAGGAAGGTGGGTTAGAGGCTTGACATGGCAATATGGGAGGCATGATAAACAAGTGGTAGGTAGCGCGACATAGCGATAGAACGAACAACTAGCAAGCAAGGATAGAAGTGATATCATGGGTAGTGGTCATCTTGCCTGCAATGTTCTCAGAGTTGTCGAAAGCTTGTTCCTCGTTAGCGTACTCAACAGGTTCCTCGTTCACGTACTTGTCTCCTGGCTCTACCCAAAGCAAGAACACAAGCAACGGAACATGAATCAAACATGGTGCAATGCACAAGCAACATGATGCAATACATGGCATGGGATGCAAGGTATGACGTGCAATGCATATGGGTACTTTGGAAGGAAAAGAATGATCAAGGCATCAACTTGTCAAAACAAGTACGCCACTAGAAAGATGAGGTGATTTCGGTCAAAATCGATATAAGGATCACCGGAAACGGATGCATGGTTTGCAAATGACAAGCAACACAAGAATGATGCAAATCTGCGATTAACAGCATCATAGCACTTAGAATGCAAAAAGAAACTATGCTACTTCACTCCAACATAGCAACAAAGCACATGACCAAAAGTTACACATGAAGCTCTACAAATCATGAACACTAAGCTCCTACTATTTCTCACTAGAAGAAGCTCAAAATAGAATGGCCAAAATGCAGATGATATCAGCTTCACATACTTAGAGAAAATACTAAACATGTCAAAACAACAGCATATAGCAACGTTTAGAGCAAGCAAACAACATGCTACAGGAACATATCATGGCAAACAAAGGCATGGCATGGTAGTACTAAACACATAGGACAAATCTCCCTTGCTTATCTTTAACCCAAGAGGCATGGAAAATAATGTGGCACCCTTGCAAACATGGCAAGTTACATGAACAGTTTTAGACATAAGAAAAATAGAGCATGGCATAAACAGATTCATGATAGCAACTTTGCAAGCTCAATTCACTCACCACATGGCATTACATGGCATGACAAGGTAACCAACATGAAGTAGACATGTTCAGGAATCTAATAATGGCAAGAGCTAGCTCATAGGGTACCTGGATCACTAGTAACAACCATGGCAAAGTCGAATATCATGTTAACAATCTGCCAGGAATAATATTTAGCAAAAGTAGAGCAAGGAAATGGCATGCTAGATTGGTCCATAATTGCAACTAGCGGTATGAATGGATATAGAAATACCACATCCACAAAACGTGCTTACTGAACTATCTCAAAATGTGCATGGTTCTCATGGTAGCAACAAGTTTACATGGCATAAAAATATAACAGGAAAAAGACGGCAAAATCACTAACTGTCTGAAATCAGCAACATTATGAAGCCTACTTTGCATGCTTGTGCTAATCACCACATATATCCCAAAAATACAAGACTTGCACCCAAGTAAATATGGCTTGATGGAGCTCATAAAACATGTAGACATCATGATCATCGGATGCACACACAAAATGCAACGAAAATGACAAATCACCATGTTCTGCTAAAATCCAGCAGACAACATCATATAGCACTTTTGCAACAATGATGAAGGCATCAATATGGATAGCAACATGCATGCAAGTGAAACTACCATGAAGAGCATCACGATACGAACATTTTGATATATCATATGCGCAAAATGGAGTCGCGGTCATGGAGATATGACATGATGAACAGGGGCATAAAATGCTAGGGACTTAGGGAAAAACGGGGTGACCTTGTAGATCTAGGGTTCATGCGGAAATCGAGGCTCAACGGAGATCTCGCCGGAGCATGGCCGGAGACGACGAAGGCGGTGGCCGGAGCACGGTGGAGGACCGGATCCGGGGAGTGGTGGAGCCGGCGATGAGAGGAGGCGACGTGGCGGCGTAGGGCAGCGCCGGGCGGCGAGGTCGGCGGTGGGCTGCGGCGAGGACGGCGAAGAGCGGCGGAGGCACACCGGTGGAAGGCGCGCGGTGACCGATGGCGCAGGCGGCGGGGATGGGCGGCGGGGACGGGCGCTGAGGCGTGGGGAGGTGACCTGGCCGAGGGGGCCCGCGCTGGGCCTGGCGTGCCGGTGGCGGTGGGGATAGCGGCTTGCCACGTGGCGGCCCGGGATTGGCACGGACGCGACAACGATTTCGTCCGACGAAGGTCGGACGTGTTCGGTGGTGGTTGGGGAGGATTTTTAGGGTTTCAACTACGAAATTTCGGGGGAGAGGCACATATTTATAGGTAGGGGGATCTAGGAGAGTCCAAATGAGGTGCGGGTTTTGCCCACACGATCGTGATCCAATGATGGAGAGCATGGAGGGGTTTAGATGGGTTAGTGGGCTGTTTTGGAGGGGTGTTGGGCTGCAACAGAAGATGGGCTTTTACAGCTACCCGGTTAACCGTTGGGGCATCGAACGACCTCCAAATGGAGCGAAATTTGACTGGCGGCCTACCGGTGATGTACCAAGGCCACTCGACAAATCTCAACCCATTCCAAGATTGTTTTTCTCCTGCTCACAAAACGAGGTTTGAGGGGTGCAACGGGTGCATGTGGGAGTGTCGGATTGCGAAACGGACAACGGGGAAAATAACTGGATGCATGAGATGAACACGAATGCAAAAGAGATGCACATTATATGAAATGCATGACATGAACAAAATGCAAAACGGAGACACAAACCCAACCACAAAGGGAATATCATATCACATATGCGAAAATGGCAAGAGTCGGTGTTACAAATATGGAAAGTTACATCCGGGGTGTTACATCTTTTCTTTTGTGGCATGAACATTTGGACTTTTATATGGTTCAAAGTAATAGTCTAGTTTTGACATGAAGATTTCAATACTCAAGCATATCAACTAGCAACCATGTCTTTCAAAATATCAACACTAAAGAAAGTTATCCCTAGACCATCATGCTCAATCATTGATCCATTCATGAAACACACTTGAATATTAGCTACATCCAATGCTCAAGTATGATCATAGTGCTCCCTAGTTGGTGCTTTATAAGATAAGATGGAGACTCAAATAGAAATAAAAATTGCATAAAATAAATAGATAGGCCCTTCGCAGAGGGAAGTAGGGATTTGTAGAGGTGCCAGAGCTCAAAGCGAAAAAGATAGAGATAAAATTTTTGGGTGGCATGCTTTTCCTGTCAACGAAAACGATCGAGTAGTTACCAATACTTTCCGTGCTAGATATACCATAGGCGGTTCCCAAAAAGAAAGTAAAGTTTATTCCTTTTTCCACCATACTTTCACATTCCACGACTAACCGAATCCACGGGTGACATCCATACCAACACTTTCTTAGGAATTTATTATTTGACAACGTACTGTAAATTCATTTTTCATTTTGGGACTGGGCATCCCTAATACCTTTGCCATACTCTCATGCAATGACAAGTGACTAAACACTCATCTTGAGAATAAGACATCTAGCATGGAAAAATATCAGCCACCCCCTATCGTTTCATGAGCGGTACGAGCACACAAAAAGGAAATTATTTTGAAAACTAGAGATGGCACATACAAATTTGCAGAATACCGCATATAGATAGGTACGGTGGACTCATATGGAAAACTGGTTTAAAGGGTTCTCGATGCATAAGTAGTATTCCTACTTAGTACAAGTGAAGGTTAGCAAAAGATTGAGAAGCGACCAACCAAGAAACGAAAAATCTCATAAGCGAGCATTAAGCATAACTAACACGCAATAATGCACCACAAGTAGGATGTAATTTCATTGCATAACTATTGACTTTCGTGCTTGCATAGGGAATCACAAACCTTGACGCCAATATTCTTACTAAAGCACAATTACTCAGCAACATGACTCGCATATCACTATCATCATATTTCAAAACTATTACAAAGAATAAAGTTTATTTGTCCAATGATCTTCATGAAAGTTTTTATTATACCCCTCTTGAATATCTATCACTTTGGGACTAATTTCATATATTGAATTGCTTCTAACAAGCTCAAAAAAATTTAAGTGAAGACCATGAGCATAAGTATTTCTTCAAAAATTTCAACTCTGAAAATTATCTAAGTGAAGCACAAGAGTAAATATCAAACTACTCCAAAAAGATATAAGTGAAGATCAAATGAGTAGTTAAGTAAATGGTAGCTATGTGAGGACTCTCTTTTATTTAAAAACTTTCAGATATAAGTATTTTATTAAAACAACAAGCAAAATAAAATAAAACAAAATTCTAAGAATAGCACACATCATGTGAAGAAGCAAAAACTTAGGCTCCACCGAGGCAAACCGATAGTTGTTGATGAAGAAAAGTGGGATGCCTACCGGGGCATGCCCAATCTTAGATGCTTGAGACTTCTTAGAATATTAACTTGGTATGCCTTGGCCATCCCCAAGCTTGAGCTCTTGTGTCTTCTTCGTTCTTCTCATAACACGGTTTCCCTAATTCTTAAAAACTTCATCCACACAAAACTCAACAAGAACTCGTAAGATACATTAGTATAAATCATTGCAATACCTTATCATTCTCTACTGTAGAAAATCAGTAAAATTATAACTTAACATTGCATACTAAATGCCTATGCATATTTAATAGTCCTATCCTCAAATAGAATCATCAAACAAGCAAACATATGCAAATAATGCAACGATAACAGCAATATGCCAAAACAGTACAATCTCTAAAGAATGCAAGAACATTCATACTTTTGTAACTCCAAAAATTCTAAAAATTTACCACACTGTAGAAAATTTATAATAGCTTAGTGTGCAAAAAGTTTCAACATTTTATCACATTCTGTCTTTTCTAGAGAATTTTCCCAACAACGATAAACTTTCTGTTTTCAAACAGCAACATGTAGACTTGCAAAATAAGCATAGTAAAGGCTAGCATTGCCACTTTTATTGAAATAAAAGATGAAAATATTTTTCTAAATAACAACAATCAAATCCTAGTAAAATAAAATGATGCACCAAGCAGAACTTATAGCATGTGACGAATGAAAATATAGCTCCAAGTGAGGTTACCGATAATGTTGAAGACTAAAGAGGGGATGCCTTCCGGGGCATCCGCAAGCTTAGTTGCTTGGATCTTCCTTTAATATCACCTTGGAGTGACTTGGGAATCACCAAGCCTACTGTCTTTTCACTCATTATTCTCCTCACATCGATATCCCACCCAAAACTTGAAAACTTCAATCACATAAAACTTAACGGAACTTCGTGAGATAGGTTAGTATGATAAAGACAAATCATTTACTTAGGTACTGTCAAAGACAGGATTAATAATTTTTATCACATGATTCCTAATATAACTTATAATTTCCACAATTTATATTGATCAATATAAGCCATAGAAACTAGGAAACAAGCAAACTATGCATTGAAAACAGAATCTGTCAAAAACAGAACAATTTGTAATGATCTGAATAACCATACTTCTGCTACTCCAAAAATTCTGAAAAATTAGGAAAACCTGGGAAATTTATATATAAATCTTGTGCAAAAAGGATCAGGATTTTATCACGCTTCTGTAAATAGTGAAAATCATTTTACTGGGTGCAAAAATTTCTGTTTTTCAGCAAGATCAAATCAACTATCACCATAGACCATCCCAAAGGTCTTACTTGGCACTTTATTGAAACAAAAGCTACAAAACATAATTACTACAGTAGCCTAATTATGTGAACACATAAAAACAATGGGGGTAAATGTTGGGTTTTTTTCCAAACAAGCGCTTTTCTTTAATGCCTTTTTAGCTAGGCATGATTATTTCAATGATGCTCGCATAAAAGTTAAGAATTGAAACATAACAAGAGCATCATCAAACACATGGCAAGCATATTTAAGCCTAACCCACTTCCTATGCATAGGGATTTTGCGAGCAAACAACTTATGGGAACAAGAATCAACTAGCATAGGAAGGCAAAACAAGCATAACTTCAAGATTTTCAACACTTAGAGAGGAAACTTGATATTATTCCAATTCCTACAAGCATAAGTTCCTCCCTCATAATAATTTCAGTAGCATCATGAATGAATTCAACAATATAACTATCATATAAAGAATTCTTTTCATGATCCACAAGCATAGAAATTTTATTACTCTCCACATAAGCAAATTTATTCTCATGAATAGTAGTGGGAGCAAATTCAACAAAATAACTATCATGTGATTGAAAAATTGAAATCATGATGACAACTTTCATGGTTATCATTATTATTTATAGCATACATGTCATCACCATAATCATCATAAATAGCAACTTTGTTCTCATCATAATCAATTGAAACGTCTTCCAAAATAGTGGATTCATCACTAAATTAAGCCATGACCTCTCCAAATCCACTCTTATCAATATAATCATCATAAATAGGAGGCATGCTTTCATTATAACAAATTTGCACATCAAATCTTGGGGGACTAGAAATATCATCGTCCTGAAACATAGCATCGCCAAGATTACGAATTCGCATATTGTTAGTATCATGGATATTCAAAGAGTTCATACCAACAACATTGCAATCATGCTCGTCAATCAAAGATTTTTGTCAAACATTTTATAGAATTCCTCTTCTATCGATTGAGCACAATTTTCCTTTCCATCATTTTCACGAAAGACATTATAAAGATGAATAATATGATGCAACCTCAATTCCATTTTTTGTAGTTTTCTTTTATAAACCAATCTAGTGATAAAACAAGATACTGAAAGACTCAATTGCAAGATCTAAAGATATACCTTCAAGCACTCGCCTCCTTGGCAACGGCTGTCGGCGGTCTGGGAACATGGCTACCCAGACTTGCCTGCCTGCGGCCCACGGCGTGGCTCCATTGATGTCCTGGTACCGGCCAGCTTCAGCATCAACAACTCAAGACCCTCTCGAGGGGCCAAGCCTCGCGAGGCGAACAATGCCAAGGCCTCCATGGAGAGCGGTCTCGTCAGGCTGGCTCCCGAGGAGCGGAGATATCTATGCAAGGCTGACCTCGTGAGGTCCGGATGACGTGAGCCGTGATGACAAAGGCCAGGCGGGCACCAGCGGCGCAGTGTACCAGTTTCCTCTGTGATGCCAAGGAGGCAAGCGCAGGTGCGGAGTCCCGAGGAATCAGCCAAAGGTTTTCATTCCGGTGCAACAAGACCAAGACCGCCAGGACAGAGGTCATCGCTGAGCCCACCGTGGCGTCACCACCAGCGGCTTTTGCACGCAAAGACTACTTTTGTCAGGATGGCATGTACTAGTTGTCTCCCTTCCCGCCTTGATTTGGGCAGAGGACCAAGGCCACTATAAATAGGACTTAGCCTCCACCATAGAGGGGGACGAATCATTCAGGTTGCCCTCACACCCACCAGCTCATCGAGCACAAGAACACTCCTCCTCCTGAGGTTGTTCTCCCACTGTACTACTTCATCTTCAGCCCCTGGAGGCCAATCCACCACAAAGCGGGAGTAGGATTTTACACCGCAAGGTGGCCCGAAGCTGGGAAAACTGTTGTGTCCCTTTTCCGTTCAGTTCATCAAGCTAGGCCGTGAGATTAGCGTGTAGGAAGGCTAGGGAGGAAGAGTTCTTCGCACGCACCCCAAAGTTTGAACCTCTCAAGGGTCTGCGGAACCTGAAATCCGACATTTGGCACGCTAGGCAGGGGTGCGTAGGAGCCTCTCTTCTTCCAGCCGGTCCACCACCGCCCTGCAATTTTCATGGCTGACGATCCGAGGGCTCACATCGAGCACTGCGCGGCTTGGCCCGCCTGGGCAGTGCCTTGCACCCAAGAAGATCTCCACTCCGCGCTCCTGGCGGCCTGCACGCCACCCAACACCATGGGACGTGGGGCGGCACGGGCCGACGCCGTCTGCCCTTGCACCGTGGTGTGCGCACGCCACCACACAATCTTCGGGCTACGCCAAAGGAAAGACATCACACACTCGCCGGGAGCAGGCGAACATGCGCGCCACGCTCATCGTGACACGAGAGCTGCTGCGTTGCAGATTGGTGGAAGGCGACCACAACGCCCTGCTGGAGCGGGTTATCGAGCTGCTTGATGCCGCCTGCAGGGGCGTGGCGCCTTTCTTCACTCTGCCCACACTGCAGATTGTGGCGGAGGCGCGTGCCGGACCCTGCTGCGCCCGTGCACCCCCTCCCGGAGCAACGGGGGGACTTGATGACATTAACATGGCCCGCAGTGCCGCCCATCCTACCTCGACTGTGCCTCCCCCGGGTGAGACAAACTTAGGTGGTCCCTCCTGAGGTCGTGCCGGGACACTGCCTCACGGACATCAGAGCCTGGCTCCGGGCCTGGTGGCCCGCAACGTAGGGCACCCAGGCGACGGCCATGGCGCAGCAATTTCATACGCGTACATGACCCCGTGATGGACCCGACGTACACGCCGTGGGAAGGCCCATGCCCGTTCCCCGAGCTAGGTTGGGTAGCAGGGGCACAAGAGACTAGAGCCTTCCAAGAGCCGCCCAAGAGCTTCATCGACCCCTTCAAGGACAACATCCACTTGGTACAACCAATATCTCTAGAGCATGATTATGGTAACCATGGACCACAGGTGAACCAGGCCACGACGGCGGCCAGAGACCCCAGGGCGATGGCAGTGCTCCAGGCGAACGGAGCATGCTAGGGGCTGCGTGGGAGGAGCCCGAAGCCAGGGCTTCCCCCGCGCCGCATGGAGCAAGGCGCTGCGCGGAGGTAGGTCCTCTGCCAGGGAAGGTGCCGGCGAGCCCTTCCCCTCGGCGGAGGGCCTGCGGTCGTCGAGGGCGCCACCAGCGTCCCCCTGCCCCTTGGTCTCGTCCTGGAAACCGGACGCCCCAACGGTGGTCATGGGAGGCGCAGGGCGGGGTCCTCGTCAGGCGACATGAAGCAAGGCACCGTGCCTTTGAAGGTCTCCGCTCGTGACACTCTCACGTAATAATGAGTGGGGCTCTACATTCCCAGAGTCCCCTAAGTGCCGCCCTTGGGCCTCACGGGGGCTCCCACCCACATCCAAGTGGAAAGACCATGCTCCATGTTGGCCGTCGACATTATCCCCCAATGACTATGCTCACGCCTAGTGAAAGCACTTTGCTCTGCGCTGGTGAGAAGACAAGAAGACTAGCTAGGTGCCGGACGCGGCCATTTGGTTTCTCCTTTCTTTCTGTAACTCATCTTGCCGCCTTTTGGAATGAGATTTGGAATTTCGTGTGTTTATCAAAGAAAAACGGGGGGAGATTTTCTTGTTTCGTTGTGATCTCTTGCTTTCTGGTTTCGTGTTTTGAGAGCAAGGCTCGCGCCTGCTACCCCTCCCCGCGAGCGGGCGCTGGGCTTGGCATGCGCGCGCCAGAGCATGCTTGGGCTGGCCCCAGAAATGCCAGGGCCCCCAGGGGGCTGGGGCGCAACCACCGCAGGATCATCGCGCGCACGCCTTGCCATGATCCTACAATTGGCTCCTCACGAGGCCCTCTCAGGGGGCCAGCAGGCCCCTCGAGAGACCTAAAACCTTGAGAGCCCCGGAGGGCTCGCCTCAGGAGGAAGGCACATCCGTGACCTTAGGACCCGGTCAAGACCTACTAAACCAAGATAAGTCGCTACAACAACCCCTCTTGGGAGCTCCCAAGCTCGCGATGGCACATTTCAAATCCTATTTTGGAAGACAGATCATCATTTCATACATTACAAGGGGCACACCCCTCTTTTTCCTCAAAAATGCTTTCACGCCCCATGGGGCTGTGCTCGAAGGTTTTTACATGCAGATCAAGGCAAAGAGGAATGCATGCCTAGCTGGATGCGCTGCTTCCGGCGCCGTCCTCGTCATCTTCGTCTGCGCCATCTCCAGCATTGTCTTTGTCATCGTCCTCTGCGTCACCTCCATCGGCCACAATCACGGCCGCATCGTCCATGGGGGCGAACTCTACGAGCAAGGTGTCCATGTTCTCATTCAACCAGTTCGCCAGGTTGTCCTGGATGACCCCGGGCACGGGTGCTATGGCGGCATCAAAGTCAAAATGGGGATCGAGGTTCAGGAGGTGACTGAAGAGGCGTGAGAACACGCACCCGAGAAGGTCCTGGCTTCTCTCCTCAACGAGGTCGCAAGCCCTCACGTCCCGGTCCTCCAGGCGGGTCACGACCTCAGTGAAGAAGCGAAGGTGGCTACTGTAGTCACCCTCATGCAGGTGAGGGGCGCTCTCCTCGCAGATGGTGCTCAAGGCTCGGCTGGCCCTCACCCTGAGGGCCTAGAGCATCGAAGCATGCTTGCGCTGTAGCGTCTGACGGTGGCACGCTTCATCCACATTCTTCTTCGCGAGGGACGCGGCGCCCTCGATCTGCTGCTGGAGTGAGAGCAAGTTGGCGCGTGTGGAGGCCAAGTCAGCCTGGGCATAGGCTTGAGCTGCCTTGGCGGCCCTCTCACGCTGCTCCGCCTTCTCCAGCTTTGTCCTAAGGGCGGCGATCCTGCCCTCAACCTCGGCTTCCATGTCACGGGATTTCCGCGGACACCTATGGGACCGAGTGGCCCCTTTATTTGTTCGGCAGGGGGACAACACGTTGCACAAAGAGCAGACCAGCGCGCGGCTGCGTGGCAGGGATCGCACACTCGATTTACCCAGGTTCGGGCCACCGCGAGGCGTAAAACCCTACTCCCGCTTTAGTGGATTGATGGAAGAATGGATGTGGTAGTGCGTAGTACACTTGCATGGAAATGTTTGCCTGCGGCTACAATGTGTATGTGGTGGTTTGGGGTTGTCAAATTTCCAACCTTCTAACCCCTCCCACATGTGCCATGGGCCTCCTTTTATAGATTAAGGGGTCACCACAGTGGCAAAGTGGTCATTATCCACTGATATGATAGTAAATAGTTCTATCATACCTAACTTTGCAGGCTGACATGGCGCATTAAATGCACCACTTAGTGTCACATCACTGGGCGACTGCCAAGGCCTACCGGGCTATCTCGCCAGCTCTGCTCCTGCTCTCTTGACACGTCGCAGGACGTGTGTCATCTGTAGGATTCTCTGTAGGAAATGACTGCCCTGTGGCGAATGGCAGCCACTTAATCATCTTGCGGCTTAACACCGCACTGATTGACAACGTGGGTCATGCTTGAGTGGTTGGTGAGGCGGTTCTGCCCCCGCGAGCCCCAGCAGGCTCTGTCGGGGAGCCTTGGTTGCTTTGCTTCTGGTGGTGGCCTCGCCCCTTGTCGGGCTTGCCTGCCCGGCAAGGGAGGCCCTTCTCTTGCCGATATCCTACTCCCTAGGCTCAGTCTTGGTTCTCCTGAGCTGCATGTTGGTTCTCCAAATCTCTTGGCCCTTCAATCACTGTCTTGAGCTAGTGCTTCAATCTTGATCTTGTGCCTGTGCATGGTTGGTTAACAGACCCAGGGTTTGTTGCACCGGCAGAAGCCCCCGGGCCTTCCCCGAACGTGCCGCTAAGCGTCGTCGGGCTAGGGCCTAATAAGTGCACAAGCAAGGTTGCTAAAGGGGTTGGCCCCTTGAATCTTCCGTTGCTGTTTTACCAGCCCTGATTCCGGGCCAGTTTCCCATTTTACCGCGTGTGTTGTGTGCAGCGTCGTGGAAGAACTTGGATCATGGCCCGCAGATTCTCCTCACACTAATATCATGGGGTGGAAACTACCACCCCACTCGCCCCCCGTTCCACATGCACCCCGCCATGTGTCCTACATGCATTGGGCGTGGTAGGTGGTGGATGCGGAGGACACGGGGGAGAGTGCCATGGCTGAAATCCGAGCGTCGACGGTTGGGGCAGAAGGGCGGCTTCGACCTCCAGAGTTATAGTGGGTGCAGAGAGGCTGTATTGGAGGAGAGGGGCGACCGTTTCCCATAGGAGGAACCAGCCCCCTGCCCCACCCTCCTATAAAGAGGGTCGGGGCAGTGTTCTCCTGCACACACTTCTCCCTCTCCTTCGTGATTCTTCTCATCTGGCCATGGCGCGAGGGCGAGGGCGTGATGGAATTCCGATGGCGGCGACGAGTGCTTCTTCTCGACAGCGCGCCCATCCTCCTTCGGACCCTGAGGCAGTGTGATCGTCCGCAAGGAGAGGAGGCAGGGGGCATGGTCGTGGTCACCGTGGTGCTTGAGGAGGAGGAGGAGGAAGGGGCGGTGCCCTGGTGGCGCCTCCGCCGGCGGCCCCACCTCTGATGGAAGGCCATGTCGGGGACCAACCTCGAGAGTTCATCATCAGGCTGTATAAGCCTTTGCGCAGCCGCCTTCGTATCCTAACCTTCTTTGCATGGGAGATGGAGCTCGAGCGTCCGCACGCCTTGAGGCTACACATGAGGGGCAATGGGGACGGAAACACGAGGTTTGATGTCAACTTCCCCACCCCTCATGTAATGTACCGCCGCCGTGGCTGGAAGACCTTCTCCTGTGCCCACAGCTTCTCGGAGGGGCACATTCTCCATTTCAAATTAATGGAGAGTTGCCTGCACTCCGTCAAGATCTTTGAGCGCTCGGGAGGTCACTTAGGGTGCTACGTGGAGAGCTCGACTGAGGACAAAAGCTCCTCCTCGAGCGAAAGCGACAAGGAGGACAGTGACGGCGATGACTCCGGCAACGGGCGGAGGAGCGACGACTCTGACTCCGGTTGATCGTCGCTTGCACCATCTTCATCACGTGGCAGCACCACCATCTGCATCTGCGCTCTCCCCCGGAAATGTGATTTGCCGAGGAGTTGAATGCATAGGTGTGGATGGTGCTGCTGGGCTCCTCCAACAGTCTTCCAGCTAGACCCTGGCAGGCTTCATCTTGGGTTGTAGCTCTGTTAGCCCTGCCTAGTCCTGCTGGCCCTGGTGACGGTGGTTGACGGGGGCCGCCTTCCCCCGTGCTCTTCATCGAGGCCTTCCCTTGCGCTTCTGTTCCCACCGGGTTACCTCAGCCCGTTGAGAGGGGGTTGGGCCTCCGCCAAGGCGCTCCTTTTGCCCTCCTTGCCCCCGACAGCCGCACCTAGGAATAGAGGGACAAGAAAGGGCATTATGGAGCACTTATCTTTTTTTAATCTTAAACTTGTAGGCAATTGCCAAATTTTAATTCAAATAATGTAAACTCTCGAGTCCATCTTTGTGTTCTGTAATGCTTGTACTTGTATTTGCATGTCAATGAAAGAGATAAACCTTGCCGATAACTCGTGCATGTATACATCCATGCAGAGGTGGAGTGCTTCTTTATTGTAGTTAAACGAGTTTTCCCGACAGGATATCCTGCCGGCACCCTTTTCATTTGCCGGAGAACCATATCTTCTAGGGAACATACCGAGGCGCCAACCCCCCGCTCACTCCCTTTCCGTCAAGGGCCACTGCCACCATCCAGGCCAAACCAAAGTTTGATCCAAGGATTGGAGGACCCTAGTTTCAAAAGAGCGGCGAGGTTTCTCTATGCATAAGTTATAGCTTATAGAACACTAATGGACAGGAGGTAAACTTATCTATTTGGCTTGCCGGGGACCATGGTGTCGTGCAATCTTCTCGTCCCTTGTCGGAGTCAAGTTCACGACAGGAACCTGCAACTCCATGTAGATGAGAATGAATGCAGGATGCAGTCCTATCTATATGCATATGCAAATTCTCATGAAATGTGTATGCAATGATCTGGATGTGCTTGTGCATGCATGCAATCTTAGTTGGGCCCCCCCTACATCGCTTCTTTATTTTATCTCGCACGAGGTCATCGCCCCGTCTTGTACAGGGGTTACATGCAACTTCATCAAGGCCATGTACAATGGGCGCCTTACAGGTAGAACTTACGAAGATGCTCAATATTCCATGAGTTCTACAACTGTGTGCCATCTCCGGTCTTCAGACGGACTGCGCCAAGTCTGGTGACTCGTACCACCTGGTAAGGGCCTTCCCACTTTGGTGATAACTTGTTTGTACCCTTGGCGGACTGAACGCGCCTAAGGACAAGGTCACCTTCCTCAAAACACCGGGCATGAACCCTGCAGCTATGATAGTGACGCAGGGCTTGTTGGTAGCGTGCAACACGTGTAGCAGCCCGGAGACGGTTCTCCTCAAGTAGCACCGCGTCGTCACGCCGGTGCTAATCTTGCGCTACTTCATCATAGGCAAGCACTCGAGGGGACCCATAAATGAGTTCCGTGGGGATATCTGCTTCTGCCCCGTAGACCAGGGAGAAGGGAGTCTACCCGGTAGCTCGGTTAGGTGTCATTCTGAGGGACCAGAGAACTACCGACAGCTCCTCGATCCACCGCCTGCCGTGCTTGTGCAGCGTATTTGTCTTGAGTCCACGTAGCACTTCAGCGTTCGCCCTCTCAGCTTGTCCATTGCTCCGGGGGTGTGCCACATAAGCGAATGAGATTTTGCATCCGAGGGTATGAACATATTGCATGAAGGCGTGGCTCGTGAACTGGGTGCCATTGTCTGTGATGATCCTTGTCGGAACTTCGAAATGACACACCAATTCTTTCAAGAACTTGATAGCTGACTGAGCAGTCACCTTTCTCATGGCAGTCACTTCCAACTACTTTGTAAACTTGTCTATGACAACGAACAAGAATTCAAAGCCCCTGATTGCTCGGGGGAATCGAGCCCCCAGACCGAAAATGGCCATGATAGCGGGATTGTCTGAAGGGCTTGGGCAGGCAGGTGTGTTCTCTTGGAATGGAACTGACATGCTTCACATTTCAAGACGAGCTAAACTACATCTTGGAGGGCTGTGGGCCAATAGAATCCTTGTCGGAATGCTTTCCCAACTAATGCCCTTGATCCAATGTGTGAGCCGCACATTCCTCTGAGAATCTCAGCCAGAAGTTCCTTTCCATCCTCCCGGCAAACACACTTCAATTTCACACCGTTGGGCCTCCTTCTATACAGAGTGTCATCAAGAAACTAATACATACTGGACCTCTGGGCTACTCTTTAAGCTTCATCATGATTGCCAGGGAGTTCTCAAGTTTGGAGGGCGGACAATGTGCCTCGCCCAAGTGGGAGCCTGAGGCTCGGCAATGAGGACTAGCGGCACCTCCTCGGCTGCGGGAGCACCAGCCTCGTTCGCTGGGTCCATAGGCCCGGCTGGAGGGGGTGGTCCGACAGGCTGTGAGGAGTTGTTTCCGGCAGGGTCTCTGCCGGGAGCGCATGGCTCTGCGGGAGAGGCTTATCGTAGTCCATCTTTCCCCTTTTCCGGGCCATTGTGGCTGGTGATATGGAGGGCTGAGAGAGATGGAGAACAAAAGTTCTTGGTTCCACAGGAAGCTTCTGCGCAGCACACTTTGATAGGTTATCAGCTATGCTGTTTTCCACACGGGGTACGTGCTCTGTTTGCAACCCGTCAAAGTGCTCCTCCAATCTCCTCACTTCCTCAATGTATGCTTCCATCAATGGGCTTTGGTAATCCTTGTTGACTTGTCTCACCATGAGCTGTGAGTCTCCTCTAATGATCAGCTTCTTAATTCCCAATTCTGTTGCAATCCTGAGCCCGGCAAGGAGCCCTTCATACTCTGTTGTATTGTTAGTGGCTTCTTCCCGAGTAAAGTGCATCTGGATGACTACTACCTCTTGAGTACTACGTTGGTATTCCCTTGAAGAGGAAAGGGTGATGCATTAAAGTAATGTAAGTAGCGTAAGAATAAAAATATAGCTCCAAGTAAAGTTACCGATAGACGAAGACGAAAGGGGGGATGCCTTCTGGGGCATCCCCAAGCTTAGGATTTTTGGTGTCCTTGAATTTTACCTTGGTGTGCTATGGGCATCCCCATGCTTAGGCTCTTGCCACTCCTTGTTCCATAATCCATCAAATCTTTACCCAAAACTTGAAAACTTCACAACACAAAACTTAAATAGAAATCTCGTGAGCTCCGTTAGCGAAAGAAAACAAAACACCACTTCAAGGTACTGTAGTGAACTCATTCTTGATTTGTATTGGTGTTAAACCTACTGTATTCCAACTTCTCAATGGTTTATAAACTCTTTTACTAGCCATAGATTCATCAAAGTAAGCAAACAACACACGAAAAACAGAATCTGTCAAAAACAGAACAGTCTGTAGTAATCTGTAGCTAACGCAAACTTCTGGAACCCCAAAAATTCTAAACTAAATTTCTGGACGTGAGGAATTTATCTATTAATCATATGCAAAAATAATTAACTAAATATCACAATCCAAATAAAAATGGCAGCAATTCTCGTGAGCGCTAAAGTTTCTGTTTTTTACAGCAAGATCAAAAAGACTTTCCCCAAGTCTTCCCAACGGTTCTACTAGGCACAAACACTAATTAAACACACAAAACACAACCAAAACAGAGGCTAGATAAATTATTTATTACTAAAAAGGAGCAAAAATCAAGGAATAAAAATAAAATTGGGTTGCCTCCCAACAAGCGCTATCGTTTAACGCCCCTAGCTAGGCATAAAAGCGAGGATAGATCTAGGTATTGCCATCTTTGGTAGGCAATCCATAAGTGGCTCTCATAATAGATTCATATGGTAATTTAACTTTATTTATAGGGAAGTGTTCCATGCCTTTCCTTAATGGAAATTGTAATTTAATATTCCCTTCCTTCATATCAATAATTGCACCAATCATTCTAAGGAAAGGTCTACCAAGAATAATAGGACATGAAGGATTGCAATCTATGTCAAGAACAATGAAATATATGGGCACATAGTTCCTATTTTCGACAATAAGAACATCATTAATTCTTCCCATAGGTTTCTTAATAGTGGAATCCGCAAGGTGCAAGTTTAAAGAACAATCATCAAATTCACGGAATCCTAGCAAATCACATGAAGTTTTCGGAATCGTGGAAACACTAGCACCCAAATCACACAAAGCATATCATTCATGATCTTTAATTTTAATTTTAATAATAGTTTCCCACACATCATAAAGTTTTTTAGGGATAGAAACTTCCAACACAAGTTTTTCTTCATAAAATTGCATCAAAGCATCAACGATATGTTTAGTAAAAGCTTTATTTTGACTATAAGCATGAGGAGAATTTAGCACGGATTGCAACAAGGAAATACAATCTATCAAAGATCAATTATCATAATTAAATTCCTTGAAATCCAAAATAGTGGGTTCATTGATATCTAAAGTTTTGACCTCTTCAATCCCACTTTTACCAATTTTTGCATCAAGATCTAAAAACTCCGAATTTTTGGAACGCCTTGTATGTAAAGGTGGATCATCTTAAGTCCCATCATTATCAAGATTCATATTGCAAAACAAAGATTTAATAGGAGACACATCAATAACTTTTAGATCTTCATCTTTATTTTCATAGAAACTAGAAGAACACGCTTTCACAAAGCAATCTTTCTTAGCACGCATCCTAGCAGTTCTTTCTTTGCACTCATCAATGGTAATTATCATGGCCTTGAGAGACTCATTGATATCATGCTTAGGTGGAATAGATCTAAGTTTCAAAGAATCAACATCAAGAGAAATTCTATCAACGTTCCTAGCCAACTCATCAATCTTAAGCAATTTTTCTTCAAGCAAAGCATTGAAATTCTTTTGCGAATTCATAAACTCCTTAACACTAGTCTCAAATTTAGAGGGCATCTTATTAAAATTTCCATAAGAATTGTTGTAGGAATTACCATAATTATTAGAGGAATTACTAGGAAACGGCCTAGAATTAAAATTACCTCTATACGCGTTGTTACCAAAATTGTTCCTACCAACAAAATTCACATCCATAGATTCATTATTATTCTCAATCAAAGTAGACAAAGACATATCATTAGGATCAGTAGGAGAACTCTTATTAGCAAACAATTTCATAAGTTCATTTATCTTTCCACTCAAAACATCAATCTCTTCAATTGCATGCACTTTTTTACTAGTAGATCTTTCAGTGTGTCATTGAGAATAATTAAGCATAATATTATCTAGGAGTTTGATAGCTTCTCCTAAAGTGATTTCCATAAAAGTGCCTCACGCGGCCGAATCTAAAAGATTTCTAGAAGCGAAATTCAATCCAGCATAAAAATTTTGTATAATCATCCATAAATTCAAACCATGTGTAGGGAAATTACGTATCATTAATTTCATCCTCTCCCAAGATTGTGCCACATGTTCATGATCAAGTTGCTTAAAATTCATAATATCGTTTCTAAGAGAGGTGATCTTAGCGGGAGGAAAATACTTAGAGATAAAAGCATCTTTGCATTTATTCCATGAATCAATACGATTTTTAGGCAAAGACGAAAACCATGCTTTAGGACGATCTCTAAGAGAAAACGGAAATAGCTTAAGTTTAACAATATCATCATCCACATCTTTCTTCTTTTGCATATCACACAAATCAACAAATTTGTTTAGATGGGTAGCGGCATCTTCACTAGGAAGGCCGACGAATTGATCTTTCATGACAAGATTCAACAAAGCAGCATTAATTTCACAAGATTCAGCATCGGTAAGAGGAGCAATCATAGTGCTAAGAAAATCATTGTTGTTGGTATTGGCAAAGTCACACAATTTAGTATTGTCTTGAGCCATCACGACAAGCAAGCAATCCAACACACGAGCAAACAAGAAGCAAGCGAAAAAGAGGCGAACGGAAAAAGAGAGGGCAAATAAAACTGCAAGGGTGAAGTGGGGGAGAGGAAAACAAGAGGCAAATGGCAACTAATGTAATGTGAGGGATAAGAGTTTGTGATGGGTACTTGGTATGTATTGACTTGACTTGGCGCGAATCTCCCCGGCAACGGTGCCAGAAATTGTTCTTGCTACCTCTTGAGCACTGCGTTGGTTTTCCCTTGAAGAGGAAAGGGTGATGCAGTAAAGTAGCGTAAGTATTTCCCTCAGTTTTTGATTACCAAGGTATCAATCCAGTAGGAGATCACGCTCGAGTCCCACGCACCTACACAAACAAATAAGAACCTCCCAACCAACGCGATAAAGGGGTTGTCAATCCCTTCACGGTCACTTATGAGAGTGAGATCTGATAGATATGATAAGATAATATTTTTGGTATTTTTATGATAAAGATAAATAAAGATGCAAAGTAAAATAAACGGCAATAGAAAGTGTTGGAAGATTAATATGATGGAAGATAGACCCGGGGGCCATAGGTTTCACTAGTGGCTTCTCTCAAGAGCATAAGTATTACAGTGGGTAAACGAATTACTGTCGAGCAATTGATAGAAAAGCGACTAATTATGAGAATATCTAGGTATGATCATGTATATAGGCATTACGTACGTGACAATTAGACCGAAACGATTCTGCATCTATTACTATTACTCCACATATTGATCGCTATCCAGCATGCATCTAGAGTATTAAGTTCATAAGAAGAGAGTAATGCTTTAAGTAAAATGACATGATGTAGAGGGATAAACTCATGCAATATGATATAAACCCCATCTTTTTATCCTCGATGGAAACAATACAATACGTGTTGTTTCCCTTTCTGTCACTGGGATCGAGCACCGCAAGATTGAACCCAAAGCTAAACACTTTATCAATCTAGTAGGCCAAACCAAACGATAATTCGAAGAGACTTGCAAAGATAAAAAAATCATACATAAAAGAATTCAGAGGAGACTCAAATCTTGTTCATAGATAAACTTGATCATAAACCCACAATTCACCGAATCTCGACAAACACACCGCAAAAGAAGATTACATCGAATAGATCTCCAAGAAGATAGAGGAAAACTTTGTATTGAGATTCAAAGAGAGAGAAGAAGCCATCTAGCTACTAGCTATGGACCCGAAGGTCTGAAGTAAACTACTCACACATCACCGGAGAGGCCATGGAGTTGATGTAGAGGCCCTCCGTGATCAATGCCCCCTTCGGTGGAGCTCCGAAAAAGGCCCCAAGATGGGATCTCTCGGGTACAAAAGGTTGCGGCGGTGGAATTAGGTTTTGGTGGTGCTCTAGGATGTTTGGGGGGTACATGGATATATATAGGAGGAAGAAGTACGTCGGTGGAGCAACGAGGGGCCCACGAGGGTGGAGGGTGCGCCTAGGGGGGTAGGCGCGCCCCCTGCCTCGTCGCCTCCTCGATTATTTCTTGACGCCCACTCCAAGTCTCCTGGATAACGTTCATTGAGAAAATCACATTCCCGAAGGTTTCATTCCGTTTGGACTCTGTTTGATATTCCTTTTTGGTGAAACTCTAAAATAGGCAAAAAAACAACAAATTGGGCTGGGCCTCCGGTTAGTAGGTTAGTCCCAAAAATGATATAAAGGTGTAAAATAAACCCCATTAACATCCAAAATAGATAATATAATAGCATGGAGCATCGAAAAATTATAGATACGTTTGAGACGTATCAATGACGTACCTCAAGTGCTCCCCGGATGGGGCAACAAGGAGCACGCCAGCCCCTGCACCTTGTAGGGAAAAAGCACCATCAAAATACATAATCCATTCTTGAGAGGATTCCTTGCTGGGGAGAACTGTCTCTGTCCTTTCCTCCTCAGGGGTTGACGTCCATTCTGCAATAAACTCTGCCAATGCCCTACCCTGAATAGTTGAAGCGCTCTCAGACTTCAAACCAATGCTGGATAACTCCAAAGCCCATTCCACTATTCTGCCAGTTGCCTCAGGGTTTCAGAGTATCCTTTGCAACGGGAAACGACTGACAACCGTGATCTCATGGGCTTGGAAGTAGTGGCGCAGTTTCCTTGAGGCCATAATGAGACCAAAGATCAACTTTTACATGCCAGAGTACCTCGATCTAGACCCCTGTAATAAGGAGCTGATGAAGTACACTGGGCACTAAACCACTTTCTTCCTTGCCGTGTCCTTGGGGTTGTTCTCGTTGCCATGCTCACTGTTGTCCTGATCCTTTTCTGACTTTGTCGCAATCTGGCCACTTTCTGCTTCGTCCACCTCTCGCTGTGCTACCAAAGATGCACTGACCACTTGATTGGTTACCGCCAAGTATAGCAACAATGGTTCTTGGGGTCTGGGTGCAACCAAGGTAGGCATAGACGATAGGTAGGCTTTCAATTCTTGAAGAGCTGCATCTGCTTCCCGGGTCCACTTCATAGCTGTTGCCTTCTTCAAAACCTTGAAGAACAGCAGGGCATGCTCGGCAGACTTGGAGATGAATCTGCTCAGTGCGGCAACGCATCCCGTCAAGTGCCTCACATCCTTAACTGTCCTTGGTGCTTGGATCTGCTCAATGGCCTTGTTCTTGTCAGGGTTGGCTTCGATCCCCTGGTGGGACACGAAGAACCCAAGTAGCTTGCTGGAGGGAACACCAAACACACATTTCTCCGGGTTAAGCTTCAGATTGATCTTGCGCAGATTGGCAAATGTCTCTTCCAAATCCTAGATAAGGGTGGCCTTATCCTTAGTTTTGACCACAGTATCATCCATATAGGCTTCTATATTTCTGTGCAATTGTGGCTCGAAACCAATCTGGATTGCCCTTGCAAAAGTGGACCCGACACTCTTTAATCCGAAAGACATGCAGACAAAACAATACGTACCACATGGAGTGATGAATGATGTCTTCTCTTCATCTTCTTTGGACGTGAAGGTCTGATGATATCCTGAGTATGCATCCAGAAAGGATAGCAAATCACATCCCAAAGAAGAATCCACGATCTGGTCAATGCGCGACAAGGGAAATGGGTCCTTCGGGCAAGATTTGTTGAGGTCTGTGTAGTCAATGCAAAGCCTCCACTTCCCATTAGCTTTCCAGACCATTATTGGATTTTCCAACCATGTAGGGTGCCGGACCCCTCTGACCAAACGAGATGCTTCCAACTTCTTGATCTCGTCGGCAATGAACTGCTGCCTCTCCAAGGCCTACTTCTGTACTTTCTGCTTGATGGGTCGGGCATGTGGGCAGACAACAAGGTGGTGCTCAATTACCTCCCTGGGAACACTGGGGATATCAGATGGTTGCCAAGCAAACACATAGATATTCACCCACAGGAAGGCAACGAGCACGCTTTCCTATTTGTCATCGAGGGTGGCGCTGATAGTGAAAGTACCATCAATGCCAGCCAGCCCTACCGGGACCTTCTTCACTTGGGGTGCATCAACCTTGGATCTCTTGTTGTTGGAACACTCCGGCACGTCATCAATGGGTGTCGTGCACTTGGAGGGGGTACGCTTCCCGGACTCTTTGTTGGATGTCCTACAGTCCCTCCTCTTTCCTTTGTCTTCCTTGGCGGGAACTGCTACCGCTGTAGCCTCTGCCGCACTGCATCCCGATACATCTTGTCCACACAGATAATTGCATCCTTCTCATCTGACGGGATAGTGAGGACTCCCAATGGCCCAGACATTTTCAGCGTGCTGTAAGCATAGTGGATGCTGCCATGAACTTGGCTAGGGCTGGTTGTCCAAGAATCTCATTGTATGGTAGGGGGAGATCAACCACATCAAACACAATCTTTTCGGTTTGAAAGTTCAGCTCTCCCCCAAACGTCACCGACAACGTGATCTTCCCCTTAGGATGACTCCTGCCAGGGTTAACTCCTTGAAACTTGCCGGGGGCATCTAGCTCTTCTTCTCCTATCGGAAGCTTGCTGATAACTGCTGGGGAAATTAGATTCAACCCGGCCCCGCCATCCACTAACATATTTGTGACCTTGAGGTGTGAATTGTTGGGGAAACCAACAATGGCAAGCACCCCACCTCCGTGGTGTGGCCAGGGTGATCCTCCTCATCAAAGATGATGGGTGTGCGGGATCACTTGAGCGGTTTCCGGGCCTCTGGCGTTGGTTCCACAACATTGACCTCTTTGTGCCCATCATTTGAGTTGGTGATGAGAGGTGTGCAAAGATGCACCTCCATCAATGCATAGGGCATCAGTGGCCTTCTAAAATTCCTGCTCACTAGTTTCCTCTTCATCCCCTTCATTACGCACATCCCCACAGATTTCCTTCTCTTGGCCCCTGGTGGGCTTTCCTTGGTTCCGAAAGGGTTTGCCGGGGCAATTTGCTTCACTGTCTCGGCCCTTACTGCCAGCAGCATTTCGACCTTTCTCCTTATAATGCTTATCGTATTCTTCTCCGTGTCTCTTGACAAGCTGCTCAACCTGATAACACTCCTCAAGGTCGTGGCCTTTGGTCTGATGGATCTTGCAGTACGACCCATCACCTTTCCCAATTTTTTTCGCGACAGCAGCCTGCCGGCAGGTAGTGCACGTGGCAGCTTCCTTGCCGGGGGACTCAGCCTTGGCTTTCTTGCTGGTACTTGGTGTGCCCGAACCTTCCACAGCCATCATTGCCTTATCTCTTGGCTTCTTACTACGCTTCTTGCCCTTCCTCGGACTGGTTGATTCATCCTCATCCTCTGAGTCAACATTAATGCAATCTTCCTCTCCGGGCAGCTTCCTTCCTTCTTCCATCCAGGCACATTTATCCACTAATGTATATAGTTCTTTCACAGTCTTGGGCAACTGCACATTCATTTTGGAACTAATGCGGCGGTTGCGCACATTGGACTGGACAGCTTCTATAATAGCTACTGGATGGATATTTGGAATATTTCTATGAACTCTACTGAATCCCTACAAATACTTACGGAGGGTTTCTCCTTCCTTCTTCCGGAGAAGCTACAGGTCGCTGGGCCTGCCAGGCTCTTGGTGGCCACCAGTGAAGGCACCGATGAACTCGTGGCACAGGTCCGCCCATGATGAAATGGAGTTCTCCGGCAGGTGCATCAGCCAAGACCTCACATTGGACTTGAGGGACAAAGGGAAGTAGTTGGCGAACACCTTCTCATCTCTTCCCCCGGCAGCCTGAACAACAATGGTGTAGATGCCCAGGAACTCTGCCGGGTTCAACCTTTCGTCGTACTTCTTAGGTATCTCTGGCTTGAACATGCGAACGGACGGCGAATGTACTTGCCGTAGCTCTCGTGTAAAGGCAAGGCAGCCAACCTCGAAGGGTAGGCACGCGCCAACACTGAGTGCGGGATCGTCGACGTTGAGGCCGTCGCACCCGTCGGCCTGGCAGGGATCGTTGCGGCACCGCTCGACGACGGCCTGAGCATCCTCCCATTGCCTGTCTTCCGGGGTTCGACGTTGGCTTGGACATGCTCGAGGGTCAGAAGAGGCAATAAGACGTCGTCAAGGCCCTAGTTCTGCTGCATCCTTGCCGGCTACCATGGCAGGACTGAACCATGGGGAGGGCCCCCTTTGTACGGCTATCGGCGCGGGCGTTGGCTGTTCCTTGGGGAGGTTGCAGTGGGCTAGCTCATTGTGAGCCCCCAGCTTTGGCAAAACCGATCAGGCTTTGGATGGTGGCATTCCACTCATCCATCTGCTCGGCTACTAGCGGGAACCTCAGTAACAACTGAGCTTGCACCATGGCCTCCGTGGCCGTGCTTGGCATGGATGTCAATGACGTTGACCGCATCGTCGCCCTGCTCTGGACGGTGCCAGTGGTGATGGTGATGGCACCGTGCCCACGCTGCGGTGGGGCGACCACCGGGGAAGCGGGGTCACGCAACAACGGTGCTTGAAGATCAGTGGCTCCGTTGAGCGCAGCGGCCTGGTTGGCTCGTCCCGGAGGAAGCACGCGCATCGCAGCTGCTCCCACGATGGGGGCAACCGGAGGGCGATGGCTCGCCCCGGACTGAACATCTTTGCTGCGGCTATGCTCGTCAGCGAGAGGAGGGGGTGCAGACGGAGTGATCCCCTCGCCCGCACCTTGCAGAGGCTGACCGTCGAGACGCTGCTGATGTTGTTCTCCTCCGATAGCTATGGCTCCTATGTCGGCCGCAGGGGAGGCGGTAGTGGTGCCTGTCGGTGTCAAAACCAGCCGATCTCGGGTAGGGGGTCCCGAACTGTGCGTCTGAGGATCATAGGTAACAGGAGGCAAGGAACACAATGTTTTCCCAGGTTCGGGCCCTCTTGATGGAGGTAATACCCTACTTCCTGCTTGATTGACTTTTGATGAGTATAGGGGTTACAAGAGTTGATATACTTCGAGATCGTAATGGCTAAACCCTAGATGTTTTGCCTATTTCATTATCATTGCCTCTACGGACTAAATCCTCTAGTTTATATAGACACTAGAGGGACCTAGGGTTGTACAGAGTTAGTTAACAGAGAAAGGAATCTTCAAATCCGAACGCCAAGCTTGCCATCCACGCAAAGGAGAGTCCCATCCGGACACGGCAGAAAGCCTTCTATCTCGTATCTTCACGGCCCATCAGTGTGGCCCATGTCGCATAACCCGACCATCTGAGGACCCCTTAATCTAGGACTCCCTCAGTAGCCCCTGAACTTGCCTTCAATGACGATGTAGTATCCGGTTTTTATGTGTTTGGATTTGCAAGGCGATTTCTCCATTATAATTCAGACTGACGACAGTTCGGCTCCATATTAAATATCATGTTGTGTGCCGCCGCGGCTCCAGCTTCCACGTGTCAGACGAATGCGAATGGTTCAGGTATATTTTACAAATAACCCCTCGACCATGCAAGGATGGATTCTATTTAAGGGGATTTGTATCTCAGATGCCATTCCACACCACGCAGAAATCCTTAGAACTCGCCACAGGAAATCGTCCAAACATGGCCGACACTCCTAGTTCCTCCTCACGCCCCTACGACCCTTAAAAGGTGACTGGGAAGCCTGCTCTATGTCACACCCCATCTGAATGAACTTCAGAGGTAGGGATATCTTCCTCTCGGGGATCTAGTCTTTGTTCGGGCTGGGTTAACCTCTCTTAATGGCGAAGCCCTGGCGGAAAATTTCCCCTATCCTTCTAAAGAGGAGTGGGTGTTCTTTGTTTCTTTCCTTCTGGGAGGCATATGATTCCCTATCCACCCTTTCCTCAGAGGTCTCCTGGAGTATTATGGCCTCCAACAGCACAATCTGACGCCAGGCTCCATCCTGGACATCGCGGGCTTTGTTGCTCTCTACGAGCTGTTCCTGGGCTGGGAGGCCCATTTCGAATTATGGCGGAAATTCTTCTGCCTCATTCCCCGCTCCCAAAAGGGATCTATATTCAAGGTAGGTGGCGCCGAAGTATGGCGTATAGTCGGGACAGAATACTTGTCCGGGACTCCGAAGAACGCATCCGAAGAAGGCATCCGAAGAGTGGCCCTCGTAATGGTTTTATATCGAGACGTCATTCTTCCGGACCCAATCCGGCGTGGCCTTCCCGAATTCTCCAGCACTCCTTTAAAGAAGTGCAGCAGCTAGCGTCCCTGAAGCCTCGAGGAAAGAGACAATGCGGAGGTCGAGAGGTTGGCAAGCAAAATCAGAGTACTTTCCAACTCCGGGCTATCAATAATTGAGGTAATGGAAATTTCAATAACACGAAGTGTTCAGCTGCTCCAATCCAGTGGTTTTCCTATGTGGCATTACAATGGGGAGGACAATGCATCCCGTTCTCTATGCCAGGGTCTGGACAAATTTGCCACCCTGGCCACTGTCCTAGCTGATCTTTTCAAAGGGGAGAAGGAAGACTTCACCCTCTTGAAGTGTCGGGAAGGTTTTTCCATGTACAACCCCATCGACTTGGTAAGTTTTTGACGATCGGCTTTACTAAATCCTTTTCCAGAGTTATGCTAGTTGAATCTAATCCGGCTGCTTCTAATAGGAATGGAGAAAGATCGTCGAGGGGATCTATAGCCCCGCTCCACAGCCAGAGGATCACAATCGAGATTTAGACCCCGGATATGAAGAAGATCCGGACATATTTATAGAGCTTAAGGAGGGAATTTTTTATCAGGCGAGCTATGATGGCACGAAAGTGGCTATTATAGCCGATTACCCCGGCCTTCTCCCCTCCTCCCATGTAAGTACCCAGGAGACGTCTCCTCTGTAAGAGTTTTTCCGTCGCACCTCACCCACCGCACTGTCTCATGCTCCGAAGGGGCGGCGCTCGTCTCGCTGAGCTATACCGAAGGTGTCTTCTAGGAAGGCGACACCTACGCAGGGTGAGTCCTTAAAAAGAAAGGACAATGGTGATACTACCGCGCTCCCACCTTCACCAAAGAGGTATAGTTCTCAATATGCACCCGATGTACATACCGAATTGTGACATTTTCTGTTGGCCATTTTGTAGGAAGAGCATACGTCAGACTACATATGGGGACCTCGCCAGCCGTGCATCGACCAATCTGGCCCCGCACCCTGCCTAAGGACTAGGGTTGATACGGGTAAAATGCCGGATTGTCATCTCCAAGAGGATTCAGATGATGTATCCGTCACTAATTCCGAGGTGGAGAGTGCGATGAATCATTGGCGGAGGAAAGAGGCCATGCGCGATCCTAGTTTTACCGTAGGGGCGTTCCATGCCCTAAACTCTGCAGATGCATATATCCGAGCTGCTCGAGATGGGCTTGCTGGAGCTAAACACCAACTTTCAAAGGATATGCGGGTAAGAGCTTTTTGTAGGTGCAGGACTCATGTGCCAGTAGCCCCCGAGACTTGAAACAGTTTGGCCCAAACTGATTTAAGGATCATTGTATTATCAGCTACTCGCAAAGAAAAATGACATGCTATCCAAGGAGCTTGAAGAATGTCGGACCAAGCTTACTGCTGTCACCGCCGAACAGGAGAAGTCCAAGAAGGCACCAAATGGTAAGGTTCATCACTATCTGGAAAAGTACGATTCTGCACCAACAATGTTTTTTTTCAAATATACACTATTTTGTTTACGGCTGCAGGATCGTCGGATCAGCTGGAGGACAAGCTGAAGGATGCGCAGGCGGATAAACAACATGCCGAATGGCAAGAAGCCGTTGGTCAACGTATACTGACACGGACCAGGGATGAGAAGAACACACTACAGGATGCCAACATCAGGCAAGCCGAGGAGCTGAAGGACGTAAGAGCCCAACTCTTGAAAGCCTTGAACGAGAACCGAAAGATGAAGGGCGGCATATTTAGTATGTCCCTGAACCTAACTTTCATAAGATCCCCTAATGGAATTTTTTTACGAGATTTTTGCCTGCAGATTTGTTAACTGGACGGCCCGAAGGAGAAGTGTCCGGATTCCAAGGTGACGTGCTGCGAGAGCTATCCAAGGTGCACGAGCGAGCTCAGAAAGCCATGAGGAATATAGTGAAGGCTTTATGGCCATCCAATTCTCCTCCAGGAATGATGGGGGAGCTCTGTAACGCCCACGATGCGGCTATATCTCCCACGTGTCGAGCCACGATTTAGAGGCATAACCGCATTGTGGTTTTGTCGCAAGAAGGGTCGTCTTCACACAATGCCATGTAATGAACAAGAAAGAGATAAATAGAGTTGGCTTACAATCGCCACATCAGACAATGATTAACTAATTCATACATCATCAGAGTACACTCATAGTCCGACTATGGACAACCAAATGAGAAGAAGATTACCCCAAATGCTAGATCCCCGATCGTCCCAACTGGGCACCACTAATGATCATTAGGAAAAGACACGTAGTAACGTCCAAGGTCCTCGTCAAACTCCCACTTGAGTTCAGTAGCATCACTTGCACTGGTATCATCGGTATCTACAACTATTTTGGTAGTATCTGTGAGTCACAAGGACTCAGCAATCTCAAAACCCGCAAGATCAAGACAAATTAAGCTTATGGGTAGGATAAGGTAATGAGGTGGAGTTGCAGCAAGTGCTAAGCAAATATGGTGGCTAACATACGCAAATAAGAGTAAGATGAGAAGCTACGCAACGGTTGAAAGGCTAGAAGTGATCAAGAAGTGATCCTGAACTACTTACGATTAGACATAACCCAAACCGTGTTCACTTCCCGGACTCCGCCGAAAAGAGACCACCACGACTACAAACACGGTTGATACATTTTAATTAAGTCAAGTGTCAAGTTCTGTACAACTAGATATTAACAAATTCCCATCTGCCACATAACCGCGGGCACGACTCTTGAAAGTTTGTACCCTGCAGGGGTGTCCCAACTTAGCCCATCACAAGCTCTCACGATCAATGAAGGATATTCCTTCGGCCGAAAAGACCCGATCAGTCTCGGAATCCCGGTTACAGGACATTTCGAATGGTAAATAAGACCATCAAGACCGCCCGATGTGCCGACAAATCCCGGTAGGAGTCACACTTATCTCGTTCTCAGGGCACACCAGGTGGGCCAGACGTCGGGTTAGCTGAGACCCTGGTTGCCCAGGGGGCACCGGACATCGTCCATGTTGGACCAACACTCGGAGGAACACTGACCCGAGGGGGGGGGGGGTTAAATAAAGATGACCCTCGTGTTTGCAACTCCCTAGGGAAAGGTTAGGTGGTTGTTAGGCAAATGTTAAAACCAAGGTTGGGCCTTGCTGGAGGAGTTTTATTCAAAGCGAACTGTCAAGGGGGTCCTATAACCCCAACCACGTAAGGAACGCAAAATCAAGGAACATAACACCAGTACGACGGTAACTAGGGCGGCAAGAGTGGAACAAAACACCGAGCAAAAGGCCAAGCCTTCCATCCTTTGCCAAGTATATAGATGCATTAATTAAAATAAGAGATAATGTGATATCCCAACATATCCATGTTCAACCATGGAACAACCTGCCAAGGCACCTGCAACTAGTAACGCTATAAGAGGGGCTGAGCAAAAGTGGTAACATAGCAAACAACGGTTTGCTAGGAAGGTGTGTTAGAGGCTTGACATCGCAACATGGGAGGAATGATAAAAAAGTGGTAGGTAGCATGCCATAGAGATAGAACAAACTACTAGCAAGCAAAGATAGAAGTGATATCAAGGGTAATGATCAAGCTCCTCGTTAGCGTACTCAACAGGTTCCTCGTTCATGAACTCGTCTCCCGGCTCTACCAAAGCTAGAACTCAAGGAACAGAACAACAATCAATCATGGTGCAGTGCACAAGCAACATGATGCAAGACATGGCATGGAATGCAAGATATGTTGTGCAATGCATATGGGTACTCCGAAAGGGAAAGGATGATCGAGGCATCAACTTGGCAAACCAAGTGTGCCGCTGGAAAGATGGGGTGATTTTGGTTGAAATCGATATAAGGATCACCGGAAACGGATGCACGGTTTGCAAATGACAAGCAAAACAAGAATGATGCAGAACTACGATTAACATCATCATAGTACTTAAGATGCAACATGAAACTATGCTACAACACTCCAACAAGACAACAAAGCACATGGCATTAAAGTAAAGGTGAAGCTCTACAAATCATGAACACTGAGCTCCTGCTAGAACTCACTAGAAAAAGCTAAAAATAGCATGACCAAAATGCAAATTATAATAGATTCACAGACTTAGAGAAAATACTAAACATGTCAAAACAACATCAGGTAGCAAGGTTTAGAGCTAGCAAACAACATGCTAAAGGAACATATCATGGGAAGCAAAGGCATGAAATTCTAGTACTAAAGACATAGAACAAAACTACCTTACTGAACTTTAACCAAAGATGCATGGAAAATATGGTAGCACCCATGCAAACATGACAAGTTATATGATCAGTTTGAGACAGAAGAAAAACAGAGCATGGCAGGAACAGATTCATGATAGCAACTTTGCAAGCTCATGCCACTCACCACAAAGAATTTCATGGCATCACAAGGTGACCAATAGTAAGTAGACATATTCACGAAGCTAAACATGGCAAGATCAAGTTCATAGGGTACATGTATCACTAGCAACACTCATGGCAAAGTTGAACTTCATGTTGACAATCTGCCAGGAATAGTATTTAGCAAACGTAAAGCATGGAAATGACATGCTATACTACTCCATAATTACAACTAGAGGCAGGAATGGATGGATCAATACCACATCTTCAAAACACTCTTACTGAACTACCGCAGAATGTGCATGGATCTACTGGTAGCAACAAGTTCACATAGCATCAAAATGTAATAGGAATTGACTTAGCAAAATAACTAAGTGTCTGAAATCAGCAACATCATGAAGCCTAATTTGCATGCTTGTGCTAGTCACCACATAGATCATAAAATATAAGAGTTCCACCACTTTAAAGATGGCATGGAGATGCTCCAAAAACATATAGATATCATGCTCATAGAATGCACACACACAATGCAACGAAAATGACAAATCAGCAAGTTATGTTAAATTCTAGCAGACAACATCATAGCACTTTTTCAACAAAGATTAGGGCATCAATATGGACAATAACATTCATGAAAACGACACTAACATGAAGAGCATCACGAGACGAACATTTTGATATATCATGCATGCAAAACGGAGTTATGAACATGGAGATATGGCCTGATGAACATGGCAACAAAATGTTAGAATTTCAGGACTTAGACAAAATCGAGAGGTTCAACCTCAGATCTAGGGTTTCGGCACGGATCACGAGGTTCATCGGGGTCTCGCCGGAGAAGCTCTCCGGAGTTGAGGGAGAGGTGGCCGGAGTTGTCGGGGCAGCGGATCCGGCCGGAGCTCGTGGAGGTCGGGGTCATTGGAGTTGGAGGTCACCGGATCCGGTGGTGTCATGGCAGTGCAGGGCTGGCGACGAGCTCGGCGGCTACGGGGCGGTGGAGGCGGCGCCCGGCGAGCGGAGGAGGCGGCAGGGACGGGCGCCGGTGTTGTGCGGCGGAGGAGCTAGGCGGCGGCGCGGCAAAGTCGCGGTGGCGGCGGCGGGCGTTGACCCGGGCGGCGGGAGGCGCGGGCTGCGGTGAATGGCGGTGCCGGGCCGGGAGGGCCGCGGTCGGGCCCCCGCGGGCCCGCACGGGTGGCGGCCAAGTGGGGCATGGGCGCGGGCAACGTGGCGCGTAACGATAGGTTCGGGCAGCGGCGGCGCTGAGGTGGCGGCATGGGATTGGTGGAGACGTGGCCGGGGGACGTGTCCGTCGCGGGCGGACGCGTCCGGCGGCATGGTGGAGAAGGGGCTAGGGTTTGGACCCGTGATTTGGACGGGGAAGGCATATTTATAGGTAGGGGGAGCTAGAAGAGTCCAAATGAGGTGCGGTTTTCGCACACACGATCGTGATCCAATGGTGGAGAGCATGGAGGGGTTTAGATGGATTAGTGGGCTGCTTTGGAGGCGTGTTGGGCTGCAACAAGAGAGGGGCTTTTACGGTTACCCGGTTAACCGTTGGGGCATCAAACGACCTCCAAATGGAATGAAAGTTGGCAGGCGGCCTACCGGTGATGTACCAAGGCCACTCGGCAAATCTCGACCCATTCCGAGAACGTTTTTCTCCCGGTCACGAAACAAGATTTGAGGGGTGCAACGGGTGCATGTGGGAGTGTCGGATTGTGAAACGGACAACGGGGAAAATGACCGGACGTATGAGACGAACACGAATGCCAATGAGATGCACATGATGACATGAGATGAGATGCATGACATGAAAAAAATGCAAAATGAAAGACAAAAAATCCAACCACGAAGGGAATATCATATCACATCGCTGGCAATGGCAAGAGTTGGAGTTACAAATTTGGGAAGTTACATCCGAGGTGTTACAACACTCCACCACTACAAGAGGATCTCGTCTCAAGATCTAGGACTGAAAGAACTCCAGATATTTGGAACGGAGGTGATCCTCGCGTTCCCAGGTGGATTTTTGGTCAGAATGGTGTGACCACTTAACTTTCAGAAATTTGATTGACTTGTTGCGAGTTTTGCGCTCAGTTTCTTCAAGAATGGCAAAGGATGCTCATGATCAGACAAATCTTCTTGGAGATCAATCTCTTCAAAGTTGATAGTGCGCTCGGGGGTCTTGAAGCACTTGCGAAGCTGTGACAGGTGAAACACACCGGGCACATTTGCGAAGTTGGACGGAAGCTCGAGTTGATAGGCGAGGTCGCCTCTTTTGCCAATGATCTTGAGAGGACCCACATATCTAGGGGAAAGCTTCCCTTTGATACCTAAGCATCCAGTGCCTTTCATTGGAGAGACGCGGAGGTAGACATGGTCTTCGATATCGAAAGCCAAGTCACGGTGCTTGCTATCATAATAACTCTTTTGACACGATTACGCGGCTCTGAGATTTTCACAGATGACTTTACACATTTCTTCAGCTTCGATGATCAAGTCGTTGCTAAGAAGTTGGCGTTCACCAGTCTCGGACCAGTTAAGAGGAGTACGACACTTTCTGCCATATAGAATTTTGAATGGGGCTTTGCCCGAACTTGCTTGGAAGCTGTTGTTGTGGGAGAACTCAGCATATGGGAGACAATCTTCCCACATCATACCGAAAGAGATGACACAAGCCCTGAGCATGTCTTCGAGGATTTGATTGACTCCCTCGACTTGCCCACTTGTTTGAGGATGGAAAGCTGTGTTGAAGCGAATGTTGGTGCCCATGGCCTTCTGGAAGGAGTCCCAGAACATAGAAGTGAAAATGCTTCCGCGGTCCGAAGAGATCAATTGCGGAATACCGTGCAAGGAGACAATTCTGGAGGTGTATAGCTGTGCCAACTGAGCTGCCGTGATCGGTTCTTTGATTGGAAGGAAATGAGCCACTTTTGTAAGCTTGTCAATGACAACGAAAATGGCATGATTCCCACGCTTGGACTTGGGGAATCCAGTGACAAAGTCCATTTCGATATGATCAAACTTCCATTCTGGATTAGCAAGAGGCTAGAGGAGACCAGCTGTTCATTGGTGTTATGCTTTCACCCTTCGATAGACATCACATTCATTCACGAATTGAGCAATTTCTCGCTTCATTCGAGTCCGCCAATACGACTGCTTGAGGTCATGGTACATCTTCGAACTACCTGGATGAATGGAAAGGAGAGAATTTTGTGCTTCTTTCATTATGACCTTCCTTAGATCACGTTTAGGAACCACAATCCGGTCCTCGAAGAATAAGGTGTCCTTGTCATCAATGCGATAGCACTTGTATTTGGGTAGGCCCTTGGAAATACCATGTTTCACCTTCTTCACCATGGTATCAAGGAGTTGTGCCTCACGAATTTGGTCTTCCAAAGTTGGAGTGACTTGAAGGTTGGCAAGAAAACCTTGAGGAACAACTTGGAGGTTGAGCTTGCGGAAAGCTTCACAAAGATCTGGTTGGAATGGCTTGAGAATTAAGATGTTGCAATAAGCCTTCCGGCTCAAAGCATCTGCAATCACATTGGCCTTGCCTGGTGTATATTCAACGCTTGGATTGTACTCTTGAATCATTTCGACCCAACGAGTTTGCCTGAGGTTGAGGTTGGGTTGAGTGAAGATATATTTGAGGCTCTTGTGATCGGTGAAAATGTCCACTTGCCTTCCCAACAAGAGATGTCTCCATGTTGTTAATGCATGGACCACTGCCGCCAACTCAAGATCGTGAGTGGGGTAGTTCCTTTCGTTGGGCTTCAACTGACGACAGGTATAAGCCACAACTTTCTTCTCTTGCATTAACACGACACCTAGACCTTGCAATGAGGCATCACAGAAAACTTCGAATGGCTTGGATTCATCAGGAGGAGTTAAGACAGGAGCTGAGACGAGCTTCTCTTTGAGAGTGTTGAAAGCAACGTCACACTTAGGAGTCCAGACATACTTAACATGCTTCTGGAGGGGGTTGGAAAGAGGCTTTGCAATCTTTGAGAAATTCTCAACGAATCTTCGGCAATAGCTTGCAAGCCCAAGGAAACTACAGAGCTGCTTGACATTCTGAGGAGGCTCCCAATTCACAATTGTAGAAACCTTCACTGGATTAACAGCAATGCCTTTGGCGGAGATGATGTGACCAAGGTAAATAGCTTCATCAAGCCAAAAATCACATTTGGAAAACTTCACATAGAATTGATACTGTCTGAGCTTGTCGAGCACCAAGATATCATCGAGATACACCAGGACGAATTCATTTGTGTAGGGGTTGAAGATGAAGTTCATCATACGAGAGAATGTTGGAGGAGCATTGACAAGGCTGAAAGACATGACAGTATATTCATAAGAACCAAAGCTTGCTCTGAATGCTGTCTCAGGGATATCTTGTTCACGAATGCGAATCTGATGATAAACCATGCGGAGGTCAAGCTTGGAGAACACCTTTGCACCTTTAAGTTGCTCGAATAACTCATTGATGTTGGGGAGTGGGTACTTGTTCGTGATTGTCTTCTTGTGCAATGGACGGTAATCAACGCAAAGTCGGTCCGTGCCATCCTTCTTCTGGACAAAAAGAACACCACAACTCCACGGAGATGAACTCGGTCTGATCAGACCCAAACGCTCTTGTTCATCGACCTGTTTCTTCAATTCCTTCATCTCCTTTGGTCCAAGCTTGTATGGACGCTTGCAAACGGGTTTAGTGCTAGGCTCAAGATCGAGAACGAACTCAACTGGCAGGTGAGGAGGCATACCCAGAAGCTCTTCTGGAAAGACGTCTTGGTACTCACAAACGACTGGCATATGGGAAATTGCATCTAACTCGCCCTTCTCATTGAACGAAAATGTAACATCCCAAATTTTCAATCTGGAATGTTATACATAGGTCGTTCATGCATATCATATTTTATCGCATTTCATTTCGCGAATCCTCGAAATTCTAAGCAACTCAAGGACCCACAGAGAGAGTTGGGAATTTCGTTATTTTAATATTTGAGTTTTCTCAAATTTTGAAAAGAGGATCATTTGGTTTTAATTATCATTCCTCTCCGAAAATATTTCTAATTAAAATATATGAGAGGAGATAATATGACTTCTCCAAAATAAATGAAATATTAGAGGAAAAATATTAAAATCAAATAAGTGATTTTATTTGGATTTTTGTTGCAATTTTTTTTGAATTAGGAAAAATATGCGTTTTCAAAATTGCATTAGAGGCGTAAGTAAATGTTCACTTTGTCTGCAATATTATTAGAGGGTCGTGAAAATTTATTTCAGGATTTTTGGAGTCCGTTTAGTATTTCTTTCGTTAGTTTTTCTGCGCCAGGATTTAAAAAAAGAAAAAAAGTCACCGACCTACCGGGCCATACCCGAGCCAGAGACCTCCGGCCAGGGGCTTTATAAGTCGCAGCCCGCGACCCCCCGAGGCCCAACTCGTGCCGCCGCCCGCCAAACCCTAGCCACCCGCGCCGCCACCCGCCGTCGCCGGATCCGCCGCCGCCGTCGTCGGATCTCGCCGGAGGTATAACCGCCGCCGCTGCCGGTTTTCGCGAGAAAACCGTTTGGTTTCTTAGAAACCCTAGTTTCGTTTTGTTTAGATCGGTTCGTGTTTTTCCGGTTTGGTTAAATAGCAGACGTTCGTCCGTATGTTCATTTTAATGAACACCGTTCGTCAGTTAGCCGCAGCCGGCGAACGTTTGTTCGTTAGCCTGTTTGTCTTGTTTTATTTTCCAGTGTTTTTCCACGATTATTCTCAACCACGATTTCTGCCCTAATCTTTGTTTTAGTTTATCTTTTCGATTGTTTATCGAAATCAGGTGAAACAAGCGTATAGATCTTTGTCTCTAAGCCCTCTTTCTTCTTAACCAACTTGAACAAGATTTTGGTACTGTATAGTTTGACTTTAGTCCAGATTAGTAATCGGATCTTGTTTCTTTCGTAGTTTGAGTTTCGTTGCTCCATTTGATTTGATTCTTTTTGCAAACTGGAGTTCTTCAGTTGAACTTTCTGGTTAGATCTTCTTATTTGAGTTTTCCCCTTGTATCTTTGTTTGATTGCTTATGTATGTTATTGTTTGTTCGTGATAGAATACCCCGAGTGCAAAGCGTGCTACTATGAGTCACTAGGTTTTGCAGATCGACAGCAAGGCAAGTAACACAGTGATAATACCCCTTTATTTACCTAGTTTTATGCATTAGTTTGAACCCTCACACATTGCATGAGTAGGATCTCTTAACATGTGAGTTTGGGAAGTAGTTGATGAGGTAGAACCTATTGCTCTATTTATTATCAAACCTTGGGAGTTACTACTATGTTATGCTTATTGCCATGCTGTGCTCGTAGACGTGGATTGGGTTTGAGAGTATCCATGGTAGATGTGAGATTGTTAATTAATGGTTCAACTTAAGGTGGCAACCTGAATACACATCTGGGTGGATTGCTTGTGGGCACCTGGGGTTATACTAGTGTTGTCCTAGGAGATCGCGGGGGTATACCATGTGCAGCCACAAGCTATTATGGGCTCTAGTATAGTGGAGTAAGTTGCATGGCCTCTTCCAGTGGTAGACTAGCAGATGTAGGGGATGTAGGTTGGTACGGTCTACCCGGGGTTAGAGTTAATGCTTCTGAAAAATTGTGTCTCGATCATCCGTTCCTCAAACACCATGTAGTGCGAGAAATCCAACGGAGGAGATCGAGTCTTGTGGGGAAAAGTGCGCAAACCTCTATAGAGTGTACAAACTAATCATGCTTAGCCGTGTCCCCGGTTATGGACATCTTGAGTATCTAGTTCTTGGATTATCATATGGATCTCATCACTTTAACTTAATTTGTTGGGTTGATTATTACTTTTAATTGGGATTGAGATAGGGGTACCATTCTCAATGTTGTTTCAACTACCATGATAGTTAAAAAATATATTCCTTTGTTGTAGGGAAAAATTGGCTTTTCGCAAAAACATTGTAACCATAGAGCCTCCACCAGCCATATATGCATGTAGTGATAGCATTTATTTGTTCATTGCTCTATTGTGTTACATTGCTAGCATATTCCATGTGCTGACCCGTTTTCGTGCTGCAACGTATCATGTTGCAGACATTTCAGACAACGAGTAAGGTGCCATACGTCGGTTGTCGTGCACTCAGCTATGCCGTTGGAGTTGATGGACTCACTTTGTCTTCCAAGTATTCCACTATTATCTTAAATAGATGGTCTTAAGCCACATTTATTGTAATAAGTTCTCTTTTGAGACATTCGATGTAGTAAGTGTGTGATTGCTACTCTGTTATAAATCCTTCGAGTACTGTGTGTGTCAGCATTACCGATCCAGGGATGACACTGAAGCACAGAGACTTGAGCGTCTGAGGTTGGGTCGCTACAAGATGGTATCAGAGCACACGCTGAATGTATGACACGACCACTAAGATGAGCTATAGATCACTCTTCTCTACTCATTTCTGACCCCTCTCCATTTTCTACTCTTTAGGATGGCGGACTCAAGGAACAAGTTTACACAGTCGGATGAAGACACCCCGTTTGGACGACACTTGAAGGAAATCACTAGGTACCTGAACATCGGAATACCAAGCTTCATCGGGACCTACACCGCCACACTGCCAGAAGAGGAACATTGGATGATTCGAGTTCAAGTACCAGGAAGGACATTCCGCCAGTCACTGAGCCCATAGAGTTTTCCTTTGATGCACCAACCTAGAGTCTAGGAAAGAGCATGGCAGCCCACATCGCCATGGGATGCATCGGCGAAGTTTATCACAAGGAGCTTAAGGACACTATCTACCAGATATGTGGGCGCCGAGATGAGCAATGGGAGATGATCAGCACCAGGAAGGACAGGTCCATTGCAACATTCATCCAGGAGTTAAACCATCACATACGTCGCCAGGAGAACCAGATGTTCGCAAGCATGATAGATTTGAAGAAGGCGATGACCAGGATCACAGAGCTAGAAGAGGAACTCAAGTCTACACGCGATGGATATGAGGAGGAAATGACGATACATGTGGAGATGAATGACGACCTGACGAGGAAGCTAGGAGTTTTTATGGGAGACCCCGCACCAGGAGGAGAAGATGATGAACCCAAGGAGATTCGTTTTGAAGACTACATCATCATTGACGACACCGACTCCGACCTCGATGGTAGTGATGATGATTATGAAGACGAAGCTGGAGCGGATATCATGGAGTCTTCCACGGATCAAAATTTCTAGTAGACTACCATATGGTCAGTAGTGTTTCCCCATGTATATAGAATAGTCCGAGCACTACAGCGATAGCTAGATCGATTGTATGCCCTTGCTTGATTGATTGAGTGATATGATATGATTGTGTTTGTCTCATGTGCATATGGGTAGTGCTTTCTCCTTAGACCTCATTCTATTCTGATATCTCCCCCTTAAACCCATCAGATGCCTCCGAGACGTGACCCCGGATTTGTCTTCCCACCGGAGTTCACTCAGTTGATCCAGCAGCAGAATGCCTTGATGCAGTTGTTAGTTCAGAACCAAGGCAACAACAACAATAACAATAACAATAACAACAACAACAACAACAACAACAACCCACCGCCACCACCTCCAGTTGACAACTTAGCCCGTTTTCTAAGGTTACAACCGCCGGTGTTTTCCAGTAGCACTGAGCCCATAGTTGCGGATGACTGGCTACGTATGATTGGAAGGGAGTTAACCACTGCCGGTTGCACAGATGCTGAGAAGGTGCGTTTTGCCGCACACCAATTGGATGGACCCGTAGCCGCATGGTGGGAAAATTACACGGCCACTTTTCCCATAGTCAATGTTACTTGGGAGAAGTTTCAGCAAGCTTTCTGCACATCCCACATCTCAACTGGAGCTATGAGCATGAGGAAGCGTGAGTTTCGCAACTTACGCCAGGGGGAATCGTACTGTAGCCCAGTACATGGAGGAGTTTAGTATGTTATCTCGTTATGCCCCAGATGATGTCGCCACGGATGCCACTGTCGGCGTTCTGGGAACTGGGGTCCGCAAACTTGCCTTCCTGTGGCCCACGGCTTGGCTCTGCGAGCGGGCCCGTACGGCCCGTCTTCACTAGCAAGGACTCAAGACCCTCGCAAGGGGACAAGCCTCGTGAGGCGGACGACACAAGACCTCCTCAGGAGAGGCCTCACCAGGCTGGCTCGCAAGGGGCGGAGAGATCAAGGCCAGGCAAACCTCACGAGGTTCCGATGACGTGAGCCATGACGATCGAGACCAGGCGGGCGTCAGGCGGGCACCAGGCTGGCGCCAGCGCTCATAGTGTCCTTGTTTCCTGTTTTGTGCTAAGGAAGCAGGCGCAGGCGCGGAGTACCGAGGCATCAAGAAAAGGTTTCCATATCAGTGCAATGAGACCAAGACCAGCAGGACGGCAAGTGGAGGTCACCGTGGAGCCCAAGACGGCGTCACCACCAGAGCCTTTTGCAGGCGAAGACTGCTTTTGTCAGGATAAGCTGTAATCGCTGTCCCCTTTCGAATTGGCCGTTGTTGGCTCCCTTCCCGCTCAATATTTGGGGAGAGGACCAGGGCCTCTATAAAAAAGGACTAGCCACCACCGTAGCTATAGAGGGGGGACAAATCGGAGAGAGGGGAGACGGATGGGTGAGATCGATAGATAGATCGGTTGGACCAAGAGGGACCAGGACAACCACAAGTTCACCAAGCACAAGAACACCTCTCCTCAGGAGGCTGTTCTTCCCCTTGTACTATTCATCCTCAGCCCGAGAGGCAATCCACCACACCACACACTGGAGTAGGGTATTACACCACAACGGTGGCCCGAACCAGTATAAATCTTATGTCCTTTGTATTGTGTGTTCGTCGAGTTAGCCCGTAATATCTTAGAAAAGCTAGGACGTCGGTTGGTAGGGGGAGATCTTGGCGCGCACCCCAGTGTTCGAACCTTGAGGGTTTTGCCAGAACCCGTGACCCGACAGCCACGAAGCAGGAGAAGTTTATGGAAGGGTTGGATGATGAGATGAGCATGCAGTTAATGGTGGCAACATTCAACAACTACCAGGAGATGGTAGATAGGGCTCTTATGATTGTAGGGAAGCAGTAGCAGATTGAGAGCCGCAAGAGGAAGTATGGACAAGGGAAGTACAATGCAGGAGCATCGCAGAAGCCTCGTTTTACCCTCAACTTGGGAGGATACACCCATACTCATGGAGGCCACACTCATAATGGAGGAAGTTCTCATAACCACAATGTCCCAAAGAATGAGAATGGGAATGGAGCGAGCAGCAATTAGAACCACTCTAACCCAGCCACACCCGCCAAGAAGGACCAGAGTCATGTTACCTGTTTCAAGTGCGGGAAGACTGGGCACTACGCTAATTATTGTCCAGAGTTGAAGAATGGCAACGGTAATGGAAGCTCGGGGAAGAGGCCCAACCCTTTCAACAGGGGACAAGTGAACCACGTGAACATGGAGGAGGTTGAAGAGTAGCCAGATGCGGTTATCGGTAAGTTTTTGGTTAAGTCATTTACCGCTCTCATTATTTTTGATACTAGTACATCACATTCATACATTTCAGGGGATTTGTGGACAAGTTTAAGTTACTCGCCTTAGCCCTTAGGACACCCTTGCTAGTGAGCTCACCAGGTGCAGAGTATATGGCTAGCCGATGATGCGACCGGATACCCTTAACCATTGGCAGCCATGTTTTCCCCTCATACCTAATAATTTTGGAATCCCAAGGATTAGATGTGATACTGGGGATGGATTGGTTATCGAAGTATGGAGGAAACATTGATTGCGCTAGTAGGTCAATCTACTCACCACCCCAGAGGGAAAAAGGATTAAGTATGTATCCAGGCATACTCCTAAGAGTACTCACGTAAATTCTCTCATGGGAGTTGTTCAGGAAGAAGTGCCTGTAGTGAAAGGTTACCCGGATGTATTTCTAGAGGAATTACCAAGCATGCCGCCAGATCGTGATATTGAGTTTTTGATAGAGTTGTTGCCAGGAACCGGACCGATATCGAAGAGACCATACCGGATGCCTGCAAATGATTTGGAGGAGATTAAGAAGCAAATCAAGGAGTTATTGGAGAAAGGTTACATTCGACGAAGTTCGTCACCATGGGGAGCCCCAGTGCTCTTGGTTGAGAAGAAAGATAAATCTCTGAGGATGGTTGTTGATTATCGCGCATTGAATCAAATGACGATCAAGAACAAGTACCCACTGCCGATGATCAATGATTTGTTTGATCTATTGCAAGGAGCTAAAGTGTTTTCAAAGATCGATCTTCGATCAGGATACCACCAGCTGAAGATTCGAGAAAAGCATATACCTAAGACAGCTTTCCACACAAGGTATGGGCTATATGAGTATACGGTTATGTCATTTGGATTGACTAATGCCCCTGCCTATTTCATGAGTATGATGAACAAAGTGTTCATGGAATTCTTAGATAAGTTTGTTGTGGTGTTTATTGATGATATTCTGGTATACTCGAAGAATGAAGAGGAACACAAGGAGCATTTGTGTTTAGTTCTTGAGAAGCTCAGGGAACATCAGTTGTATGCCTTCTTCAGCAAGTGTGAATTTTTGCTGGAAGAAGTTGGATTCCTTGGACATGTTATATCAGGAGAATGTATAGCAGTAGACCCCACCAAGGTTAAGTCAGTCACTAAGTGGTTGGCACCCACCTCAGTTGGAGAGATCCGCAGTTTTCTAGGACTCACGGGATGTAACGCCCCGAGACCGATGTGCCAGGTGTTGTCCAGTTATTCGTTGTTGTTACCATGTCATTGCTTGCATGTCATGCATTGCATATCATGTCATCATGTGCATTTCATTTGCATACGTGCTCGTCTCATGCATCCGAGCATTTTTCCCGTTGTCCGTTTTGCAATCTGGCGCTTCGTTCTCCTCCGGTGGTCATTTCTACCTTTCTTTCATGTGTGGGGGTTAGACATTTCCGGATTGGACCGAGACTTGCCAAGCGGCCTTGGTTTACTACCGGTAGACCGCCTGTCAAGTTTCGTACCATTTGGACTTTGTTTGGTACTCCAACGGTTAACCGAGGGACCGAAAAGGCCTCGTGTGTGTTGCAGCCCAACACCCCTCCAATTTGGCCCAAAGCCCACCAAACTCTGCTCCATGTCCTAGAGCGTTCGATCACGATCGCGTGGCCGAAAACCGCACCTCATTTGGACTCTCCCAGCTCCCTCTACCTATAAATATGTGTTCCTCCCGGAATTTTCACGCAGATGAACCCTAACCTCCTCCTCCGCGCGCCGCCAGACAATTTCCCATCGCGCCCGGACATGTCCGCTCGCCCTCCACCTCACCCCGCCCAATGGGAAGCCGCCTTATCAGCCGCGCCACCGCTTCCGGCCAACGGGAGAGCGCCACATCGCCCCGCCGACTGGCCTCAGCCGCCGCCTCCACCGCACGGCCCGCGGGACCCGGATCGGGCCCGCGCGAGCCCGCGCCGCCGCCGCTGTCCGCACCTTGGCCGGATTCGCCCCACCGCGCCTCGGGAGCTTCACGCCGCCGCCTCCATCGCCGGCGCCGCCTCCATCGCCGCCATCCTCTCGTAATTGTTTTGATCGTGAGAATTCTTTTCACCCATCCGGAGCAATTCAAGATTCTTTTCAGTTTGTTTCTCCGGAGTCCATCATCTCAGAATTTATTCATTCTCAGCTTTCAGCTATGGTTCTCTAAATCTTACCGGTGTTTCGTTCAAGTGATCTCTTCGTTCTCATGTATCTAAATTCTCTCAAGCATCTTCGTTTAATTGCTAATTCTTCCCGGTGTGTCTTCATGTTTTAATCGTTCTTTTTAATTCTTACGGTGGTTCGTTCAAGGTTTCTATTCCTTCATTATCATATCAAATCCTTTTCTACGAGAATAAGTAATATGCCAAATCCGTTGATTGTCATCAATTTAAATTGGTGAAGGATAAGCATAATGTAATTCTTACTCTTGTTTCGTCCAAGTGATTTAATTCCTTATTTCGGAGGTTCATCAAAATTCTTGGGTTTAATAGCTCATCTTTCTTTCCCGGAGTTCCTAGCTCTCGAAATTACATCACCACAGAGATTCATCTAAATCATTGCAAGGAGTCAACCTTATTCTCTTCATCCTCCATTTCGATTGATCATTTCTTTTATTACCGGAGTTCTCATGAAGTTTCTACATGATGGTTCATAAAGGATTTAATTCCTTCTCGAAGCATTCATCAACATTCTTTTCAGAGGAGCTCAAGATTTTTTTTCTTTTTCATATTGTAATCCGGAGTGCAATTCTTTCTTCCGTATCTTTGGAGGTGGTATTATGTCATTTTGATAATTTGAGTTCATGCTTCATGATTCACACATTGTTTAGAATGAGGTATTTTAAATCCATCTTTCTCTTCATTGGAGTTATCTTGTGTTATATTTCACCTAAAGCATTCCCTAAGGATTGTTGCTATCTATGGTGCAAATAAATGATCCAAGCTCTTCTTTATCCTCCTGGCGAAATAAGTTTCTCGTCTCCTTGTTGAAATAAATACAATTCTTTCCCGTGAGTGGCAGATTGTCACCTCATAATTTTGAGATGTATTTCATAAGACCATATCAAGATTATTCTTTTCGTTGTTGGTTTTCAACAACTCCATTCTAGCATTTGTTGTAACCGTGCTCTCTCAAGATCTTGTTTCCCTTTGTTTCGGAGTCATTGTGATGTTGCTCTCTTCAACCCATCTTTTTGTTTTGTCAGGATCGTGTTCTTTTCTTGGTTTATCCATTTAACTGGAGTGTTGTGTCCTCTGCAAAAGTTCTTTCTTCTTAACAAGTCTTTCATCTCTTTTAACCGGAGTGCTACCCGAATTGGTTCTTTCTTATTCCTCTTTCTTAACGGAGTGCTTTCAACTTCGTTCATCGCTGTTGCTTCTTTCTTTCAATTTGCTCAGCCTTGTAAGGTTCTTGGTTTCACTCGTTTGCCAAAGAAGCAACTTAGTTTTACCTCTTCTTTTTCTCTTCCGTTTTCCCTCCGGTGCCATTCTAGATCTCGGGACGAGATCCTCTCATAGTGGTGGAGTGTTGTAACGCCCCGAGACCAATGTGCCAGGTGTCGTCCAGTTATTCGTTGTTGTTACCATGTCATTGCTTGCGTGTCATGCATTACATATCATGTCAACATGTGCATTTCATTTGCATACGTGCTCGTCTCATGCATCCGAGCATTTTTCCCATTGTACGTTTTGCAATCCGGCGCTTCGTTCTCCTCCGGTGGTCATTTCTACCTTTCTTTCATGTGTGGGGGTTAAACATTTCCGGATTGGACCGAGACTTGCCAAGCGGCCTTGGTTTACTACCGGTAGACCGCCTGTCAAGTTTCGTACCATTTGGACTTTGTTTGGTACTCCAACGGTTAACCGAGGGACCGAAAAGGCCTCGTGTGTGTTGCAGCCCAACACCCCTCCAATTTGGCCCAAAGCCCACCAAACTCTGCTCCATGTCCTAGAGCGTCCGATCACGATCGCATGGCCGAAAACCGCACCTCATTTGGACTCTCCCAGCTCCCTCTACCTATAAATATGTGTTCCTCCCGGAATTTTCGCGCAGATGAAACCTAACCTCCTCCTCTGCGCGCCGCCGGACAATTTCCCATCGCGCCAGGACATGTCCGCTCGCCCTCCACCTCACCCCGCCCAATGGGCAGCCGCCACATCAGCCGCGCCACCGCTTCCGCCCAACGGGAGAGCGCCACGTCGCCCCGTCGACTGGTCTCAGCCACCGCCTCCACCGTGCGGCCCGCGGGACCCGGATCGGGCCCGCGCGAGCCCGCGCCGCCGCCGCTGTCCGCACCTTGGCCGGATTCGCCCCACCGCGCCTCGGGAGCTTCGCGCCGCCGCCTCCATTGCCGGCGCAGCCGTCCGCCGCCGCCACCGCAAGCTCCATGCGCGCCGCCTTTCTCCACCGCCGCCGGCCGCCGTTGCGCCTCGCCGCGCCGCCGCTCTCGGCTTCCGTGCGCGCGCCGCCGCGGAGCACCTCGCTGGCGCAGCAGCTCTGGCCACCACGGCCGCGTCGCCTCATCACCTCGCCACCTCGCCGGATTCGACGATTCCGGCCATCTTCCCCAACTACGGCGAGCTCCACGGCCGTCCTCGTCATCCGCGCCAACCAGGACCAGATCCACCACTCCCTCCATCCAAACATAGCCTCACGCCGCCCGGATCCCTCCGTCCCGGGATATCCTCCTCCCGTTGACTTTTGGCACAGGGTATAAATTTCTAGTAAGTCCTCGGAATCTGCAGATCCATATGCCCATGTTCGCGGCTCCGTAACTTTGCATCCGTAACTCCGATTCATGCATATAGCATATCAAAATGTTCGCCTCGATGAGTACATCGTTTCATTCCATTGCATCATTTTCATTTGAGTGCATCTTGATGCCCGAAATACTGTTAGAAGGAGGCTTTGTGAGTTAATTGTCAGATCTGCTAGTTCATCTTAGACTTTTGTCATTTTTGCCATGATTATTGTGTGCATGATATGCCTGTGAGTCCTTCATATGTTTTGTTAAGGATTTTGTCTTGTTTCCATAGGTGCAACCCATGCATTTTTAGGATGTGTGTGGTGACTTGTGCAAGCTTGCAAAGTGAGTCACCCGGTAAATCTGTTTTCAGGGACTTGGTAGTTTTCACTAAGTCTGGGATTATTTAGTTCATGATGCCATATGTTCTTGCTAATTCCTAGCGATCCGTGCCTCTTTTGAGGATGATCAGTAAAGGAGTTTTGTTAATATTGTTATGCTCTATCCATCCATGTCTTTGTTTGCAATTATGGAGCAACCTAGCTTGAGTCAATCAAGCTCTACTTTTGATTCGTTGTGAATCTGGGCAGATCGTCAACTCGTTTGCGATTTTGCCGATGTTATTGTAGTTGATCCGTGCATGCTATGCCATTGTTCTTGCCATGTCTAGCTTGTATTTTGTGCCTTCTTAATGGATGTATGCTTGTCTTTCCATGACTTGCACCGTGGTGAGTGCATCGAGCTCGTAAACATGCCTTCGTGAGTTATGTTACCGCATGTCCCAGTTTTCACTAAGTCTGAAAATTGATTATGTTTTTGCTATGTTCGTGTGCTTGTTAGTATATTTTGCGATCCCTTTTGGCTCAATGTCACTAAGGAACTTTTGTTAATATTGTTGAGTAGCTCCATGCCATGTCTTTCTTTGTCATGTTCAGGTCTTGTAGCATGTTGTTTTGTTGCTCCGAAGAGGGCTATACGATCTGAAATTTCAGACAAGTGTTAATTTCACTAAGTCTGAAATCTGTTTTGCATTTGCGTTTTTGACATGCTTGTTTGAACCTGTTAATGGATGATTTGGCCGTAGCTCAGTGCTAGACTTTTGTGAAGCATCTTGTGTGCATCCCTGCAATGTATTTTATTGTCTTGTTTGGTGGCTGTAGCATGTTCATGTCATTGCATTTAGATGCCTACTTGTTGTAAATCGCAGACCGGTGTCATATTTGCATCGTTTGCCATTTCCAAACCGTAACTCCGATTCCGGCGTTCTTTATATCGTTTTCAAGAGATTTCATCTCATCTTTCCAGTGGCACACTTGAATTTCCAAGTTGAGGCCAGGTTCTTTCATCTCTTGTTAAATCATGCATATGCATCGCATACCGCATCCCGCATATCATATCATGTTCATGTGTTGGTTGTTTACTATGTTGTGTGCTTCTTTTCCAGTGTTGCTTCTTCGGGTTGGTTCCGAAAACATCGTGTTGTGAGGATTCGTTCGACTACGTCCATTTGTCTTCGTCATGGACGCGGAGTTCTTCTTCCTTGCGAGATTTCAGGCAAGATGATCATACCCTCGAAATCACTTCTATCTTTGCTTGCTAGTTGCTCGCTCTTTTGCTATGCCTATGCTGCGATACCTACCACTTGCTTATCATGCCTCCCATATTGTTGAACCAAGCCTCTAACCCACCTTGTCCTAGCAAACCGTTGTTTGGCTATGTTGCCACTTTGCTCAGCCCCTCTTATAGCGTTGTTAGTTGCAGGTGAAGATTGGAGCTTGTTCCATGTTTGGAACATGGATATTTTGTTGGGATATCACAATATATCTTATTTAATTAACGCATCTATATACTTGGTAAAGGGTGGAAGGCTCGGCCTTATGCCTGGTGTTTTGTTCCACTCTTGCCGCCCTAGTTTCCGTCATATCGGGGTTATGTTCCCGGATTTTGCGTTCCTTACGCGGTTGGGTTATAATGGGAACCCCTTGACAGTTCGCTTTGAATAAAACTCCTCCAGCAAGGCCCAACATTGGTTTTACCATTTGCCACCTAGCCTCTTTTTCCCTTGGGTTAGGCCAGCCCAAGAGTCATCTTTATTTTAAACCCCCGGGCCAGTGCTCCTCTGAGTGTTGGTCCAACCCAGAGCACCGTGCAAGGCCATCCCTTGGCAACTTGGGTTACGTCAGCTCCTGTGCGCTCAGCTTATCCAGTGTGCCCTGAGAACGAGATATGTGCAGCTCCTATCGGGATTTGTCGGCACAACGGGTGGTCTTGCTGGACTTGTTTTACCATTGTCGAGGATGTCTTGTAGTACCGGGATACCGAGTCTGATCGGAATGTCTCGGGAGGAGGTCTATTCCTTCGTTGACCGTGAGAGCTTGTGATGGGATAAGTTGGGACACCCCTGCAGGGATTGAACTTTCGAAAGTCGTACCCGCGGTTATGGGCAGATGGGAATTTGTTAACGTCCGGTTGTAGAAAACCTAAAGTCGAACTTAATTAAAATGAATCAACTGCGTGTGTAACCATGATGGTCTCTTTCCAGCTGGGTCCGGGAAGCGAACACGGTTGTTGGAGTTATGCTTGACGTAGGTTGTTTTAGGATCACTTCTTGATCATACTTTTATCGACCGTGCTTTGCCTTCTCTTCTCGCTCTCATTCGCGTATGTTAGCCACCATATATGCTAGTCGCTTGCTGCAGCTCCACCTCATACCTTTACCTTACCCATAAGATTAAATAGTCTTGATCGCGAGGGTGCGAGATTGCTGAGTCCCCGTGGCTCACAGATACTTCCAAAAACCAGCTTGCAGGTGCCGATGAGACCGTGCAGTTGACGCAACCAAGCTTAGGAGGAGCTCGATGAAGATCTTGTCCTATGTGGTGTTTCGTTCTAGTTGATCAGTAGTGGAGCCTAGTTGGGGTCGATCGGGGACCTTGTCGCATTTGGGGTTCTTCTTTTATTTTGGATCCGTAGTCGGACCTTGATTGTATTTGGATGATGTAATGCTTTATTCATGTAATTGTGTGAAGTGGCGATTGTAAGCCAACTATGTAACTTCTTCCCCTATTTTATTACATGGGTTGTGTAAAGATTACCTCACTTGCGACATTGCTTTCAATGCGGTTATGCCTCTAAGTCGTGCTTCGACACGTGGGAGATATAGCCGCATCGAGGGCGTTACACGGGATATTATCGGAGATTCATTGAGAATTTCTCTAAGATTATGAATCCCATGAGAGAGTTGTTGAAGAAGGACACTAAGTTCAAATGGACGGATGAATGTGAGGCAAGTTTTCAGGAGTTGAATAAATGTTTGACTACAGCCCTAGTGCCGATTCTACCAGATATACGCAAGGATTTCCAAGTGTATTGCGACGCGTCTCGCTTAGGACTTGGAGGTGTACTTATGCAAGATGGAAGAATTGTTTCATATGCCTCACATCAACTTCGGCCACATGAGTTAAATTATGCCAAGCATGCTTTGGAGTTAGCAGCTGTAGTGCATGCACTCAAAACCTGGAGACATTTTCTTATTGGAAACCATTGTGATGTGTACACAGATCACAAGAGTTTAAAGTACATTTTCACACAGAAGGAGATAGATCTCAGGCAAAGGAGATGGTTGGAGCTTATAAAGGATTATGATATGAAGTAGCACTATCATCGAGGCAAGGCCAATGTCGTAGCAGACGCTTTGATCCAGAAGAGTTATGCCAACACTTTAGTAACATGAGGTTTGCCAAAGGAGTTAGCAAAAGATCTCAGGGAGATTCGTTTGGAGATTGTACCTAGAGGTTTTGTTGCGGCAATGGAAGTTTAGTCTACATTGTTGGGAAAGATTTGTGAAGCTCAGAAGGATGATAAGAAAATTGCTAAGATAAAGGAGAGAATGAGCAAAGGAAAAGCCAAAGGTTTTCGTGAAGACAAGCACGACACCTTGCGGTTTGAGGACCGAGTTTATGTGCCCAATAATGCAGAGATCAAGAAGTAGATACTTCAGGAAGCTCATGACTCGCCATACTCGATACACCCCAGAAACACCAAGATGTATTTGGATTTGAAGGAACGTTTCTGGTGGACTGGTATGAAGAAGGATATTGCCGAGTATGTAGCCGTATGCGATGTATGTCAGAGAGTGAAGGCAGAACATCAGAAGCCAGCAGGATTTCTCCAGCCTATGCCGATACCCGAATGGAAGTGGTACAAGCTTGGCATGGATTTTATCACCGGATTACCTGAGATAGTCTATTAAGATGGAGATAGAGCATATCTTCGTGTGTCACCGCTGCGCGAAGTTAAGCGATTTGGAGTCAAGGGAAAGTTAGCCCCAAGATTTGTAGGACCATACCGAGTTTTGGAACATATGGGAGAGGTAGCCTACAAGTTGGAGTTACCCGAAGGACTGTCAGGAGTTCATGATGTGTTTCACGTTTCCTAGTTGAAGAAGTGCCATGCAGAGATGGCCGATATCCCTCTGATTGATACAGTGCCCCTGGAAGCAATCCAGTTGGATAGTGATCTGACCTATGAGGAGAAACCTGTTAAGATTCTTAAGTTTGCCAGCCGAGTTACTTGCAGCAAGGTTATAAAGTTTTGCAAAGTTTAGTGGAGCCACCATACGAAGGATGAAGCCACCTAGGAACCAGAGGATGATCTACGCAAAGACCACCCACACCTATTTTCTAGCCAACCCGAATCTTGAGGGCGAGATTCATTTTAAGGGGGGTAGGTTTGTAACATCCCAAATTTTCAATTTGGAATGTTATACATAGGTCGTTCATGCATATCATATTTTATCGCATTTCGTTTCGCGAATCCTCGAAATTCTAAGCAACTCAAGGACCCACTGAGAGAGTTGGGAATTTCGTTATTTTCATATTTGAGTTTTCTCAAATTTTGAAAACAGGATCAATTGGTTTTAATTATTTTTCCTCTCCGAAAATATTTCTAATTAAAATATATGAGCGGAGATAATATGACTTCTCCAAAATAAATGAAATATTAGAGGAAAAATATTAAAATCAAATAAGTGATTTTACTTGGATTTTTGTTGCTATTTTATTTGAATTAGGAAAAAATGCATTTTTCAAAATTGCATTAGAGGCCCAAATAAATGTTCACTTTGTCCGCAATATTATTAGAGGACCGTGAAAATTTATTTCAGGATCTTTGGAGTCCGTTTAGTATTTCTTTTGTTAGTTTAGCTGTGCCGGGATTTTTTTTAAAAAAGTCACCGACCTACCGGGCCGTACCAGAGCCGGAGACCTTCGGCAAGGGGCTTTACAAGCCGCAGCCCGCGAGCCCCTGAGGCCTAGCTCGCGCCGCCGCCCGCGCTGCCGCCGCGCCGCCGCCCACCGCCGCCGGATCCGCCGTTCGGTTTTTTAGAAACCCTAGTTTCGTTTTGTTTAGATCGGTTCATTTTTTTCCGGTTTAGTGAAATAGCGGACGTTCATCCGTATATTCGTTTTAATGAACACTGTTCGCCAGTTAGCCGCAGACAGCGAACGTTCGTTAGCCTGTTCATCTTGTTTTATTTTCCAGGGTTTTTCCACAATTATTCTCAATCGCGATTTTTGCCCTAATGTTTGTTTTAGTTTATCTTTTCGCTCGTTTATACAAATCAGGTGAAACAAGCGTCCAGATCTTCGTCTCGAAGCCCTCTTTCTGTTTAGCCAACTTGAACAATATATTTTTATTGTAAAATTTGACTTTAGTCCAGATTAGTAATCGGATCTTGTTTCTTTCATAATTTGAGTTTCGTTGCTCCGTTTGATTTGATTCTTTTTGCAAACCGGAGTTCTTCAGTTGAACTTTCTAGTTAGATCTTTGTATTTGAGTTTTCCCCTTGCATCTTTGCTTGATTGCTTATGTATGTTATTGTTTGTTCGCGATAGAATAACCGGAGTGCGAAGCGTGCTACTACGAGTCACTAGGCCTTGCAGATCATCAGCAAGGCAAGTAACACATTGATCATACCCCTTTATTTAGCCAGTTTTATGCATTAGTTTCAACCCTCACACATTGAATGAGTAGGATCTCTTAACATGTGGGTTTGGGAAGTAGTTGATGAGGTAGAACCTATTGCCTTGTTTATTATCAAACCCTTGGGAGTTACTACTATGTTATGCTTATTACCATGCTATGCTCGTAGACGTGGATTGGGTTTGAGAGTATCCATCACAGATGTGATATTGTTAATTAATGGTTCAACTTAAGGTGGCAACTTGAATACACATCTGGGTGGATTGCTTGTGGGCACCTGGGGTTATACTAGTGTTGTCCTAGGAGATCCCGGGGTTATACCGTGTGATCCTCCTATGGTCCGCCACCCAGGCTCAAAGGGATTGTAAGATTATTCATGCTAGAAACATCCGTGTGCAGCCACAAGCTATTATGGGCTCTAGCATAGTGGAGTAAGTTGCATGACCTCTTCCAGTGGTAGACTAGCAGATGTAGGGGATGTAGGTTGGTACGGTCTACCCGGGGTTAGAGTTAATGCTTCTAAAAGACTGTGTCTCGGTCATCCGTTTCTCAAACACCATGTAGTGCGAGAAATCCAACGGAGGAGAACGAGTCTTGAGGGGAAAAGTGCGCAAACCTCTATAGAGTGTAGAAACTAATCATGGTTAGCCGTGTCCCCGGTTATGGACATCTTGAGTATCTGGTTCTTGGATTATCATATGGATCTCATCACTTTAACTTAATTTGTTGGGCTGATTATTACTTTTAATTGGGATTGAGATGGGGGTACCATTCTCAATGTTGTTTCAACTACCATGATAGTTAAAAAAATATATTCCTTTGTTGTAGGAAAAAATTGGCTTTTCGCAAAAACATTGTAACCATAGAGCCTCCACCAGCTATATATGCATGTAGTGATAGCATTTATTTGTTCATTGCTCTACTGTGTTACATTGCCAACATATTCCATGTGCTGACCCGTTTTCGGGCTGCAATGTATCATGTTGCAGATTTTTCAGACGATAAGTAAGGTGCCATGGGTCGGTTGTCGTGCACTCAGCTATGCCGTTGGAGTTGATGGACTCACTTTATCTTCCAAGTCTTCCGTTGTTATCTTATTTAGATAGCCTTAAGGCATATTTATTGTAATAAGTTCTCTTTCGAGACATTTGATGTAATAAGTTTGTGATTGCTACTCTGTTATAAATCCTTCGAGTACTGTGTGTGTCAGCATTACTGATCCAGGGATGACACTGAAGCACAGAGACTTGACCGTCTGAGGTCGGTCTGCTACAGAAAATGATCGAATGGTTTCGTCCCAAGCGGCATCGATGATCACATCCTCAGAAGAGTGTGTCAATTCAATTTCCCTGGCAGCACAATCAAGTTGAGCCTTGTGCTTAGAAAGCCAGTCCATCCCGAGAATTAGATCAACATCCGAGTCACCAAGAACAATTGGAGAAGACAAAAATTTATAGTTGCGCATCATGATAGAAACATCCCGAACCACCGAGCTTGCGTTCATGAATTTACCCGGAGAAACAACTGATAACGGTCTTGGAAAATCTTGAAAAACCAACTCATGCTTTAATGCAAAAGGTCTTGAGATGAAACAATGCGATGCACCTGTATCAAATAAAACTTTTGCAGGAATATCATTAAGTTGGAGATTACGCATGATCACTTCTATAGAATCCTCTGCTTGAACTGAGTTCATCAAGTCCCTTGCAGACTTGGGATTATGCTTGACCACTACATTGCTTGAAGACCTCACAGGAGGAGGAGGCGGAAGGTGCCTTTGGTTGAAGCACTTGTTTTCATAGCGACCTTTCTGCTGACACTTGTTGCAAGTAACTTCTGAGAGCGGACGGTGATAAGAAGGAGTACCACTTGTCTTTGGAGCTTGATTCTGAGACTTGTTCTGATAGCCTGGGTTGGGTGGGTGGGAAGATCCATGGCCACCTTTGTTCTTTTGCTGGTCAGGCTGGCGAAGCGGAGGAGGATGCCAGAACTTCTGTTGCTTAGCTGCCACTTGTGAGGAAGAAAAAGACTGAACTGCATCCATGATTCTCTTTTTTGAAGCCTCACACTTGAGCTGAGCAATTTCTTGCTTGAGAGCCATGTTATAGAATTGATCGAACTTAGTAGGCTCAAGAAGCATGAGAGCTAGCTGCAGATCCTCTCTGATGCCACCTCTGAAGTGATAGATCATGCTCTTTTCATTAGGAACGTCCTGCCTTGCGAAGCGAGCAAGTTTCTAAAACTAGTTGTTGTATTGGTACATAGACATGCTTCCTTGATTGAGACTGCGGAATTCCTCACGCTTGCTCTTAGCAACACTTGTAGGAATGTGGTGAGCTTTGAAATCCCAGCAAAAATCATCCCAGGTAATCACTCGACCTCCTTTGGAATCTTTGTATTGTTGATACCAATCAGCAGCTTGGTCCTTGAGCTGAAATGAAGCGAACTTGAAGTAGTCCTCAGGCCTGACATTGCTACATTCAAAATGCTTGCTGATGTCCACAAGCCAATCATCGGTGTCCGTGGCCTCAACACAGTTGCTGAAATACTTTGGCTGATTTGCAAGGAACTGGTTGATGGTAACAAACTGAGGCTGATTGTTGAATTGCCCTTGACCTTGATTGCCTTGGTTGCCTTGACCTTGGATGTGCTCTTGCAAGAGTTGCAAAAGCATCTGGGTGTTGGCATTGGTGGCTGCCATGACAGCTTGCCATGCCTCCGGAGGCGGAGGTGGAGGTGGAGGGTTCTCCTGTTCCCCATCATTGCGTTACGGATTCAGACGCGTTGGAGGAGCCATCCTAAAGAGGGTGACATCCATTAGAACCATGATAGACAGATAGACAAGCTGAATCAATGGATAGAAAATGTAACATATAGTCTCCACAAAAAACATTCAAACAAGGATTGAACGAATGAATTCCAAAGTTAACATTACACGACCATTAAGGTGAGAAGCCACTTAGATAAAGGTTGATGAATGAAACAACAAGGTACGACTGGAACAAATAAGTGGTAAGGATTACCCAATCACAAACAAATATCTGCGAGAAATACTAAGAGCTACTTGAATTCCCACCTATTAATTCCCAAAACTTTTTGGTTATGCAATCTGGTGTTGGGGATATAGGGAGGCACAATATATATCACACAACTAACAAGCCCTACGCTCCAACTGTATCCATCCGTCAACACATAACCAAGAAAACACCGAAAATAGTGTACCTCAACCTTCGAAAAGCATCCATTATACTAGCTATGGCAATAGTCCCGAACTCGCGCCCCAGTACTGGGTGGCATCGAGGTTATCTCACCACTAGTTGCATAAAAGAGATTTTTGATGTCGGCAAACTCAGGTATTACCGAAAAAGGCTTTTTCCCCGATTTATAAATAAAGCTAACCGCCAAGAGCACACATACAAGGACTAGTTCAGAACACACACACCCAGTTCACACAACATGAAGCACAAAGGTTCTGCTGAGGGCATAGCTCAACAAGCCCAAAAACAACAAAACAAAGGCGGCCACAGCCGGCGACGACGAACACACCGGCGTCGAGGCTCTGGGGGAGGCGGAGGCAGCGGCGGCGATAGGCGTACGACCATCGAGCGGAGGTCGGCGGTGAAGGTGGAGATGGCATCCCGATCCTGAGGGCGGCTAAGCGGCCGCCAGAGCTGCAAGAAACCAGACAATTTGAATAGAGCGTCAGTAGCCCGCCAAAGAGGGACGTGCTGAATCACAAGCTTATTGCGGATTGTCCAGAGGGTCCACGCGAGTGCCCCAATCTCGAGCCACCTAATGTGGCAAGAGGGCAGGGGGGAGTCCTTGAGTTCGGCGAAGAGGTCGGGGAAGTTGGTGTGGCACCAATCACCACCCACCACCTCTCTAAAGCAGCTCCACACGAATTGGGCAGACACACATGAGAAGAAGATGTGATTGGAATCTTCGGGGGTACCACAAAGCGGGCGGAGGCCAGACCCAGGACCGTTGCGCCTGCGAACCTCCACCCCAGACGGGAGCCGTCTGCGGATCCATTGCCACATGAAAATCCTGATTTTCAGTGGCAAACGGATGGGCCACACCGCTAAAAGGGGGACCGGAGTGGACGAGGGGGCGATGGACAAATAGAGGGACTTGGTGGAGAATTGGCCCGAAGGCTCGAGCCGGCTCGTGGAGGGCGATGCAGTCAAGCAGCTCCTGCCAAGCGGTGGCCTCCAGAGGCCCAAATGGCCTCCGGAAGGTGAGGCACCCTAACTCAATAAGGGCCCTCTCTACAGAGATCGTGGGGGCGACAGCGATGGAGAAGAGGTCGGGGAAGCGGGCCACCAAGGGGGAGTCACCAGCCCAACGATCGAACCAAAACAAAGTAGCCGCCCCCGATCCAACCGAGATGGACGTTCCAATGCGGAGGACGGGTAGCAGTTGGATGACCGACTGCCAAAACTAGGAACCGTTGGACCTTTGACAAAAGGCCAGTGGTGGCCCACATAGGTACTTGTTCCGGACGATGTCCAACCATAGGCCGCCATGCCCTTGCGAAATGCGCCAAAGCCAGCGGGAAAGGAGGGCAATATTCATGTGCTTAGAGCACATGATACCGAGGCCTCCTATATCACGGGGCTTGCAGATGTCCAGCCAGCTAACCATATGGTACTTCTGCTTATTATTATCGTCAGCCCAATAGAATCGAGATTGGATTTTGGCGATCTCATGGTGAAGGGTCTCGTGAAGGCTGTAGAAGCTCATGAGGAACAAGAGGAGGCTAGAGAGGGAGGAGTTGATGAGAATCGTCTGAGCCGCCTTCGACAACCATCTACCCTTCCAAGGCTCAATGCGAGTCTGCAACTTGGCCACAGACGGACGCAAGTCCGCGACTGTGAGCCGAGAGTCACTAATGGGTGTGCCCAAGTAGGTCGTGGGGAAGGAGCCCAGGCGGCAGTTAAGGCGGTTGGCAATGTCAAGGGCCCGAGTCGGGGTGTATCCCAGGACCATCACATCACTCTTGTCGAAGTTGATCTTGAGGCCAGACATTTGTTGGAAACAGAGGAGGAGGAACTTCAGGTTTGTGATATCTGCGTCCGAGCCTTCTACCATGATGATGGTGTCGTCAGCGTACTAGAGCAGGGAGATCCCGACGCCACCGACCAAATGGGGAGTGATCCCTGAATATGGTCCGCTGCCTTAGCCTTACCCAGGATGGCCGCAAGCGCGTCCACCACAATATTGAACAAGAATGGGGAGAATGGGTCGCCTTGTCTGACCCCACACAGGGTGGGGAAGTACGGGCCAATCTCCCCATTGATGTTCATGGTCGTGCGACCGCAAGAGACCGTCTGCATCACTCTGGTAATCCAACATTCGTCGAAGCCTTTCCGGAGCAGGACTTCTCGAATGAAGGGCCAACTAATAGTGTCTTAGGCCTTATGGAAATCAATCTTCAGGAAGACCGCCTTGAGGAGTTTGGATCAGACCTCGTGTAGGACTTTGTGAAGAACGAGCACCCCATCCAAGATATATCGGCCTTGGATGAAGGCGGATTGGTTGGGGTGGGTAATGAGGTCAGCAAGAAGGGTCACCCTATTGGCGTACCCTTTTTCCAGAATCCAGAAGATCACATTAGTCCCCGTGATCGGGCGAAACTACCGAATGTCAGACGCCCCAGGCACCTTGGGGATGAGCGAGATGATCCCATAGTTGAGGCACCCAAGGTCGATGGATCCCACGTAGAACTCGTCGAAGATGGCCATGATCTCAGGCTTGATCACATTCTAGAAGGACTAGAAGAATTTAACTGGGAGGCCATTCGGGCCCGGGGCCGAGTAGGGTTCATGCCTTTAATGGTAGCCCAGACCTCGCCCTCGGAAAAGGGGGCTGTAAGGGCCACATTCTCTGCATTGGAGACTAACTGGCGGCCGGACGAACAGTCAAGGGCCAGCGATAAGCCGCTCCGAGGAGCGACTGAGAATAGGGTCCTATAGAAGCCAGCAACATGGGCCCTAATATCAAGAGGGTACTGAAGGAGGGTAGGGCCATCCCAAAGGAGGGGGATGGTGTTGCAACGATGGCGGCCATTCGCAATGGCCTGGAAATAGGCTGTGTTCACATCACCCTTCAGCACCCATTTTTGGGCACCACACAAGTGCCAATAGGTCTCTTCGTCGGTGTAGATTACAGAGAGCTGGTCTTCCGAGTCATATCGAGCAAGCCACTCCTCCGGGGAGAGGCCCGACGCATCGGCACGGAGGTCCAGTGCCTGGATGGCGGACAACAGAGCCTTCTTGTGTTCGCAGAGGTCACGCCCCAGGTTGGCGCCCCACCCCTTCATGAACTGTCGGGCTCGCTTGGCACAAAAGTGCCAAGAGTCAATGGCAAAGGGGGGATGACGCTGAGGATGGGCTCGAGCCTCCACTGAACGGGCGCCAACTGGCTCCAAGAAGCCAGTTTGGGACAGCCAGAAAGTCTCAAACTGGAATCGGGGGGGGGGGGGCGGGGGGCGCTCGTCAGCGGAGGAGAGGAGGAGGGGGATGTGGTCGGAGCCAATCTGAGTTATGGCACGGAGGGAGGCAAGGGAGCACCGGAGGTCCCATTCCGGGGAGACTAGGACCCGGTCCAGGACGGTCTGGGTCGGGGAAGCCTGACGGTTGGTCCAGGTGAACCTGGCACCATGCCAATCTATTTCACGAAGACCAAAGTCGGCAATGTAGTCATTAAACATTTGCATGCGAGCAAAGTTGACATTTGAATTGCTCTTGTCCTCCGTGAACCACCACTGGAAGAGTCGCTGTCGAAACCTTCCGGTGGAGCTCCCCGAGGAAGGAGGTAGACCAACTATGGTCTGCAGGGTCGTAGACGATAATAACCTCCCACTTGAAGTTCAAGGCCCATTCGAAAAGCTCCATGCTAACAAAGAACCGGCCTCGGTCCATACTCCCCACCTCGAAGGTGGCATCCTTAACACCTAGCAGGATGCCACCGGAGTGGCCAGTGCTCCCACTATAAGGGAGCCAATGCCAAGCGAAGAGGTGGGAGCTGAGGCGATCGAGCTCGGGAAGGGAGAATTCCGTTCGCATGGTTTCTTGAATGGCGACAATGTCAATGTGTTCCGCACGCATGTACTCAATGAGTTGGTGGCGCCGGCCATCATGGCTGAAACCGCGGATATTCCAGAAGAGGGCTCGCATTAGGAATCCATTGGGGGGCTGCTTGACCCCAGGAAACGGGCGCTCTGGGCACGAAGAGCGGTAGTCCGAGACCGAGTGCGACCACGAAGGTCAGCGGCAGCCAGCGGGAGGAGGCCACCGGTCCGCCGAGGAGGGGTCGGGGCGGGAGTCCCCTCTACAGGCTCAAGAGCGGCAGGAGAGAGCAGAGCCGCACGAGCTTCCTCTAGTCTACCGTCCAGGATCTCATGGGCCCTGATGGCTTTGATCTACACTAAATGGGGAGACACCTCCCCCCTGAAGATGATCGCGGAGTCGGTCGTGACTCTCAAAAGGTGCCCAAGCGGGGCTGACTCGAGAGCAGAGAATGAACAAGTAGAAGCAGAGGATGGGGCTGCAGAAGTACCTGGCTCCAGGTTCCATGCCGTAGCATGGAGCTCCGCCCGCTCCAGATGGGCAGGGCCGGGCCACCATCGAGACGCGCGATGTCGAGCCGAGCGCTTCGACGGGAGGCCGTCACCGGAGAGGAGGCAGACCGGGCACGGCGGGAGTAGGCAGTAGACCGCGGCGGGGGAGGTTGGGCGGCCACGGGAGTGGTCACCCGTGTCTCCCCATCCGGGCCGGGAACCTCCGCAGGGGGGGGGGGGAGCTGGAGCTCCGGTCCAGAGCAGACAAGGACCAGCGAGGTTGGAGTCGAGCATGTCGATGGCGGCGCCGGAGCGGGGGGCGAGGGGCGCCAGGTCCACCAACGGCAGCGGAGCCACATGGGAGGGCACGACCATGGGTGGCAAGACAGCCCCGGGGGCGCCGATGGTGGTGGCGCGGACGGAGAAGCCGCGGTCGGGGACGGGAGAGCAGTCACGAGCCGCAGAAGGAAGGCCAGGCGAGGCCGCGTCGGGGACCGGGACCGCAGACGTGAGCGGCATGACCGCCAGGACAAACTCGATGGAGATGGGGCCGCTGGAGAGCCGGGGGAGGCGGCGGGGCATACGACCAGCCCGACGCTGGAGGTATCGCTCTCCTCCGGGGCCCCGGCCGCCTGGTCAGACGGAACCCCAAGAGGCGCCGCGGGGGAGGCGGGCAGTCCTGGTGCGGCCTGGCGATCGTGGTCCCCGGTGGCTGGAGGGGAGGGCGAGCGGGATGGGGAGGGGGAGGTCAAGTCGTCTGACCCCCCTCCTCCTTGGTGCGACGGCCGCGAGGGGGGTGGCAACCGCGGTAACCCCCCATCGGCACCCGGGTTGGCATCAGGCGGGCCATCGTCGAAGAAGCGGGGTGCCGACGTGGTTCGGAGTCTCGGGGGCAATCCGGAGGTCAAATCCCTAGTCATTAAAGAACACATGCACGGTGGCACGAAGCTTGGAGGAGTCCAGGCACTTGACCTTAACCCAGACCTCCTCCTCTTTGCGGAGGGAGAGCTCGTCCACCACCACCACCTTGCCCAAGCGGTCTCGAGGACGGCCACAGCCTTCGCATCAAGGATCGGCTTAGAGATGTCGACGAGCTGGTTGAGGGCAAGGGTGATCTGGCCACTGCGGGTGGCATAACTGTAGCTGACTGTGTCGGGGAAGACCACGGTGAAGATGTCGCCAGCGGTAGGGGTGACCATCCAGTCCCACTGGCGACGGTAGAGGTGGTTGAGCTCGGCCTCAATCATCTCCAGGGAGGCCACCCCATCGACCACGGTGACAATCGCCTAAAGTGAGGGGGTGGGAGGCGGGAGGTCGGGCACCTCAAGGTGGAAGACCCTCGATACCTTGGCCGTACATCATGAGCTCCGACGTCACCGGACGATCCAGACACAGCAGGGCGGGATGGCCCAGATCCTTACATATGTAGCAACACTGGGGGTTGACGCAGTTGACTTGCGAGTGACCCGCCACCCCGCAATTGAAGCACGGGGGGCGAGGGAGGCTGGAGACCGGACCCGGGGCAGAGGAGGAACCCGGTCCACCGGGGGAAGCGAAGCTTGGGCGCCCCGCACTTGACCGCGATGCTTCTTCTTCTTGGCCGGTCCTTTGTGGCCGCGGGACGGGCCGGCGCCCGGGGTGGCTGCGGAGGACGGTGCCGAGAGCGCGGCGGCGTGGGGCGGGATATATTTCCGCGAAGCAGGGGCGGGTGGCTGAGCATGGTAGAGGGGAGACGAAGGGTACACGAGCAAGATGGGGACGAGCATCGGCCGCACCGATTAGCCGGGGACGACGAGCGCGCCGGGGGCGCCAGTCCCCCGACACCGCCGGACGGGGGGGGGGGGGGGGGGGGGGGGGGGTGGGATCTGCCCCGGGTGTCGCGGCGGGGCGGAGAGTGCCGGTCATCGCGACGACCGTCGTGGAGCTCCCTCAGCTCGCGACACAGCTCTTCCTCGCGGCGCAGCGCGTCGGGAGATGGACGGGGAGGGTCGCGGCGGTCATCTGTGTGCCGCTTCGGCCGGGGCTCGCCGCCGTCCCACTCGCGTGGCATGGCTGGCCGCGGCAAAGGAGGGGGAGGAGGGGACGAGCGCACGGCAGGGGACAGCAGGGAGGAGGGAGGGTGAGGTGGGTCGCGTGGTCGGACGAGTGAGTCGAGCGTGGCGGCGGGGAGGGGAGATGGGGCAGCTGGGAATCCACGAGGAAGCCAAATCAAGCCAGCTGACGACTTGAGCCTAGGGCACAGGCGCAGCCCAGCCACCGCGGGCCGGCCCAGCCAGGGGGAGGCGGGCCCAGCAAGCGCAAGCGGCTGGTGGACCGGACTGCGGCCCAAAATGGCCGGAGCGGGCGATGAGTGGCCCAGGTGGTGGCAGGGGGTGGGGGAGAGACCCATAGGATTTCCCCTCGACCACCAGGCGGCGCCACCGCCGCTGCCGCCACGGACACGCCGCCAACGAGGTGCAACCAGGGACGGCGCAAGGGGATGGAGGCCTGGAAGCGTAGCGATGAGGACCCAAAGGTGGCGACAAACGGGCAAAAGGGGGAGGAGCGAGCCACCGGAGCCATGGGAGCCGGACCTGGGCGCGTCGCCGGTGACGCTGGAGCAGTCACCAGGCGCAGAGCAGCCATCGGGCGGCGCCACGACGCACGGGCAGAGCTGCGGTCGGAATGGCCAGCCACGCCTCACGAGCGGACGCGCCGGCGGCGAGCATCCCCGCCCCTCAAGGTCCCGCCTTGCGTCCCCGCGGCCCGAGATGAACTCGAAGGGGACGTTGGCGACCGCACCAGCCGCCAGCCGGCAGCAGAACCCCGCACCTGGGGGGTTGAGCCACCGGCCGTCCGGGCTAGGTAGTGTGACGGGGAGCAGCGGGAGGAGGGGGGGTGCCCGGCGGGGGAGGGCAGCGGATCCTCGTCAACAAAGTCCGCCCACTGGACGCGAAGAGCAGGCGCGGGGACGAGCGGAGGAGGTGGCAGGATGGCCGCCGTAGTCGGCGCCGGCAGCGAGGGAGGGGACGCGGAAGCCATGGAGGCGAGAGGGTCGGAGGGCGCGGCGGCGGGGGGAGCCAGCGCCGCGGGCGGGGGCGGGTCGCCGTCGCCGTCGGGAAGCAAGCCATCCTATCCTTCAAGTGGTGGTCAAACTCAGGTATTCCAGATAAAATTGTGACGACAACACCTGAGAGCTCAACTCCCCGAGACACTGCCACAACCCCTAAATGTCAGGAGGCACCAAGAACAATGTTCTCGTCACAAGAATATCAGAATGATTCCATGATACCCGCGTGATCCTATCTTTTTTTTGTAAAATTTGAGGAGAGGAAAGACAAAGCATCTACATCAGGAGACCTCACCAGAGCGAGGAAGGGGACTGAGGAGTAAAAAGAATCCTACTCTCCGTTATATATAATCTTAAGACTAAAAACATTTTTGTTCTAGACTCAACAACGTTAGCAATTCGATCAAGCAGGGGGCTCCTAATTCGGGAATGACTCTGATTACCAACTTCTAACGCCCATGATGTGGCTATACCACCCACGTGTCGAGGCATGACTTAGAGGCATAACCGCAGTATGCTTTTGTCGCAAGAAGGGGCATCTTCACATAATGCCATGTAATGAACAAGAAAGGGATAAATAGAGTTGGCTTATAATCGCCACGTCACACAATGATCAAATAATTCATACATCATCAGAGTACACTCATAGTCCGACTACGGATAATCAAAAGAAAAGAAGATAACCCCAAATGCTAGATCCCTGATCATCCCAATTGGGCACCACTAATGATCATCAGGAAAAGACACGTAGTAATGGCCAAGGTCCTCGTCGAACTCCCACTTGAGGTCAGTATCATCATGTAACGCCCTTGATGCGGCTATATCTCCCACGTGTCGAAGCACGACTTAGAGGCATAACCGCATTGAAAGCAATGTCGCAAGTGAGGTAATCTTCACACAACCCATGTAATACATAAGGGAAAAGATACATAGTTGGCTTACAATCGCCACTTCACACAATTACATGAATAAAGCATTACATCAACCAAATACAATCAAGGTCTGACTTCGGAACCAAAATAAAAGAAGAACCCCAAATGCGACAAAGGTCCCCGATCGACCCCAACTGGGCTCCACTACTGATCAACTAGAACGAAAACAACACAAAGGACAAGATCTCCATCGAGCTCCTCCTGAGCTTGGTTGCGTCACCTGGAATGGCATCATCGGCACCTGCAAGCTGGTTTTGGAAGTATCTGTGAGCCACAGGGACTCAGCAATCTCGCACCCTCGCGGTCAAGACTATTTAAGCTTATGGGTAAGGTAAACGTATGATGTGGAGCTGCAGCAAGCGACTAGCATATATGGTGGCTAACATACGCAAATGAGAGCGAGAAGAGAAGGCAAAGCACGGTCGATACAAGTATGATCAAGAAGTGATCCTATAGCAACCTACGTCAAGCATAACTCCAACAACCGTGTTCACTTCCCGGACTCCGCCGGAAAGAGACCATCACGGTTACGCACGCTGTTGATATATTTTAAATAAGTACAGGTTCAGGTTATCTACAACCGGACATTAACAAATTCCCATCTGCCCATAACCGCGGGCATGGCTTTCGAAAGTTCAAATCCCTGCAGGGGAGTCCCAACTTAGCCCATCACAAGCTCTCACGGTCAACGGCGGAATAGACCTCCTCCCGAGACATTCCGATCAGACTCGGCATCCCGGTTCTACAAGACATCCTCGACAATGGTAAAACAAGTCCAGCAAAGCCGCCCGATGCACCGACATCCTGATGGGAGCTGCACATATCTCGTTCTCAGGGCAACACCGGATAGGTCAAGCTACGAGTAAAACCAGCCCTCAAGTTTCCCCGAGGTGGCCCCGCAGGCTGCCCATTTTGGACCAACACTTAGACAAGCACTGGCCCTGGGGGGTTAAAATAAGATGACCCTCGGGATGCGTGACTACCAAGGGGAAAAGGCTAGGTGGAGAATGGTAAAACCAAGGTTGGGCCTTGCTGGAGGAGTTTTATTCAAGGCGAACTGTCAAGGGGTTCCCATTATAACCCAACCGCGTAAGGAACGCAAAATCCGGGAACATAACACCGATATGACGGAAACTAGGGCGGCAAGAGTGGAACAAAACACCAGGCATAACGCCGAGCCTTCCACCCTTTACCAAGTATATAGATGCATTAATTAAATAAGATATATTGTGATATCCCAACAAGTAAACATGTTCCAACAAGGAACAACATCTCCATGTTCCAACAAGGAACAAAACTTCAATCTTCACCTGCAACTAACAACGCTATAAGAGGGGCTGAGCAAAGCGGTAACATAGCCAATCAACGGTTTGCTAGGACAAGGTGGGTTAGAGGCTTGGTTCAACAATATGGGAGGCATGATAAGCAAGTGGTAGGTATCGCAGCACAGGCATAGCAAAAGAGCGAGCAACTAGCAAGCAAAGATAGAAGTGATTTCGAGGGTATGATCATCTTGCCTGAAATCCCGCAAGGAAGAAGAACGAGTCCAAGAAGAAGACAAACGAACGTAGACGAACGGGTCCTCACAAACGCGACATTATCGGAACCAACCCGAAGAAGCAACACCGGAAAGAAAGCAAACAACATAGTAAACAACCAACACATGAACATGGTATGATGCACAACCGAGTATGATGCATGTCCGGTTTAAAGAAACATGGCATGGCAAAATGCACAAAACAATCCTACAAATTAAGTGGAGCTCAATATGCAACGAGTTGCATATTGACGAAACACCACATTCAAGCTATTTAGTTTCGATCTTGTTTATGTACCCAACAATATTAAATGTTGTTAAAACATGGCAAGAGGGTGAAGCAAAGTAAAACTACCTATCTAGTCAAGTTTAAATGAGGTCGGAAACAACAAACAACAATTCCGTTAAATCCCCATGTGCATATATTAGGTTTGGTCCTGTTCTGCCCTAAACCATATTTTATAGTTATTCAACATGCAAGATGATGCCACCATGTTAAACTAGGCAAAATTCTACCCCATTTACATATAAAGTTTGTTAAAAACGGAGCTACGGTCATATAGTTATGAATTAAACCATTTAAGCATGGCATATGGACAAAGTTACACAAACAGTATTTTAAACATTTTAAACATGGATGGAAATGACATATTATGAAACCACACAAAATTCTAAGCATATTTCATATAAAGTTTGTTATAAAATGATGCACCGTTTGTGAGTTATAATATGCATGTTGTGAAAGGGGTTTTCTGTAAAACTGCAAAACTTGGGATAATAGCTAAATTCACAGAGGCTAAAAAATAGATACTGGACCGGATCTGCTGGCCCAACAACAGGAAAAAAGGGGTGGGGCGCCAGGGGTGTTCTCACCATGGGCCAAGCCCAATCGGTGAGGAGAGGGGCTGGCAAGGGAGGCGCTGGGCCGACTGGATCTGGGAAGCCCACTGGCGGTCGCTCGCAACCGCAGCGCGGTCAACGGGTACGAGCGGGGCATCGTCCTCCTCTGCACGAAGCAGAGGCTGGACAGGCGCGGCGCGATGGGGATTGGGCACGGGGCTGTAGGGGCCATGACGGTGCGGGGACTTGGACGATGCGGAGGATGCGAGCGGGAGGAAGAGGAGCTCAGGAGCGCTCGGAGTCGAGCTCGCGCGCGAGTGACTTGACGGGGAAGCCGGTCTGACGAGGAGGCCGGGGACGATGCTTCGGGAAGAAGATGGCAGCGGGCGGAGGCGTGGAGGGAATGCCAGGGTTCGGTGGGGATGGATGGATTCGCCTGTTTCTGGGCCGGATCCGGCCAACGGGGCGTCGACGGAGCTCCGGCGAGGGTTGACCAAGGCGGCGGCGACCTGCAGCTGATGAAATACAGAGAGAGAGGAAGATCGAGAGAGGTTAGAGGAAGGAGGAGAAGGAGATGGCCAGGGAAGGAGGAGCAGGGCGGCGGGGTCCGGCCTGGGAGGTGTGGCAACGCTGGTTCTTGCAGCTGAGGAGGGACTCCGGCGGTGTCGGTTCCCGGAGCGGCTCGGATCAGCGACCGAGGTGAGCTCCAAAACCATGGCGGGGACAAGGGCGTCGGGGAGAAAGGAGCATGTGGGCGCGCTGGATGTCTGCGGGGGATCCATGCTTGATGGATTGAAATGATGGGAGGAGGTGGTTGGCCTGGTTGAGAAAACGAGGAGGAGGGTGGCGCTGTGGATGGATGGATTTTATAGATGACTGCGGCGTCTGATCCGAGGAGGGAGGAGCCTGTAGGTGGCGGCGGCAGCTAGGAGGATCCCTAAAAATTAGGGATTCGGTCTCGGGTTAGTCCAATATATATATAGCGAGTTGAATAGGTTAGGGGCTATCTTGTCCCTTCGATAAAAATCAGACGGATAGGAAAAATAGGCTAGGGAGTCTAATAAATAAAATGGAGAGGTTTTGTAGACGTTTGGGGATGGTCCGGACACAACGGTGATGACTGCCCGGGTCGGGTCCGAGACAAATTTCGGACGCGCGCGAGGGGGGTCGCAGGCTAACGAGAGAGGTTAGGTTGGACCTGGCGGTAGGTAGTGGGCTGTGTAGACGGTCTCGAACTAAGAGAAGAGAAGAGAGGGAGGCCCCTCGACTATTTCCGGAGGCTGAAAACGTCCGACGTTAGACCGGCTACTATTGCCGGTATATTTATCCGTTGGGGCGTCAAACGGACTCCGCATGCGATGAAATTTGGCAGGAAGTCTACCTACACTAAGACAAGACCGCACGCCAACTCTCATCCCATTCCGAGAACATTTTCCGGCCACTTATAAAATAATATTTCGGACGTGCCGCGGGCGCATGCAAGTGTGTCTGGGCTCAGAACGGACAGCAGAGAGAACGGGGAAACCCGGACGAATGCAAGTTTTGAAAACATGATGATGCAATGCACATGATGACATGATAAGATGCAACACGCAAGCAAAAGACATGACAACGACAGAGAAAAACTGACGGACACCTGGCACATCGGTCTCGGGGCGTCACAACACTCCACCACTACGAAAGGATCTCGTCCCGAGATCTAGAATGGCACCGGAGGGACAACGGAAAAGAAAGAGAAGAGGTAAAACTAAGTTGCTTCTTTAACAAACGAGTGAGACCAAAGAACCTTGAGAGGTTTAACAAATTGAAGAAAAGAATGCAACGGAGATGAACGAAATTGAAATCACTCCGTTAGGAAAGAGGAACGAGGAAGAACAAAGTTGGACAGCACTCCGGTTGAAAAGAGATGCAAGGCTTGATAAGGCGAAAAGAACTTGAACAAAGGGGCACAATACTCCGATTAAAACAAGATAGGGAAGGAATAAGAATGATATAATTTGGACAGCACTCCGCCTGTAAATGGAAGGAATTGAACTAGACAAGATGAGAGGATACTTGAAAAGAGGACACAACACTCCGGTTGAAAGGATAAGCACGAAAAGAACACGATCCTGATAAAACAAGAAGATGGGTTGAAGAGAGCAACATCACAATGCCTCCGGAACAAAAGTAATAATGGAATGAATGAAGGGAATAAAAAAACGAGAGCACGCTTACAACAAATGCTAGAACGGAGTTGTTGGAAACCCAACAACGAAAAGAATAATCTTGATATGGTCTTATGGAATACATCTCAAATTATGAGGTGACAACCTGCCACTCATGGGAAAAGAATTGGATTGATAAGAACAAGGAGACGAGGAACTTATTTCACCGGGAGGATAAAGAAGAACTTGGGTCCTTTATAAGCACCATAATAGCAACAATCCTTAGGGAAAACTTTAGGTGAAATATAACCCAAGATAATTCCAATGAAGAGGTTGATGGATTTAAAATATCTCATACTTGATAACTTGTGAAACATGAAAACATGAACTCAAATTATCAAGAATGACATAATACCAGCTACAATGATACGGTTGAAAGAATTGCACTTTAAAATGCAAGATAAAGAATACTTGAGCTCCTTTGAAAAGAATCTCGATGAACACTTCGAGAAGGAATTAAATCCTTGGTGAACCACCATGTAGAGCCTCCCTGAAGAACTCCGGTAACAAAAGGATAATGAAAAGAAAGAGAAGTTGAAAAACACGAGGTGAAACCTTGTAATGATTTAGATGAATCTTCGTGGCGGCATACTTGAAAGAGCTTGGAACTCCGGGAAAAAGAGAAGATGAAACAAATGGAACCGAGAATTTAAAGAGCCTCGGGAATAAGGAATTAATCACTTGGATGAAGCAAGAATAAGAATTACATTATGCTCGTCCTTCATCAATTAAATTGGTGACAATCAATGGATTTAGCATACTACTTATTCTCGTAGAAAGGATTAAGATAGATAATGCGCAAACTTGAAGAGGCCTTCGATGATCCACCGGTAGGATTTGAAAGAACGGAAGTATGATAACGTAAGAAGAGGAATCTTGAACAAACCACCGTAAGAATTGAAAATGAACGAAGAGAAGATAAAGAAACACCGGAAAGAATTAACAAATGAACGAAGAAGCTTGAGGGGATTTAGATACATCAGAATGAAGAGATCAAGAACTGATTAGAGGATATTTGATTGATGCACCGGCAAGATAGGAGAATGATAACTGACAGCTGACAATGAATAGACTTGAATTGATGGACTCCGGATAACAAACTGAGAAGACTCTTGAATTACTCCGGATAGGTGAAAAGAATTCTCACAATCAAACAATTATGAGAGGATGGCAGAGAATGGGGCAAGATTTGAAAGAAACTCTTCTTCGGTCTCCGAATCTGAGAATGACGACGAGAAACACCACGAATAATTATTTAGATACTCCGGAAGAGTCAACACGAAGAGGTTGAGCCAACGATGAAATTTTTTTTGAAAGATCTTGGGGAAAAGCATTTGACTGATGATAAATCATTCTTACGTCAAACTTCAAAAAGAAATTTGAGGATAGCTCCGGGAAAATAAGAAGAGTCAGGTAAGATCCTAGGAAAAGACCTGTGGGTTAGGGCCCACTCAAAAGAAAAACCATTGAAATGATTTAAAAGGGAGGTTGCACCGGTTGAATTGAATGACTTGAATGGGATAACAACCTCGAAATAGGTTGAACTGATCTTAAATGAAAAGATGAGCCTTCTGAGATATCTTTAGCACTCCGGAACAAATGAATAGCGAGAAATGAATTATTATGAGGTGCACCGGTATGAAAAGGTATTTGAAACGAGGGAAAAGGGATATGAGATCAACACCGAAAGCTTGATTTGAATCCACCGGAGAAGAAAAGAATGACGAATGACGAACTTGAGGCTCCGTTAGTATCTTCATGAGAATCACCAGATAAGAACATTGAAGGAAAAAGGATGGAGAGACTTCACATCAATAAGATGGATACTTGATCAAGAAATCTGAATCCTTCAAGAAAACAAGGGTGGGTGGGTGGGAAAACACTGTTGAGAATGAAACGAACACCGTTGAGAAGAAATGATAATTGATCTTGCTGATGTTGAAATGATCGGATCCACTTGAAGAGAAAACACGCCGGTGAACAGGATTGACAAGACAATCTTGATGATCAAGAAGGATTAGTATTCACATAGGAATATGAGAACACCATTTGGGGAAGGTATGGAATCAACATTTGACTTCGAAGCAACTCGAATACCACAACTCAAAACAAAACAAAGGATTGGCTTGCAGAATAAGCCGGAACCAACATATGAAAGAGATTTCGTCCGAAGTTTTCGTGGTGGGGCCTACACGGGCTCGATCATACAACACCATCATGTACAAGGCAGTGCACATGACATACGAAGCGTCCCCGAGTCGGCATAGCGAAGGACTCTTTCAGACACAACGAGACCACTGTAAAACCAACCGTGAATAGGCAGACCACAAGACGTCGAACCCCAATTTCGTATCATACATATGTTGGAAAGATATCCTAAGAGCTACTTGAATTCCCACTTATAAACTCCCGAAATTTTCCGGTTATGCAATCAGGTGTTGGGGATACAGGGGAAGCATAATATCTCACCCAAAACTAGCAAATTCTACATCCAGCTGTATCCATCCTTCAACACATAACCAAGAAACCTTCGGAAATCATCTACCTCAACCTTCGAAAAGCATCCATTATACGAGTTATGGCGATACTCCCGAACTCCCGCCCCAGTACTGGGTGGCGTCGAGGTTATCTCACCAACAACTGCATAAAAGAGATTTTCGATGTCGGCGTACTAAACTCAGGTATTCCAGAATTGCAACGATAAAATTGTGACGACAACACCTCGGAGCTCAACTCCCAAGGACACTTCCACAAAACCCCTGTCAGGAGGCACCAAGACAATGTTCTCATCAGAAAACCATCGGAATGATTCCAAGATACCCGCGTGATCCTAAATTTTTTTTAGTGAAATTTGAGAAGAGAATAGTCAAAACTCTACGTCAGGATGCCTTACCAGAGCGATGAGGAGACTGGGAAGTAAAAAGAATTCCTAAACTCTCCGATATATAATTCCTAAATGACTCAAAACATTTTTCTAGACACAACAACGGCTGCTAAAAACGATCAAGCAATGGGGCTCCTAAGGTCGGGGAAGGCTCTAATACCAACTTGTAACACCCTCGATAAGGCTATATCTCCCACGTGTCGAAGCACGACTTAGAGGCATAAACGCATTGAAAGCAATGTTGCAAGTGAGGTAATCTTCACACAACCCATGTAATACATAAGGGAAAAGATACATAGTCGGCTTACAATCGCCACTTCACACAATTACATGAATAAAGCATTACATCAACCAAATACAATCAAGGTCCGACTACGGAACCAAAATAAAAGAAGAACCCCAAATGCGACAAAGGTCCCCGATCGACCCCAACTGGGCTCCACTACTGATCAACTAGAACGAAAACAACACAAAGGACAAGATCTCCATCGAGCTCCTCCTGAGCTTGGTTGCGTCACCTGGAATGGCATCATCGGCACCAGCAAGCTGGTTTTGGAAGTATCTGTGAGCCACAGGGACTCAGCAATCTCGCACCCTCGCGATCAAGACTATTTAAGCTTATGGGTAAGGTAAAGGTATGATGTGGAGCTGCAGCAAGCGACTAGCATATATGGTGGCTAACATACGCAAATGAGAGCGAGAAGAGAAGGCAAAGCACGGTCGATAAAAGTATGATCAAGAAGTGATCCTATAGCAACCTACGTCAAGCATAACTCCAACAACCGTGTTCACTTCCCGGACTCCGCCGGAAAGAGACCATCACGGTTACGCACGCTATTGATATATTTTAAATAAGTAAAGTTTCAGGTTATCTACAACCGGACATTAACAAATTCCCATCTGCCCATAACCGCGAACATGGCTTTCGAAAGTTCAAATCCCTGCAGGTGAGTCCCAACTTAGCCCATCACAAGCTCTCACGGTCAACGGCGGAATAGACCTCCTCCCGAGACATTCCGATCAGACTCGGCATCCCGGTTCTACAAGACATCCTCGACAATGGTAAAACAAGTCCAGCAAAGCCACCCGATGCGCCGACATCCTGATGGGAGCTGCACATATCTCGTTCTCAGGGCAACACCGGATAGGTCAAGCTATGAGTAAAACCAGCCCTCAAGTTTCCCCGAGGTGGCCCCGCAGGCTGCCCATTTCAGACCAACACTTAGACAAGCACTGGCCCGGTGGGGTTAAAATAAGATGACCCTTGGGATGCGCGACTCCCAAGGGGAAAAGGCTAGGTGGCGAAAGGTAAAACCAAGGTTGGGCCTTGCTGGAGGAGTTTTATTCAAAGCGAACTGTCAAGGGGTTCCCATTATAACCCAACCGCGTAAGGAACGCAAAATCCGGGAACATAACACCGATATGACAGAAACTAGGGCGGCAAGAGTGGAACAAAACACCAGGAATAAGGCCATGCCTTCCACCCTTTACCAAGTATATAGATGCATTAATTAAATAAGATATATTGTGATATCCCAACAAGTAAACATGTTCCAACAAGGAACAACATCTCCATGTTCCAACGAGGAACAAAACTTCAATCTTCACCTGCAACTAACAACGCTATAAGAGGGGCTGAGCAAAGCGGTAACATAGTCAATCAACGGTTTGCTAGGACAAGGTGGGTTAGAGGCTTGGTTCAACAATATGGGAGGCATGATAAGCAAGTGGTAGGTATCACAGCACAGGCATAGCAAAAGAGCGAGCAAGTAGCAAGCAAAGATAGAAGTGATTTCGAGGGTATGATCATCTTGCCTGAAATCCTGCAAGGAAGAAGAATGAGTCCAAGAAGAAGACAAACGGAAATAGACGAACGGGTCCTCACAAACGCGACGTTATCGGAACCAACCCGAAGAAGCAACACCGGAAAGAAAGCAAACAACATAGTAAACAACCAACACATGAACATGGTCTGATGCACAACCGAGTATGATGCATGTCCGGTTTAAAGAAACATGGCATGGAAAAATGCACAAAACAATCCTACAAATTAAGTGGAGCTCAATATGCAACGAGTTGCATATTGACGAAACACCACATTAAAGTTATTTATTTTCGATCTTGTTTATGTACCCACCAATATTAAATGTTGTTAAAACATGGCAAGAGGGTGAAGCGAAGTAAAACTACCTATCTAGTCAAGTTTAAATGAGGCCGGAAACAACGAACAACAATTCCGTTAAATCCCCATGTGCATAAATTAGGTTTGGTCCTGTTCTGCCCTAAACCATATTTTATAGTTATTAAACATGCAAGATGATGCCACCATGTTAAACTAGGCAAAATTCTACCCCATTTACATATAAAGTTTGTTAAAAACGGAGCTACGGTTATATAGTTATGAATTAAACCATTTTAGCATGGCATATGGACAAAGTTACACAAACAGTATTTTAAACATTTTAAACATGGATGGAAATGACATATTATGAAACTACACAAAATTCTAAGCATCTTTCATATAAAGTTTGTTATAAAATGATGCACCGTTTGTGAGTTATAATATGCATGTTGTGAAAGGGGTTTTCTATAAAACTGCAAAACCTGGGATAATAGCTAAATTTGCAGAACCTAAAAAAAATAGATACTGGACCGGATCTGCTGGCCCAACAACAGGAAAAAAGGGGTGGGGTGCCAGGGGTGTTCTCACCATGGGCCAAGCCCAGTCGGTGAGGAGAGGGGCTGGCAAGGGAGGCACTGGGCCGGCTGGATCTGGGAAGCCCACTGGCGGTCGCTCGCAGCCGCAGCGCGGTCAACGGGTACGAGCGGGGCATCGTCCTCCTCTGCACGAAGCAGAGGCTGGACAGGCGCGGCGCGATGGTGATTGGGCACGGGGCTGCAGGGGCCATGACGGTGCGGGGACTTGGACGATGCAGAGGATGCCAGCGGGAGGAAGAGGAGCTCAGGAGCGCTCGGAGTCGAGCTCGCACGCGAGGGACTTGATGGGGAAGCCGGTCTGACGAGGAGGTCGGGGACGATGCTTCGGGAAGAAGATGGCAGCGGGCGGAGGCGTGCAGGGAATGCCAGGGTTCGACGGGGATGGATGGATTCGCCTATTTCTGGGCCGGATCCAGCCAACGGGGCGTCGACGGAGCTCTGGCGAGGGTTGACCAAGGCGGCGGCGACCTGCAGCTGATGAAATACAGAGAGAGAGGAAGATCGAGAGAGGTTAGAGGAAGGAGGAGAAGGAGATGGCGAGGGAAGGAGGAGCAGGGCGGCGGGGTCCGGCCTGGGAGGTGTGGCGGCGCTGGTTCTTGCAGGTGAGGAGGGACTCCGGCGGTGTCGGTTCCCGGGGCGGCTCGGATCAGCGACCGAGATGAGCTCCAAAACCATGGCGGGGACAAGGGCGGTGGGGAGAAAGGAGCATGTGGGCGCGCTGGATGTCTGCAGGGGATCCATGCTTGATGGATTGAAATGATGGGAGGAGGTGGTTCGCCTGGTTGACAAAACGAGGAGGAGGGTGGCGCTGTGGATGGATGGATTTTATAGATGGCTGCGGCGTCTGATCTGAGGAGGGAGGAGCCTGTAGGTGGCGGCGGCAGCTAGGAGGATCCCTAAAAATTAGGGATTCGGTCTCGGGTTAGTCCAATATATATATAGCGAGTTGAATAGGTTAGGGGCTATCTTGTCCCTTCGATAAAAATCAGACGGACAGGAAAAATAGGCTAGGGAGTCTAATAAATAAAACGGAGATGTTTTGTAGATGTTTGGGGATGATCCGGACACAACGGTGACGACTGCCCGGGTCGGGTCCGGGACAAATTCCGGACGCGCGCGAGGGGGGTCGCAGGCTGACGAGAGAGGTTAGGTTGGACCTGGCGGTAGGTAGTGGGCTGTGTAGACGGTCTCGAACTGAGAGAACAGAAGAGAGGGAGGCCCCTCGACTGTTTCCGGAGGCCGAAAACGTCCGACGTTAGACCGGCTACTATTGTCGCTATATTTATCCGTTGGGGCGTCAAACGGACTCCGAATGCGATGAAATTTGGCAGGCAGTCTACCTACACTAAGACAAGACTGCACGCCAACTCTCATCCCATTTCGAGAACATTTTCCGGCCACTTATAAAATAATATTTCGGACGTGTCACGGGCGCGTGCAAGTGTGTCTGGACTCAGAACGGACAGCGGAGAGAACGGGGGAACCCGGACGAATGCAAGTTTTGAAAACATGATGATGCAATGCACATGATGACATGATAAGATGCAACACGCAAGCAAAAGACATGACAACGACAGCGAAAAACTGACGGACACCTGGCACATCGGTCTCGGGGCGTCACACATCACCTATACTGGTATCATCGGCAGCTGCAACTATTTTGGTAGTATTTGTGAGTCACGAGGACTCAACAATCTCAAAACCCACGAGATCAAGACTATTTAAGCTTATGGGTAGGATAAGGTAACGAGGTGGAGTTGCATCAAGTGCTAAGCAAATATGGTGGCTAACATACGCAAATAAGAGTAAGATGAGAAGCTATGCAACAGTCGAAAAGCTAGAAGTGATCAAGAAGTGATCCTGAACTACTTATGATCAGACATAACCCAAACCGTGTTCACTTCCTGGACTCCGTCGAAAAGAGACCATAACGGCTACACACGCGATTGATACATTTTAATTAAGTCAAGTGTCAAGTTCTCTACAATCGGATGTTAACTAATTTCCATCTGCCACATAACCTGCGGGCACGGCTCTCGAAAGTTTATACCCTGTAGGGGTGTGCCAACTTAGCCCATCACAATCTCTCACGATCAACGAAGGATATTCCTTCAGCCGGAAATACCCGATCAGTCTCGGAATCCCCGTTACAATACATTTCGACAATCATAAAACAAGACAAGCAAGACTACCCGATGTGCCGACAAATCCCGATAGGAGTCGCATGTATCTCGTTCTCAGGGCACACCAGATGGGCCAGCCGTCGGGTTAGCTGAGACCCTGGTTACCCAGGGGGCGCCGGACATCGCCCAGGTTGGACCAGCACTCAGAGGAACACTGGCCCGGGGTGGGGGGGGTTAAATAAAGATGACCCCCGGGTTTGCAACTCCCTAGGGAAAAGGTTAGGTGGTAGTTAGGCAAATGTTAAAACCAAGGTTGGGCCTTGCTGGAGGAGTTTTATTCAAGGAAAACTGTCAAGGGGGTCCAATAACCCCAACCACGTAAGGAACGCAAAATCAAGGAACATAACACCGGTATGACGGAAACTAGGGCGGCAAGAGTGGAACAAAACACCGAGCAAAAGGCCAAGCCTTCCGCCCTTTGCCAATCATATAGTTGCATTAATTAAAATAAGAGATAATGTGATATCCCAACATATCCATGTTCCAACATGGAACAACCTATAAGGCACCTGCAACTAGCAACACTATAAGAAGGGCTGAGCAAAAGAGGTAACATAGGCAAACAACGGTTTGCTAGGAAGGTGGGTTAGACGCTTGACATGGCAACATGGGAGGCATGATAAACAAGTGGTAGGTAGCGCAACATAGCGATAGAACGAACAACTACCAAGCAAAGATAGAAGTGATATCAAGGGCAATGATCATCTTTCTTGCAAAGTTTTTAGAGTTGTCGAAAGCTTGCTCCTCGTTAGCGTACTCAACAGGTTCCTCGTTCACGTACTTGTCTCCCGGCTCTACCCAAAGCAAGAACACAGGCAACAGAACAACAATCAATCACAGTGCAATGCACAAGCAACATGATGCAACACATGGCATGGAATGCAAGATATGATGTGCAATGCATATGGGTACTCCGGAAGGGAAAGGATGGCCGAGGCATCAACTTGGCAAGCCAAGTGTGCCGCTGGAAAAATGGGGTGATTTCGGTCGAAATCGATATAAGGATCACCGAAAATGGATGCACGGTTTGCAAATGACAAGAAAAACAAGAATGATGCAAAACTGCAATTAACATCATCATAGCACTTAAGATGCAGCATGAAACTATGCTACAACAGTCCAACAAGACAACAAAGCACATGGCATTAAAGTACAGGTGAAGCTCTACAAATCATGAACACTGAGCTCCTGCTAGAACTCACTAGAACAAGCTCAAAATAGCATGACAAAAATGCAAATGATAATAGATTCACAGACTTGGAGAAAATACTAAACATGTCAAAACAACATCTGGTAGCAAGGTCTAGAGATAGCAAACAACATGCTAGAGGAACATATCATGGCAAACAAAGGCATGGAATGCTAGTACTAAAGACATAGAAAAAACTTACTTATTGAAGTTTAACCAAATATGCATGGAAAATATGGTAGCACCCATGCAAACATGACAAGTTATACGATCAGTTTCAGACTTAGAAGAAAAACAGAGCATGGCAGGAACATATTCATGATAGCAACTTTGCAAGCTCATGCCGCTCACGAAAAAGAATTTCATGGCATCACAAGGTGACCAACAGTAAGTAGACATATTCATGAAGCTAAACATGGCAAGAGCAAGTTCATAGGGTACATGTATCACTAGCTACACTCATGGAAAAGTTGAACTTGATGTTAATAATCTGCCAGGAACACTATTTAGCAAAAGTAGAGCATGGAAATGACATGCTACACTACTCCATAATTACAACCAGAGGCATGAGTGGATAGAGCAGTACTACATCTTCAAAACACTCTTACTGAACTACCTCAAAATGTGCATGGATCTACTGGTAGCAACAAGTTTACATAGCATCAAAATGTAAGAGGAAATGACTGCAAAATAACTAAGTGTCTGAAATCAGCAACATCACAACGGCTACTTTGCATGCTTGTGCTAGTTACCACATAGCTCATAAAAATACAAGGCTTGCACCACTGTAAAGATGGCATGGAGATGCTCCAAGAACATAAAGATATCATGCTTATAGAATGTGATGAAGCTATGTACCTAGGGTAGGGGCATGGACCTGTCCTAAGAGCCCTACCAAGGACATCCCTGGAAGAAGTCACCTTTCAATCGACTTGAAGGTATCCCACTCGACGGATTCAAGACACTCGACCAGGAAGCTACCACTCGACTACGAAGACCAACCACTCGACTGACAGGAGATCTAAAGTCACTCCGCAAGAAAACGGTCGGCCATTATGTAGTCTTTATGGTCATCATAGCACTTTAATAGGGACGTTACCAGTAACGCCCAGTCTTAATGTATTTTAACCCTGCGTTACTGAGCACCGGAGGGGTCTGGCGAACTCTATATAAGCCACCCCCCCTCCTCAGTAGCGGGAGTTGGCACCCCTGTAATTCATACACACATAATCCAGTCGACCGCCTCCGGGCACCGAGACGTACGGCTGTTACTTCCTCCGCGAAGGGCCTGAACTCGTACATCCTGGTGTATTTACAGCTTCTCCATAGCTGAGATCTAGCCTCTCCATACATACCCCCCTACCTCACTGTCAGAGTTAGAACCACGACAGTTGGCGCCCACCGTGGGGCAGGAGTCTTAGCGCCTAGTTGGAGAAGTTGCGATTTTTCCGATCCCTTTGATCATGTTTTCGTGCGGAGATTTGGTGGAGGGCCACGAGATCCGTCTCGGCGCACTCACGTTCATCACCGACAACTCCGCTTGGCTTCAGGAGGCTCCGCTCGACATCGACGCCCTCCCCATCCGCGGTGCGACGCACTTCCGCGCATGTGTTCGTGGCGTCCTCCTTCGGCAGCCGTCGACCCAGTATCGGTCGGCTCCCGTGTCATCTTCCCGCCCTGTCCCCCACCGGCGCAAGCGCTCCGGCCGGTCGAGACTTCAGAGGTGGGTGAGGCATGCCGTGGCCCGCCAGTCGGCAGCCCCACAAGTCGCGGCAATCGAGCCCGACGAATCCCTCTACGACCTGTTCGACCTGTCGACTGGCTCCGCGGAGACCGCATCCGAGTGCGGTAGCAGCGACCCGGCGGCTGAGGTTCTGGCGGTCGATGGAACACACAGTCCTCCCGGTTTCCCTCGCACCGATGGAGGCACGGGTGGAGGCGACCCGTCGCATCCCCACGATGAGTATCTCCCCGAACCTCTCACGTCATTGCAGCGAGAGGAGCTTCGCCGCCGGAACATGGATGCACTCCGCACTCCTATCGTCGGAGAAACCCCCGAGGCCCGGGCCTTGGAGGATGCGCGCTTGGCTAACTTGGCCAAGAGCACTCGACTGGAGAATCTCCAGCGGATACTCGACGAGCAAGCGCGTCAGCGAGCTCCCGAGTCCAGTCGACGTCAGCTCTTCCCGCCTACGCAGGTATATCGGACCCCAGTTCAAAATTTGGCAGCCGCGGCCCGTATAGCAGAATCGATTCAGCCCTCCCAGTCGGAGGCTGGCAGGGGCTTGTTGCAAATCAGAGCGTTGCTCCGGGCAGCGGGAGACCAGAATTCCGCTGTTTCTCAGTCGCGGAATAGGATCCACAGTCGATCCGTTGCAACGGATACAGTCCAGTCGGCTCACAGCCCAAGATCGCCCCCGAGGCGTGAGGGACGCGGAGACCGGCATGATCAGTACAGAAGAAATGAGCAGTATGATCACCGGTTTGATCGACGTCGAGTGCCAACCCCTCCCCCGAGGAGTGGATCATATGCGTCTCGACAGCAGGATGACAGACACCCTCATAGTGTTGGGCAGAGAGTTCCAGTCGACCCCAGGGACCCAGGCTTTGATGCGAGATCCATCCTCGTTCAGGGTCTGGTTGACAGGAACAGAGCTCACCGAGAAGGCCACGACAGGGATGCGCCTGCCAGCAGCAGAGTACGTGTTTCGGGGCCAGAGTGTTTCATTCGAGCCATCAGGGCCGCAGTGATTCCTCCCAACTTTCGGTTGGCGACTGGAGTCAGCAAGTTCACCGACGAGTCTAAGCCTGACACTTGGCTCGAAGACTACCGAGTGGCTGTCCAGATTGGTGGCGGCAATGATGAGGTGGATATGAAGCATTTGCCTCTCTTGTTAGAGGGCTCAGCCAGAGCGTGGCTGAATCAGTTAGCACCCAGCAGCATCTACACTTGGGAGGATCTCTCTCGAGTGTTTGTCACGACCTTTGAAGGAACATGCAAGCGACCAGCAGGCCTTACAGAATTGCGGTCTTGCGTGCAGAAACCGAGTGAAACTCTGAGGGATTACATCCAGAGGTGGATCACTTTGCATCACACAGTTGAGAACGTATTGGATCACCAAGCAGTTTGTGCCTTTAAAGAAGGCGTCAAGAACAGAGAGCTGAACCTGAAGTTCGGTCGGACTGGAGAAATGTCTCTGAATCAGATGATGGAAATTGCCACCAAATACGCTAACAGAGAAGATGAAGATCGACTCCAGAGTGGCAAGCAGAAAGCAGTCGCCCAGGAAACCGGAGGCAATTCCAGTCGGAAGCAGAAGCGGAAGGCCGAGCCAGCCGCTCCTGGGGAGGCCCTGGCCGTAACCCAGGGAAAATTCAAGGGAAAACCCAAGGGGCCCTGGAACCCCAAGAAAGTCAAGGATCAAGATGGAAATGATGTTTTGGATCTGCCATGTCACATCCACACCAAGAAAGATGAAGAGGGTAACCTTATTTACCCAAAGCATACCACTCGACAGTGTCGGCTCCTGATCCAGCAGTTTCAGGGCAAGCAGTCCAAAGACAAGGAAAAAGAGTCAGACAGAGTTGAGGACAAAGAAGATAGTGATGATGGATACCCCCAAGTCAATTCCACCTTGATGATTTTTGCTGATGTCGAAAGCATAAGTTGACTGAAAGTCATTAACCGTGAAGTGAATATGGTTGCCCCGGCAACACCCAGCTACCTGAAGTGGTCTCAGACTGCCATCACGTTCGACCAGTCCGATCACCCTGCGCACATTGCCACCCCTGGGAGGCAAGCTCTGGTGGTCGATCCAATTGTCGAAGGCACTCGACTGACCAAAGTCCTGATGGATGGTGGCAGCGGCCTGAACATACTGTATGCAGAAACGTTGAAAGGGATGGTCATTCCGATGTCCAGACTCAGTGCCAGCAACATGAGTTTCCATGGAGTCATTCCTGGAAAGAAAGCCAAGTCACTCGGCCAGATTGCTCTCGATGTGGTTTTCGGTGATTCAAAGAATTACCGCAAGGAAAAGTTGACATTTGAGGTTGTGGACTTCCAAAGTGCATATCATGCTATTCTGGGCCGACCAGCTTATGCACGCTTCATGGCTCGACCGTGCTATGTGTATCTCAAGTTGAAGATGCCCGGCCCCAGAGGTGTGATCACCGTTACAGGCAATCGGAAGAAAGCAGAGGAGTGTTTTCACAAAGGATCAAAGATCGCTGATGCTCAGATGTCAGTAGTCGAACTGCAAGAGTACCAGAAGACTGTTGATCCGAGTGAATTGCTGCGGGCCAAGAAGCCAGCTTCAGAATCAGCTTTTCAGTCGTCCGTTGAAACTAAGCCAGTTCACATTCACCCGACTGACCCCGATGCTGCTCCGACTCACATCTCAACGACGCTCGACTCCAAATAGGAAGAAGCGCTCATCCAGTTCCTCCGTGAGAACTGGGACATCTTCGCATGGAAGCCTTCTGACATGCCTGGAGTTCCCAGGGGGCTGGCTAAGCACCGTCTACGAGTCGACCCGAAGTTCAAGCCTGTGAAAGAACATCTTCGATGGTCCGCCATCCAGAAGAGGAAAGCTATTGGCGAGGAGGTGGCTCGGCTCTTAGCAGTGGAGTTCATCCGAGAGATTTACCACTCCGAGTGGCTCGCCAATGTTGTCATGGTCCCCAAGAAGGACAAGTCACTTCGCATGTGCATTGACTTTAAACATATCAATCGGGCCTGCCCGAAAGATCATTTCCCTCTCCCCCGCATCGACCAGGTAGTCGACTCGACCGCGGGGTGTGAGCGTTTGTCTTTTCTAGATGCTTATTCATGGTACCATCAGATCCGTCTGTATGGACCCGACGAGATCAAAATAGCTTTCATCACCCCATTCGGGTGCTTCTGTTATATCACCATGCCCTTCGGCCTCAAGAATGCTGGAGCCACGTTCATGAGGATGATTCAGAAGTGTTTTCTCACTCAGATCAGTCGGAACGTAGAAGCATACATGGATGATATTGTGGTTAAGTCACGGAAAGGTTCCGACCTACTGACTGACCTTGCCGAAACCTTTGCTAACCTTAGGAGATATGATATCAAGCTCAATCCATCAAAGTGCACATTGGGAGTTCCAGGTGGAAAGTTACTCGGTTTTCTCGTTTCCGAACGAGGAATCGACGCCAATCCCGAGAAAGTTGGCACCATATTACGGATGAAGCGCCCTGTGCGTGTACACGATGTCCAGAAGCTTACAGGTTGCTTGGCCGATCTAAGTCGATTCATTTCTCGTCTCGGTGAAAAGGCGTTGCCTCTTTACCGACTGATGAAGAAGTCTGACAAGTTCAAGTGGACTCCAGAAGCTGATGCAGCATTCGCATAGCTCAAAGCTCTGCTCTCCACCCAGCCGGTTCTTGCTGCCCCAATTAGTAAAGAGCCTCTGCTGCTTTACATTGCGGCCACGGGACAAGTTGTCAGTATAGTACTTACGGTCGAGCGGGAAGAAGAAGGAAAGGCCTTCAGAGTTCAGCGCCCAGTATATTATGTGTCTGAAGTTTTGACTCCTTCGAAGCAAAGATATCCCCATTACCAGAAGCTTGTATATGGGATTTACATGACCACGAAGAAGGTTGCACACTACTTCTCTGACCATTCCATTACAGTCGTCAGCGACGCTCCACTGTTAGAGATTTTGCACAACAGAGATGCAGCTGGTCGAGTGGCGAAGTGGGCGATTGAACTCCTTCCCCTAGATATCAAGTTTGAAGCAAAGAAGGCTATCAAGTCCCAAGCAATTGCAGATTTTGTCGCCGAGTGGATTGAACAGCAGCTTCTGACTCAAGTTCACTCGGAGCACTGGACCATGTTCTTCGATGGATCTAAGATGCTGAATGGTTCCGGTGCTGGGGTAGTATTGGTCTCCTCCCGAGGAGATAAGCTCAGATATGTTCTCCAGATTCACTTCGATTCCTCCAATAATGAAGCAGAATATGAAGCACTCTTGTATGGGTTGCGCATGGCCATTTCACTCGGCGTCCGGCGCCTCATGGTCTACGGCGACTCAGATTTGGTGGTTAATCAGGTGATGAAGGAGTGGGACGTCAGAAGCCCAGCTATGACTGGCTACTGCAACGCAGTAAGAAAGCTAGAAAAGAAATTCGAGGGGTTAGAGCTTCATCACATCCCCCGACTGAAAAATCAAGCAGCTGATGATCTGGCAAAGATAGGCTCCAAGAGAGAAGCCATTCCCAGCAATGTGTTTTTGGAGCACATCCGCTCGCCGTCAGTCCAGGAGTATCCTTTTACAGAAGAAGCCCCGCGACCGAAAAGTGCCACAGATCCGACTGAAGTCGAAATTCCTGCTGTGGTCGACCTAGTCATGGAGGTCTTGGCAATCACTCCCGACTGGACGATACCATACATCGCGTATATCTTGAGGAAAGAACTTCTAGAGGACGAAGAAGAGGCTCGACAGATCGTCCGTCGATCTAAAGCTTTCCCAGTCATTAAAGGACAGTTGTATAGAGAAAGCGCAACTGGAATCGGTCAGAAGTGCATAACGCCAGAAGAAGGTCAGATAACTTGATGATATCCACTCGGGGACCTGTGGTCACCATGCGTCCTCTCGGACCATCACGACCAAAGCATACCGAGCGGGTTTTTACTGGCCCAGGGCAAACGAAATGGCAAAAGAGATAGTCGACAAGTGTGAAGGCTGCCAGTTCTACTCCAACATGTCGCACAAGCCAGCATCAGCTCTGAGGACCATTCCACTTGTCTGGCCCTTCGCTGTTTGGGGACTGGACATGGTTGGTCCACTGAGAACAGGCAGGAGCGGATTCACACATGTGCTTGTGGCAGTTGACAAGTTTACCAAATGGATTGAAGCCAAGCCTATCAAAAATCTTGATGCTAGCACTGCTATCAGTTTCGTCAGAGAGTTGATATTCAGATATGGGGTCCCGCATAGCATCATCACTGACAACGGGTCAAACTTCGATTTAGACAAGTTCATAGCTTTTTGCGCCTCTCAAGGCACACGAGTCGACTACGCGTCGGTCGCGCATCCCCAGTCGAATGGACAAGTTGAAAGAGCAAATGGTCTAATTCTCAAAGGACTGAAGCCTCGACTGATGCGTGATCTCAAGAACGCAGCAGGCGCTTGGGTCGACGAGCTTCCGTCAGTTTTGTGGGGACTGAGGACCACCCCGAACCGGTCGACTGGAAGAACGCCATTCTTTCTGGTTTACGGAGCCGAAGCCGTCCTGTCGAGTGATCTACTTCACAACGCCCCCAGAGTCGAGCTTTATAACGAAGACGAAGCAGAGCAAGCCCGGCAAGACGCAGTCGACCTCCTAGAGGAGGAAAGGGAAATGGCTATGATCAGATCGACCATCTATCAACAAGACTTGCGTCGATTCCATGCCAGAAATGTGAAGAGCCGAGCCTTCCAAGAAGGAGATTTGGTCCTCCGAGTGGATCAGCAGAAACCACACAAACTTGCTCCTACTTGGGAAGGCCCCTTCATCGTCACCAGAGTGCTCCACAATGGAGCATATCATCTCTACAACGTTGGTCGCCGGATCGACGAGCCACGAGCTTGGAATGCGGAACTACTCCGCCCATTTTACACTTGAATTTTCACTCGGATGAGGTGTAATAAGAAAAACTTCTGTAGTTTATTTTTATCAAAGACAAGAGTGTCCCAGTTCTTCCTGTAATTGCTGTCACTTTTGTTCGCGTACGAAATCCCCCAGTGGGTAGCTTAGCTGCGAATCTGTTTCACCTAAGTTTGCAAAAAATCCTACCGAGTGGCGAGCCAGACTCCCACTCGGGGGCTTAGCTGCAGCCCAGTGCTCGCCTAAGTATATAAAAATCCTACCGAGTGGAGAGCCAGACTCCCACTCGGAGGCTTAGCTGCAGCCCAGTGCTCGCCTAAGTGTTTGAAAATCCTACCGAGTGGTGAGCCAGACTCCCACTCGGAGGCTTAGCTGCAGCCCAGTGCTCGCCTAAGTATATAAAAATCCTACCGAGTGGAGAGCAAACCTCCCACTCGGGGGCTTAGCTGCAGTCCAAGTACTCGCCTAAGTGTTTGAAAATCCTACCGAGTGGAGAGCAAACCTCCCACTCGGGGGCTTAGCTGCAGTCCAAAGTACTCGCCTAAGTATTTGAAAATCCTACCAAGTGGTGAGCCAGACTCCCACTCGGAGGCTTAGCTGCAGCCCAGTGCTCGCCGAAGTATATAAAAATCCTACCGAGTGGAGAGCAAACCTCCCACTCGGAGGCTTAGCTGCAGCCCAGTTCTCGCCTAAGTGTTTGAAAATCCTACCGAGTGGAGAGCAAACCTCCCACTCGGGAGCTTAGCTGCAGTCCAAAGTACTTGCCTAAGTATTTGAAAATCCTACCGAGTGGTGAGCCAGACTCCCACTCGGAGGCTTAGCTGCAGCCCAGTGCTCGCCTAAGTATATAAAAATCCTACCGAGTGGAGAGCAAACCTCCCACTCGGAGGCTTAGCTGCAGCCCAGTGCTTGCCTAAGTGTTTGAGAATCCTACCGAGTGGAGAGAAAACCTCCCACTCGGGGGCTTAGCTGCAGTCCAAGTACTCACCTAAGTATATAAAAATTCCCGAAGATATTCAACGATAAATCAAGTTCGAATAAAACCCAAAGGTCCAAGACCTCAGATCAAAGTACTCGAGCCCTCGGCTCGACAGAGTTTAACGGTTACAGAATCCACTCAGCATTCCGAGGCAAATTTAAAGTGAAGCACAAAAGTTTTTCATTCCTCAAGTGGAGGACTGGAAGGGGCGACGAACTCGTCCAAGTCGATCCCGTCTGCAATACGAGTAGCAGCAGCAATGAAAGTCTCCATGAAGTCTTGAAAGCTGTGCTTCCTGGTTTGGCAACTTGAATGGCGGCCAGCTTTTATTCTCGCGCCTCCTTGCAATGGACGCGGACCAGAGACAGAGCGACATCAGCACCACATCTGGCAGAAGATTTCTTCCATTCCGCCACTCAACCCGGGACTTCATCCAGTCGAACCATCAGGGACTCGAGGTCATTCTGAAGCATCGTTCCAGGCCAGAGTGATGTGTCGATCCGCGACATCGCAACCTTCAGCCGAGCAAGATAGTCAACAATACTGGTAACACGAGACTCCAATCGGAGCACGTTCATAGCAGCCTCGTCCTTCACGAGAGAATTGGCGGGATCCAAGCCTAGCTCCACTCGACTGGTTTCCTCTTCGAAGCTCTGGCAGAATTCTGCAAACACGATTCAAGAATAAGACAGTGGCCTTACGCGGGCTTGGTAACTGCAAGACAGCCGGGTCAGAATAATTACCTTTGAGCATGACGAACAGCTTCTTCGCGAGTCCACCGAGATAAGCCTCCAGATCGTTTACCTTCCCCGCCAGCTCACCCGCCTTGTCGTGCAGAACCATCTTTTCTTTCTTCAGTCGACTGACCTCTCGATTAGCTGTTTCGAGAGCAGATTTCAGTCTGGAGTTCTCCTATTCAAGAGTTCCGACCGAAGCCAGTTTCTCTTCTGCAAGCTTCGTTTTGCTCGAGGCCTCCTTTTGTGCTTCGGCAAGATCTTGATCCTTCTTCTTCAGAGCTTCCTCCAGTTCATCTACAGAACGTCGAGTGAACTCAATATCAAGAATGGGCAAGAAAGGGAAGTCACTCGTCAAGAATGAGAAACCTCGCCAGCCATACCTTTTGCTTCGTCTCGCGCCTTTTACAGGTTCTGTTGAGCGAGCTTCAAGTCAAGATCGAGCTGGATCTGTTTGTTCTCCAACTCAGTGTAGAGAGCCACAAGTTCACAGGATTTCTGCAAAAGTCAGTCGACAGAGGTCCAAGATAAGTTGCTTCCGAGTAACCAAGAGACAATGATGACGTTTCTAAGACTACAGCCGAATCAAAAACATTCAACAGTAGTCTCGGGGACTACACCCAGTGGGTGCACTCAGCGTGCCCCCACTGGTTTTGAAAAAAAAAATCGACTGCCCCAGTCGACCGGATACAGTTTCATTCGACATGGCCTGGCCAGACCGAGTGAAGGAGTAAAACTACAGCAACGCAATATAAAGACTACAGTCGACTGCCAGCAGTCCACCGTAGTCTTGGGGACTACACCCAGTGGGTGCACTCAGCGTGCCCCCACTCGACCAAAAAACTTAACAGAAACACCTAGTGGGTGTACAAATTTAAAAGATCTTCGGAAAAGAGATTCTTCAGACAGCATACCCTAACAGAACAAGCAGTGAATCGACTGACCTGGACGTTACTCTGAAGAGCTGAACTCGCGTCATAAGTCGCTTGGCTGGCTTCTCGAACCACCTTGACCTGCTCCATCATGATGCCTGCCTGGCGTATAGCTTCCTTAGCTGCACCCACTTGGTCCTCATGGACGTGGTGTGTGGCGAAGAGCGAAGGCGGATTTACGGTCGACGTCGAGGGCCGCGCACGCGCCAGAGGATTGGCGAAAGTCACAGAAGCCCGGGTGGTATCGCCACCGTCTCGAGCTACAGCCTCAGGCGCCGGAGTGGATTGTGGAGTCTCGCCAGCCGACGCTTTCCTGTTCCGCCTCACTCTCAGCGGCGCTTCGTCTTCGTCGTCAGGAAGGCTAATAACATGAGGAGGATCTACGAGAAAAATTCAATCGACCAGAGTTATGAGAAATCGTCAGTCGATTCAAGGTAGAACATCAGTAATCATACCAGGGTTGGAAGTAACAGCATCTTCCATCTCTCGATCGTCGTCCTTGGCGGAGATCTCAGAAGTAGCAGCACTGCAAATTTTGAAAGACCGTCAGTCGGCGTAGTGGATCGACCAAGGATCCGTCCACGGTCGACAAAGGAGAACAAGTTCTATCATTACCCAGAAATGGTGGGGACAGTCATCCTCATCTTGGGCAGAGCCTTGGGTGGCTTGGACGGCGCCGCGCGGGGGTGCTTGGGAGCTTTCTCAGTCGGCGCTGGAGAAGAGGTCCGAGGGTGCTTCGATGACTGCCCAACGGGAGCAGTCGCCTTACCACGTTCCCGCGCAGGGTCGTGTGTAAGCTTGGATCGCCTTTCCGAGCGGGGAGGTCCAGCTTCCTCCTCCTCCTCTTCGCTGGAGTCGACGCCGTCGTCTCCCTCTCCTTCGCCGTCAGACTCCCACTCCTCCTGTTCGTCTCCGCTTTCGCCTCCGCTCGCCTCCCCTTCCTCGGCCTACCCCTGTGCTCCGTTGGGTGTCGAGTACATCTCTGTAGTTTCCTGGAGAATAGCAGACAAGTCGAAAGTCAGTCGACCGATTCAAAGAGAGCAAATGAAGAAAGCAAGATCTCAGTCGGGAACACAAGGTCAGACCTGGTCCACCTCGTGTGTACTGTCAAGCGGGACAACCCTCCTGGCTCCTCGGGGGTTGTCTTTGTTCCCTGTGATGCTCGACAGCCACCCTTCCAGCATCTCGTCGGTGACCTCCTCTGGGTGAACCCGAGTGGTGTCGTCGAGACCCGAGTACAGCCACATAGGGTGGTCACGATCCTGAAGCGGTTGGATGCGCCTCCGAAGGAAGACCTCCAGCAGGTCCATGCCGGTCACGCCGTCTCGGACAAGCTGAACCACTCGACCAACTAGCACCTTGACTTGCGCCTTTTCCTCCGGCAGCACTTTTAGAGAGGCAGGCTTTTGAGCTCGGTCCAGAGAGAAAGGGGGAAGACCAGTCGACTGCCCTGGGGTCACCTGGTCTTGGCAATAAAACCAGGTCGACTGCCAACCACGGACCGACTCGGGAAAAGTGATAGACGGGAAAGAACTTTTACCCCTCATCTGGATCGCCAGGCCCCCGCATAGCTGGATCACTTGCGTCCGTTCGTCACTCGTCTTGGCTTTCTTTACCGATTGGGAACGGCAAGTGAAGATGTGTTTAAAGAGTCCCCAATGAGGGCGGCAACCCAAGAAACTTTCGCACAAGGAAACGAAAGCCGCAAGATACACAATGGAATTGGGAGTGAAATGGTGGAGCTGCGCTCCGAAGAAGTTCAAAAAGCTCCGGAAAAAAGGATGAGGAGGTAGAGAAAATCCGCGATCGATATGGGTGGCGAGGAGGACGCACTCACCGTCACGAGGTTGGGGTTCGACTTCTCCCCCCGGGAGACGTGCAGCTTCGTGGGGAATGACTCCCCCCTCGACCATGTCATCAAGATCTTCCTGCCGAATCACCGAGGGCATCCAGTCGCCCTGGATCCAATCCCTGGGCAGAGCAGTCTTCGAGGAAGATCCACCTCGAGCGGACTTCTTTCCCTTCCCCTGCACCTCCGCCTTCTTCGCGCGCTCCAAAGCCGACGTCTTGTCCTTCACCATCGTCGCCGGTGAGGCTCGAATGGGCCTACGGCGCTAGGGTGAGAGCGGAGGTGGCGGAGGACCTTGCGGGGGGGAGAAGGAAAGGCGAGAGCACACTGTTGGGGAGCCCCGAGCCGGCAACTTATAAGGAGCCGCTTCCGACTGGCTGACCGGTAGGCCCAGGCGATCCGTCAAATCCCGCAACAGGCGCGCGCACGGTACGTGGCGAAAAAGGTGGCACGGAGATCGAGGAGCTTCCATCCTATCCCATCCGATTACTTCGGCCGCCCCCGTCTCGCTCGCTTCCCGAAATTTGAATCCCGCAAAATCCGCGGGCTGCAGAACAACTCATCAAACTGAAGAGCCCGCTCGTGCCGGCACTCGGTATTCCACAAGTAAGGAAATTCACTCGACGAGAGACCAAGAATGGATCAAGGTGACCAAAAGAAGTTGACAACGTCATCCGTGACGATTGATCCAGTACAAGACATTCGTATAACGCTAAGAACCAGTCGGAAGGACCCCCAACTCCTTCCCCACTCGAACCTCGATCCATTCGGGGGCTAATGATGAAGCTATGTACCTAGGGTAGGGGCATGGACCTGTCCTAAGAGCCCTACCCAAGGACATCCCTGGAAGAAGTCACCTTACAATCGACTTGAAGGTATCCCACTCAACGGATTCAAGACACTCGACCAGGAAGCTACCACTCGACTACGAAGACCAACCACTCGACTGACAGGAGATCTAAAGTCACTCCGCAAGCAAACGGTCGGCCATTAAGTAGTCTTTATGGTCATCATAGCACTTTAATAGGGACATTACCAGTAACGCCCAGTCTTAATGTATTTTAACCCTGCGTTACTGAGGACCGGAGGGGTCTAGCGAACTCTATATAAGCCACCCCCCCTCCTCAGTAGCGGGAGTTGGCACCCCTATAATTCATACACACATAATGCAGTCGACCGCCTCCGGGCACCGAGACGTAGGGCTGTTACTTCCTCCGCGAAGGGCCTGAACTCGTACATCCTGGTGTATTTACAGCTTCTCCATAGCTAAGATCTAGCCTCTCCATACATACCCCCTACCTCACTGTCAGAGTTAGAACCACGACAGAATGCACACACAAAATGCAACGAAAATGACAAATCAACAAGTTATGTTAAATTCCAGCAGACAACATCATAGCACTTTTGCAATGAAGATTAGGGCATGAATTTGGACAGTAACATGCATGAAAATGACACTAACATGAAGAGCATCATGAGACGAACATTTTGAGATATCATGCACACAAACGGAGTTATGAGCATGGAGATATGGCATGATGAACATGGCAACAAAATGTTGGAATTTCAGGACTTAGACGAAATCGAGAGGTTCAACCTCAGATCTAAGGTTTTGGCATGGATCACGAGGTTCATCATGGTCTCGCTGGAGAAGCTCGCTGGAATTGAGGGAGAGGTGGTGTTGACACCAGATTTTGGCATGGTCACGAATCCGGGTTCGTATGCAAAAGTTAGAGGCAACACTTCGCGGGCCGGCCCTAAGTGAGAAAGTATTTGGCCTTTGCCGGCTAAATGAAACCTTGTCGGGGTAAAAGCTTGCCGATGTGAGGGCTTGCCAGCATGGAAAGCTTGCCGGCGGAGAAGCTTGCCGGCGTGGAAAGATTGACGGCGGAGAAGCTTGCCATTGTGAAATCTTGCCGAGGGAGAAACCTTGCTGAGGAGGAACTCTTGCCGGGGTAGAAACCTTGCCGAGGAGGAAATCTTGCCGGGGTAGAAACCTTGCCGAGCTAGGGAGGAACCCTTGCTGGTGTAAAAACCTTGCCGGGGTGAAACCTTGTCGGTGCGGAAAGCTTACCCGGGTGGAAGGCCTGCCGGGGTGGAGGTTGTGATAGTCAAGCCGACGAGAAGTTGAAGATGGGCTTAGAAGCTAATTCAGATGATCTTGGATGGAGAAATGTCCTACACGGAAGTTTTGCGTCTCGTCGAAATGGTCGATTTTGATATACAAATCGTCCCAATCCGAGTTCGTATGCAAAAGTTAGAGCTATCGGAGTGCAGCCCTGTCACGAGGCGAGATGTGGCGCGCCCCACCAGACATAGGTCTGATGGGTAGCGCAAGCGAACAGGTGTTCTGCGTGACCGTTTTGGCCTAGAAGATGGCCTCAAATCGAAAAACGTTCAACATTAAAATTGTTCGTCTCGTCGAAACGGTCAAGATTTCTTTTGGGCTCGTTTCCATCCGAGGTTGTTTGTCACCATGAAAAGGACCCTCAAAGTACAGCCAGTTTAAACCGAGTAGTTTTGGAAAGTTCGGATAAAATCAGTCCGAATTTGACTACGGTTTTGAACGTGAATTGATGTAATTTTCTTGTAAGGAAAGCCTAGATAAATCCTTTTCTTGTACGGGAAGTCCAGCCGCCTCTTATATATGTTGGGGGTGACGGCCGATTGAAACACACAATCGAACAAATCAATATACTACTTTTTCATCTATGTTTTATCTCTCCACCATTTTTCTCTCTCGTTCTTCCCTGTTCTTCGTGTTTGAGAGCTTCGAATCCCGAGGCTCTAGGGGCGAGCGAATCGACCTAGGGCAGCCCATAGCCGCCACAATCCCTGACGGGGTCCCTCCCGGGTGCGCGGGGTTTCGGGTCTGCAAAAGTGCCCGCCGAATGTCTTGTGTATCGCGCTGTTGGTTGGGTCTCCTTCGACGTGAGATGCGGTGCATCACCCGCGGCGTCGAGGGTACACGTGGCGTGTTCGTGTGTCAACACACTTTTTGGCAACTCCGCTGGGGAACGAAGATCAATCGTCATCATCCACCATGTCTGATATTCCCAAGCCATCTGATGTAGACGCCGATAACATCATTAAGCCCAGTCTTGATGAGATATCGGCCGATCATCGCCAAGTTTATGAGGAGTACAAGAAGGCGCGCGAGGAGAAGGACTTGCAGGAGTTCCTTGCAAAGTTCAAGAAGGATCGCCAAGGCAACATCACTCCGATTGAAGAAATCAAGTTCCCTCCTCTTCAAGCCGAGCAGGTTAAACCCTCTGTAAGTACTGCCTTTTCTCCTGAGTAGTGCGCTGAGATTGAAAGTCATATTGCTGATGGTAACAATCTAGTCTACCAAACTTTCATAGAAAATACTAATGCTCAGAAGAATACATCTCAATCGTCTAGTGGTAATGATGGTGTAGCTGCTAGTGTGCAAAACCCTAATCTGGCTTTACCTATTGCATCGGCGCCTCCCGTGCCGATGGCTTATTATCCTACCCAAAAAAATCAGATTGTGACTGCACCCATCAACCCTATTATGAGCATGCCAGGTTCGGTGGCAGCGCCGAACCAAACCCTACCTACAGCTACAACCACTCGACCACTACCAAATTACGGGTCGACATACATGCCACAATTCCTACCTGCAGCTAGTAACCCTACTCCTCTTATGCCACTGCCACAAGCTTCATCGTCCACTATGGATGATGGTCTAGCTAATCTTAGAGAAGAGATGGCTAAGATGCTTCGAGAGAATTTTGGAGTTGAGTTACCTCGGAATCGGATTTACCAAAAGCCGTACCCCAAGTACTTTGATGCCATCCAGTGCCCTCCAGGATATAAAATTCCAGATTTTGTTAAGTTTAATGGAGAAGGCACAAAAACCACATGGCAGCATGTTAGTCAGTATTTAGCACAATTTGGTGAGGCAGGCTCATTGAATGAATTGAAAGTGCGTTTATTTCCTTTATCATTAACTGGTACCACATTTTCATGGGTTTCTTCTTTACCCCATGGTTCCATTCGGGTTTGGTCGCAGCTAGAGCAGAAGTTTCATGATCACTTTTATAGCGGAGACAATGAACTAAAGCTATCACATCTAACATCGGTTAAACAGAAGCATGATGAATTGGTCTCCGATTACGTCAAGAGATTCAGAGAAACAAAAAACCGGTGTTTTAGTTTGGTGATAACCAAGAGGGACTTGGCAGACCTAGTGCTGAGTGGTTTGAGAACTCCCCTTAGAGAAAAGCTAGAAGGCTACAAGTTCTTAAATATCAACCAAGTCTTACAAAGGGCTTTGGCTCAGGAAAGTCGAAGCAAAGACCTCAGAGAAGTGCATAGATACAAAGCCGATCGTCCAAAGATGAATATGGTGGAATATGATAGTGATCACTCGGACGATGAGGGTGATGTTTTTTCTACTGAATTTGTTTGGCCAGCTAAGGCCAAACCCTTTACTTGCAATGATGTGGAACCGATTCATAAGAATCGTGATGAAGAGATGAAGTTTACTTTTAACATTGCTAAGTGTGATAAAATATTTGATGCTTTGCTACAGGCTAAGATTATTAGAATATCTCATACTTTACCGCCGTTTGAGGAGCTGAAACGGCACGCTTATTGCAAATATCATTATTCTTTTTCTCATGCTACTAACGATTGCAATGTTTTTCGACGGCAGATACAATCGGCCATTAATGACGGACGATTGAACTTTTCTGAGATGCAAGTTGATAAACAGCCTTTTCCAATGAATACCATGGATCTGGAGGGAAAGAAGCTACTCATTCGGCCGGAGGTTGCCGAATCTACTAATAAAGCTAATGTCATTGTTGGTGAGCCCAAGAAAGACAAGGAGGGCGACAAGGTCTTGGGGAGACAATCAAAATCACCATCAAAAATCCTACACTTGGGGGGCAACCGCAAGCGCAAGAAAATACTCGTGTTAAATTTGTCAAGCCCAAAAGTCCAGAAGTTGGCAAGTGGAAGACGAATGAAGCTAAAGTGCAGCGCAAGAAAATCAAGCCAACTTTTGATATGTTGCTGTCCAAGTATGCCAATCATGCAGCCGGTTCTAGCTCTAACCGGTCACCACATTTGAAGCGCTCAAGGTCACCTCCTCGGGAAGAATTTCAGCATCATGCAAGGCCATATGGGTCGTGGGCGCCGGGACCATGGGTACCGCCTCTCCCCTATGTACCATATTACATGGGAGACTTCAATGGAGGGTGGTGGCAGCCCCAAATGGCCCCTTATGCTTTTCATCCGGGTTGGGCAGAACAAAGGAGGCCCGTTCATGAGAGACTTTCTTATCCCACACGAGGCTGTTTGAACAATAGTGTCAATCGGCCAGTGCAAGATAATCAAAAAAGGGTCGGCAAGCAAGAATGGTGTGTTAAGTCGCCAAGTGCTGTAACGGTCGAGTCAAGCAAAGGCAAGGAAAAAACCGATGCCGACTCACTCATCTTGGGCACTGAAACATTCACCATACAACAATCGATTATGCATAGCAATCCGACTGAGCTGATACTTGCTATCGCACCAAAGCACTCGGCTAATGACCTTGAAGGAAACACCAGCCAAGTAAAGATGAGAGATCCTAAATACACTCAGCCAAAGTGGTGTCCTCTAGGGCTGACAAAAACACAAAAGAGGAAATTACAGAGGTTAAGGAGTCAAGAGATGACAGAACAAGAAGCCGAGAAGCAAAGGGATAAGTTGTTCAATGACACTCGGCCCATGGTGCCTACAAAACAAGTGTGGAGGCCTAAGCAAATACAAGATGCAGTTGCCTCTACACCTACCACAGCAGCACCTGCGCCACCAAAGGAGGACGATACGACAGCTATTACATTGTCTGTGACACTTCTTACTTCTTCTTCACTTGGACAAATTTCAGAATCGGTAGATGCACTTGAAGAAGAGGATGATATGTTGGACAATGAGTCTACGCCGGTTCATGAAGGTATGGATATCAATATGGTATATTACTTACCTGCTGAGTTTCGTGCTGTCAATGAGGAAGGAGAGGTGGCTCAGCTGGATTTTGGCCCTAAAATCGAATATTCGAGAAGCTAAAAGACCAAGTAACGCATGTGTAACCGTTGTATCTGAAAGGTCATATCAATGGATCACCGCTCACTCGGATGCTTGTTGATGGTGGTGCTGTGGTGAATCTTATGCCGTATTCGGTATTCAAAAAATTAGGGCTGCGTGATGAAGAGTTGATAAAGACCAACATGGTGCTCAATGGATTTGAAGGCAAAGAGAAAACTGAAGCCAAAAGGTGTGATGTATGTGGAGCTCACGGTGGGAAGTAAAACTTTGGCTACCGCATTCTTTGTCGCTGAGGTGCAAGGCAACTGCAATGTCATACTAGGCCGTGATTGGGTTCATGCAAACCAGTGCGTGCCATCCACTATGCACCAGTTTTTGATCCAGTGGGTTGATGATGAAGTGGAAGTCATTCATGCGGATAACTCGGCCTGTGCTGCTTTGGCCGAGGCATCGGTGGATTGGCAACACCCAAATGCTACTTGCTTGACGGGGCGTGACTTGTCAGAATTCGATTTTCTCAACGCAACCAAGAATGGTTTCGTGCCCGTCTCTCTAAAGCCGACTGAATGCAATCGGCTCCAAGGTATGATATGTTTAAATGGATCCTAACTCAGAGTGGTTACAAAAGCGACTTGTAGAATATCGGTCCAATGAGAATGATATGTATGAGTCCATAGAAGAGTTAGATGATATGGATAAATTAGGACAAGGTTTTACATTGGCCGATCCATTAGAAGAGATAGATATAGGAGATGGTTCAACTCCTAGGCCGACATTTGTAAATGCAAATTTAAGAGCCGATCATAAAGCTAAGTTGATCGAGTTGTTGAAAGAATATGTCTGTTGCTTTGCGTGGGAATATCATGAGATGCCAGGTTTAAGCCGAGAGCTAGTGGAGCATCGGTTACCTATAAAGGCTGGTTTTAGACCATATAAACAATTGGCCAGAAAGTTTAATCCAAAAACATATGACCGGATCAAGGAAGAGATCGGTCGTTTGCTTAAAGCTAATTTTATTAGACCTTGTAGGTATGCCGAGTGGATTTCTAACATTGTCCCAGTGGAAAAGAAAGGATCCGGCAAGTTGAGGGTGTGCATTGAGTTCAGAGATCTGAATAGGGCTACACCCAAAGATGAGTATCCCATGCCAATAGCCGATATGCTTATTAATGATGCTTCTGGACATAAAGTTATTAGCTTTCTAGATGGTAATGCCGGATACAATCAAATTTTTATGGCCGAAGAGGACATGTCCAAGACAGCTTTTCGTTGCCCTGGTTTTCTTGGTTTATTCGAGTGGACAGTGATGACATTCGGATTAAAAAATGCTGGCGCCACATATCAAAGGGCTATGAATTTGATTTTTCATGATTTACTCGGTGTCATACTTGAAGTCTATATTGATGATATTGTTGTCAAATCGGATGCTTTTGAATCTCACTTGGCCGATTTGCATTTAGCTTTTGAAAGAATGAAAAACTATGGACTAAAGATGAATCCTTTGAAGTGTGCATTCGGTGTGTCAGCTGGTAAGTTTTTGGGCTTCATTATCCATGAAGATGGCATAGAGATTGATCACAAAAAGATAGTGGCCATACAGAAAGTGGAAGCTCCAACATGCAAGAGAGATATACAAAAGTTCCTTGGCAAGGTCAATTACTTGAGGAGGTTCATAGCTAATCTGTCAGGGAAGGTTGATGCGTTTACTCCTATCCTTCGGTTAAAGAATGATGTTGATTTCACTTGGGGGGCAAAACAGCAAAAAGCATTTGATATGATCAAGAATTATTTGTGCACTCCTCCGGTGATGAAAACACCCAAGCATAGGGAACCCTTCAGGCTTTACATTGCAGTAGAGGAAGGAATTATTGGTGCTGTTTTGACTCAAGAAACCGAAAGAAAAGAGCATGCTATTACATATTTGAGCAGGCGCTTATTAGACGCCGAGACAAGGTATATATTTATTGAAAAATTATGTCTATGCTTATATTATGCTTGCACAAAATTGAGACATTATTTAGTGCCGAGTGCTTGCGTAGTAGCTTGTCAGACCGATGTCATTAAATACATGTTGCATAGGCCAATTCTTAGTGGTAGAATTGGCAAGTGGGCTTATGCTTTGATTGAATATGATTTGGCATATGAATCTCTAAAATCCATGAAAGGCCAAATTGTTGCTAATTTCATTGTTGAACATCGGATTAATGACAAGCATGATATTAATATGAACCTTGTTTCAGTAGTACCATGGAGATTATACTTTGATGGTTCAGTTTGTAGCAATGGCCAAGGTGTTGGTATTGTTTATATATCTCCTCATGGTGCTATTTTTGAAGCCTCGTGCCGCCTAGAATATTTTTGCACAAACAATCAAGCCGAATATGAAGCATTGTTATTCGGCCTAGAGATGTTACTTTCTATAGGCGTTACACATATTGAGGCTTACGGTGATTCGTTACTAATAGTGCAGAAAGTATCCAAAGTCTTTCAGTGTTTGGACGAATCACTTAATGTTTATCTTGATAAATGTCTAGATATAATTTCTACATTGGATTGTTTTAGCATTACTCATATATCTAGGCATGACAATTGGAGAGCAAATGAGTTGGCACAGCAAGCATCCGGCTATCATGTTGATCATGGCATGTTTCATATTTCTCAAAGACCGATGTCTTGTCTTGCCAATATAGGAGAGGCCGAACCAGAACCCACTGATTCGGCCCTTAACAAAAAATCTAGTGCAGGTGACAATACCGACTGGAGGAAGCCGATTGTTGATTACTTGTGCAATCCGAGTGAAAGGGTGGACAGGTCTGTTCGGCGTATGGCTTTCAAGTATACAGTGAGAGATGACAGTCTTTATCGCTGAACAGTCGATGATGTTCTTCTAAAGTGCTTGGACGAGGACCAGGCAAGAGTTGCTATGGGAGAGGTACATGAAGGCATTTGTGGCACTCATCAGTCGGCTCCCAAGATGAAATGGTTATTGCGACGTGCTGGGTTTTATTGGCCGACTATGATTAATGATTGCTTCAGGTATTATAAGGGGTGTGAAGCTTGTCAAAAATTTGGTGATATTTAATTGGCTCCTGCTGCTATGTTACATCCTATTATCAAGCCGTGGCCTTTCAGAGGTTGGGGTTTAGACTTCATTGGACAAATCCATCCATCTTCCTCAAAAGGGCATCAGTTCATATTAGTGGCAACTGATTATTTCACTCAATGGTCTGAAGCAGTACCTCTCAAGAACATGACACATACGGAGGTAATCCGATTCATAACTGAGCACATTATTCATAGATTCGGTATTCCTCAAACGTTAACTACAGATCAAGGTTCATCTTTTATGTCACACCAAGTCAGAGAGTTTGCCGAATCTTATAATATAAAGTTGCTCAATTCCTCTTCGTATTATGCCCAAGATAATGGACAAGCCGAGTTTAGCAATAAAATTTTAATCAAGCTCATCAAGAAGATTGAGGATAATCCGAGGAGATGGCATGAGTTGTTGCCTGAAGCTTTGTGGGCACATAGAATTTCAAGGCATGGTGCTACAAAGGTGACTCCATATGAGCTAGTATATGGTCAAGAGGCTGTTTTACCGGTGGAAGTAAATTTGAATGCTTTGAGAATAGCCAAACAAAATGATTTATCGATAGTAGACTTTTATAACTTAATGATGGACAATATTGATGAGGTTGCCGATAAACGTTTGGCTGCTTTGAAGGCCATAGAGAAGGACAAGTTGAGGGTAGCAAGGGCTTACAATAAGAAAGTTAAGTTGAAGAATTTTCAAGTTGGCAATCTCGTCTGGAAATTAATTCTCCCGATTGGTTCAAGAGACAGAAAATTCGGGAAGTGGTCTCCAAGTTGGGAAGGTCCTTTTAGAATTGCAAGAATAGTTCCCGGAAACTCTTATTTGGTGGAATCCATATGAGGGGCACTGTTACCTCAAGCTCTCAATGTCTAGTACTTGAAGAAATACCACCCAAGTGTGTGGCAAGAAGCCTAAGTGGGCAATGGCCGATATATGACTATCGCCCTTAGCACAAACATGGCCGATACCTGATTATCATCCTGAGGAAAATAAATGGCCGATGGAGTGTTGACATCGTCCTTAGAACAAACACAATACAAGTTATTTTCGGCACACAAGCTTTGCCGAAAAACAGGGGGGCATGTGTTGACACCAGATTTTGGCATGGTCACGAATCCGGGTTCGTATGCAAAAGTTAGAGGCAACACTTCACGGGCCGGCCCTGAGTGAGAAAGTATTCGGCCTTTGCCGGCTGAATGAAACCTTGCCGGGGTAAAACCTTGCCGATGTGAGGGCTTGCCAGCGTGGAAAGCTTGCCGGCGGAGAAGCTTGCCGGCGTGGAAAGCTTGCCGGCGGAGAAGCTTGCCGTTGTGAAATCTTGCCGAGGGAGAAACCTTGCCGAGGAGGAACTCTTGCCGGGGTAGAAACCTTGCCGAGGAAGAACTCTTGCCGGGGTAGAAACCTTGACGAGCTAGGGAGGAACCCTTGCCGGTGTAAAAACCTTGCCGGGGTGAAACCTTGTTGGTGCGGAAAGCTTACCCGGGTGGAAGGCCTGCCGGGGTGGAGGTTGTGATAGTCAAGCCAACGAGAAGTTGAAGATGGGCTCAGAAGCTAATTCAGATGATCTTGGATGGAGAAATGTCCTACACGGAAGTTGTGCGTCCCGTCGAAACGGTCAATTTTGATATAAAAAGCGTCTCAATCCGAGTTCGTATGCAAAAGTTAGAGCTATCGAAGTGCAGCCCTGTCACGAGGCGAGATGTGGCGCGCCCCACCAGACATAGGTCTGATGGGTAGCGCAAGCGAACAGGTGTTCTGCGTGACCGTTTTGGTCCAGAAGATGGCCTCAAATCGAAAAACGTTCAACATGAAAGTTGTTCGTCTCGTCAAAACGGTCAAGATTGATTTTGGGCTCGTTTCCATCCGAGGTTGTTTGTCACCATGAAAAGGACCCTCAAAGTACAGCCAGTTTAAACCGAGTAGTTTTGGAAAGTTCGGATAAAATCAGTCCGAATTTGACTAGGGTTTTGAACGTAAATTGATGTAATTTTCTTATAAGGAAAGCCTAGATAAATCCTTTGCTTGTACGGGCAGTCCAGCCGCCTCTTATATATGTTGGGGGTGACGGACGATTGAAACACACAATCGAACAAATCAATATACTACTTTTTCATCTACGTTTTATCTCTCCACCATTTTTTTCTCTCGTTCTTCGCTGTTCTTCGTGTTTGAGAGCTGCGAATCCCGAGGCTCTAGGGGCGAGCGAATCGACCTAGGGCAGCCCATAGCCACCGCAATCCCTGACGGGGTCCCTCCCGGGTATGCGGGGTTTCGGGTCTGCAAAAGCGCCCGCCGACTGTCTTGCGTATCGCGCTGTTGGTCGGGTCTCCTTCGACGTGAGATGTGGTGCATAACCCCCGGCATCGAGGGTACACGTGACGTGTTCGTGTGTCAAAAGGTGGCAGGAGTTGTCGGGGCAGGGATCCGGCCGGAGCTCGTGGAGGTCGGGGTCGCCGGAGTTGGAGGTCACCGGAGCCGGTGGTGGCGCGATAGTGCGGTGCCGGCGACGAGCTCGGTGGCTGCGGGGCGGTGGAGGTGGTGCTCGGCGAGCAGAGGAGGTGGTGGGGACGGGCGCCGACCTTGGGCGGCGGAGGAGCTAGACGGCGACGTGGCGAAGTTGCGGTGGCGGCGGCGGGCATTGAGCCGGGCGACGGGAGGTGCGGGCCGCGGTGAGTGGCGGTGCCGGGACAAGAGGGCCGCAGTCGGGCCCCGGCGGTCCCGTGCGGGTAGCGGCGAAGTGGGGCGCGGGCACGGGTGATGTGGCGCACAGCGATAGGTCCGTGCGGCGGCGACACTGAGGTGGCGGCATGGTATTGGTGGAGGAGACGTGGCCGGCGGACATGTCCGTCACCGGCGGACACGTCCGGTGGCGCAGTGGAGAAGGGGCTAGGGTTTGGACCCGTGATTTGAATGGGGAAGACATATTTATAGGTAGGGGGAGCTAGGAGTGTCCAAATGAGGTGTGGTTTTCGCCCACACAATCGTGATCCAACGGCGGAGAGCATGGATGGGGTTTAGATGGGTTAGTGGGCTGCTTTGGAGGGGTGTTGGGCTGCAACAAGAGAGGGGTTTTTCCGGTTACCCGGTTAACTGTTGGGGCATCAAACGACCTCCAAATGGAACGAAGTTTGGCAGGCGGCCTACTGGTGATGTACCAAGGCCAGTCGACAAATCTCGACCCATTCCAAGAATGTTTTTCTCCCGCTCATGAAACAAGATTTGAGGGGTGCAACGGGTGCATGTGGGAGCATCGGATTGCAAAACGGACAACGGGGAAAATGACCGGACGCATGAGTCGAACACAGATGCCAATGAGATGCACATGATGGCATGAGATGAGATGCATGACATGAACAAAATGCAAAATGGAAGAGAAAAAACCCAACCATGAAGGGAATATCATATCACATCACCGGAAATGGCAAGAGTTGAAGATACACATATGGGAAGTTACATTCGGGGTGTTACAAGCTCACAGAGTTATTCAAGGGAGCTCGTCTTCGTTTTAAGCTGTGGAAGGCATCGACATGTCGAGAAGGTGCACGGGAGGCCTCGGCCATGGTGAAAACGTGGTATACCGGCTTGACCCGAACCAAATGGCATGAGTTGTACCTCGGGGACCAGACGGACAAGAAATTCCGGTTAGCTTGGTGTACAACCAATTAAAGATAGCCACCAAATTTTCACAGCAGGACTGTAAACTAGATAGCCTGATAGATGGCATAGATAAAGAGCAGGCGTGTAATTTTTATGTGATGATACACTTTATCGATAAAGCTTATCTCCGGCTGAATTGAAAAAGATTGTTGTGGCAGACTTTCCGCTTTCAAACTCCAAAACCCAAGGGTGGAGTGTTTCCGAATAATACACATGTGGGAAACACCAAGTATGTTTGGAAACCAGGCGATTCGGTCATAATGCTTGAACAGATAAACTGTATTCGGGGAGTTATGTTATATTACTATTTAATGTAAGAAACATCTTCCAGAAAGAATAGGTCCGTTAAGGGTTCCTCACCCTGGGTCGGCATGTGTTTATGCATGACTAGGTAGTGATGCGAAAGAATCGCGGGAGTCTTTATGTTTTAGTAGTTTATATTGCTGCAAAGGCAGTTTGTCTTTTGTCCGCCGACCAATTATTCCCTCAAGAACGCTAGCTTTCGGCTTCACCCGTCTGAGGTACATGTCCGGATGACCCGGTTGTAACAATCACAGATGTGCTCCCTTTATGCCCTAGCCGAACGAGCAGGAACGTAGGGCATAAGCACAGGAGCCAGGCAACCCAGCTTGGCAAAAACTTAAGTCATAGAGGTGCATATAATGGCGAATACAATAGGTTTATGAGCAAACAACACACGTATATATATATGGTGAGATTTATGCTTGAAATGATGTAGAGGCTGGGTTGCCTGGCTCCTCAAGTGTGCGGCTTACCCGAACACACACTAGAAGTTGTAAGGGAAAAAGAAAAAAAAGTGAAAAAAGGATAAAAAGGTAACGAACAATGTGTCCAGACTTAGGCGTAGAATCTTCGGAGTCTGGCAGTGTTCCATGGGTTCGGCTCTAAGCGATTGTCCGATGCGTTGCGAAGGCGATAGGCTCCTCCAGTGAGAACATCATCTATGATGAAGGGACCCTCCCATTTGGGTTTGAGCTTGTCCTTTTTCTTCTCTGGTAGGCGTAGAACGAGTTCACCGACATTATAAGTCTTAGCCCGCACTTCTCTGCTTTGGTATCTTCGAGCTTGTTGTTGGTAGAATGCGAAACGGGCCTTTGCGACATCGTGCTCCTCCTCCAGGCCATCTAAGTTGTCTTGCCGATCGAGCTCAGCCTCTCTCTCCTTGTACATGCACACTCGAGGTGAGTCATGAATAATATCGCAGGGCAGGACAACCTCTGCGCCGTACACCATGAAGAATGGTGTGTATTCGGTCGTGCGATTGGGTGTGGTCCGCATCCCCCAGAGTACGGAGTCGAGCTCCTCAACCCAGTGTTTATCCGACTCCTTTAAAGATCACACTAGTCTGGGCTTGATTCCACTCATTATCAGGCCATTGGCCCGTTCCACTTGACCATTTGTTTGGAGGTGATACACGGAGGCATAATTGAGTTTGATACCTAGATTAGCACACCAATTTTTCACCTCGTCCGCTGTAACGTTAGATCCATTATCAGTAATAATACTGTGTAGGACACCATAACGGTGTACGACACCGGATATAAAGTCTATCTTCGGTCCAGCTTCAACCGTTTTAACCGGTTTGGCCTCTATCCACTTAGTGAATTTATCTACCATAAACAACAAGTATTTTTTCTTATGGCTTCCCCCTTTAAGGGGTCCGGCCATGTCCAGCCCCTAGATCGCGAAAGGCCAAGTAATGGGGATTGTTTGTAGGGCAGTGAGCGGCATATGGCTTTAATTGGAAAAGGCTAGCATCCGACGCGATGTTGTACAAGGTCTTGCGCGTCTGCTTGGGCCGTGGGCCCAAAGAAACCTATATGGAAGGCCTTACTTACAAGGTCCCGAGCTGCGACGTGGTGGCCACCAAGACCAGCGTGTATTTCGGCCAAGAGCTATCGTCCTTCCTCTTCGGAGATACATCTTTGAAGGACTTCGGTAGTGCTTTTCTTGTAGAGATCTCCTTCATGAACCTTGTAGGCTTTCGAACATCGAACGATGCAACGAGCCTCATTCTGGTCCTGAGGGAGCTCCCGCCTATTAAGGTAGGCCAGGAAGGGTTCGGTCCATGGGGCGATTACCACCATAATTACATGGGCGGAAGGTGTTGGATCTGTGCCCGATCCCCCGATGATGTCCGAATCGTGTTCGGCATCCGGGGGTGTGATCGGCGCTGGACTGGTATTTCCGCTCTCATCCTGCCATACCACGGATAGCTTGAAGAGCCTTTCCATGAAGGTGTTAGGCTGGGCGGGATCACGTTTAGCGCCCATTGGAGCAAGGATGTCTGCTGCTTGGTTACTGTCTCGGGCCACATGATGAAACTCGAGCCCCTTGAACCGAGCTGATATTTTGAGCACATCATTGCGGTAAGCTGCCATCTTTGGATATTTTGCATCGAATTCTCCGATTATTTGGGATATTGCGAGGTTTGAATCCCCGCACTCCTGGAGGCATTGTATGCCCATAGAAACAGCCATTCGGAGACCATGCAGTAGGGCCTCATATTCGTCTGCGTTATTGGAGTCCGTGTACATGATTTGCAATACGTAACGGACTGTGTCCCCTGTAGGGGATGTTAAGCTGACACCAGCCCCAATCCGGCTAACATTTTAGAGCCGTCGAAGTACATCACCTAGTTTGAGTATGTACCGTATTCTTTGGGGAGTTCGGCTTCTGTCCATTCAGTGAGGAAGTTGGCCAACACCTGAGATTTAGTAGCCTGGCATGGTTTGTACGTTATTTCAAATGGTAGGAGCTCGATGGCCCATTTTAGAATGCGGCCGGTGGCGTCTCGATTATTTATGATATTATTGAGTGGTACCTCGGGGGCCACCGTGATCGAGCACTCTTGAAAGTAGTGTCTTAGCTTCCGAGATGCCATGAAAACCGCATATGCTATCTTTTGATAGTGCGGGTACCGGGATTTAAATGGTGTGAGAACCGCCGATATGTAGTATACGGGTTTTTGGAGTAGGAATTTATGTCCCTCTTCCTCTCGTTCAACGACGAGTACTGCGCTCACCACCTGGTGAGTTGCAGATATGTATAGTAGCATGGGTTCACGGATGTTAGGTGCGGCAAGGACTGGGTTGTTTTCTAGTAGAGATTTTATTTCTTCCAACCCAGCTGTTGCCGCATCCGTCCACTCAAAGTGGTCGTTACCTTGAAGCGGGCAATATAGCGGCAGCGCCTTCTCTCCTAATCTGGAGATAAAGCGGCTCATGGCTGCCACACACCCACCTAGTTTTTGGACCTGCTTTAGGTCTGTTGGAATTCCCAACTATGAAAAGGCTCGGATTTTGGCCGGGTTTTCCTTGATTCCACTATTGGAAACGATGAACCCGAGCAGCTTTCCTGCTGGATCACCGAAAACACATTTATCCGGATTGAGCTGTATGTCATATGTTCGAAGTTTTTCGAATGTAAGACGTAATGTCACATCCCTAGTTCTGGTATGATCTAGGCTTGCTTTGTGCATCATGTTGAAGTTTCAAATGAAATTGAAATGGGGAATGTTTCAAACCCTAGCATCAAAGCAAATTCAAATAGATTCAAATTTAAAAATGGAATTTCAATGAACCCAAAATGCTCTTCAAAAATGTTCATGGTCTTTGGAAAATGTTGGAAACAACAACCAGAGGTGATGCACATTTTTGCTAAACACTTTGGATTTTTGAGTGAACCCATATGTATTTGAATTGGAGCTGTTTAAATAATATAAATATTTTAAAGGCTCCAAAAATGTTGGAAATTGGTGAGGGCCTCTAGTATATTATAACTAGTGGTCACGAGGAATCTCAACATTTTTAGAATTGTGCTAGTATTTATTTTAAGTCAAAAAGAAATGTCAGAAATAGAAAAGAAAACAAAAATATGGGAAAACTTACCTGGCCACTTACCTGTGCAACCGGGCACTGTGAAGCCTAGCGGTCCAACAGGCCGGCCCAGCTAATTGGCACTGCCAGTCGTCGTCTCCACCGCGCCAGGAGGACGCCGAGCATGCGCTCGCCGCACGCGGCCACCCGCCCGGCCACCTCCTGCCTCCATGCTTGCTCCGCGACCCCCTGCAGCGTCGCCATGCACCCCCCAAGGCCTTTCTCACTCTCTCTCGTTCTCCCTCCTCCCCTGGATCCCTCTCTCTCGACCCGCCCGAGCGGAGCTCGTCGCCGCCGCTCGCTGCCCGCGCAGCCACCATCTTCCCCTCGCCCTCTCTTCATGTCCGGGTGATCCGCCTCATCGCATGCATCGTCCTGGACGAGCCAAGCGACCGAGGATGCGCTGTATCGCCGCCACCATCATCGTCTTCACCTCCGGCCTCCTGAGATTGCTGTCGTCGTTTCGGCCGCACCGGTGCATCCCTGAGCTCGCGCACGACACCGTCGAGACCGCTGTGAGCTCTCCTCCGTTTCCCCCTCCTTCTCCGCACTTGATTTCGTGCCGTAGCCCTGCTAACCATCGAACCCGCGAGCGCCATGCCGTCGACCATGTCGCCGCCGTGGCTAGGGCCACCGCAGCTCGCAACCGAGCTCGCCGTTGCACTCACTGCACTCCAGCGAGTCAAGCGGACCCGCTCACAACCTCCCCCGTGCCCCGCAACATCAAAACCCCCGATGGCCGACCTCCGGCCGCTGCACCCGTCGTCACCGGTGCCACTCCGGCCACTCCCCGACCGCGCCACCACCACGTTTGGATGCGGACAAGCGTCCGCGTCCCGTAGCTGTGCTCCGCGCGCCAAATGGCGCTCTGTTGGCGAATCCCGCAGCGCACCGCCGTGTCTGGACTCGCCGGCGATCGCTGACCGGTTGACCGGCGTGGGTCGACCCCACTTCCCGATTTGACCTCCCCCTATCTCTCACTGACTTGCGGGCCCACCCGACAAATTACTCTAGTTAGCACTAATTAACTAGTTAGGTTAGTTATTTCAGTCACTAACTAGTGGGCCCTGCCTAGTTAGTTAGGGCTAACTAACTTAGTTAGTTGACTGGGTCACTGACCAGTGGGACCCACTGGTCAGGTTTGACCTGTCAGCCCCGTTTGACTCGCTGATGTCATACCACTATCATGCAGTTGCAGTTAATCATTTTCTGGTATTAAAATAAATCAGGAAATCCATAAAATGATATAAACTTCTAAAAATCATAGAATTTCAACCGTAGCTCAGAATGAAATAATTTATATATGAAAAATGATCAGAAAAATGCAAGGAATCCATTTGTGCCAGTTCCATGCATGAAAAACCAACTTATACATGATGTATAAGTGAAAACATAATACCACCATTTTAAATGCTTCATTTTAAATTTGCATTTGAATCTTTGATTCAAATGGGCTTCAACCAACTTGGTAGCATCTTGCATTAGCCCAAACACTAGCATTTCCACATGTCGTGTCCATGCATCATATTGTTGCATTTGTTTGTGTATTGATCGCCGGCACCATTTCTTCTCGATAGGTTCCACTCCGGAAGGTGTTCCCGAGTACCTGTCAGAGGAGCAGTGCCCCTTCGTTGATCTATCAGGCAAGCAATCCCCCTTGAGAATTTCGATAAAATCCCACTCTCTCGCTCCTGCGCCTTATACTACATTAGGACAACAACGATTCAACTGCTACTTTTTGCTGCGGTAGTTGAACCCATTCCTCTGCATGACCTGTCATTGCCATAGTAAATAGTTGAAACCCACTAGCATGAGTAGGAGTTGCTTGAGCCTTGATGTGCCTACACATCCATGCTTTTTTTCTTTATGCCAGCTATGCTTAGAGTTGTGTCAGGTCTGATTCAACGGGAATGAATCAGAGTGGTGAACAAGTCCTACCGATAAAGGCTAAGTGTGTGAACACCTTTTGGTAAAGGTAGCGATGAGAGGCCATGTAGGAGTACATGGTGGGTTGTCTCATTGGAACCGTCCCTAAGCACTGAGTTCTATGTATGTTATCCAAGTCCAGTTACTACCACACATTGGGTTCCGGTTATCCGGCCCCTCTCGGCTTATTAATCTACTTGATCTCTGTCCAGGAGTTGCAACTAGTTTCTAGCGTTTGTAGGTAGTCCTAGTTGTCTACCAGGTGGTGTCCGACGGGACGGGCTTGGGACAGACTAGGCACCGTGGCACGGTGTACCAAGTGGCACCCGGATGGTGGGCTTGGGAATCCTGCGCACATCGTTTGGGGCCGTACTAGAGACTTCGACCGGAACTCCCTGCAGATGGAACTCGAATAGGCGATAAACCTGGACGAGAGACTTGTGTGGTTAGTCAGGTCGTGGCCGACACCCTCGCCCGGCTTCCACTTGCAGGTTGCCTAGGTACATGGCGTGTACATGGCGATAAGTGGCGAGAGCGTGTGTGAAGAAGTACACCCCTGCAGGGTTAACATTATCTATTCGAATAGCCATTTTCCTCGGATATGGAAACTTGGAGGACTTAGGTAGTACATAGACAACTCGAAGTGGATACTCTAAAATATGCAAGATAAGTGTGAGTGCTATGGATGGCCTTCTCGTAGGGAGACAGGAACGGATCCATAGTGGAGTTTTGATATGGTGAATATGTGGACTCGTGTGCGTGTTCTCACCTCAAAGAAGTTTCTGATACTTGTAGTATAGGTTAGCCACTGAGTCAAAGCGGCCTTGCTGCTGTTAAAACTCCACCACCCCCTTTGTTGATATTGTTGCATATGTAGATAGTTCTGATGTAAGACTTGCTGGGTACCTTCGTACTCACGTTTGCTTATTTATGTTTTGTAGTTGGTTACACTAGTGACTTCGACAAGTATCTTGTACCCCAGCTATGATCTTGTACCCTTGGGAGGGTCTTGTAGATAGTCAGGCTTCTTAGCCTTTTTCTTTTGTAGTTGTCTGTGCTCAGACATGTAATGCTTCCGTTGCTTGTATGCTCTGAATGATGGGTCATGAGACCCCTGTTTGAATTGAATGCTATGTGGCTCTTCTGGGCATTTATCCATATGAGTTTGAGTTATGTTGTGATGCCATGTTGTACAACACATACTTGCATGTTATGCGTATGTGTGACGTGTATTGCTATGTGTGGGATCCGACAATCTAGTTGTTTATCCTTGGTAGCCTCTCTTATGAGGAAATGTAGTGTAGTGCTTCCACCGATCCTTGGTAGTCCGCTACAGCCCGGTTTACCGGAGTCCTGCTAGCCCAGCACTACTGCTCCGGAACACTTAGACTGGCCGACATGTGATTCACTTCATTCCTGTGTCTGTCCCTTCGGGGAAATGTCATGCGGAGACATCCGGAGTCCTGTTAGCCTGCTACAGCCCGGGTTCCCAGAGTCCTGTTAGCCCAGTTGCTACAGCCCAGATTCATATGTTGTTAACCGACATGCTCGTGGTTGATTCATGTGTGCATGTCCCTGTAAGTTAATGCCACTTTGGGTTCCTGACTAGTCATGTTGGCCCGAGTTCTCTGTCATATGGATGCTAGAGACACTATCATATACGTGAGCCAAAAGGCGCAAACGGTCTCGGGCCAGTTAAGGTGGCACCCGTGGGGATACCGTCTGTGAGGCCGCAAATTGATATGATGTGTTACATGCTAGATCGGTGTGACTTAGGATCGGGGTCCCAACAGCGTTGTTATAAGATCTTGACTGACTGTAGGATTACCAAGCCAAACTGGTCGAAGTTGAGTCTAGAAATGCTTTAGTTATATAAGGGAATTGATTGTGGAAGGGAACGTAAGGATCTTTTTACTCCTTTACCTCATGTCATTCTTTCTGAGTCAGCCTCTTCTTTTCTACGAGGGTTAAGGACTAGGCTTCTCCTCTATCTCTCAGGATGACGTGTTACTAAACCCTAAAGTCTTAGGATTGTTGGGTTTGGGTCTCCATACAGTTCTACTACTTCCGTGTGTCATCAGTTTGACCTAGAACCTTGATATTATGATGCTGAGTGATTATGCTATTCCTTCGATGAATGTCTCAAAATCCTTTTTGAGCATTTACAGCCGTTATGCTGCAGAAATTTTCCTAGGATTTCAAGAGTTTCCAATGCTTTTGCATTACATTCCGCATCCTTATGTCTATGCTAACTCCATCCTTGTTTCCTTGGTTTCTATGCCAGGATGTCGTTTGCTAACCGAGGTTCAGTTGCTCATAGCAAGAACCACGAAGATGGTAGGGATGAGGATCCTCCTGACCAGCCTTTGATGGCAGAGTTCTTGTTAGCATCCGAGAGGAACAAGCGTGAGACTAACCGCTTGCTTGCACAGATTGAGAAGAACACCGCACATCAGCGTAAGAAGTTGGTTTTCATAACCAACTTCATTGGTCTGAAACCACCCACCTTCCATCATTCCATTGAGCCACTCGATGCAGATGACTGGCTTCGTAGCATCACTCTTAAGCTATGTTCTGCGAACGTGGCTGAAGGTGACAAGGTCACCTATGCTACCTATCACCTGGAAGGTCCTGCTAGTATTTGGTGGCAGAGCTATGAGGCTATGCTTCCAGCTGGCCAGATTCCTACCTGGAAGGATTTCATCGAGGATTTTCGTGAGCACCACATTCCTCAGGCTCCCATTGACCGCAAGAGGGAAGATTTCTGTAGTTTTACCTAGGGTAAGATGCCTGTTGATGCTTACAGTAGCGAGTTTGGAAGCCTCGCCCGCTATGCTACAGAAGAAGTGTCCACGGACGCTAAGAAGCAGGCTAGATTCCGGAAGGGTCTCAACCCCAAGCTGCGTCGTGATCTCCACGTGCACCATTGTGATACATTCCAGGCTCTTGTGAACAAGGCCATCAATGCAGAGACAGCTCAGATCACTTACGAGGAGTCTCGTAAGCACAACCGTGATCTGGGTTCTTCCTCCCGCCCTGGCTCTCAGAAGCGGCAGGTTTGGATTCCGAACTCAGCTCTTCCACCTGGATATGCACCGAGCCCATCCGATGTGGCACCTCACCCAGCTCAGCAACGTGCTCCACCCAGGCCTATTAGTTGACCACTTGCCAATGTAGGTCCACGTCCTACCTTAGGAACTTGCTTTACCTGCGGAGAACCAGGACACTATGCACGTGGCTGCCCTCAGTCCAGTTATACTCCACCCCGGTCTAAGAGGTCTGTTGGCCGTGAAAAGGCATCAGGCAAGATGATCAGTAGCAAGCCAGCCACCACTGAACGAGCATGTGTGCACCACGTCTCAGCTACAAAAGCTTAAGATGATCCCGAAGTCGTACTAGGTATGCTTCTTGTCAATTGTCACCCAGCTTAAGTTCTGTTCGATACTGGAGCATCTCACTCCTTCATATCCGAAGGTTATGCTCGGTTGCATGACATGTCATTTTGTGATATGCCAACTCCACTAATAATCCGGACTCCTGGTTCCAAATGGCAAACCTCCAAGGTAAGCCATGGTAATGAAATCCTTGTTGACAGACTGGTATTCCTTGCTTCTTTGATATCTCTCAAGTCTTCAGATATTAACATCATCTTGGGCATGGACTGGATGACAGCTCATCACGCGAAGATCGATTGTTACACTAGATCTGTTCAACTTACACATCTATCTCGCAAAATAGTCATTGTCTCCACTAGAGTTGCAAAGCGTCAACTCTATTCTCTTAATGTCAGCCCTCTTCCAGACCCTGAAGATATCCCAGTTATCCGTGACTTCCCGGATGTCTTTCCAGAAGAACTGCCAGGTGTTCCACCTGTCAGAGATGTAGAGTTTGTCATAGAACTTATCCCAGGAACTGTTCCAATCTCTAGGAGACCATACAAGATGGCACCTTTGGAGTTAGCCGAGCTTAAGAAACAGCTTGATGATTCCTTGGAAAAGGACTTCATCCGTCCCAGTTCTTCTCCTTAGGCTTGTCATGTCCTCTTCGTCAAGAAGAAGGATGGTACAGATCATATGGTTGTAGATTATCGTCCCGTTAATTTGGTCAAGATAAAGAACAAGTATCCGCTCCCCAGGATCAATGACCTGTATGATCATCTCACTGGATCCTCAGTCTTTTCCAAGATGGATTTGAGGTTAGGCTACCACCAAATCAAAATCAGAAACAGGGACATCCCCAAAACGGCCTTTGTCACTCGTTATGGTCAATACGAGTACACCGTGATGTCTTTCGGTCTAACCAATGCTCCAACTACTTTCTCCCGCTTGATGAACTCGATCTTTATGGAGTACTTAGATAAGTTCGTCGTGGTTTACCTCGATGATATTCTTATTTACTCGAAGAACGAGGAAGAGCATGCCCAACATCTTAGACTTGTGTTAGAGAAACTCAGAGATCACCGCCTTTATGCCAAGTTCTCCAAGTGTGAATTTTGGTTGCCAGAAGTGACCTATCTACGCCACGTGATCTCTAGTAAGGGCATTGTTGTCCATCTCGAGAGAGTTAAAGCCATTCTCGATTGGACTCCACCCAAAACGGTCAAACAAGTTAGGAGTTTCCTTGGTCTAGCCGGTTATTCTCGCCACTTTGTTGAAAACTTCTCCAAAGTGGCCAAACCCCTCACGGAACTTCTCAAGAAAGATAAAAGGTTTGAGTGGACCCCATAGTGTGAGCACAGTTTTCAGGAACTGAAAAGATGCCTGACTTCTGCGCCCATACTCGTGCCACCGGATTTTACTAAAGACTTTGTTATCTATTGCGACGCTTCGCGTCAAGGAATAGGTTGCATTCTTATGCAGGATCATCATGTGATTGCCTATGCATCTCGCCAGTTGCATCCACATGAGGAAAATTATCCTACACATGATCTAGAGCTTGCAGTCGTAGTCTATGCACTTAAGACTTGGCGACATTACCTTCTTGGTAACCGTTGCGAAATCTACACTGACCATCAGAGTCTCAAGTATATCTTCACCCATCCGGATCTGAATCTCAGACAAAGACGTTGGTTGGAGTTGATCTCGGATTATGACTTAGGAATCACCTACACCCCAGGCAAAGCCAATGTCATGGTTGATGTTTTAAGTTGTAAATCCTATTGCAACAATCTCATGTTGCAACAATGTCAACCACCCCTCCATGAGGAATTCTGTAAGTTTCACCTTCACATAGCTCCTCATGGTTCCCTTTCTACCTTGGTGGCGAAACCTACCCTTACGGAACAGATCATAGAGGCTTAGAAGCATGATACGGGAATCTCCCGGATCAAGAAAAATATTTCCAGGGAAGTTGCCGGCTCCTTCTCTATGGATGAACGAGGTGTTGTTTACTTTGGAAACCATTTGGTGGTTCCCAAATGTCAACAGATGCAGCAACTGATCCTTAAGGAGGCCCATGAATCTCCTCTCACGATTCATCCCGGTAGTACCAAGATGTATCAGGACCTACGCTAGAGGTTCTGGTGGACTAGGATGAAGAGAGAAATCGCTCAGTATATTGCCAACAATGACGTTTGTCGTCGCGTTAAGGCAGAGCATTAAAGACCTGCTGGAACCCTTCAACCTTTAGCTATTCCCGAGTGGAAATGGGACAAAGTTGGTATGGACTTCATCACCGGCTTTCCCAGGACCAAGAAAGGAAATAATGCTATCTTCGTAGTCATTGATCGTCTTCCCAAAGTGGCTCACTTCCTACCTGTTCGAGAGAGTATCACCTCTAGTCAGCTCGCTGACTTATATATCTCCCTAATAGTGTCACTCCATGGTGTTCCACTAGAGATCACTTCATACCGTGGCCGTCTTTTCACCTCTCATTTCTGGGAAAGTTTCCAGAATGCCATGGGAACCCATCTTTCTTTCAGTACCACTTTCCACCCTCAGTCAAGTGGTCAGGTGGAAAGGGTCAACCAAATTCTCGAAGACATGCTTAGAGCTTGTGTTATCTCATTCGGTATGGATTGGGAGAAGTGTGTTCCTTTCGCCAAGTTTGCTTATAACAATAGCTATCAATCCAGTCTTAAGAAAGCTCCTTTTGAGATTCTCTATGGACGAAGATGTTGAACACCTTTGAACTAGTCAGAAACTGGTGAAAGACAATTCTTTGGACCAGATATGATCCAGGAGGCAGAAGAGCAAGTTCGCATCATTCGTGAGAATTTGAAAACAGCCCAATCTCATCAAAAGAGCCAGTATGACCGTCATCATAAGGAAGTGGCTTATGAAGTTGGCGACAAGGCTTACCTTCGGGTTTCTCCTTTGAAGGGTACCCATCGTTTCGGTATCAAGGGAAAGTTGGCTCCTCGTTACATTGGTCCTTTTCGCATTCTCGCTAAACGAGGAGAGGTTCCCTACCAGTTGGAACTACCCCCACATCTTTCCCGAGTACATGATGTCTTCCACGTCTCCCAACTCAGGCGTTGCTTCTTGGTTCCCATCCGCGGAGTGGACCATGAAACGCTTGATCTCCAGGATAACCCCACATATAGAGAGTACCCTATTCACATTCTTGATCAAGCAGGCGTGTCACTCAACGTCATAACATCAAGTTTCTCAAGGTTCAGTGGTCTCATCATCCGGAGAGAGAAGCAACTTGGGAGCGAGAAGATCGTCTTCGACTTGAGTACCCCACTTTATTTCCGCCAACTCCTGAATCTCGGGACGAGATTCTTTCGAGTGGGGTTGAGTTGTCACATCCCTAGTTCTAGTATGATCTAGGCTTGCTTTGTGCATCATGTTTAAGTTTCAAATGAAATTGAAATGGGGAATGTTTCAAACCCTAGCACCAAAGCAAATTCAAACAGATTCAAATTTTAAAATGGAATTTCAATGAATCCAAAATTCTCTTAAAAAATGTTCATGATCTTTGGAAAATATTGGAAACAACAACCAGAGGTGATGCACATTTTTGCTAAACATTTTGGATTTTTGAATGAACCCATATGTATTTGAATTGGAGCTGTTTAAATAATATAAATATTTTAAAGGCTCCAAAAATGTTGGAAATTGGTGAGGGCCTCTGGTATATTATAACTAGTGGTCACAAGGAATCTCAATTTTTTTAGAATTGTGCTAGTATTTATTTTAAGTCAAACACAAATGTCAGAAATAGAAAAGAAAACAAAAATATGGGAAAACTTACCTGGGCCACTTACCTATGCAGCCGGGCACTGTGCATCCCAGCGGTCCAACAGGTCGGCCCAGCCGACTGGCACAGCCAGTCGTCGTCTCCACCGTGCCAGGAGGACGCTGAGCACGCGCTCGCCGCACGCGGCCACGCGCCCGGCCACCTCCTGCCTCCCTGCTTGCTCCGCGACCCCCTGCACCGTCGCCACGCACCCCCCAGACCTTTCTCACCCTCTCTCGTTCTCCCTCCTCTCCTAGATCCCTCTCTCTCACCCGCCCGAGCGGAGCTCATCGCCGCCGCTCGCTGCCCGCGCAGCCACCACCTTCCCCTCGCCCTCTCTTCGTGTCCGGGTGGTCTGCCTCATCGCCTGCATCGTCCTCGATGAGCCAAGCGATCAGGGACGCGCTGCATCACCACCACCATCGTCGTCTTCACCTCCGGCCGCCCGAGATCACCGTCATCATCCCGGCCGCACCAGTGCATCCCCGAGCTCACACACGACACCGTCAAGACTGTTGTGAGCCCTCCTCCGTTTACCCTCCTTCCCTGCGCTCGATTTCGTGACGTAGCCCTGCTAACCATCAAACCCGCGAGCGCCATGCCGACGGCCATGTAGCCGCCATGTCCAGGGCCACCGCAGCTCGCAACCGAGCTCGCCGTTACACTCAGTGCACTCCGGGGAGTCGAGCGGACCCGCTCGCAGCCTCCCTCGTGCCCCGAAACATCAAAACCCCCGACGGCCGATCTCCGGCTGCCGCACCCGTCGTCGTCGGTGCCACTCCGGCCACTCCCCGGCCGCGCCACCACCACGGTTGGATGCCGACGAGCGTCCGCATCCCGTAGCTGTGCTCCGCGCGCCAAATTGCGCTTTGTAGGCGAATCCTGCAGCGCACCGTCTTGTCTAGACTCGCCGGCGGCTAAACGCCGGCGACCGCTGACCTGTTGACCGGCGTGGGTTGACCCCACTGCCCGATTTGACCTCCCCCTCTCTCTCACTGACTTGCAGGCCCCACCTGACTAATTACTCTAGTTAGCACTAATTAACTAGTTAGGTTAGTTATTTCAGTCACTGACTAGTGGGCCCTCCCTAGTTAGTTAGGGCTAACTAACTTAGTTAGTTGACTGGGTCACTGACCAGTGGGACCCACTGGTCAAGTTTGACCTGGTCAGCCCCGTTTGACTCGCTGACGTCATACCACTGTCATGCTAATGCAGTTATTCATTTTCTGGTATTAAAATAAATCAGGAAATCCAGAAAATGATATAAACTTCTAAAAATCATAGAATTTGAACCGTAGCTCAGAATGAAATAATTTTTATATGAAAAATGATCAGAAAAATGCAAGGAATCCATTTGTACAAGTTCCATGCATCAAAACCCAACTTATACATTCTGTATAAGTGAAAACATAATATGGGCATTTTAAATGCTTCATTTTGAATTTGCATTTGAATCTTTGCTTCAAATGGGCTTCAACCAACTTGGTAGCACTTGCATTAGCCCAAAAACTAGCATTTGCACATGTCATGTTCATGCATCGTATTGTTGCATTTGTTTTTGTATTGATCGCCGACACCATTTCTTCTCGATAGGTTCCACTCCGGAAGGTGTTCCCAAGTATCTGTCAAAGGAGCAGTGCCCCTTCGTTGATCTATCAGGCAAGCAATCCCCCTTGAGCATTTCGATAAAATCCCACTCTCTCACTCCTGCTCCTTATACTGCATTAGGACAACAACGATTCAACTTCTACTTTCTACTGCGGTAGTTGAACCCATTCCTCTGCATGACCTGTCATTGTCACAGTAAATAGTTGAAACCCACTAGCATGAGTAGGAATTGCTTGAGCCTTGATGTGCCTACTCATCCATGATTGTTTTCTTTATGCTAGCTATGCTTAGAGTTGTGTCAGGTCTGATTCATCAGGAATGAATCGGAGTGGTGAACATGTCCTACCGATAAAGGCTAAGTGTGTGAACACGTTTTGGTAAAGGTAGCGATGAGAGGCCATGTAGGAGTACATGGTGGGTTGTCTCATTGGAACCGTCCCTAAGCATTGAGTTCTGTGTATGTTATCTAAGTCCAGTTACTACCACACATTGGGTTCCGGTTATCCGGCCCCTCTCGGCTTATTAATCTACTTGATCTCTGTCCAGGAGTTGCAACTAGTTTCTGGCGTTTGTAGGTAGTGCTAGTTGTCTACCAGGTGGTGTCTGACAGGACGAGCTTGGGACAGACTAGGCACCATGGCACGGTGTACCAAGTGGCACACGGATGGTGGGCTTGGGAACACTGCACACATCGTTTGGGGCCGTACTGGAGACTTCGGCCGGAACTCCTTGCGGATGGAACTCGAATAGGCGATAAACCTGGACGAGAGACTTGTGTGGTTAGTCAGGTCGTGGCCGACACCCTCGCCCGGCTTCCGCTTGAAGGTTGCCGAGGTATATGACGTGTACAGGGCGATAAGTGGCGAGAGCATGTGTGTAGAAGTACACCCCTGCAGGGTTAACATTATCTATTCGAATAGCCGTTTTCCTCGGATATGGAAACTTGGAGGACTTATGTAGTACATAGACAACTCAAAGTGGATACTCTAAAATACGCAAGATAAGCATGAGTGCTATGGATGGCCTTCTCGTAGGGAGACGAGAACAGATTCATAGTGGAATTTTGATATGGTGAATATGTGGGCTCGTGTGCGTGTTCTCACCTCAAAGAAGTTTCTGATACTCGTAGTATAGGGTAGCCACTGAGTCAAAGCTGGCTTGCTTCTATTAAAACTCCACCACCCCCTTTGTTTATAATGTTGCATATGTAGATAGTTCTGATGTAAGACATGCTGAGTACATTCGTACTCACGTTTGCTTATTTATGTTTTGCAGTTGGTTACACTAGTGACTTCGATGAGTAGCTTGTATCCCAGCTACGATCTTGTACCCTTGGGTGGGTCTTGTAGATAGTCAGGCTTCTCAGCCTTTTTCTTTTGTAGTTGTGTGTACTCAGACATGTAATGCTTCCGTTGCTTGTATGCTCTGAATGATGGGTCATGAGACCCCTGTTTGAATTGAATGTTATGTGTCTCTTCTGCGCCTTTATCCATATGAGTTTGAGTTATGTTGTGATGCCATGTTGTACAACACATACTTGCATGTTATGCGGACGTGTGACGTGTATTGCTATGTGTGGGATCTGACAATCTAGTTGTTTATCCTTGGTAGCCTCTCTTATCAGGAAATGTAGTCTAGTGCTTCCACTAAGCCTTGGTAGTCCGCTATAGCCCGGTTTACCGGAGTCCTGCTAGCCCAGCACTACTGCTCTGGAACACTTAGACTGGCCGGCATGTGATTCACTTTGTTCCTGTGTCTGTCCCTTCGGGGAAATGTCACGCGGAGACATCCGGAGTCCTGTTAGCCTGCTACAGCCCGGGTTCCCGGAGTCCTGTTAGCCCAGTTGCTACAGCCAAGATTCATACGCTGTTGACCGACATGCTCGAGGTTGATTCATGTATGCCTGTCCCTATAAGTTAGTGCCACTTTGGGTTCATGACTAGTCATGTCGGCCCGGGTTCTCTGCCATATGGATGCTAGTGACACTATCATATACGTGAGCCAAAAGGCGCAAACGGTCCCGGGCCAGGTAAGGTGGCACCCGTGGGGATACCGTGCGTGAGGCCGCAAAGTGATATGATGTGTTACATGCTAGATCGGTGTGACTTAGGATCGGGGTCCCGACACGTAAATCTTCCACCAAAGACTCGACATGTTCAGTTTTGATGACTACATCATCTACGTATGCCTCCACCCTCTTGCCAATTTGTTTTTCTAGGCATGTTTGAATCATGCGTTGGTAGGTGGCACCGGTGTTTTTGAGTCCGAAATGCATAGTGTTGAAGCAGAAAGGCCCATATGGGGTGATGAATGTCGTGGCAGCTTGATCGGATTCCTTCATCTTAATTTGATGGTATCCGGAGTATGCATTGACGAAACATAATGAATCGTGTCTTGTGGTTGCATCGATGATCTGGTCAATGCGAGGTAGTGGGAAGGGGTCCTTAGGGCAGCCTTTATTGAGGTCTTTGAAATCGACACAATGGCACCAGGATTTGTCCTTCTTTGGCACCATGATTAGGTTTGCTAGCCAATCCAGGTGTTTTATCTCTCGAATAAACCTGGCTTCAAGTAGTTTGGCAAGCTCCTCCCCCATAGCTTGTCATTTGGGTTCGGAAAATCGCCGAAGCGTCTACTTGACTGGCTTGAACCCCTTTATTATGTTGATGGGTGCCAGGCAAAGATGTCCCAATTCTCGCCTGGGAATGCTCTTAGAGCGGCGTTGACCGTTGGATCCAGCTATGCTCCGATGGCTGCTGTTGATCCGTCGGGTGGACTTGGAATTTGACTATTTCGTCTGCTGGATTGAAAGACGTGGATTTAGGCCTCTTATCGAGAATCACGTCGTCTCTTACCACTGTGGAGTGTAGAGCAGTGAGCTCCTTGGCCGTGAGGGCTTCGGATAGTGCCTCGAGGGCCAGGGATGCGGTTTTGTTTTCGGCACGGAGTGCTATGTCCGGATCACTAGCAATAGTGATCACTCTGTTGAGCCTAGGCATTTTGAGCTTCATGTACCCGTAATGAGGTATAGCTTGAAAGCATGTGAATGCGTCTCACCCCAACAGGGCGTGATATCTGCTATTCAAAGGAGCTACCTGGAAGATTAACTCTTCAGACCTGTTGTTCTCAGGCGTGTCGGATACTACATCAAGTTTAATTTTTCCGGAACATCGTGCTTCTCGACTGGGAATAATGCCTTGAAAGGTTGTACTACTCTGCTCGAGGCGGTTCTTGTCCATTTGCATTTTGTCAAGCGTGTCCTCATAAATGAGGTTTAATCCGCTTCCACCGTCCATGAGCACTTTAGTCAGCCAAAAGCCATCCACAATTGGGTTCAAAACTAGAGCGGCTGGTGCTCGGACTGATCGGGCCCATGGTTCATCGATAGCGTTGAAGGTTATCGCCATGTCATTCCAAGGATTGACTGCGGCTACTTGGTTGACTTCGGCGAGTTTGCGGAGCGCCCTTTTGCGCCGATTGTTTGAAGAAAGGTCTCGAAGACAGTAAGCACATTGAGATCGTTGAGGATGGCTTCACCACTCTTAGCCACCTGCCAGAGTATCCAATATGCCCAAGGACTTGCGGAGGATGCTTCTCAGGAGATCTCACCGCCGCAGCCGAAGGGATCCTGAGGAGCCATTGTCAGGGAAGGACGCGACACATAGGAATTCACGAAGATAAGGTACTTACTCGTCTATGGCTATGTACTTCCTCTGCTTCAGCAGCCGGTAGGCATCACCACTGCAGCTCGGAGTCCCTTCCCTCTTGCGGAGCACTTCGAGGTTCAGGCGAAGCCGACCGAAGTCCGGAGCTCGACCGTCAGCATCTAGGGCGTTCGGCGGGGCTTCGTGGGCTGTCACATTAGGAGCGTCGGACGATGCCAGCTCTCCAACCATCACCTCGGGACTACTCGCCCGAGCTTCGGGGGTTGTTGCCTCAGGAGCGTAGGGCTGCGTCAACTCTCCAGCAGCCGCCCCAGCGGCACCCGGCGGCGCTTGCCCCCTGCATCCACATCTAGGGCGCACACCGCAGGGTCGCCGAGCAAGGGAACCACGAGGACGGGATTCTGGCAAGGCCCTTCAAGGCCCACCAGGCACAGCCCCCATTCGTCGAAAAGGGGCATCTACCTCACGAAGTCCACTTTGTTCGAGCATTGGTACAAGAGGAAGCCCTCCTCTGAAAGCACGGATGGCTCCGAGTCGCCCGTCGGAAGCTTGAGCATCGTGCATGGTGTCTTGGAAGGAAGCGCGGGCATCTGGAGTCTCATGGGATCCTTAGTGCCGAAGAAGGCCCACATTGGGCGAGAATGGTGCTGGAGCAGAGCGATGCGCCAATGGATGAACTCCCTCATGACCACCGGCGCTGTCACCCTGAGCTTCTTCAACCTGGTCAACTGACGCCAGACATGGGTGAGCCGATGGTGAACAAGCTTCGCGTGCCTCTAGCCGGAGCTGGGTATGGCTGGCACTCGTGGAAGCAGGAGCAAGGAGTTGAGCACGCCGGAATCCACAAACACCCACCGCTTCCAGACTCCACTTACAACTAGCGAGAGCTCGAAGTCGATGCCAAAGCTAGATGTCACCACTACAGCCTGAAAGGCCACGCACCCCAAGCGCTGGCGGGCGTCAACTAGGTGAAGCGAGAAGAAATGGCGAAACAAGGCCACGGAAGGGGCGATGCCCACCAGGGCCTCGTAGAGGAAGGCAAAGACGGCAAGGAGGATGATGGATTGAGGACCCAGATGCAGCGTGTGGACTTGGTAATGCGAGAGTATGGTGTTGAAGAAATCAGAGAAAGGGGGCATCAGGCCAGCCAGGAGGGCGTGAAGATGGATGGGGATCTCGGTGGCCGCCATGTCGACCATGGCCTGGGAAGCAGGCCAAGCCACCATCACCTTCCGCCCATTGGAATCGGTGGCAAGGGCCGGACGGACCTTGGCTAGCCCCTCTTCGTTGATCACCATCGACCTCTCGAGGGCAGGCTTAAAGGCTGGCTGGGATCCGACAGGAGCACTGGTTTTCCCCTTCTTCTTCGACTGCGGCGCCATGGCGGCTAGGGAGGACCTGTGCTGGCATCAAATCTGGGAAAATAACTAATGTTTCTCGAGAAGGTGAAGGAGCCAAGGGCGAGCATGGCAAGCCATGAAGGCAGAGCTGCGTTGGCAACGGGCGGACAACAAGCCCGGCGAATATCAAGGCTGCGTGGGGAAGTGGGGGCGCCCATGTCCCGTCGAGCGCCATGCGTCTATCAAGGCCACAGGAGGATAGGGCCCGCGATGCTCCGCACTTGCCCTTTTGGCTTCGCCTCGAAGCCAAGTTTGAGCGCGCCTTGGGCCCGGGGGCTACTGTCAGTGTTCTGGGAACAGGGGTACCCAGACATGCCTGCCTGGGGCCCACGGAGTGGCTCCATCGACGTCCTGGTACGGCCTAGCTTCAGCATCAACAACTCAAGACCCTCGCGAGGCGGACGATGCCAAGGCCTCCATGGAGAGAATTCTCCTCAGGCTGGCTCCCGAGGAGCGGAGATATCTATGCAAGGCTCACCTCGCGAGGTTCGGATGACGTGAGCCATGAAGACCAAGGCCAGGTGGGCGCCAGCGGGTGCAGTGTACTAGTTTCCTCTTTGGTGCCAAGGAGGCAAGCGCAGGCGCGGAGTCCCGAGGAATCGACCAAAGGTTTCCATTCCGATGCAACAAGACCAAGACCGCCAGGATGGCAGGACAGAGGTCATTGCTGAGCCCACCGCGGCGTCACCACCAGAGGCTTTTGCAGGCGAAGACTACTTTTGTCAAGATGGCATGTACTAGTTGTCTCCCTTCAAATTTGGTCGTTGTGGGATCCCTTCCTGCCTTCATTTGGGAAGGGGACCAAGGCCACTATAAATAGGACTTAGCTACCACCATAAAGGGGGACGTATCATTCAGGTCGCCCTCACACCCACCAACTCATCGAGCATAAGAACACTCCTCCTCCTGAGGTTGTTTTCCCACTATACGAGTTCATCTTCAGCCCTTGCAGGCCAGTCCACCACAAAGCAGGAGTAGGGGTTTACACCGCAATGTAGCCCAAACTTGGGTAAATTGTTGTGTCCCTTTTCTGTTCAGTTCATTGAGCTAGGCCATGAGATTAGCATGTAGGCAGACCGGGGAGAAGAGTTCTTCAGACGAACCCGGAGTTCGAACCTCTCAAGGGTCTGCGGAATCCAAAATCCGACAACCGGCGCCAGAAAAGAGCTTGATGTCTACTACGTAACTTTATTCTTGTAGACACGTGTTGGGCCTCCAAGCGCCGAGTTTTGTAGGACAGTAGGATTTTTCCCTCAAGTGGATGACCTAAGGTTTATCAATCCGTGGGAGCCATAGGATGAAGATGGTCTCTCTCAAACAACCCTGCAACCAAATAATAAAAAGTCTCTTGTGTCCCCAACACACCAAATACAATGGTAATTTGTATAGGTGCACTAGTTCGGTGAAGAGAGGGTGATACAAGTGTAATATGGATAGTAGATATTGATTTTTGTAATAAGAACAATAAAAAACAGCAAGGTAGCAATTAATAAAATGGAGAACAAACGGTATTGCAATGCTTGAAAATGAGGCCTAGGGTCTGTACTTTCGCTAGTGCAATCTCTCAACAATGCTAATCTAATTGGATCATATAACCATCCCCCAAAGTGCGACGAAGAATCACTCCAAAGTTCCTATCTAGCGGAGAACATAAGAAGAAATTGTTTGTAGCTATTCTTTCCGAGCGATCTATCCAAGAGTTCATACTAAAATAACACCAAGTTATTCTTTCTGGTCGATCTATCAAGAGTTCGTACTAAAATAACACCAAGTTATTCTTTCCGATCAATCTATCAAGAGTTCATACTAAAATAACACCAAAGAAAATTCAAATTCATAATACTCAATCCAACACAAAGAACCTCAAAGAGTTCCCCAAGATTTCTACCGGAGAAATGAAAGACGAGAACATGCATCAATACCTATGCATAGATTACCCCAATGTCACCTCGGGAATCCATGAGTTGAGTGCCAAAACATATCTCAATTGAATCAATATAATACCCATTGTCACCATGGGTATTCATAGGCAAAACATATATCATGTGCTCTCAAATCCATAAAAGTATTCAATCAGGTAAAACAAATCTCAAAGGGAAAACTCAATTCATCACAACAAGATAGAGAGGGAGAAACACCATATGATCGAACTATATTAAAAATCCCGTGATACTTCAAGATCGTGCCATCTCAAGAACATGAGAGAGAGAGAGATTAAACACATAGCTATTGGTACAAACCCTCAGCCCCGAGGGTGGACTACTCCCTCCTCATCATGGTGGCTACTGGGATGATGAAGATGGCCGCCGGTGATGATTTTCCCCTCTGGCAGGGTGCCGGAACGGGATCCCGATTTGTTTTTATGGCTACAGAGGCTTGCGGCGGTGCAACTTCTGATCTAGGGTCCCCCCGGGAGTTTTGGAATATTAAGGAATTTATAGGGCGAAGAGGCGGTGCGGTAGGCCACCGAGGTGGGCACAACCCACCTAGGCGCACCTGGGCCCCTAGGCGCGCCCTGGTGGGTTGTACTCACCTCAAAGCTCCCCTCTGGTACTTCTTTGGCCCACCGGGTGTCTTCTGATCTGGAAAAAATCTCCAAAAAGTTTTGCTACGTTTGGACTCCATTTGGTATTGATTTTTTGTGAAGTAAACAACAAGCAAAAAATAGTAACTAGTACTTGGCACTATGTCAATAGCTTAGTCCCAAAAATGATATAAAGTTGCTATAAAATGATTGTAAAACATCCCAGAATGATAATATAATAGCATGGGACAAGAAAAAATTTATAGATACGTTGGAGACATATCATGGGATCATCTTGTTGAATCTTGCGAGATAACACATTCCCTTCAGCAGGTTTCTTCATGGGCGATGTTGCTTCTGATTCATCGAGCAATTTGCGCAACTGAAACCGAAGTAAATTAGTTGTTGGCTCACAAGCTGACAGTGGCAGAGTAATGTGATCTTGAAAATCCCAAGCAAAATACCCTTGGTCAATATACTCATAGAGTTCTTTGAGATCAGAGGTGCTCAATTGCTTCTTGGATAAGAACATCCGAAGCAATTTTCATAGGCGCTTCTTATTTTCTGTCGTGATCATGTGCACAAGTTGTGTTCGGTTGTTGATAACATTTAGTTTGGCAGCCAGGTGTTCTTTCTCTTGGCGATCTTCAGCCATATGTTTTAGCAGCAGCTGTTGGGTGTGCAGGTTCACTTCGAGATGTGAAGGAGGTTGAGTGTTCGGTTGATGATCATGCCGAGGTAGTCGTGGTACATTGAAAGTGTTATGCTAATCAGGAGCGCTAGACACTGGTGCTCCCCTCCCCCCCAAAAAAAAATCTTCCATTACTCTCAAAGTATCACGCACAAGAGTAATGAAGCTTTTGTGACTGACTTTGGATAAATATTCGGTTTTCACTGCATAGTCAACCATATTTTGAATCCAGGGCGCAAATACCTTGATAGTTTTCGCGTGCTGAGCTAAATCCATCAGTATGCGCAGGAACGTGTCTTCGACATCAAAGATAAACCCTTGGGAGATGGCATGGATGGTGTTTCAAAGAACATCAGATATAACATTATCATACTTCATTCCAGCCAAAGGACAAATGTTGTAAGAGAGCATATGATACATAGTTTGATTGTTGAAGGTCAACTGCTCGGGCAAGGGAGGACCAGTGTAGCCGCGAATGTTTTCTTGATCCATTGTGCAACTGAAATCTTCATCAGAGATGGCATAAATGTTATGAACTCAAATCTCCGTCTTGCCATGCTCGAATCGAGGGAAATGAAAATGAGACACAAAGTCCATAGCTGAGGACTTCATTCTTTTCCCTTCAGTCATCCATTCCATGATCCACTTGGTCTTGTCAGCTTCATCACCAGACATATACATTGTGGCATAAAATTGAAGAATAATCTCTCTGTTCCATGGATGCTGAAATGCATAGACATGCATGAGGACAAAGTCTTCGATGCCTTGCAATACTTGATTGAAGCAGCTGATGTTCTTCTTCGCAGCGATATCTGGGAACTCATGAGGGGAAATCTTGCGGCTATCGTAAAGAATCCGAGAACAAAAATATTGCATGTTCCTAAGTCCAGAACCGAGAAGATTCAGAAGTGCAGTGCTTGTTGTATAGACTCTCTTGAAAGAACTTAGGATGAATGTTCTGATTGAAAAGTGGCCCTTTGACACCAACGCCAATTTAAAACAAGGGCCGTTGTTCGCGAGGATAAGGGTATTTGAGCTCATCTTCAAAGAAGATCACTTCATCGCAATAAATAACTGAGTCTGAGTGATGATCAGAAGCTGATTCTGCTACAGAAGGACCAGCATCTGAAGTTCTTCATGCAGTGTTGTGGGAATGTCAGGACCCCGATTCCAAGTCACATCGATCTAGCCGATAACGCCTCACATCACTTTGTGGCCTCATGCACGGTATTGTTGGAAATATGCCCTAGAGGCAATAATAAAAGCATTATTATTATATTTCCTTGTTCATGATAATTGTCTTTATTCATGCTATAATTGTGTTATCCGGAAATCGTAATACATGTGTGAATAACAAACACCAACATGTTCCTAGTGAGCCTCTAGTTGACTAGCTCGTTGATCAACAGATAGTCATGGTTTCCTGACTATGGACATTGGATGTCATTGATAACGAGATCACATCATTAGGAGAATGATGTGATGGACAAGACCCAAACCTAAACATAGCACAAGATCGTATAGTTCGTTTGCTAGAGTTTTCCAATGTCAAAGTATCTTTTCCTTAGACCATGAGATCGTGTAACTCCCGGATACCGTAGGAGTGCTTTGGGTATACCAAACGTCACAACGTAACTGGGTGACTATAAAGGTAGACTACGGGTATCTCCGAAAGTGTCTGTTGGGTTGACATGGATCGAGACTGGGATTTGTCACTCCGTATGACGGAGAGGTATCGCTGGGCCCACTCGGTAATGCATCATCATAATGAGCTCAAAGTGACCAAGTGTCTGGTCACGGGATCATGCATTACGGTACGAGTAAAGTGACTTGCCGGTAACGAGATTGAACGAGGTATTGGGATACCGACGATCGAATCTCGGGCAAGTAACATATCGATTGACAAAGGGAATTGCATACGGGGTTGATTGAATCCTCGACATCGTGGTTCATCCGATGAGATCGTCGTGGAGCATGTGGGAGCCAACATGGGTATCTAGATCCCGCTGTTGGTTATTGACCTGAGAGTCGTCTCGGTCATGTCTGCTTGTCTCTCGAACCCGTAGGGTCTACACACTTAAGGTACGTTGACGCTAGGGTTGTGAAGATATGTATATGCAGTAACCCGAATGTTGTTCGGGGTCCCGGATGAGATCCCGGACGTCACGAGGAGTTCCGGAATGGTCCGGAGGTAAAGAATTATATATAGGAAGTGCTGTTTCGGGCAACGGGACAAGTTTCGGGGTTATCGGTATTGTACCGGGACCACCGGAGGGGTCCCGTGGGCCCACCGGGTGGGGCCACCTGTTCCGGGGGGGCACATGGGCTGTAGGGGGTGCGCCTTGGCCTACATGGGCCAAGGGCACCAGCCCTACTAGGCCCATGCGCCTAGGGTTTCCACCAAGGAGGAGTCCAAGTGGTGGAAGGCACCCCGAGGTGCCTTGGGGGGAGGGAAACCCTCCCCTGGCCGCCGCACCTAGGAGATCAGATCTCCTAGGCTGCGCACCAACCCCCCCTGGCACCCCTATATATAGTGGGGGGGAGAGGAGGGATTTCACACCAGCCCCTGGCGCCTCCCTCTCTCCCCGTTGCGTCTCTCCCTCGTAGTCTTGGCGAAGCCCTGCTTCTGTGACGCCCTGCATCCACCACCACGCCGTCGTGCTGCTGGATCTTCATCAACCTCTCCTTCCCCCTTGCTGGATCAAGAAGGAGGAGACGTCTCCCGTCCCGTACGTGTGTTGAACGCGGAGGTGCCGTCCGTTCGGCGCTGGTCATCGGTGATTTGGATCACGTCGAGTACGACTACATCATCACCGTTCTTTTGAACGCTTCCGTGCGCAATCTACAAAGGTATGTAGATGCATTAGATGACTCGTTGCTAGATGAACTCCTGGATGATCTTGGTGAAACGAGTAGGAAAATTTTTGTTTTCTGCAACGTTCCCCAACAGTGGTATCAGAGCTAGGTCTATGCGTAGTTCTTCTTGCGCGAGTAGAACACAATGAGTTGTGGGCGTAGATTTGTCAACTTTCTTGCCGTTACTAGTCTTTTCTTGCTTCAGCGGTATTGTGGGATGAAGCGGCCCGGACCAACCTTACACGTACGCTTACGTGAGACCGGTTCCACCGACTAACATGCACTAGTTGCATAAGGTGGCTGGCGGGTGTCTGTCTCTCCCACTTTAGTTGGAGCGGATTCGATGAACAGGGTCCTTATGAAGGGTAAATAGAAGTTGACAAATCACGTTGTGGCTTTAACGTAGGTAAGAAGACGTTCTTCCTAGAACCCTAATTCAGCCACGTAAAACTTGCAACAACAATTAGAGGACGTCTAACTTGTTTTTGCAGCAAGTGGGTTGTGATATGATATGGCCAAAGTTGTGATGAATGATGAATGATCTATATGTGATGTATGAGATGTTCATGCTATTGTAATAGGAATCACGACTTGCATGTCGATGAGTATGACAACCGGCAGGAGCCATAGGAGTTGTCTTTATTCTTTTATATGACCTGCGTGTCATCGAGAATCGCCATGTAAATTACTTTACTTTATTGCTAAACGCGTTAGCCATAGTAGTAGAAGTAATAGTTGGCGAGCAACTTCATGGAGACACGATGATGGAGATCATGATGATGGAGATCATGGTGTCAAGCCAGTGACAAGATGATCATGGAGCCCCAAGATGGAGATCAAAGGAGCTATGTGATATTGGCCATATCATGTCACGTTTATTATTTGATTGCATGTGATGTTTATCATGTTTTGCATCTTGTTTACTTAGAACAACGGTAGTAAATAAGATGATCCCTCATAATAATTTCAAGAAGTGTTCCCCCTAACTGTGCACCGTTGCGACAGTTCGCTGTTTCAAAACACCACGTGATGATCGGGTGTTTTATTCAGATGTTCACATACAACGGGTGTAAGACAGATTTACACATGCAAACACTTAGGTTGACTTGACGAGCCTAGCATGTACAGACATGGCCTCGGAACACAGAAGACCGAAAGGTCGAGCATGAGTCGTATAGAAGATACGATCAACATGAAGATGTTCACCGACGTTGACTAGTCCGTCTCACGTGATGATCGGACACGGTCTAGTTAACTCGGATCATGTAATACTTAGATGACTAGAGGGATGTCTAATCTAAGTGGGAGTTCATTAATAATTTGATTAGATGAACTTAATTATCATGAACTTAGTCTAAAATCTTTGCAATATGTCTTGTAGATCAAATGGCCAACGTAGTCCTCAACTTCAACGCGTTCCTAGAGAAAACCGAGCTGAAAGACGATGGCAGCAACTATACGGACTGGGTCCGGAACCTGAGGACCATCCTCATAGCTGCCAAGAAAGATTATGTCCTACAAGCACCGCTAGGTGATCCTCCCGTACCACAGAACCAAAACGTTATGAACGCTTGGCAGACACGTGTTGACAACTACTCCCTCGTTCAGTGCGGCATGCTTTACAGCTTAGAGCCGGGGCTCCAAAAATGTTTTGAGAGACATGGAGCATACGAGATGTTCGAAGAGCTGAAAATGGTTTTTCAAGCTCATGCCCGGATCGAGAGATATGAAGTCTCCGATAAGTTCTTCAGCTGTAAGATGGAGGAAAATAGTTCTGTCAGTGAGCATATACTCACTATGTCTGGGTTGCATAACCGCTTGTCTCAGCTGGGAGTTAATCTCCCGGATGATGCGGTCATTGACAGAATCCTCCAGTCGCTTCCACCAAGCTACAAGAGCTTCGTGATGAACTTCAACATGCAGGGGATGCAAAAGACCATTCCTGAGTTGTTCTCAATGCTGAAATCAGCGGAGGTAGAAGTCAAGAAGGAACATCAAGTGTTGATGGTCAATAAAACCACTAAGTTTAAGAAAGGCAAGGGTAAAAAGAACTTCAAGAAGGACGGCAAGGAGGTTGCCGCGCCCGGCAAGCAAGCTGCCGGGAAGAAGCCAAAGAATGGACCCAAGCCCGAGACTGAGTGCTTTTATTGCAAGGGAAGCGGTCACTGGAAACGGAACTGCCCTAAGTACTTAGCGGATAAGAAGGCCGGCAAAACAAAAGGTATATGTGATATACATGTAATTGATGTGTACCTTACTAGTGCCCGTAGTAGCTCATGGGTATTTGATACCGGTGCAGTTGCTCACATTTGTAACTCAAAGCAGGGGCTGCGGAATAAGCGGAAACTGGCAAAGGACGAGGTGACGATGCGCGTCGGGAATGGTTCCAAGGTCAATGTGATCGCCGTTGGCACGCTGCCTCTGCATCTCCCTTCGGGATTAGTTTTAAACCTTAATAATTGTTATTTAGTGCCAGCTTTGAGCATGAACATTGTATCGGGATCTCGTTTAATTCGAGATGGCTACTCTTTTAAATCTGAGAATAATGGTTGTTCCATTTTTATGAGAGATATGTTTTATGGTCATGCTCCTATGGTGAATGGTTTATTCTTTATGAATCTCGAACGTGATGCTACACATGTTCATAATGTGAGTACCAAAAGAAGTAAGGTTGATAGTCCCACATACTTGTGGCACTGCCGCCTTGGTCACATAGGTGTCAAACGCATGAAGAAGCTCCATGCTGATGGACTTTTAGAGTCTCTTGATTATGAATCATTTGACACGTGCGAACCATGCCTTATGGGTAAAATGACCAAGACTCCGTTCTCAGGAACAATGGAGCGAGCAACCGACTTATTGGAAATCATACATACTGATGTGTGCGGTCCAATGAGTGTTGAGGCTCGCGGTGGCTATCGTTATGTTCTCACCCACACTGATGATTTAAGTAGGTATGGGTATATCTACTTAATGAAACACAAGTCTGAAACCTTTGAAAAGTTCAAGGAATTTCAGAGTGAGGTTGAAAATCAACGTGACAGGAAAATCAAGTTTCTACGATCAGATCGTGGAGGAGAATACTTGAGTCACGAGTTTGGCACACACTTAAGAAAATGTGGAATAGTTTCGCAACTCACGCCGCCTGGAACACCTCAGCGTAACGGTGTGTCCGAACGTCGTAATCGCACTCTATTGGATATGGTGCGATCTATGATGTCTCTTACCGATTTACCGCTATCTTTTTGGGGCTATGCTTTAGAGACTGCCGCATTCACTTTAAATAGGGCTCCGTCGAAATCCGTTGAGACGACACCGTATGAATTATCGCCTATCCAGGTTCCATCCGCAGGGAGTCCGGCCGAGGTTTCCACATACGGCCCCGAACGATGTGTACAGGGTTCGGAGACACCAAACGGGCGCCCGGCATGCCAGACCACGGTGTATCTACCGCATCATAGCCCACCCCTAGGGTCAGCGCTACGCACGGCCGCCAACACATATCCTATAAACACCAGAAACTAGTTGCAACTCTTGGATAAAGGACTGGAGTGGTTAAGAAGCCGAGAGGGTCCATTGGTTTCGGGCCCAATGCATGGTAGTAGCTGGTTCTTAAATCACACATACAGATCTCTGTGCTTAAGGACGGTTCCAATGAAACAACCCACCATGTACGCCTACATGGCCTCTCATCGATACCTTTACCAAATCGTGTTCAACACACTTAGCTCACACAGTAGGACATGTTCACAACTTTCCAATTCATCCCCGATGAATCAGACCTGACACGACTCTAAGCAATAGCAGGCATGACAAACAAACATGAATGAGTAGGCACATCAGGGCTCAAACAACTCCTACTCATGCTAGTGGGTTTCATCTATTTACTGTGGCAATGACAGGTCATGTACAGGAAAGGGGTTCAACTACCGCAACATGTAACAATTGAATCATCGTTGTCCTAATGCAGTAAAAGACAGCAGGAGCGAGAGAGTGGGATTGTATCGGAATGAACAAAGGGGTTTTTGCTTGCCTGGCACTTCTGAAGATGTTATAGCTCTTCATCGGTGTCATCGAATTCACCGTCAAAACACGTCTACTAAGAGGTGACAATTACCGGCAAGGGAACATAAACAACATTCAATTAATGCAATGCACAAGCGAACGAATGATATGACATATTAAGGTACTGAATTGACCTAATGCAATATCTAGCCAATTTAATTGAAGTGGAACTCAAACAAGATCAAATTCCAACTCCAAATGTTATTTCATAATTTGCCCTAATCATCATTTGTCCTATTCAGTGAGGTTAACTTGTTCAAACATGCATGATCATGGCATAAACAGATTCTTTGGATTTTTCTGATCATTTTTCATATATAATTTATTTCATTCGGAGCTACGATTGATTTTCTATGAATTTTTGAAGTTTTAAACATTTTCTGGAATTTCCTGATTACTTTTAAAACCAGAAAAATGGTTAACTGCGTCAGCATGATGTCTGTGTGACGTCAGCAGGTCAACAGGTGCCGTCCAGGTCAAACCTGACCAGTGGGACCCACTGGTCAGTGACTAACCTAACTAACCAAGTTAATTAACATTAATCTAATCCTAACATAGGTTAGTTAAGGGCCTGGGGCCACATGTCAGTGTCTAAACCAACTGTCAGGGTTAATTAGCACTAATCTAATATAGCTAAAGATTAACAGAGACGGGCCCGCACGTCAGTGACCCTGGGGGTCAAACAAGGTCAACCCCAGGTCAGCAGGGTCAAACCCAACGGCGACTCGACACCGGCGACGCCCGAGACAGTGGCGCGGCTCGGAAAACACCCACAGGGCTTGGTTTTGGACGCGGTTTGTGGCTATTGGTAGCTGGGGATGCGGCGCATCCAGAGGTGGTGGCGGCTGGAGCAGCGGTGGCCGGAGATTGCCGGAACGGAGCTCGCGGCGGTGGCCGGAGTTCGGGCGCCGATGAAAATGACGACATCGTGCACGGGAGGGTCAACGGGTAGCACCTAAGGTTTCTACGTGCTCTCACAAAGCTAACAGGCATAAGAACGGGACCGATTGGCCATTGGAGCCTCGTCGGCGACGAGCTCGTGCGGCGGCGTGCTTCGGTCATCAACGGGGGCGACGGCTACGGCGATCAAACGGAGCGGGGAAGAGGGGGAAACGATGGCGGAGCTCACAACCATCACGAAGAGGGGCTCGGCTTTCTCGGGGACGGCTTGGTGACGGCGAATCCGTCGATGGAGTCCGGCGGCCGTGCTCAGGGAAGACAACTCATGGCAGCGATGTGGGGCTCCCGCAGTGGCGTGGCTCGGGGTGGAAGGAAGACGGGGTCGAGGCAGAGCCTCTAGGCCGGTCAGAGAAGCGAGGGAGAGGCGGTGGCCACGGTGGTGCTTGTCGGCGGCGACGGTGGCGCTCGGACCGTGCGAAAGGGAGAGAGACTGAGGGGAGGAGGAGCACGAGGAGGGTGAGAGAAGACCAGAGGCGTTGCGTGGCGACGCAGGAGGCGTCCAGGGCGGCGAGGGAGCAGCCAGGCAGGGAGGAGGTGGCCGGCGCGTGCGCGCGTGCGTTCGGCACACGCCCTCCTGCCTACTGGCAGGAGGTTGAAGACGGTGGCGGCTGTGGTGGGGTGGGCCTCTGCTGGGACGTGGTGGGGCGCCAGGTAAGTTTGGGCCAGGTAGGTTTCCCTCTCTTCTGTCTTCTAATTTTTTTTGTTTTCTAATTATTTGTCTCTGTTTTGAGCTTAGGAAAAATACAAAGGCATTTCCTAAAATCCTGAAAATATTCATGGACACTTTCTGAATTATTTCAGTGGCCCAAAAATAGTTCCAACATTATTTGAACATTAAATTATTTATAGTGTTTTAAATGCCCAAAGTCAAATACAATAAGATTTAATTCAAAAATCCAGAATGGCCTAGAAATACATGCATGATTTTTGGCAGAGGTTTTCACCTTTAACAAAAATCATGAACTTTTCTAAAGGGCATTTGGGATCATTGAAAATATTTTATTGAACCTAGTTGAATTCATTTGGTGCTAGGGTTTCAAAAATCCCCATTTCAAGTTTCATGAAATTTAAACATGATGCATGGCTGCAATGCCACTAGTTACAAGAAGATTTCTAGGGCTGTGACAACTCACTCCCACTAAACAAGAATCTCGCCCCGAGATTCAAGCGTAGGGTAAGATGGAAGGGAAACACAAACTAACACAATCTTCATGATCCAGGTGGCACTTCATAATACCGTTGATTCGATCACCATCATTGTCTCGATGTCTTGCCCCGAGAACTCCAACTAACATGACAATGAGAGGAAAGAGAAAACTCTAGAAGGATCTATCTTATCAAAGATCGAACAACTCAAGATCAACTCATGGAGCGAGACGCTTAAACAACTCTCGAGCTGAGACACGAAGCATACGTCCAGAGGGATGGAGTGAAACACATGACAAAGGTTCACTAGGTAGGCAACAATTCCACACCTAAGAAGGTGGTCAACGGTTGTCAATGTAGCGAGGAGTTGAGTTGCCATGATACCATAACGAGACATCTTAAGGAAGGTGACTCGCAGGAGTATTCCCTTAAGTGGAAAAAAGAATTACTTTTGATACATCGATCATTGAAACTCTCTATACCAACCTAAGGCAATTCACAAACGATCATTTGACGGAGTTCGAGAGAACGACATACTCGGCTAGAATGGATGATGTGGACTACCTTGTTGAAGAAAACGCGATCGATGATTTGCTTATCATCGGAAATGGATGGAACCCATGGCAGGACCACTTTGAAGATGATCCTGATCAGTAATTACTGAGAAGGGTAGTCCGTAGTAGGATGACACAATGGTGGTGCAAGCTGGGAACAAAATGCAAATGCTGGGAATGATTCTAGTAACTGGGGAGAAACCCAACAGTAGAGAGAGATTCCACTGTTTGAAAGGTTATGGCATAATCGAAGAAACTAAGAACGGATCCCAGTTAATGCCGACGATAAATCCTAGTGCTTGCGCGTGCTCTCAAGAACTTGAGCATTTCCGTATTCATCAAGGTTTTACCAATATCTGTGTCAAGGATCCTGGCAACACAACATGCTACCATGATGAATAATGGTGGAAGATGCAGATGCAAAGAAAGATAACACTTTCTCAGATTTCACCTTAGCGAGGCCAAGGGATCAAAATCTGGATGATCGACCGAGAGACATTTAGCGCTCCGCTTCTAATGTTCTCCTTGATGTGCTAGCCTAACCCATTCATTGAAATGGTTTGGTATCTAGAACATCAAGTAGCAGGTCAGACTCTGGGAGCTCAGGAATCCATAAGGAATAACTACTGGAGTAAATCCTACGTAATCCTTATGGGGAGGTGGCCAACTTACTCAATCAAGATACTGCAATAATAGGTCTTCCGGCTGGGTGTGTTGGCCACGACATCCACTTTACCAGGTTACAGAGAGACCAATATTATAGCTCATGGGAAAACGTCCCAACCATCACATCTGCCTGAGATTTAGATCTGGTTGGTGTCAGGATATTCCAAAATCATCGAGTCTAGAAAGAAACTGAAAGTTTGCAACACAAATCGACGAGATGATATTGCGAGATTCTCAGGAAATGGACTATGGTAGTAAGCTCCAAAACATGAGCTGGTTCTGCTAAACACATGTGAACACGCTGTCCCAGACAAGCATGACCACATGGTGGTCTTACAATGAAACACTACCGAGTCCTGGTTGGGAACCATCATCAAGGATATCGAAGTCCTTGCATAAGTCATATGATTAGCTCTTATGGAGAACTTCTTCTCCCTGAACAAGTCAATCAGTGGCTTGGTGTGCTAGGGATACGTATGGAATGAAGATGATCAGTCTATCAGACCATAGAATACTTCGCACGTGCATGACTGACTTGGGATGATTCCAGAGGAGGTAAAACAAACTTTCTCGAATTCACGGCGGCAACTTACATCAAATGCACGTGAATCAAGGGAAGTCACTTCTTTCATCCAAACATATACTTCATGAACGGGGTATGAAGAAAATGCTTACACAAGTTTCCAACACTAGCTGAATGTTCAACACAAATCATGGAGGAGACAAAATGCCGCTGATGGGCTCAACAGCAACTCATCGGAATTTCCATATCAGTGGACTTCCACCATTATGTGAACAATGTGATAGTATTGGTCAGACCAAAGATGTAATGGTGTATGATCGAGGAGTCAACCACGAGTAAGACAACATTACGAACATCGTTGGTTCTGATTTGATTTGAGGATAGCCCACACTCAAAACAAAGTTTGGACAAGACAATAGATCCAACAACTGATCACGAGGGCCAATCGATGAAGATATCATCTTTCTTCAACACACACACAAAAGATATCCCTTGACACGAACTAAGTCAGACAAGCTTTTATCTTCCAACTCTCCAAGTTGTTGTTTAGCTTAACCAACTAGCTCAGGGGTATCCAACACAGATTCTTGGAGAATGGGTGGTTTGGAGGAAAACCAGCATGATCACAAACTCAACATAGCAGTTAGGTGACAACCTGGTAATACTTCCGAGAAGATATTCGGAACATCATGAACCACCGATATGTTACTATGCTCGAGAACAATCTTGCTTTCGAGGCAAGATGATATGATCAAATAAGAAAGGGGTTGAATAATCCTAACTCATTGATCAAAGAGTGCACCAGAAATAAGGACTAGGTAGCACGGTCAATCTTAGGATGATTATTCAATAACCAACATGCTAAGGATGAAATTGTTGTCCATTAGCTACCAAGCAACGGAGTTGCTAGTAGTATTCATTTCACACATCATAATTCACTCGTCGTCATTCCGGTTGCAACAACATGGGGGCCGAGGAATGAAAAATGAGGGCGAGAAGTACCAGATGGTGTGCAATTGCCATGACAATCTTAATATAAAGATGGTAATACTCCAAGGTAGAACAGAATCAAAAGCTGGATTGGCATTTGATTTGCGGATTACAATTGCTTTGACCCAATCCTAGAAATGGATGAGGTACTGGAGTTTGTTTCCCCTAGTCATTCCGGAATAGAATGGCTTGACGGACCACAAGAGTAATAGGCATCGATGAACACGAATGCACAACTATTCCTGACTTCAATTGATAGACTAGGGTCGGAATACAGCTGAGGAGGGTCAACTCAAGGAACAAATAACTTTCTGAGTTGTGGATGCATAGATTAGTATGTCGAACCAAGTTCAACATTTCTTCCGGATAACCCATGCAGAAAGGTAGAACTGGCAGATTCATAATGCAGAATGGAGAACTCATCAAAAGCACTCTGGTTTGTGATCTTTTGGTTCAAAAGAACTTCTGCCATAAGCAGTTCATGGTACTTGGAAGAAGAAAATACCACGGACCTCGAGGACTATCGCAAAGGTTACTAATATTCTAAAGGAACTAGCAAACACTATCAACAGAAGGTAAGTGGAGAGAATCTTGGGTCAGGAACCCAAGAGTAGAATACCTACTACTAAATGGCATCACGGAATGCTTTCGAGAATGGTGGCCAGAATAATCACACCGGGAACACAAAACATAGCTAGATTACTAGGTGACTCCCTAAAACACCTAGGGTCGTAATAATAGCTCCAACATATATGTCGAGGCAACAGAGTACCTCAACTCACCGATTAGTGTGGTTAAACTGGCCCAAAGGAACGTCGGTAATGGGAGGAAGGAATTTGCAAATGCATCAGACTAGTTAGAAACCTGGGATAACTCGGACAGCATAACGGCTGTAAATGCTCAAAAGATTTGAGACATCCTGCAAAAATGGTGGCATAACCACTCAACAACACAATATCATGGTTCCGAGATCAACTGTAAACATACGGAAGTAGTAGGAACGGAACTGAGGCTTGAAACTATCAATTCTATAAGTCTATGGATTAGTAGCACGTCATCCTGATAGATAGATGAGAAGGCCTAATTCTTAATCCCCGTAGAAAAGAAGAGGTTGACTCAAATCAGAAGGGCATAGGGTAAAGGAGTAAAAAGAGCCTTACGTTCCCTTCCACAATCAATTCCCTTACATAACTAAAGCTTTTCTAGACTCGACTTCGACCACTTTGGCTTGGTAATCCTACAGGCAGTCAGGCTCTGATACCAATGCTGTCAGGACCCCGATTCCAAGTCACATCGATCTAGCCGGTAACACCTCATATCACTTTGCGGCCTCACACACGGTATTCCACGGATGTCGCCTTACCATGGCCCAGGACCGTTTGTGCCTTTTGGCTCACGTATATGATAGTGTCGCTAGCATCCATATGATAGAGAACCCGGGCCGACATGGCTAGTCGTGAACCCAAAGCGGCACCAACCCATGGGGACAGGCATACATGAATCACATCGAGCATGTCAGTCAGCAGCGTGTGAATTCGGGCTGTAGCACTAGGCTAACAGGACTCCGGGAACCCGGGCGGTAGCAGGCTAGGTAGGACTCCGGATGTCACCGTGTGACATTTCCCTGAAGGGACAGACACAGGAATGAAGTGAAACACATGCCGGCCAGTCAAGTATCCTGACCAGTAGTGCTGGGCTAGCAGGACTCCGGTGAACCGGGCTGTAGCGGACTACTATGGCTCATGGAAGCACTAGACTACATTTACCCATAAGAGAGGCTGCCAAGGATAAACAACTAGGTTGTTGGATCCCACACATACCAAGCATTTCAATCATACACACAATATGCTCGATAAGTGTAAATACAACATGGCATCACAACATAACTCTACGACTCAAGTATTATTCATTAGGCTCCAAGGAGCGAGATATACAAACATGGGTCTCATGACCCAACAATCATAGCATACAAATAAAAGCACATGCGAAAGCTTAACATGTCTGAGTACAGACTTCTATCAATGAAAAAGGCTAAGAAGCCTGACTATCTACTAGATCCTGCCGAGGGCACAAGATCGTAGCTAAGGTATCAAGCTAAACGTCGAAGTCCACATGGAACTACTAGCGAGACTGAAGTCTCTCTGCAAAACATAAATTAAGCAAACATGAGTACAAATGTACCCAGCAAGACTTACATCAGAACTAACTACATATGCATCGGTATCAACAAAGGGGTAGTGGAGTTTAACTGCAGCAAGCCAGCTTTGACTCAGTGGATAACCTGAACTACGAATACAAGCAACTCTTTTGAGGTGGCGCACACGAGTCCACATATTCACCATATCAATACACCACTATGGATCCGCTCCCGTCTCCCTACGAGAACGCCATCCATAGCACTCACGCTTATCTTGCGCATTTTAGAGTATCCACTTTCACTTGTCTATGAACTTTATAGGCAACCAAGTAGTCCTTTACCGCGAACGCGGCTATTTGAATAGATGATGTTAACCCTGCAAGGGTGTACTTCTTCACACAGGCTCTCACCACTTACCGCCATTTACACGACATGTACTCGGCAACCTTCAAGCGGAAGCCCAACGAGGGTGTCGGCCATGACCTACCTAAACACTCAAGTCTCTAGTCCAGGTTTATCGCCTATCCAGGTTCCATCCGTAGGGAGTCCGGCCGAGGTTTCCACATACGGCCCCGAACGATGTGTACAGGGTTCTGAGACACCAAACGGGCGCCCGGCATGCCCGGCCACGGTGTATCTACCGCATCATAGCGCGCCCCTAGGGTAAGCGCTACGCACGGCCGCCAACACATATCCTATAAACACCAGAAACTAGTTGCAACTCCTGGACAAAGGACTAGAGTGGTTAAGAAGCCGAGAGGGTCCATTGGTTTCGGGCCCAATGCATGGTAGTAGCTGGTTCTTAAATCACACATACATATCTCAGTGTTTAAGGACGGTTCCAATGAAACAACCCACCATGTACTCCTACATGGCCTCTCATCGATACCTTTACCAAATCGTGTTCAACACACTTAGCTCACACACAGTAGGACATGTTCACAACTTTCCAATTCATCCCCGATGAATCAAACCTGACATGACTCTAAGCAATAGCAGGCATGACAAACAAACATGAATGAGTAGTCACATCAGGGCTCAAACAACTCCTACTCATGCTAGTGGGTTTCATCTATTTACTGTGGCAATGACAGGTCATGTAGAGGAAAGGGGTTCAACTACCGCAACATGTAACAATTGAATCGTCGTTGTCCTAATGCAGTAAAAGAGAGCAGGAGCGAGAGAGTGGGATTGTATCAGAATGAACAAAGGGGTTTTTGCTTGCCTGGCACTTCTGAAGATGTTATAGCTCTTCATCGGTGTCATCAAATTCACCGTCAAAACACGTCTACTAAGAGGTGACAATTACCGGCAAGGGAACATAAACAACATTCAATTAATGCAATGCACAAGCGAACGAATGATATGACATATTAAGGTACTAAATTGACCTAATGCAATATCTAGCCAATTTAATTGAAGTGGAACTCAAACAAGATCAAATTCCAACTCCAAATGTTATTTCATAATTTTCCCTAATCATCATTTGTCCTATTCAGTAAGGTTAACTTGTTCAAACATGCATGATCATGGCATAAACAGATTCTTTGGATTTTTCTGATCATTTTTCATATATAATTTATTTCATTCTGAGCTAGGTTGATTTTCTATGAATTTTTGAAGTTTTAAACATTTTCTAGAATTTCCTAATTATTTTTAAAACCAGAAAATGGTTAACTGTGTCAGCATGACGTCTGTGTGACGTCACCAGGTCAACAGGTGCCGTCCAAGTCAAACCTGACTAGTGGGACCCACTGGTCAGTGACTAACCTAACTAACCAAGTTAATTAGCATTGATCTAATCCTAACCAAGGTTAATTAAGGGCCTGGGGCCACATGTCAGTGTCTAAACCAACTGTCAGGGTTAATTAGCACTAATCTAATCTAGCTAATGATTAACAAAGACGGGCCCGCACGTCAGTGACCCTGGGGGGTCAAACAAGGTCAACCCCAGGTCAGCGGGGTCAAACCAACCGGCGACTCGACGCCCGCGAGGCCCGAGATGGCGGCGCGGCTCGGAAAACGCCCACAGGGCTCGGTTTTGGATGCGGTTTGTGGCTACAGGTAGCTGGGGATGCGGCGCATCCAGAGGTGGCGGCGGCTGGAGCAGGGGTGGCCGGAGATTGCCGGAACGGAGCTCGCGGTGGTGGCCGGAGTTCGGGCGCCGATGAAAATGATGACATCGTGCACAGGAGGGTCAATGGGTAGCACCTAAGGTTTCTACGGGCTCTCACAAAGCTAACAGGCATAAGAACGGGACCGATTGGCCACCGGAGCCTCGTCGGTGACGAGCTCGTGCGGCGGCGTGCTTCGGTCATCAAGGGGGCGACGGCTACGGCGATCAAATGGAGCAGGGAAGAGGGGGAAACGGTTGCGGAGCTCACAGCGATCATGAAGAGGGGCTCGGCTTGCTTGGGGACGGCTTGGCGATGGCGAATCCGTCGATGGAGTCCGGCGGCCGTGCTCGGGGAAGACGACTCGTGGTGGTGATGTGGGGCTCCTGCGGTGGCGTGGCTCGGGGTGGAAGTAAGAGGGGGTCGAGGCGGAGCCTCTGGGCCGGTTAGAGAAGCGAGGGAGAGGCGGTGGCCGCGGTGGTGCTTGTCGGCGGCGACAGTGGCGCTTGTGGACCGTGCGAAAGGGAGAGAGACTGAGGGGAGGAGGAGCACGGGAGGGTGAGAGAAGACCAGAGGCGTTGCGTGGCGACGCAGGAGGCGTCCAGGGTGGCGATGGAGCAGCCAGGCAGGGAGGAGGTGGCCGGCGCGTGCGCGCGCGCATTGGGCACACGCCCTCCTGCCTACTAGCAGGAGGTTGAAGACGGTGGCGGCTGTGGTGCGCTGGGAATTTGCTGGGCCGTGGTGGGGCGCCAGGTAAGTTTGGGCCAGGTAGGTTTGAAGGAAATATGCCCTAGAGGCAATAATAAAGTTATTATTTATTTCCTTATATCATGATAAATGTTTATTATTCATGCTAGAATAGTATTAACCGGAAAACATAATACTTGTGTGAATACATAGACAAACAAAGTGTCACTAGTATGCCTCTACTTGACTAGCTCGTTAATCAAAGATGGTTATGTTTCCTAACCATAAACAAAAGAGTTGTTATTTGATTAACGGGATCACATCATTAGGAGAATGATGTGATTGACATGACCCATTCCATTAGCTTAGCACCCGATCGTTTAGTATGTTGCTATTGCTTTCTTCATGACTTATACATGTTCCTATGACTATGAGATTATGCAACTCCCGTTTGCCGGAGGAACACTTTGTGTGCTACCAAACGTCACAACGTAACTGGGTGATTATAAAGGAGCTCTACAGGTGTCTCCAAAGGTACATGTTGGGTTGGCGTATTTCGAGATTAGGATTTGTCACTCCGATTGTCGGAGAGGTATCTCTGGGCCCTCTCGGTAATGCACATCACTTAAGCCTTGCAAGCATTGCAACTAATGAGTTAGTGGCGGGATGATGTATTACAGAACGAGTAAAGAGACTTGCCGGTAACGAGATTGAACTAGGTATTGGATACCGACGATCGAATCTCGGGCAAGTAACATACCGATGACAAAGGGAACAACGTATGTTGTTATGCGGTCTGACCGATAAAGATCTTCGTAGAATATGTAGGAGCCAATATGGGCATCCAGGTCCCGCTATTGGTTATTGACCGGAGACGTGTCTCGGTCATGTCTACATTGTTCTCGAACCCGTAGGGTCCGCGCGCTTAAGGTTTCGATGACAGTTATATTATGAGTTTATGAGTTTTGATGTACCGAAGGAGTTCGGAGTCCCGGATGAGATCGGGGACATGACGAGGAGTCTCGAAATGGTCGAGATGTAAAGATCGATATATTGGACGACTATATTCGGACATCGGAAAGGTTCCGAGTGATTCGGGTATTTTTCGGAGTACCGGGTAGTTACGGGAGAAGCAATGGGCCTTGATGGGCTTTAGTGGGAAGAGGAAAAAGGGCCAAGGGGCTGCTGCGCCCCCCCTCCCCTCTAGTCCGGATTGGACTAGGGAAAAGGGGGCCGGCCACCTCTCCTTCTCCTCCACTTCCTTCTCCCTTCCTCCCCTCTTGGTGGACTCCTACTAGGACTTGGAGTCCTAGTAGGACTCCACATCCTGGCCGCACCAATTGCCTTGGCCGGCCTCCTCCTCCTCCATCCTTTATATACTGAGGCAAGGGGCACCCCATAGACACAAGTTGATCCACATGATCTTATTCTTAGCCGTGTGCGGCGCCCCAGCCACCATAGTCCTCGATAATATTGTAGCGGAGTTTAGGCGAAGCCCTGCTGTTGTAGTACATCAAGATCGTCACCACGTCGTCGTGCTGACGGAACTCTTCCCCGACACTTTGCTGGATCGGAGTCCGGGGATCGTCATCGAGCTGAACGTGTGCTAAAACTCGGAGGTGTCGTAGTTTCGGTGCTTGATCGGTCAGGCCGTGAAGACGTACGACTACATCAACCAAACGCTTCTGTTGTCGATATACAAGGGTACGTAGATCACACTCTTCCCTCGTTGCTATGCATCACCATGATCTTGCGTGTGCGTAGGAAATTTTTTGAAATTACTACGTTCCCCAACAGTGGTATCAGAGCCTAGGTTTTATATGTTGATGTTATTTGCACGAGTAGAACACAAGTGAGTTATGGGCGATATAAGTCATACTGCTTACTAGCATGTCATACTTTGGTTCGGCGGTATTGTTGGATGAAGCGGCCCAGACCGACATTACGCGTACGCTTACGCGAGACCGGTTCTCCCGACGTGCTTTGCACATAGGTGGCTTGCGGGTGACAGTTTCTCCAACTTTAGTTGAACCGAGTGTGGCTACGCCCGGTCCTTGCAAAGGTTAAAACAGCACCAACTTGACAAACTATCGTTGTGGTTTTTGATGCGTAGGTAAGAACGGTTCTTGCTAAGCCCGTAGCAGCCACGTAAAACTTGCAACAACAAATTAGAGGACGTCTAACTTGTTTTTGCAGGGCATGTTGTGATGTGATATGGTCAAGACGTGATGAGATATAAGTTGTTGTATGAGATGATCATGTTTTGTTGAAGTTATCGGCAACTGGCAAAATCCTTATGGTTGTCTCTCTATTGCATAAGATGCAAGTGCCCAATAACTGCTTTACTTCATTGCTATGCGATAGCAATAGTTGCAAGAGCAATTGTTGGCGAGACGACCACGTGACGACACATTGATATAGATCAAGATGATGGAGATCATGGTGTCATGCCGGTGACGATAGAGATTATAACAGTACTTTGGAGATGGAAATCAAAGGCGCAAGATGATGATGGCCATATCATGTCACATATTTTGATTGCATATGATGTTTATCTTTTATACATCTTATTTTGCTTAGTTTGATGGTAGCATTTTAAGATGATCTCTCACTAATTATCAAGAAGTGTTCTCCCTGAGTATGCACCATTGCGAAAGTTCTTCGTGCTGAGACACCATGTGATGATCGGGTGTGATAGGCTCTACGTTCAAATACAACGGGTGCAAAACAGTTGCACACGCGGAATACTCAGGTTATACTTGACGAGCCAAGCATATACAGATATGGCCTCGGAACACGGAGACCGAAAGGTCGAGCGTGAATCATATAGTAGATATGATCAACATAGTGATGTTCACCAATGAAACTACTCCATCTCACGTGATGATCGGACATGGTTTAGTTGATTTGGATCTCGTAATCACTTAGAGGATTAGAGGGATGTCTATCTAAGTGGGAGTTCTTAAGTAATATGATTAATTGAACTTAAATTTATCATGAACTTAGTCCTGGTATTATTTTGCAAATTATGTTGTAGATCAATAGCTCGCGTTGTTGCTTCCCTGTGTTTATTTTGATATGTTCGTAGAGAAAATTGTGTTGAAATATGTTAGTAGCAATGATGCGGATTGGATCCGTGATCTGAGGTTTATCCTCATTGCTGCACAGAAGAATTATGTCCTTGATGCACCGCTAGGTGACGGACATATTGCAGGAGCAGATGCAGACGTTATGAACGTTTGGCTAGCTCAATATGATGACTACTTGATAGTTTAGTGCACCATGCTTAATGGCTTAGAATCGGGACTTCAAAGACGTTTTGAAAGTCATGGAGCATATGAGATGTTCCAGGAGTTGAAGTTAATATTTCAAGCAAATACCCGAGTTGAGAGATATGAAGTCTCCAACAAGTTCTATAGCTAAAAGATGGAGGAGAATCGCTCAACTAGTGAGCATGTGCCCAGATTGTCTGAGTACTACAATCGCTTGAATCAAGTGGGAGTTAATCTTCCAGATAAGATAGTGATTGACAGAATTCTCTAGTCACCATCACCAAGTTAGTAGGACTTTGTGATGAACTATGATATGCAAGGGATAACGGAAACGATTCCCAAGCTCTTCGTAATGCGGAAATTGACGAAGGTAGAAATCGAGAAAAACATCAAGTGTTGATGGTAGACAAGACCACTAGTTTCAAGAAAAGGGCAGAGGGAAGAAGGGGAACTTCAAGAAGAACAGCAAGCAAGTTGCTGCTCAAGTGAAGAAGCCCAAGTCTGGTCCTAAGCCTGAGACTAAGTGTTTCTACTGCAAAGGGACTGGTCACTGGAAGCGGAACTACCCCAAGTGATTGGCAGATAAGAAGGATGGCAAAGTGAACATAAGTATATTTGATATACATGTTATTGATGTGTACTTTACTAGTGTTTATAGCAACCCCTCAGTATTTTATACTAGTTCAGTTGCTAAGATTAGTAACTCGAAACGGGAGTTGCAGAATAAACAGAGACTAGTTAAGGGTGAAGTGACGATGTGTGTTGGAAGTGGTTCCAAGATTGATATGATCATCATCGCACACTCCCTATACTTTCGGGATTAGTGTTGAACCTGAATAAGTGTTATTTGGTGTTTGCGTTAAGCATGAATATGATTTGATCATGTTTATTGTAATACGGTTATTCATTCAAGTAAGAGAATAAATTGTTGTTCTGTTTACATGAATAAAACCTTATATGGTTACACACCCAATGAAAATAGTTCATTGGATCTCGATCATAGTGATACACATAATCATAATATTGAAAGCAAAAGATGCAAAGTTAATAATGATAGTGCAACTTATTTGTAGCATTGCCGTTTAGGTCATATTGGTGTAAAGAGCATGAAGAAACTCCATGCTGATGGGATTTTGGAATCACTTGATTATGAATCACTTGATGCTTGCGAACCATGCCTCATGGGCAAGATGACTAAGACTCCGTTCTCCGGAGCGAGCAACTGACTTATTGGAAATAATACATACTGATGTATGCGGTCCGATGAGTGTTAAGGCTCACGACAAGTATCGTTATTTTCTGAAACTTCACAGATGATTTGAGCAGATATGGGTATATCTACTTGATGAAACATAAGTCTGAAACATTTGAAAAGTTCAAAGAATTTCAGAGTGAAGTGGAAAATCATCGTAACAAGAAAATAAAGTTTCTACGATCTGATCGCGGAGACAAATATTTGAGTTACGAGTTTGGTCTTCAATTAAAACAATGTGGAATAGTTTCACAAACTCATGCCACCTGGAACACCGCAGCATAATGGTGTGTCTGAATGTCATAACCGTACTTTATTAGATATGTTGCGATCTATGATGTCTCTTACCGATCTACCACTATCGTTTTGGGGTTATGCATTAGAGACAGCTGCATTCACGTTAAATAGGGCACCATCTAAGTCCATTGAGACGACACAATCTGAACTGTGGTTTGGCAAGAAACCAAAGTTGTCGTTTCTTAAAGTTTGGGGTTGTGATTCTTATATGAAAAGGTTTCATCCTAATAAGCTCAAACCCAAATCGGAGAAATATGTCTTCATAGGATACCCAAAGGAGACTGTTGGGTACACCTTCTATCACAAATTCGAAGGCAAGACTTTTGTTGCTAAATTCGGAGTTTTTGTAGAGAAGGAGTTTCTCTCGAAAGAAGTGAGTGGGAGGAAAGTAGAACTTGATGAGGTAACTGTACCTGCTCCCTTATTGGAAAGTAGTTCATCACAGAAATCTGTTCCTGTGACTACTACAGCAATTAGTGAGGAAGCTAATGATAATGATCATGTAACTTCAGATCAAGTTACTACCGAATCTCGTAGGTAAACCAGAGTGAGATCCGCACCAGAGTGGTACGGTAATCCTGTTCTGGAGGTCATGTTACTTGACCATGACGAGCCTATGAACTATGAGGAAGCGATGATGAGCCCAGATTCTGCAAAATGGCTTGAAGCCATGAAATCTGAGATGAGATCCATATATGAGAACAAAGTATGGACTTTGATTGACTTGCCCAATGATCGGCAAGCCATTGAGATTAAATGGATCTTCAAGAGGAAGACAGACGCTGATAGTAGTGTTACTATCTACAAAGCTAGAATTGTCGCAAAAGGTTTTCGACAAGTTCAAAGTGTTGACTATGATGAGAGTTTCTCACTCGTATCTATGCTTAAGTCTGTCCGAATCATGTTAGCAATTGCCGCATTTTATGAAATCTGGCAAATGGATAAACAAAACTGCATTCCTTAATGAATTTATTTAAGAAGAGTTGTATATGATGCAACCAGAAGGTTTTGTCGATCCTAAAGGTGTTAACAAAATGTGCAAGCTCCAGCGATCCATCTATGGACTGGTGCAAGCATCTCGGAGTTGGAATATACGCTTTGATGAGTTGATCAAAGCATATAGTTTTATACAGACTTGCGGTGAAGCCTGTATTTACAAGAAAGTGAGTGGGAGCACTACAGCATTTCTGATAAGTATATGTGAATGACATATTGTTGATTAGAAATAATGTAAAATTATTCTACAAAGCATAAAGGAGTGTTTGAAAGGAATTTTTCAAAGAAAGACCTCGGTAAAGCTGCTTACATATTGAGCATCAAGATCTATAGAGATAGATTAAGACGCTTGATAAGTTTTTTCAATGAGTACATACCTTGACAAGATTTTGAAGTAGTTCAAAATGGAACAGTCAAAGAAAAAGTTTCTTGCCTGTGTTACAAGGTGTGAAGTTGAGTAAGACTCAAAGCCCGACCACGGCAGAAGATAGAAAGAGAATGAAAGTCATTCCCTATGCCTCAGCCATAGGTTCTATAAAGTATGCCATGCTGTGTACCAGATCTATTGTATACCCTACACTGTGTTAAGCAAGGGAGTACAATAGTGATCTAAGAGTAGATCACTGGACAGCGGTCAAAATTATCCTTAGTGGAATAAGGAAATATTTCTCAATTATGGAGGTGACAAAAAGGTTCGTCGTAAAAAGTTACGTCGATGCAAGTTTTGACACAGATCTGGATTGACTCTAAGTCTCGATCTAGATACATATTGAAAGTGGGAGCAATAAGCTAGAGTAGCTCCGTGCAGAGCATTGTTGACATAGAAATTCGCAAAATACTTACGGATCTGAATGTGACAGACCCGTTGACTAAAATTATCTCACAAGCAAAACATGATCACACCTTAGTACTCTTTGGGTGTTAATCACATAGCGATGTGAACTAGATTATTGACTCTAGTAAACCCTTTGGGTGTTGGTCACATGTCGATGTGAACTATGGTGTTAATCACATGGTGATGTGAACTATTGGTGTTAAATCACATGGCGATGTGAACTAGATTATTGACTCTAGTGCAAGTGGGAGACTGAAGGAAATATGCCCTAGAGGCAATAATAAAGTTATTATTTATTTCCTTATATCATGATAAATGTTTATTATTCATGCTAGAATTGTATTAACCGGAAACATAATACTTGTGTGAATACATAGACAAACAAAGTGTCACTAGTATGCCTCTACTTGACTAGCTCGTTAATCGAAGATGGTTATGTTTCCTAACCATAAACAAAAGAGTTGTTATTTGATTAACGGGATCACATCATTAGGAGAATGATGTGATTGACATGACCCATTCCATTAGCTTAGCACCCGATCGTTTAGTATGTTGCTATTGCTTTCTTCATGACTTATACATGTTCCTATGACTATGAGATTATGCAACTCCCGTTTGCCGGAGGAACACTTGTGTGCTACCAAACGTCACAACGTAACTGGGTGATTATAAAGGAGCTCTACAGGTGTCTCCAAAGGTACATGTTGGGTTGGCGTATTTCGAGATTAGGATTTGTCACTCCGATTGTCGGAGAGGTATCTCTGGGCCCTCTCGGTAATGCACATCACATAAGCCTTGCAAGCATTGCAACTAATGAGTTAGTTGCGAGATGATGTATTACGGAACGAGTAAAGAGACTTGCCGGTAACGAGATTGAACTAGGTATTGGATACCGACGATCGAATCTCGGGCAAGTAACATACCGATGACAAAGGGAACAACGTATGTTGTTATGCGGTCTGACCGATAAAGATCTTTGTAGAATATGTAGGAGCCAATATGGGCATCCAGGTCCCGCTATTGGTTATTGACCGGAGACGTGTCTCGGTCATGTCTACATTGTTCTCGAACCCGTAGGGTCCGCACGCTTAAGGTTTCGATGACAGTTATATTATGAGTTTATGAGTTTTGATGTACCGAAGGAGTTCGGAGTCCCGGATGAGATCGGGGACATGACGAGGAGTCTCGAAATGGTCGAGACGTAAAGATCGATATATTGGACGACTATATTCGGACATCGGAAAGGTTCCGAGTGATTCGGGTATTTTTCGGAGTACCGGGTAGTTACGGGAGAAGCAATGGGCCTTGATGGGCTTTAGTGGGAAGAGGAGAAAGGGCCAAGGGGCTGCTGCGCCCCCCCTCCCCTCTAGTCCGAATTGGACTAGGGAAAAGGGGGCCGGCCACCTCTCCTTCTCCTCCACTTCCTTCTCCCTTCCTCCCCTCTTGGTGGACTCCTACTAGGACTTGGAGTCCTAGTAGGACTCCACATCCTGGCCGCACCAATTGCCTTGGCCGGCCTCCTCCTCCTCCATCCTTTATATACTGAGGCAAGGGGCACCCCATAGACACAAGTTGATCCACATGATCTTATTCTTAGCCGTGTGCGGCGCCCCAGCCACCATAGTCCTCGATAATATTGTAGCGGAGTTTAGGCGAAGCCCTACTGTTGTAGTACATCAAGATCGTCACCACGTCGTCGTGCTGACGGAACTCTTCCCCGACACTTTGCTGGATCGGAGTCCGGGGATCGTCATCGAGCTGAACGTGTGCTAAAACTCGGAGGTGTCGTAGTTTCGGTGCTTGATCGGTCAGGCCGTGAAGACGTACGACTACATCAACCAAACGCTTCTGTTGTCGATATACAAGGGTACGTAGATCACACTCTTCCCTCGTTGCTATGCATCACCATGATCTTGCGTGTGCGTAGGAAATTTTTTGAAATTACTACATTCCCCAACAGGTTTCCCTCTCTTCTGTCTTCTAATTTTGTTTTTGTTTTCTAAGTATTTGTGTCTGTTTTGAGCTTAGGAAAAATACCAAGGCATTTCCTAAAATCCTGAAAATATTCATGGACACTTTCTGAATTATTTCAGTGGCCCAAAAATAGTTCCAACATTATTTGAACATTTAAATTATTTATAGTATTTTAAATGCCCAAAGTCAAATACAATAAGATTTAATTCAAAAATCCAGAATGGCCTAGAAATATGTGCATGATTTTTGGTAGAGGTTTTCACCTTTAACAAAAATCATGAACTTTTCTAAAGGGCATTTGGGATCATTGAAAATATTTTTATTGAACCTAGTTGAATTCATTTGGTGCTAGGGTTTCAACAATCCCCATTTCAAGTTTCATGAAATTTAAACATGATGCATGGATGTAATGCCACTAGTTACAAGAAGATTTCTAGGGCCGTGACAGGGAAATTCGTAGTGGAGAGGGATCAGACACCATAGAAGTTGAAACTGTAGCATTGACAGGCACTAGCGACCGATGATGTTGTTCTTAGGGAGTCGTTTGAGGAGCCGAGGGAGGAACCGATTCATTTGGTTCGACATGGGTAAGAGAAGCTTTGCATTCAGACTGAGGAATTTCACCTTCTTCTAATATGTGTTGCTGAGAAGGATTTTCTTCATGAGTTTAGGAGGCCACAGGCACTGTTTTAGTGGGCCTTGGCAAAGGAATTTCTCGATCAGGAGAATTTTCTTTCTGTGACTCAGCGTTAGGAGGACGAGGAGGATAATTCGTCTTTGCTATCTTATTCTTCTTCTTCTTCTTTTGCTTTAACGGATCAATGTGCCCTTTGAAAAGATCATTGTAGCCAATGACTTAGGCTTGATGATCGGGGCAGACCTTGCGAACAATTTGATCTAGGTCTGAATGAAATCCTAGTGTTCTGTTCTGAAGAATAGTCAAAGCACGAATAACATCTACATAAGATTCCTCAAGTTGCTTTATGACAAACTTGGATTTAGCAGCCTTCATATAGGTGTCAAGCTCATTCAGCTGAGCAGTTAGGTCATTGATCTCCACAAAATCATCTCTCATATCTCGAATCAGATCAGAGGCTTGAGCAATTACTTTAGAGGGAATGGGCAAAGATGCCACTTCTCCATCAAACAAGTCTTCCACAAATCTGTCAAGCCATTCCATTATGAACACTTGATTGAAATAATGTGGTGAATTAGAATCAACGTGAGGTTGTGCAACTGCAGCAATTTGTGCTACATTTTGCTCGGTTGGGGGCATAGAAGCCAATGGATGAGTCAACTTTGGATCAAATTTAGTAGCCTTTTCTTTCACAACCTCTGCTCTTGGAGCATTCTGCTCGGCAGAAGGAGCTTTGATTTGCTTCACCTTTTGCTTCGAGAGATTTTCTCCTGGCTTAGCTGTGCCCGTTCCACTTGACTGTTTGTTTGGGGGTGATACACGGAGGCATAATCGAGTTTGATACCTAGATTAGAACACCAAATTTTCACCTTGTCCATTGTAAAGTTAGAGCCATTGTCAGTAATAATACTATGTGGGACACCATAACGGTGTACGACACCGGATATAAAGTCTATCACCAGTCCGGTTTCAGCCGTTTTAACTGGTTTGGCCTCTATCCACTTAGTGAATTTATCTACCATAACCAGCAAGTACTTTTTCTTATGTCTTCCCCCTTTAAGACGTCCATCCATGTCCATCCCCCAGACCGTGAAAGGCCAAGTAATGGGGATTGTTCGTAGGGCAATGGGTGGCATATGGCTTTGATTGGTAAAAAGCTAGCATCCGACGCAGCATTGTACAAGGTCTTGCATGTCTAATCGGGCCATGGGCCAAAAGAAACCTGTACGAAAGGCCTTACTTACAAGGGCCCAAGCTGCGGCATGGTGGCCGCCAAGACCAACGTGTATTTCGGCCAAGAGCGGCTGTCCCTCCTCTTCAGAGATACATCTTTGAAGGACTCCGGTAGTGTTTTTCTTATAGAGATCTCCTTCATGAACCTTGTAGGCTTTCAGATGTCGAACGATGCAACGAGCCTCATTTTGGTCCCGAGGGAGCTCCCACCTATTAAGGTAGGCCAGGAAGGGTTCGGTCCATGGGGCGATTACCGCCATAATTACATGGGCGGATGATGTCCGAATCGTGTTCGGCATCCGGTGGTGTGATCGGCGCAGGACTGGTATTTCCGCTCTCATCCTGCCATACCACGGATGGCTTGAAGAGCCTTTCCACGAAGGTGTTAGGCGGGACAAGGTCGCGTTTGGCGCCCATTCAAGCAAGGATGTCCACTGCTTGGTTACTGTCTCACATCACGTGATGAAACTCGAGCCCCTCTAACCAAGCTGATATTTTGAGCAAAACATTGCGGTAAGCAGCCATCTTTGGATCTTTTGCATCGAATTCTCCGTTTATTTGGGATATTGCGAGGTTTGAATCCACGCGCACCTCGAGGCGTTGTATTCCCATAGAACCAGCCATCCGGAGACCATGCAGTAGGGCCTCATATTCGGCTGCATTATTGGAGTCCGTGTACATGATTTGCAGTATGTACCAGACTGTGTCCCCTGTAGGGGATGTTAAGATGACACCAGCCCCAATCCGGCTAACATTTTAGAGCCGTCGAAGTACATCACCCAGTTGGAGTATGTACCATATTCTTTGGGGAGTTCGGCTTCTGTCCATTCGGCAACGAAGTGGGCCAACACCTGAGATTTAATAGCTCGGCGTGGTTTGTACATTATTTCAAATGGTAGGCGTCTCGATTTATTTATGATATCATTGAGTGGTACCTCAGAGGCCATCATGATCAAGCACTCTTGAAAGTAGTGTCTTAGCTTCCGAGATGCCATGAAAACCGCATACACTATCTTTTGATAGTGTGGGTACCGGGATCTACATGGTGTGAGAACCGCCTATACGTAGTATACGAGTTTTTGGAGTGGGAATTTATGTCCCTCTGGTGAGTTGCAGATATGTATAGTAGCATGGGTTGGCCGATGTTAGGCGTGGCAAGGACTAGGTTGTTTGCTAGTTGAGCTTTTATTTCTTACAACCCGGCTGTTCGTGCGCCCGTCCACTCAAAGTGGTCGGTACGTCGAAGCAGGTGATATAGCGGCAGCTCCTTCTCTCCTAATCTGGAGATAAAGTGGCTCAAGGCTGCCATGCACCCAGCTAGTTTTTGGACCTTCTTTAGGTCTGTTGGAATTGCCAACTGTGACAAGCCTCGGATTTTGGCCGGGTTTTCCTCGATTCCTCTGTTGGAACGCTGAAAACACATTTTTCCAGATTGAGTCGTATGTCATATGTTCGAAGGTTGTCGAATGTAAGACGTAAATCTTCCACCAAAGATTCGACATGTTTAGTTTTGATGACTACATCATCTACATATGTGTAACACCCCGAGATCGATGTGCCAGGTGTCTTCCAGTTATTCGCTGTTGTTGCCTTGTCATTTGCTTGCGTGTCATGCATTTCATATCGTGTCATCTTGTGCATCGCATTTGCATACATGTTTGTCTCATGCATCCGAGCTTTTTCCCTGTTGTCCGTTTTGCATTCCGGTGCTCCTATGTCCTCCGGTGTCCTTTTCTACCTATTTTCGTGTGCGGGTGTTAAACGTTCTCGGATTGGACCGAGACTTGTCACGCGGCCTTAGTTTGCTACCGGTAGACCGCCTGTCAAGTCTGGTGTCAGTTGGACTTTGTTTGATAATCCAACGGTTAACCGAGGGACCGAAAAGGCCTCGTGTGTGCTACAGCCCAACACCCTTCCAAAGTGGCGCAAAACCCACCTAAACCCTCTCCATCACCTAGGCCATTCGATCACGATCACGTGGCCACAAACTGCACCTCATTTGGAGCTCCCTAGCTCCCTCTACCTCTATATAAAGAACCCCCATTCGAAATCACGGACGAAACCCTAGAAAAACTCCACCCGCCGCCGCCGGACGAAATCCGGACGGCCGGACGTGTCCGCCCCGCTCCCCCTCGGCCAATCTCCACGTGACACGTGTCCCCGTCCGGTGCCCACTTCGTCGCCGACGCCCACGGCCCGCCGAAGCCCGGGGAGGGCCCCCGCGGCCCGTCCTGCCGCGCCGCCCGTTCCCGCCGCCTTCTTCCTCAAGCCCGCACCGTCCCGCCTGTTCCGGTCGCCACACCGCCGCGCTCCTCGCCGGCCTGACCAGAGCACCGACGCGGCCGGCACGGCTCGCCGACGCCGCATCTCGCCGGCCCGCGCCTCCTCGTAGCCGGCGTGCACCACCTCCACCGCGCGCCAAGTCCCTCCCCCTCGCCGGCTCCTTCCTCGGCAAGTCCGGCAAGCTTCATCGCGTCGGCCGCCGCAGCCATTTACTCCGGCGAACTCGAGATGCTACAGTACCCGACAAACCCTAGACCTCAGATCCAAAATTCTCGGGGTTGACTTTTTCCCCTCTCCAGTTTTTTTTTGCATACTTTGACGCATAATAACTTCATCACCGTGGCTCCGATTTGTGCGTGTAGCATATCAAAATGTTCGTCTCGAAGAGTACTTCATTTCATCTCATTGCATCATTTTCATTTGAGGTCATCTGGATGCCCGAAATGCTGTTGGAAGAGGGCTATGTGATGTTAGTTTCAGATCTGTTATCAGCATTTGCTCATTTGTCATTTTTACCATGATTAATGTGTGCATGCTATGATCTTGAGCTCTACATGTGTTTTGGCGTATGCCATGCTGTGTTTACAGGGGTGTATGCCATGTATTTTTGTGATCTCTGTGGTGACTAGCACAAGCATGCAAAGTAGCTTATTCAATGTTGCTGATTTCAGGGACTTAGAAATATTCTACGTCTCTGCCCTGTCCTTATTTTTATGCCATATGTTCATGTTGTTTCTAAGTGATCCGTGCATATTTTGAGCATGATCAGTAAGGACGTTTTGTAGATATTGTGGTGCTATATCCATCCATGTCTTTTTTTGCATTTATGGAGCACCCTACCTTGAGTCAATCGAGCTCTACTATTGCTATAAAATGTTCCTGGCAGATTGTTAACATGTTTAGCAATTTTGCTGAGCTTGTTGTAGTTGATCCGTGCATGCTATGATGTTGTTCTTGCCATGTCTAGCTTGTATGCCATGTCTACTTGCTGGGTGTATGCTTAGTTTATCTTGCAATGCCTTTTGGTGAGTGCATCGAGCTCGTAAACATGCCTACTTGATATCTGTTTTGCATTTCCAGTTATTCTCTAAGTCTGAATCTGTTAACGATAATTGCTATGTTCACCTGGTTGCAATCGTATCTTCTGATCCCTTTGGGTTTATGGTCAGTAAGGGACTTTTGTTGTATGCTCTGATTAGCTTCATGCCATGCTTTGCTTTGCCATGATATGTTCCTGTAGCATGTAGTTATCTTGCTCTAAACTTTGCTTCCTGATGATAAATTCCTGACTTGTTGATTATTTCGCTAAGTCTGTAACCTGTTACCATTTTGCACGTTTGCCATGCTTGTTTGAACCTGCTATTGAGTGAATTAGCCATAGCTCAGTGTCCATATTTTGTCAAGCATCTTGAGTGGATCCCTACCATGTATTTTGTTGCCATGTTTGAGTGCAGTAGCTTATTTATCTTGATGCATTTAGAAGGCTACTTGTTGTTAATCGCAGACCGGTGCCATATTTGTTTTGCTTGCCATTTCCAAACCGTGCATCCGATTCCGGTGATCTTTATATCGATTTTGACCGAAATCAACTCCTCTTTCCAGTGGAACTCTTGGATTTCCAAGTTGAGGCCAGATTCAATCACTCCTTTCCAAATCTTGCATATGCATCACATATCGCATCCTGCATATCATACCATGTTTGCATCATGTTGCTTGAGCATTGCACGTGGTTGATTGTGTTCCTTTTTGCTTGTTGTTCTTGCTTGGGTAGAGCCGGGAGACGAGTACATGATCAAGGAGCCCGTTGAGTATGCTTACGAGGATCAAGGAAAATCTGAGAACTTTACACCTACCACTTGCTTATCATGCCTCCCATATTGCCATGTCAAACCTCTAACCCACCTTGTCCTAGCATACCGTTGTTTGGCTATGTTACCGCTTTGCTCAGCCCCTCTTATAGCGTTGCTTGTTGCAGGTGAAGATTGGAGATCGTTCCTTGTTGGAACATGTTTATTGTTGAGATATCACCATATTATCTTGATTATCTTAATGCACCTATATACTTGGTAAAGGGTGGAAGGATCGGCCTTATGCTTGGTGTTTTGTTCCACTCTTGCCGCCCTAGTTTCCGTCATATCGGTGTTATGTTCCCGGATTTTGCGTTCCTTACACGGTTGGGTTATAATGGGAACCCCTTGACAGTTCGCCTTGAATAAAACTCCTCCAGCAATGCCCAACCTTGGTTTTACCATTTGCCACCTAGCCTCGTTTTCCCTTGGGTTTTTGGAGCCCAAGGGTCATCTTTGTTTAAATCCCCCGGGCTAGTGCTCCTCTGAGTGTTGGTCCAAACAGAGCTGCCTGTGGGGCCACCTCATGGAAACTTGAGGGTTGGTTTTACTTGTAGCTAGTCTCATCTGAGTGTGCCCTGAGAACGAGATATGTGCAGCTCCTATCAGGATTTGTCGGCACATTCGGGCGGTGTTGCTGGACTTGATTTACCATTGTCGAGATGTCTTGTAACCGGGATTCTGAGTCTGATAGGGTTGTCTTGGGAGAAGGAATATCCTTCGTTGACCGTGAGAGCTTGTGATGGGCTAAGTTGGGACACCCCTGCAGGGATTTGATATTTCGAAAGCTGTGCCCGCGGTTATGGGCAGATGGGAATTTGTTAATGTCCGGTTGTAGAAGACTTGAACTTAACTTAATTAAAATGAATCAACTGAGTGTGTGGCCGTGATGGTCTCTTTTCGGCGGAGTCCGGGAAGAGAACACGGTCTCGTGTTATGCTTGAACGTAGGTTGTTCTAGGATCACTTCTTGATCATAGTTCATCGACCGTGCTTTTCCCTTCTCTTCTCGCTCTCTTTTGCGTATGTTAGCCGCCATATATGCTAGTCGCTTGCTGCAGCTCCATATCAAACATTTTACCCTTCCTATAAGCTTAAATAGTCTTGATCGCGAGGGTGTGAGATTGCTGAGTCCCCGTGACTCACAGATTACTTCCAAAACCAGATGCAGGGACCGATGATACCGATCCAGGTGATTCGACTGAGCTCAAGTGGGAGTTCAATGAGGACTTAGGACGATACTACGTGTCTTTCCCAGATGATCAGTAGTGGTGCTCGGTTGGGGCGATCGGGGACTATGTTGCATTTGGGGTTTATCTTCATTTTGGTTCCGTAGTCGGACCTTGAGTGTATTTGGATGAATGTAATGATATTTATGCTATTTGTGTGACGTGGCGAGGGTAAGCCAACTATGTATCCATTTCCCTTACTGTATTACATGGGTTGTTGTGAAGATTACCTCACTTGTGACATTGCTTTCAATGCGGTTATGCCTCTAAGTCGTGCTTTGGCACGTGTGAGATATAGCTGCATCGAGGGTGTTACAAGTTGGTAATCAGAGCCTTCCCGACCTTAGGAGCCCCCTGCTTGATCGAATCATTGACGTTGTTGAGTCTAGAAAAATATTTTGAGTCATTTAGGATTATATATATCAGAGAGTAGGACTTCTTTTTACTCCTCAGTCCCTTCATCGCTCTGGTGAGGCATCCTGACGTAGAGTTCTGACTCTTCTCTTCTCAAATTTCACTAAAAATTTTAGGATCACGCTGGTATCTTGGAGTCGTTCTGATGGTTTTGTGACGAGCTCCGAGGTGTTGTCTTCAGAATTTTATCGTTGCAATTCTGGAATACGTGAGTTTCGCCGACATCGAAAATCTCTTTTATGCAGTTGTTGGTGAGATAACCTCGACGCCACCCAGTACTGGGGCGGGAGTTCGGGAGTATTGCCATAACTCATATAACGGATGCTTTTCGAAGGTCGAGGTAAATGATTTCTGAAGGTTTCTTGGTTATGTGTTGAAGGATGGATACAGTTGGATGTAGGATTGCTAGTTTTGGGTGAGATATTATGCTTCCCCTGTATCCCCAACACCTGATTGCATAACCGGAAAGTTTCAGGAGTTTATAAGTGGGAATTCAAGTAGCTCTTAGGATATCTTTCCGACAGATGTATGATATGAAATTGGGGTTCGACGTCTAGTGGTCCGCCTATCCACGGTTGGTTTTACAGTGGTATCGCTGTGTCTTAAAGAGTCCTTGGCTATGTTGACTCGGGGACGCTTCGTATGTCATGTGCACTGCCTTGTACATGATGGTGTTGTACGATCGAGCCCGTGTAGGCCACACCACAAAAACTTCGGACGAAATCTCTATCATATGTTTGTTCCGGCTTATTCTGCAAGCCAATCCTTTGTTTTGTTTTGAGTTGTGGTATTCGAGTTGCTTCGAAGTCAAGTGTTGATTCCATACCTTTCCTAAACAGTGTTCTCATATTGCTATGTGAAAACTAATCCTTCTGGATCATTGAGATTGTCAAGTTAATTATTTTTCAACCGGTGTGCTTCTCTTCAAGCGGATCCATTCATTTTCCCATCCGCAGGATTCAATCTCAGCTTTCTCAATGGTGTTCGTTTCATCCGTCCCAAGTTTCCTTTGTTTTCCCGCCCTCCCACCCTTTCCCTTTAAGGACTCAGATTTTCTTATCAAGTATCCATTTTATGGTTGTGAAGTCTCTTCATTCTTTTCAATCAATTGTCTTACCCGGTGGTTCTCTTGAAGATGCTCTACTAGTTCATCATTCTTCATTCTTTTTCCTTCTCCGGTAGATTCAAGTCAAGCTTTGTTGATCATATCCTTTTTCCTCATTTCAATACATTCTCTTGCCGGTGCACCTCATATTCAGTCATTTATCGCTATTCAATTGTTTCCGAAGATTCGTGCTTACACTCTGCTTTCGTTCAAGCTCTTTCGAGGATGTTATCTCATTCAAGCCATTTAAATTCAACCGGTGGAATCTCTCTTTTCAAGCAATCATTCAACGGTGTTTCTTTTGAGTGGGCCCTAACCCATAGGTCTTTTCCCCGGATCTTACCTGACTCTTCTAATCTTCCATGGAGTTACTCTCAAATTCTTTTCGAAGTTTGATGTAAGAATGAATTATCATCAGCCAAATGTCTTTCTCCAAGATCTTTCAAATTCTTTTCATCGTTGGTTCAACATTTCTAATTTTTCATTCCGGAGTGCCCCCACAATTCATGGTGGTGTTTCCCATCATCATTCTCTGCTTTTGAAGACCGAAGAAGAGTTTTCCCTTGAATCTTGTTTCGTTCTATCAAAGATTCGTGGTCCTAGCTTCATGATATCCTCTCATAATTGTTTTCAATTGTGATAATTCTTTTCACCCATCCGGAGCAATTCAGGAGTCTTTTCAGTTTGATCATCCGGAGCCCATCATCTCAGATTTATTCATTCCAGCTTTTAGTTATCATTCTCCAATCTTACGGTGCATCGTTCAAGTGATCTCTAATCAGTCGTGATCCCTTCGTTCTCATGTATCTAGATTGTCTCAAGTATCTTCGTTCATTTCACAATTCTTACCCGGTGATTCATCCCTTTACTTCGTTCTTTTTCAATTCTTACGGTGGTTCGTTCAATACTTTTCTTCCTTGGTTATCATATCAATTTATTCGTTTTTCCAATTCCAACTGTGGTTCGTGGAAGACATTCTCAAGTTTATGTTATATCTCTCTTAATCTTTTCTACGAGAATAAGTAATATGTCAAATCCATTGATTGCCATCAATTTAATTGGTGAACGATAAGCATAATGTAATTCTTATTCTTGTTTCATCGAGTGAACTCAATTCCCTATTTCGGAAGCTCATCAAATTCCTGATTTCAATTGTTTCATCTTCTCTTTTTCCCGGAGTTCCAACCTTTTTCAATTATTTCACCACGGAGATTCGTCTAAATAGGTACAAGGATTCACCTTGTGTTTTCAACTTCTCTTTCCTTCCGTTTGATCATTCTTTTGTTTAACGAAGTTCTTCATGAAGGTTCTACATGATGGTTCATCAAGGATTTAACTCCTTCTCGAAGTGTTCATCAACATTCTCTTCAGAGGAGCTCAAGCATTCTTCATCTTGCATTCCGGAGTGCAATTTTTTCTTCCGTATAATTGGAGGTGGTATTATGTCATTCTTGATAATTTGAGTTCATGTTTAACGATTCACATGTTGTTAAGAATGAGATATTTTACATCCATTAATCTCGTCTTTGGAGTTATCTTGGGTTATATTTCACCTAAAGTCTTCACTAAGGATTGTTGCTATTTATGGTGCTTATATATGACCCAATTTCTTCATTTATCCTTCCGGTGATATAAGCTTCTCGCCTCCTTATTCATATCAATTCAAATCCATTGTTCCCGTTAGTGGCAGAATTTCACTTCATACTTTTGAGAAGTTTTCCATAAGCCCACTACAAGCTTACTCTTTTCGTTGTTGGTTTTCCAACAACTCCGTTCGACCCTTCTCCTAAGGATGCCTTTTCAAGCTCAATTGTGGCAGAAGTTGGCATTTTCTTCTTCATTATTTTATTCCAATTATCTATCTTCTATTATTTCCTCCGGAGGCATTGTGATGTTGCTCTCTTCAACCCATCATCTTGTTTGATCTAGATTATGTTCCTTTCTTTGCTTATCCGTTTAACCAGAGTGTCATGTTTTCATTCTAGCCCTCTCATCCTGTCAAGTTTTTCCTTCCATCTACAGTCGGAGTGCTGTCCAAGTTATATCATTCTTATTCCTTCTCTATCTTGTGTTAACCGGAGTGTTGTCGTAATTGATCCTTATCGTTCCTTGTACATCTTGTTTCTATCGGAGTGCTTCCATGTACTTCCTGTCCATTGCAACCCTTTTTCTTATGTCTTCCAACCCATAAGTTTCTCGTAATGTTCCTTGTTCTTTTTTTCTAACGGAGTGTTTTCAACTTCGTTCATCTCCGTTGTATTCTTTTCTCGAAATGTCTTAACCTCTCAAGGTTTGTGGTTTCACTCGTTTGTCAAAGAAGCAACTTAGTTTTACCTCTCCTTTTTCTCTTCCGTTTTTCCCTCCGATGCCATTCTAGATCTCGGGACGAGATCCTCTCGTAGTGGTGGAGTGTTGTAACGCCCTGAGACCGATGTGCCAGGTGTCTTCCAGTTATTCGTTGTTGTTGCCTTGTCATTTGCTTGCGTGTCATGCATTTCATATCGTGTCATCATGTGCATCACATTTGCATACATGTTCGTCTCATGCATCCGAGCTTTTTCCCCGTTGTCCGTTTTGCATTTCGGCGCTCCTATGTCCTCCGGTGTCCTTTTCTACCTATTTTCGTGTGCGGGTGTTAAATGTTCTCGGATTTGGACCGAGACTTGTCACGCGGCCTTGGTTTGCTACCGGTAGACCGCCTGTCAAGTCTCGTGTCAGTTGGACTTCGTTTGATACTCCAACGGTTAACCGAGGGACCGAAAAGGCCTCATGTGTGTTGCAGCCCAACACCCTTCCAAAGTGGCCCAAAATCCACCTAAACCCTCTCCATCACCTAGGCCGTTCGATCACGATCGCGTGGCCGCAAACCGCACCTCATTTGGAGCTCCCTAGCTCCCTCTACCTCTATATAAAGAACCCCATTCGAAATCACGGACGAAACCCTAGAAAAACTCCACCCGCCGCCGCCGGACGAAATCCGGACGGTCGGACGTGTCCACCCCGCTCCCCCTCGGCCAATCTCCATGTGACATGTGTCCCCGCCAGGTGCCCACTTCGTCGTCGACGCCCGCGGCCCGCCGAAGCCCGGGGAGGGCCCCCGCGGCGCGTTCTGCCGCGCCGCCCGCTCCCGCCGTCTTCTTCCTCAAGCCCACGCCGCCCCGCCTGTTCCGGTCGCCGTGCCGCCACGCTCCTCGCTGGCCTGACCAGAGCACCGACGCGGCTGGCACGGCTCGCTGACGCCGCATCTCGCCGGCCCGTGCCTCCTCGTCGCCGGCGTGCACCACCTCCACCGCGCGCCAAGTCCCTCCCCCTCGCCGGCTCCTTCCTCGGCAAGTCCGGCAAGCTTCGTCACGCCGGCCGCCGCGGCCATTTACTCCGGCGAACTCGAGCTGGTACAGTACCCGACGAACCCTAGATCTTAGATCCAAAATTCTCAGGGTTGACTTTTCCCCTCTCCAGTTATTTTTTTTGCATACTTTGACGCATCATAACTTCATCACCGTGGCTCCGATTTGTGCGTGTAGCATATCAAAATGTTCGTCTCGAAGAGTACTTCATTTCATCTCATTGCATCATTTTCATTTGAGGCCATCTGGATTCCCAAAATGCTGTTGGAAGAGTGCTATGTGATGTTAGTTTCAGATCTATTATCAGCATTTGCTCATTTGTCATTTTTGCCATGATTAATGTGTGCATGCTATGATATTGAGCTCTACATGTGTTTGGAGTATGCCATGCCGTCTTTACAGGGGTGTATGCCATGTATTTTTGTGATCTCTGTGGTGACTAGCACAAGCACGCAAAGTAGCTTACTCAATATTGCTGATTTCAGGGACTTAGAAATATTCTAAGTCTCTGCCCTGTCCTTATTTTTATGCCATATGTTCATGTTGTTTCCGAGTGATCCGTGCATCTTTTGAGCATGATCAGTAAGGATGTTTTGTAGATATTGTGGTGCTCTATCCATCCATGTCTTTGTTTGCATTTATGGAGCACCCTAGCTTGAGTCAATAGAGCTCTACTATTGCTATAAAATGTTCCTGGCAGATTGTTAACATGTTTAGTAATTTTGCTGAGCTTGTTGTACTTGATCCGTGCATGCTATGATGTTGTTCTTGCCATATCTAGCTTTTATGCCATGTCTACTTGCTGGGTGTATGCTTAGTTTATCTTGCAATGCCTTTTGGTGAGTTCATCGAGGTCGTAAACATGCCTACTTGATATCTGTTTTGCATGTTCCAGTTTTTCTCTAAGTCTGAATCTGTTAACGATAATTGCTATGTTCACGTGGTTGCAATCGTATCTTCTGATCCCTTTTGGTTTATGGTCAGTAAGGGACTTTTTTTGTATGATTTGAGTAGCTTCATGCCATGCTTTGCATTGCCATGATATGTTCCTGTCGCATGTAGTTATCGTGCTCTAAACTTTGCTTCCTGATGTTAAATTCCGCTAAGTCTGTAACCTGTTATCATTTTGCACTTTTGCCATGCTTATTTGAACCTGCTATTGAGTGAATTAGCCGTAGCTCAGTGTTCATATTTTGTCAAGCATCTTGAGTGGATCCGTGCCATGTATTTTTTTGCCCTGTTTGAGTGCAGTACCTTATTTATCTTCATGCATTTAGAAGGCTACTTGCTGTTAATCGCAGACCGGTGCCATATTTGTTTTGCTTGCCATTTCCAAACCGTGCATCCGATTCCGGTGATCTTTATATCGATTTCAACCAAAATCAACTCCTCTTTCAAGTGGCACTCTTGGATTTACAAGTTTAGGCCAGGTTCAATCATTCCTTTCCAAATCTTGCATATGCATCACATATCGCATCCCGCATATCATACCATGTTTGCATCATGTTGCTTGAGCATTGCACGTGGTTGATTGTGTTCCTTTTTTGCTTGTTGTTCTTGCTTGGGTAGAGCCGGGAGACGAGTACATGATTGAGGAGCCCGTTGAGTACGCTTACAAGGATCAAGGCAACTCTGAGAACTTTACAGGCAAGATGACCATACCCTCGAAATCACTTCTATCTTTGCTTGCTAGATGCTCGCTATTTTGCTATGCCTATGCTATGATACCTACCACTTTCTTATTATGCCTCTCATATTACCATGTCAAACCTCTAACCCACCTTGTCCTAGCAAACCGTTGTTTGGCTATGTTACCGCTTTACTCAGCCCCTCTTATAGCGTTGCTAGTTGCAGGTGAAGATTGGAGATCGTTCCTTGTTGGAACGTGTTTATTGTTGGGATATCACCATATTATCTTGATTACCTATATACTTGGTAAAGGGTGGAAGGCTCGGCCTTATGCCTGGTGTTTTGTTCCACTCTTGCCGCCCTAGTTTCGTCATCGGTGTTATGTTCCTGGATTTTGCGTTCCTTACACGGTTGGGTTATAATGGGAACCCCTTGACAGTTCGCCTTGAATAAAACTCCTCCAGCAATGCCCAACCTTGGTTTTACCATTTGCCACCTAGCCTCTTTTTCCCTTGGGTTTCCGGAGCCCAAGGGTCATCTTTATTTAAACCCCCCCGGGCCAGTGCTCCTCTGAGTGTTGGTCCAAACTGAGCTGCCTGCGGGGCCACCTCGGGGAAACTTGAGGGTTGGTTTTACTCGTAGCTAGTCTCATCTGAGTGTGCCCTGAGAACGAGATATGTGCAGCTCCTATCGGGATTTGTCGGCACATTTGGGTGGTGTTGCTGGACTTGATTTACCATTGTCGAGATGTCTTGTAACCGGGATTTCGAGTCTGATAGGGTTGTCTTGGGAGAAGGAATATCCTTTGTTGACCATGAGAGCTTGTGATGGGCTAAGTTGGGACACCCCTGCAGGGATTTGATCTTTCGAAAGCCGTGCCCGCGGTTATGGGAAGATGGGAATTTGTTAATGTTTGGTTGTAGAAGACTTGAACTTAACTTAATTAAAATGAATCAACTAAGTGTGTGGCCGTGATGGTCTCTTTTCGGCGGAGTCCGGGAAGAGAACACGGTCTCGTGTTATGCTTGAACGTAGGCTGTTCTAGGATCACTTCTTGATCATAGTTCATCGACCGTGCTTTTGCCTTCTCTTCTCGCTCTCTTTTGCGTATGTTAGCCACCATATATGCTAGTCGCTTGCTGCAGCTCCACATCATACCTTTTACCCTTCATATAAGCTTAAATAGTCTTGATAACGAGGGTGTGAGATTGCTGAGTCCCCGTGACTCACAGACTACTTCCAAAACCAGATGCATGGACCGTATGATACCGCTCCAGGTGATTCGACTGAGCTCAAGTGGGAGTTCGATGAGGACGTAGGACGATACTACGTGTCTTTCCCAGATGATCAGTAGTGGTGCCCAGTTGGGGCGATCGGGGACTATGTTGCATTTGGGGTTTATCTTCATTTTGGTTCCATAGTCGGACCTTGAGTGTATTTGGATGAATGTAATGATATGTATGCTATTTGTGTGATGTGGCGAGTGTAAGCCAACTATGTATCCTTTTCCCTTATTGTATTACATGGGTTGTTGTGAAGATTACCTCACTTGCGACATTGCTTTCAATGCGTTTATGCCTCTAAGTTGTGCTTCGACACATGGGAGATATAGCCGCATCGAGGGCGTTACAATATGCCTCCACCGTCTTGCCATTTTGTTTTTCCAGGCATGTTTGAATATGCGTTGGTAGGTGGCACCGGCGTTTTTTTGTACGAAAGGCATAGTGTTGAAGCAGAAAGGCCCATACGGGGTAATGAATGCCGTGGCGGCTTGATCGGATTTCTTCATCTTAATTTGATGGTATCTAGAGTATGCATTGAGGAAACATAATGAATCGTGTCTTGCGGTTGCATCGATGATCTGGTCAATGCGGGGTAGTGGGAAGGGGTCCTTAGGGCAGGCTTTATTGAGGTCTTTGAAATTGATACAAAGGCGCCAGGATTTGTCCTTCTTTGGCACCATGACCAGGTTTGCTAGCCAATCGGGGTGATTTATCTCTCGAATAAACCCATCTTTAAGTAGTTTGGCTAGCTCCTCCCCCATAGCTTGGCGCTTGGGTTCGGAAAATCGCCGAAGCATCTGCTTGACTGGCTTGAACCCCTTTATTATGTTGAGGCTATGTCCGGCCAGTCTGCGTGGGATTCCTAGCATATCCGAAGGGTGCCAGCGAAGATGTCCCAATTCTCGCGCAGGAACGCTCTTAGAGCGGCGGCGACCGTCGGATCCAGTTGTGCTCCGATGGCTGCTATTTTATTAGGATTCGTCTGGTGGACTTGGAATTTGACTATTTTGTCTGCTGGGTTGAAAGAAGTGGATTTAGGCCTCTTATCAAGAATTACGTCATCTCTATCCACTGTGGAGAGCAAAGCGGTGAGCTCCTCAGCCGCGAGGGCTTTGGATAGTGCCTCGAGGGCCAGGGATGCAGTTTTGTTTTCGGCACGGAGTGCAATGTCCGGATCACTAGCGATAGTGATGACTCCGTTGGGCCCAGGCATTTTGAGCTTCATGTACCCGTAATGAGGTATAGCTTGAAAGCATGTGAATGCGTCTCACCCCAACAGGGCGTGATATCCGCTATTGAAAGGTGCTACCTGGAAGATTAACTCTTCAGACTTGTAGTTCTCAGGCATGTCGGGTACTACATCAAGTTTAATTTTTCCGGAACATCGTGCTTCTCGACTGGGAATAATGCCTCGAAAGGTTGTACTGCTCTGCTCGAGGCGGTTCTTGTCCATTTGGATTTTGTCAAGCGTGTCCTCATAAATGAGGTTTAATCCGCTTCCACCGTCCATGAGCAATGTAGTCAGCCAAAAGCCATCCACAATTGGGTTCAAAACTAGAGCGGCTGGTGCTCAGACTGATCGGGCCCATGGTTTGTCGGTAGCGTTGAAGGTTATCACCATGTCATTCCAAGGATTGACTGCGGCTACTTGGTTGACTTTGGCGAGGTCGCGGAGCGCCCTTTTGCGCCGATTGTTTGAAGAAAGGGTCTCGAAGACTTTAAGCACATTGAGATCATTATCCTTCGAGGAGTACTTGTCTGGGGTAGTGTTGGTGAGGATGGCTTCACCACTCTTAGCCACATGCCAGAGTATCCAACATGCCCGAAGGCTATGTGTTGGTTCGGATGTTGGCGTCGTGTGTATCTGACAAGGCTTGTCAAGCCATTCATCAAAGAGAGTTCTATGTCCCATTAAGGGCCTGATTTTCTTGTATGTGTTGTGATGATCAGGTGCCTCCAGAGGGTGCATCCTTTTTGCCCGACCGGTGGGTGGCTTAAAGGCCGGTGGTTCCCACCGAGCTGTTTGGGCATTCCAGGCGCTTTCCATTGCGCAGTACTTCTGTACTATGTGTGCCAAATCTGCAAAGTGCAGTATACCATGTCGATTGAGGGCATTGAGGATCCCTTCATTCGTACAGTTGCGGCAAAAGACTGATACCGCATCGTCGTCGCAACAATCTTTAATCTTGTTTTTAACAAGTAGGAATCTAGCCCGAAACTGATGGACTATTTCCCGAGGTTGCTGTCATACACACATTAAGTCGCATATGTCCGGGGGACCGGAGTTGCTTGGAGAGTATTGCTTGTGGTGGGTGGGTGGGCTTAAATCCAAGCCCTGGCCCACCGTGGAATCCGGAATTTGTAAGATTTCTGAGGTTACCGGCCCAGGATCTGGAGTGTCCTGGGAATTTTTAGGCTCAATGCCTGGTTCTATGTTCGGAGGACAAAAGGTCTCTTACCAAAGATGGGTTTCCGGCTCGCAGGGCTCGGAGATCCGAACATAGTTTGTTCTTAGCACAGGAGGAGATGCATCCTCAGCTCGCTCTTCCACAACTGTTACCAGGTGGATGACAGGTGGGGACCTGATTTCCCTTTGATCGGGTTTAAGCCCAATAAGAGCATAGTCTGTTGTGACCCCCAGGGCGGCAATGTGACCTAGTAGTTTGTTCAAAGACGAGATATCTGTTGGATGCATCCTATCGGCCCTTTCGGGGTCGATGTGGAGATGATTTTTGGCGATCTGAGAGGCCGCCTTGAGCTTAATGGCCGGGCGGATGCCCATGGTAAAACTGCCGAGTTGGAGGATCTGCCTAGGAGCTAGGGCCCTTCCAGAGGTGATTTTGTAGTTGATGACAAGGCGAGCCATCGATCCTTTTATCGACAATACAGAGGAACTCTCAATGAAAGCACCAATGTCGGTGTCAAAACCGACCGATCTCAGGTAGGGGGTCTCGAACTGTGCGTCTTAGGATCGAAGGTAACAAGAGGCAGGGGACACGATTTTTACCCAGATTCGGGCCCTCTTAATGGAGGTAATACCCTACTTCCTGCTTGATTGACATTGATGAGTACATGGGTTATAAGAGTTGATCTACCTCGAGATCGTAATAGCTAAACACTAGATGTCTAGCTTGTATGATTGTTCTTGCCTCTACGGACTAAACCCTCCAGTTTATATAGACATCGGAGGGACCTAGGGTTGTACAGGGTCGGTTTACAGAGAAAGGAATCTTCACATTCGAACGCTAAGCTTGCCATCCACGCAAAGGAGAGTCCCATCCGGAACGAGGGAAGGCCTTCTATATCGTATCTTCATGGCCGATCAGTCCGGCCCATGTCGCATAGCCCGACCATCCGAGGACCCCTTAATCCAGGACTCCCTCACTCACGGCGGCTCAAACCTGGGTAAAATCGCCCGTGTGATCTCTGTCGTGTTGTCTCATGTTTTTTCGCTCTTCGTGCAACATGCCATCCCGCCGCCGTACCAGAAAGGGGCTCTTGGTCCGATAGGTGGTTGTGGTTTCCCATGACATCTTTGGCGCGCCAGGTAGGGGGATCACTTGCGCGAATCCAAAGGCGTGAGCAGCGCACCATATTTTCGTCATCAACGACTCCATCGACTATGGTGCCCAAGAAGAAGCCTGGTGCCACAGCTCAGCCATCCACCTCGAAGGCTCCACCACACGCGGCCACCAGCGCCGCAGAGAGCGCACGGGGGGGGGGCAGGAGGATGCAGTTGTTGTGGGAGGCGTGGTCAGCACAGGCGGCTTCACAACCCCCTCCCCCGCAGCCGATGTAGGAACGGGAAGCACCGGACGATTTTAACGTTAGCAACGTCTCAGTGGCCATGCTCCAAGAGGTACGAACGAAGGGGTTGCGCCATCCAAACCTCTTCTCCACGCTGAGGGGCAAAGCCACAACGGAGGTGCTCGTTCCGGGGTGAATCGCCACCCTCAGGCCATCTGCATCGCGGGCACGGCCGCAGGGTCATACTTTAGTAATCTCAAACCTATAAACTTTCACGCAATATATGAGCGCGAGCCATGGACATAGCACTATGGGTGGAATAGAATATAATGAGGGGGGTTATGTGGAGAAGACAAAAAGGAGAAAGTCTCACATCAACGAGGCTAATCAATGGGCTATGGAGATGCCCACCGATTGATGTTAATGCAAGGAGTAGGGATTACCATGCAACGGATGCACTAGAGCTATAAATGTATGAAAGCTCAACAAAAGAAACTAAGTGGGTGTGCATCCAACTTGCTTGCTCACGAAGACCTAGGGCACTTGAGGAGGCCCATTGTTGGAATATACAAGCGAAGTTCTATAATGAAAATTCCCACTAGTATATGAAAGTGACAAAATAAGAGACTCTCTATCATGAAGATTACGGTGCTAGTTTGAAGCACAAGTGTGGCAAAGGATAGTAACATTGTCCCTTCTCTCTTTTTATCTCATTTTTTATTTGGTCTTTTCTCCTTTTTTTATATGGCCTTTCTCTATTTTTTTATAAATCCTCACTTGGGACAATGTTCTAGAAAATGATGATCATCACACTTCTATTTATTTTACAACTCAATGATTACAACTTGATACTAGAACAAAAGATGACTCTATATGAATGCCTCCGATGGTGTACCAGGATATGCAATGGACCAAGAGTGACATGTATGAAAGAATTATGAACGGTGGCTTTGCCACAAATACTATGTCAACTACATGATCATGCTAAGCAATATGAAAATAATGAATGTGTCATGATAAACGGAATGGTGGAAAGTTGCATGGCAATATATCTCGGAATGACTATGGAAATGCCATAATAGGTAGGTATGGTGGCTGTTTTGAGGAAGATATAAGGAGGTTTATGTGTGAAAGAGAGTATCATATCACAGGGTTTGGATGCACCGGCGAAGTTTGCGCCAACTCTCAATGTGAGAAAGGGCAATGCACGGTACCGAGGCTAGCGAGGATGGAAGAGTGAGAGTGCGTATAATCCATGGACTCAACATTAGTCATAAAGAACTCACATAATTATTGCAAAAATCTACAAGTCATCAAAAACCTCGGCACTATGCGCATGCTCCTAGGGGGATAGATTGGTAGGACAAGACCATCGCTCGTCCCCGACCGCCACTCATAAGGAGGACAATCAAATAACATCTCATGTTTCAAATTTGTTACATAACGTTTACCATACGTGCATGCTACGGGACTTGCAGACTTCAACACAAGAATTTCTCAATTTCACAACTACTCAACTAGCACGACTTTGATATTATTACCTCCATATCTCAAAACAATTATCAAGCATCAAACTTCTCTTAGTATTCTAAACACTCATAAGAAAAATTTACTAATCTTGAATACCTAGAATATTAGGATTTTAAGAAAATTACCGTGCTATTTAAGACTCTCAAAATAATCTAAGTGAAGCATGAGAGATCAATAGTTTCTATAAAACAAATCCACCACCGTGCTCTAAAAGATATAAGTGAAGTACTAGAGCAAAACTATATAACTCAAAAGATATAAGCCAAGCACATAGAGTATTCTAACAAATTCCAAATCATGTATGGCTCTCTCAAAAGGTGTGTACAGCAAGGATGATTGTGGTAAACTAAAAAGTAAAGACTCAAATCATACAAGACGCTCCAAGCAAAGCACATATCATGTGGTGAATAAAAATATAGCTTCAAGTAAAGTTACCGATAGAAGTAGACGAAAGAGGGGATGCCTTCCGGGGCATCCCCAAGCTTTGGCTTTTAGGTGTACTTAGATTATCTTGGGGGTGCCATGGGCATCCCTAAGCTTAGGCTCTTGCCACTGCTTGTTCCATAATCCATCAAATCTTTACCCAAAACTTGAAAACTTCACAACACAAAACTCAAAGTAGAAAATCTCGTGAGCTCCGTTAGTGAAAGAAAACAAAAGACCACTTCAAGGTACTGTAATGAACTCATTCTTTATTTATATTGGTTTTAAACCTACTCTATTCCAACTTCTCTATGGTTTATAAACTATTTCACTAGCCATAGATTCATCAAAATAAGCAAACAACACACGGAAAACAGAATCTGTCAAAAACAGAACAGTCTGTAGTAATCTGTAGTAATCTAGCGCAAGATCTGGAACCCCAAAAATTCTAAAATAAATTTCTGGACATGAGGTATTTATCTATTAATCATCTGCAAAAATAATTAACTAAATAGCAATTTCCAAATAAAAATGGCAGCAGTTCTCGTGAGCGCTAAAGTTTCTGTTTTTTACAGCAAGTTTAACAAGACTTTCCCCAAGTCTTCCCAACGGTTCTACTTGGCACAAACACTAACTAAACACAAAAACACAACCAAAACAGAGGCTAGATAAATTATTTATTACTAAACAGGACCAAAAAGCAAGGAATAAAAATTGGGTTGCCTCCCAACAAGCGCTATCGTTTAACGCCCCTAGCCAGGCATAACAAGCAAGGATAGATCTAGGTATTGCCATCTTTAGTTTTCAACTTTTTAGCGGAATCAAGCTCGAATCCGGGAGGTTCTTTATGTTTCCCTTCATATTCTGAAATTTTTACATTATAACGAATCCAACCGCTTATTGCAAAGGGTAATCAACATATTCATGCGGTGAATATTTCCACTAATGTTCTTAAGAGGTTCAAGAGACTTCTGTAAAAATTTAGTAACTTGCGTCTCTTCCTGAGTAGGATGAGGTCCCTTTTGTTGAGGTAGTGTTCCCAATATACCTTCTATAATTTCAAGCGCAATACGGGGATCGATTTCAATAAAATTTCCTTTGGCAACACAATCCAAGAGTTGTCCATGAGACATATTTAATCCAACATAAAAATTGCAAAGCAAAATTCTCAGGTTTATTTCAGAGGTACAATTACGGTAAGACTCCATTATTCTCAACCAGGCATCTTTTAAGTTTTCTCCTAGTCTTTGTTTGAAGTGAAATATTTCGAACTCAGGGACAACGGAGAAGATAAGGGACTAACCATAACGACAAGCAAACGAACTAACACACAAGAAAACAAAAAGCAAGCGGGCAAAAAGAAGCAAACAGGAAAGAGAAGGATGATAGAGAGAGAGGGCGAATAAAACGGCAAGGGTGAAGTGGGGGAGAGGAAAACAAGAGGCAAATGGCAAATAATGTAATGCAGGAGATAAGGGTATGTGATGGGTACTTGGTATATTGACTTTTGCGTAGACCTCCCCGGCAACGGCGCTAGAAATCCTTCTTGCTACCTCTTGAGCACTGCGTTGGTTTTCCCCGAAGAGGAAGGGATGATGCAGCAAAGTAGCGTAAGTATTTCCCTCAGTTTTTGAGAACCAAGGTATCAATCCAGTAGGAGGCTACGCGCCATTCCCTTGTACCTGCACAAAACAAATAAATCCTCGCAACCAACGCGATAAGGGGTTGTCAATCCCTACACGGCCACTTACGGGAGTGAGATCTGATAGATATGATAAGATAATATTTTTTGGTATTTTTGTGATAAAGATGCAAAGTAAAATAAAAGCAAAGTAAAAAGCAAAGGAAATGACTAAGTATTGGAAGATTAATATGATGAAGATAGACCCGGGGGCCATAGGTTTCACTAGTGGGTTCTCTCGAGAGCATAAGTATTCTATGGTGGGTGAACAAATTACTGTTGAGCGGTTGACAGAATTGAGCATAGTTATGAGAATATCTAGGTATGATCATGTATATAGGCATCGCGTCCGAGACAAGTAGACCGACTCCTGCCTGCATCTACTACTATTACTCCACTCATCGACCGCTATCCAGCATGCATCTAGAGTATTAAGTTAATGAAAACAGAGTAACGCCTTAAGCAAGATGACATGATGTAGAGGTGTAAACTCATGCAATATGATGAAAACCCCATCTTGTTATCCTTGATGGCAAGAATACAATACGTGCCTTGCTTCCCCTACTGTCACTGGGAAAGGACACCGCAAGATTGAACCCAAAGCTAAGCGCTTCTCCCATTGCAAGGAAGATCAATCTAGTAGGCCAAACCAAACTAATAATTCAAAGAGACTTGCAAATATAACCAATCATACATAAAAGAATTCATAGAAGATTCAAATATTGTTCATAGATAGACTTGATCATAAACCCACAATTCATCGATCTCAACAAACACACCGCAAAAACAATATTAGATCGAATAGATCGCCACAAGAAAGGGGGAGAACATTGTATGGAGATCCAAAAAGAGAGAAGAAGCCATCTAGATACTAACTATGGACCCGTAGGTCTGAGGTAAACTACTCACACTTCATCGGAGGGGCTATGGTGTTGATGTAGAAGCCCTCCGTGATCGATGCCCCCCTTTGGCGGAGCTCCGGAACAGGCCCCAAGATGGGATCTCATGGATACAGAAAGTTGCGGCGGTGGAATTAGGGTTTTGGCTCCGTTTGATATTCCTTTTCTTCAAAACCCTGAAATTGGCAAAAAAACAACAATTCGGGGCTGGGCCTCCGGTTAATAGGTTAGTCCCAAAAATAATATAAAAGTGGATAATAAAGCCCAATAATGTCCAAAACAGTAGATAATATAGCATGGAGCAATCAAAAATTATAGATACGTTGGAGACATATCAAAGGGCGTGTGCCTCCTCCGAAGTCGGTTGACCCCACCGCTGCGCCCCATGGAACTGCTGGCCCCCAAGCACCATCACCGCGTCTCCGAGCCATCCAAGTGGCTGGGTCGCAACAACAAGGACACGTCCCCACCACCGCCAATACCATCAGGAGCTTGGGTGACGGCGTGGTCCACATCATCATCACGGATGTCGAGCATCGCTACTAAGGCCATGGCGTGGGCCCAGCTGCTGTTGAGGTTCCCGCCAATAGCCGATTAGATGGACGAGTGGAGATCCACCATCCTAAGTCTGATTGGGTTTGCCGAGGCTGGGGGCTCACAGCAAGCTAGCCCGACACGGCCTCCCCATGCAACGATAACAGCCCGCGCTACTGGTCGTACGGAAGGGGCCACCCCCACTGTGTAGTCCCCATCGCGGCAACCAGCATGAGCGCGACAGAATCGAGAACCCAATGACGTCTTGATGGCCTCTTTTGACCCTCGAGGACGTCCAGGCCAATGGCAAGCCCCTAAGGACTGGCAGAGGGAAGGCGCGCGCGCCGTCATCGAGAAACGCCGATATGACCACCAACGCCCGATGGGTGCAATGGCCCCGGCGTCGACGAGCTAGCGCTCGAAGACAGCGGGTACATGCCTTTCGAGGATGGCCTGCCTTCACTCATGAGCTACGGCAAGTCCGTTGGCCATCCACTCACACGTTTAAGCCAGAGATACCCGAGAAGTATGGCGGGAGGTTGAACCTGGCAGAGTTCTTGAGCATCTACACAATCATTGTTCAAGCTGCCGGGGGAAGAGATGAAAAGGTGCTCGCCAACTACTTCCCTTTGGCGCTCAAATCCAATGTGAGGTCTTGGCTGATGCATCTGCCGAAGAACTCCATTTCATCCTGGGCTGACTTATGCCATGATTTAATTGGCGCCTTCACGGGCGGCCATCAAGAACCAGGCCGACCCAACAACTTGCAGCTTCTCCAGCAGAAAGAAGGAGAGACTCTACAGAAGTATTTGCAGAGATTTAGCAGAGTTCACAGGAATATTCTAGATATCCACCCAGCAGCGGTGATAGCAGCTTTCCAGTCCAATGTGCGTAACTGCAGGATACGTTCCAAGATGAACGTGCGGTTTCCCAAGACTGTGAAGGAGCTTTACGCCTTGGTGGACAAGTTTGCTCGACTGGAGGAAGGAAGGAAACTTCCTAGAGAGGAGGATTGCGTCGACATCGACTCGGAAGATGACAATGAGTCCACCAGCCAGACGAAGAAGAATAAGAAGTGCAACAAGAGGCGCAAGGATAAGGCAGTGATGACTGTTGAAGGATCAGGCACTCCTAGTACAGGCAAGAAGGTTAAGGCCGAAGCCCCCGGCGAGGAAGCTGCCACGTGTGCTGACTGCCGAGAGGCTGCGGCTACCGAGAAGGCTGGGAAAGGTGATGTGTTGTATTTCATGATTCATCAGACCAAGGTCCATTATCTACAAGAGTGTCATCAGGTAGAGCAGCTTGTTAAGAGGCAGAGGGCTGAATATGAGAAGCGTAATAGTCAGAATGGTGCTGGCGGAAAATGTCGAGGGGGTGAAGCAAACCACCCCGGCAAGGCCTTTCGGAACCAAGGAAAACCAGCCAAGGATAGTGACAATGAAGTTTGCCTTGATGAGAGTGATGTAGGGGATGAACAGGAAACCAGCGAGCAGGAATTCCAGAAGGCCACTGACACCCTATGCATTGACGGGGGTGCATCTTTGCACTCCTCTCACCGCCAGCTCAAGTAGTGGGAACGTGAGGTTAATGCCATGGAGCCACCGGCGGAGTTTCGGAAACCGCTTAAATTGTCACGCACGCCCATCATCTTCGACGAAGAGGACCATCCTGACCGCACCAGCACGGTAGGGTGCTTGCCATTGTTGGTCTCCCCAACGACTTGCAACCTAAAGGTCACAAAGATGTTGGTCGACAGCGGGGCCGGGTTCAATCTAATTTCCCTGAAGGTGATCGGCAAGCTTTAGATAGTTGAGGAGGAATTAAAGGTCACAGGCATGTTTCAAGGAATTAATCACGGCAGGATCCGTCCTAAGGGAAAGATCACAATGCCAGTGACATTTGGGGGAGAATTGAACTACCGGGGTGAGAAGGTTGTGTTCGACGTGGTTGACCTCTCCCTGCCATACAATGGGATCCTTGGATGCCCAACTTTGGCAAAGTTCATGGCAGCATCTCATTATGCTTATAATGTCTTGAAAATGCCAGGGCCAGTGGGGGTCATTGCCATTCCATTTGATGAGAAAGATGCAATCATTTGCATGGACAAGATGTACCGGGGTGCAGTCGCGGCAGAAGCTGCGGCAGCGGCAATTCCCGCCAAGGAAAGCAAAGGGAAGAAGAAGGATAGCAGGGACACCAGCAAGGAATCCGGGAAGCGTACCTCTTCGGAGTGCGCTGCGCCTGTTGATGACTTGCCGGAGAGTTCCAACATCAAGAGATCCAAGGTTGCCGTACCACAAGAGAAGAAGGTCCCAGCAGGGCTGGCTGGCGTTGATGGTACCTTCACTATCAGCGCCACCCTTGACGAAAAATAAAAAATCGCGCTTGTTGGCTTCCTGCGGGTGAATATCGATGTGTTTGCCTGGCAACCATCTGATATCCTCAGTGTTCCCAGGGAGGTAATCGAGCAGAACCTTCCTCTCTGCCCACATGCCCGACCCGTCAAGCAGAAGGTTCGGAAGCAGGCCTTTGAGAGATAGCAGTTTATTGTGGAAGAGATTATCAAGCTTGAGGCAGCTGGTTTGGTCAGAGAAGTACTGCATCCAACATGGTTAGCAAACCCAGTAGTCGTGCGCAAGGCTAACGGGAAATGGAGGTTGTGCATTGATTTCACAAATCTCAACAAGGCTTGCCCGAAGGACCCATTTCCCTTACCGCGCATCGACCAGATCGTGGACTCCACTTCAGGATGTGATTTTCTCTCCTTTCTGGATGCATACTCTGGATATCATCAGATCTTCATGTCCAAGGAAGATGAAGAGAAGACCTCGTTCATCACCCCATGTTGTATGTACTATTTTTTCCGCATGCCATTCGGATTACAGAGTGTCGGGTCCACTTTCACAAGGGCTGTCTAGATTGGTTTTGAACCACAGTTGCATAGAAACATTGAGGCTTATATGGATGATATTGTGGTCAAAACCAAGGAGAAAGTGACCCTCATCTAGGGTTTGGAGGAAACATTTCTAATTTGTGCAAGATCAACTTGAAGCTAAATCCAGAGAAATGTGTGTTTGGTGTCCCCTCTGGCAAGTTACTTGGGTTCTTCGTGTCCCATCGCGGGATCAAAGCCAACCCTGACAAGATCAAGGCCATCGAACAGATCCAAGCACCCAGAACAGCCAAAGATGTGAGGCGCTTTACAGGATTCATTGCTGCGCTTAGCAGATTCATCTCAAAGTCTGCCGAGCGCGCCTTGCTGTTCTTCAAAATCCTAAAGAAGGCGGGGCCTATGAAGTGGATCTCGGAAGAAGATGCAGCTTTGCAAGATCTGAAGGCCTACTTGTCCTCTGCGCCTACTTTGGTTTCCCCCAGACCACAAGAACCATTGCTTCTATACTTGGCAGCAACTAATCAAGTGGTTAGTGCAACCTTAGTAGCACAACGGGAACTAGAGGAAACACAAAGTGACCAGAGCTCGGCAGGATCAGATGAGGATCAGGGCAAAGAAGAGCATGTCAGCAGCGGCAACCCCAAGGATGCGGCAAGGAAGAAAGTGGTGCAGCACCCAGTGTACTTTGTTAGCTCCCTGTTACAGGGTGCTAGGTCGAGGTACTCTGGCATGCAAAAGTTGATTTTTGGCCTCATCATGGCCTCAAGGAAACTGGACCACTACTTCCAAGCCCATGTGATTACGGTTGTCACTCGCTTTCCCTTGCAAAGGATACTCCGAAACCCTGAGGCTACCGGTAGAATAGTGGATTGGGCTTTGGAGTAATCTAGCTTCGGTCTAAAGTTTGAGAGCACATCAACAATTCAGAGCAGGGCATTGGCAGAGTTTATTGCAGAATGGATGCCAACCCCTGATGAAGAAGTGTTGGAAACGGTTACCCCCGGCAAGGAAGCACCCCAAGAATGGATTATGTATTTTGATGGTGCTTTCTCCGAACAAGGTGTAGGGGCTGGTGTGCTTCTCGTTGCCCCCACTGGGGATCACTTGAAGTACGTCGTACATATGCACTTTTCTCGGGAGGAGGCAACCAACAATACATCAGAGTATGAAGGGCTTCTTGTCGGGCTCAGGATTGCCGCGGAATTGGGAATTAAGAGGCTGATCATTCGAGGAGATTCGCAACTTGTGGTAAGACAAGTCAACAAGGATTACCAAAGTCCATTGATGGAGGCATATGTTGAGGAACTGAGGAGATTGGAGGAGCGCTTTGATGGATTACAAACAGAGCACGTACCCCGTACAGAAAACATCATAGCTGATCATCTGTCAAATTGTGCTGCGCAGAAGCTTCCTGTGGAACCAGGAACTTTTGTTCTCCATCTCACTCAGCCCTCCGTATCCCCGACAACAATGGCCAGGAAAAGGAGGAAGTTAGACTCCGGTAAGCCTCTCCCGGTAGAGCCTCCCGGGCCTCCTGGCAGGGACCCTATCGGAAACAACTCCTCATCACTTGCTGGACCCCACCCTCCAGCCGGGCCAATGGTCCCCTTGAACGAGAAGTGCACTCCCGCAGATGAGGAGGTGCCACTAGTCCTTGTTGTCGAGCCTCAGGCTCCAACTTGGGCAAGGCACATAGTCCATTTCCTCCAGACTAGAGAACTTCCCAATGATCAAGATGAAGCTGAAAGAGTAGCCCGGAGGGCCAGTATGTATCAGTTTGTCGATGACACACTATGCAGAAGGAGGCCCAATGGTGTGAAATTGAAGTGCATCTGTGAGGAAGAGGGAAAGGAACTCCGGCAAGCCAAACAGATAAGTTCCCTCTCTTGCACATGTATGTTCTGTAAGTAAAACTTGTGCATACAGAAAACCTCGTCGCCTTTTTGAAACTTAGGTGCTCCCATCGTTCGACTCGAGTGTTGCCTCGGTCAGCGTGGTCGTAGTGGCCTTTGGTGAAAAAAGGTTGGCGGGGGGCTGGTCCCTTATTATGCCCGGTAGGCTCGGTTCCCCGGCAGCAAAATAGAGGGTGCCGACAGGATAGCCTGTGGGAGCAAACTCGTTTACTTAAAGATAAAGAGGTACTCTACCTCTGCATGGACATATACATGCGCGAGTCCCCAGCAAAGTTCATATTTTTCATTAAATATGCTGATACAACAAGTACAGACCTTACAGAACACAAACATGAACTCGAGAGATTACATTATTTGAACTAAAATTTGGCGAGTGCCTAAAGATTTAAGATTAAAAAAATATAAGTGCCCTGTCATTTTCTCCTTTCGTTTTCCCTCCGCCAGGTATTGTGGTGGGAAGAGAAAGAGGGCTAGGAGAAGCGCCCAAGCAGGAGCCCATCCCGGTCCCGTCATGGCCTGCCAGACATGGCCTCACAAGGTTGGGGGTGGTGAGGCTGCGAAGGAGGGGCAAGAGTAGCAGCTCGGCGATCCCCAGGTCACCACCTCTAGGACCAGCAAGAAGCCCCGGCTTGGGCACCGGTGGAGTCATCAACCAAAGTTCAGCTGAAAGACTGCTAGAGGGGAGGCGAAGGCACCAAAAGAACATCCCTCCCCGGTGTCGGTGTCAAAACCGGCAGATCTCGGGTAGGGGGTCCCGAACTGTGCGTCTAAGGATCGATGGTAACAGGAGACATGGGACACGATGTTTACCCAGGTTCGGGCCCTCTTAATGGAGGTAATACCCTACTTCCTACCTGATTGATTTTGATGAGTATAGGGGTTACAAGAGTTGATCTACCTCGAGATCATATATTGTGGTCTAAACCCTACATGTATGATGAGTAATGTCATAATAATCTACCGACTAGCCTGGCCTCGGCTTATATAATGTACCAGAGGCCTACGACAACAAGATTCCTAGTCGAATATGCCAGTGGAGAGGAGTCCTTGTCTTGATCACCAAGTCTTGTGGAATCTTCTTCGTGTATACATCGACTGTCCGAACTGGCCCATGAGCATATGGCCATAGGGGTCCTTGGCCCAATGCAACTGATTGGGAGACGACGTGGTGAGTACCCCCTAGTCCAGGACATCGGAAGTAGCCCCCTGAACCGGTCTTCAAGTTGGGGATGCTCCTCGATTCTTCCGAATTGTTCTTCATCTTCGGTCGTCGGTCTTGAAAACTCGTTCAACAAATCTTCCCATCTTCGATCTTGAGGATCGCCGAAGTAAATCCGAAGAGTTTACACGTCGGGTATCCGAGGAGCCCCTTTAAGTTCTCGGCCTTTATCAATGCCTTGTTATTTTTTTCCACACCTCAGGTTTGAAGTTGTTCCTCGGCGGCAGCGTCCTTTTGCGTCCGAGCTCCAACGCCAGACTGCATTAGAGGTTTCTTTTGCAGACGAGCACCAACTCCGGACCGCTTCCGAGCTCCAACGCCGGAATGTATCCGAGCTCCAACGATGGACTATGTCCAAGCTCCAATGCCGAATTGTATCCGAGCTCCAACGCTGGACTATATCCGAGGTGTCATAAATCACCTTGGCTCAAAAAAGTTGAAGGAGTTTAGCCGAGCTTAATACCGGAAATGCCCTCTATGGAGCCAGCCACTAGCGCCCAAGCTTTATGCTGGACTGCTTCCGAGGTGGTGCACCACCCCGACAGCGGGCTGAGTTTTTGTTAATATTTTGATTGGTGCAGTTTATTCTCTATCGAGATATATAGCTAGTAGCCCTCAAGGTGTGTATCGGTCTAAAACCCGAGGTGCACCTGAAGGATGACATAAGACCGCTGATCCCAGTATCCTCTGAGACTCAGGTTGATTCACAAAATCAGCCTGACGATCAACTCCTAGCTCATCAAATACTTTGGGACACAAAAAGCAGTGTGCAAATTCCTCGAGACTCAGGTTGTGTGCGGCCGATCAACCCGAGGATCATAATCTCCTCGAAAGCTATATTGCACTTTAAATTTTCTGCATTGGATTTTCAATGCAGTAGCCCCCGAGACACTGGTCGGGTGGCAACACCTGATCAGGGGATCAATACGCCCCTTTTAATATTAGTGAATGATAAGCCCGAAGCCCAGTAGCCCCCGAGCCTTAATGGGGGAACGAGTGGCCGAATTAAGGATCGATATCCAGAGTAAAACCACAAATTATGTGTAATGATTCTACGTAACCAAGTACTTTACATCATTAATGCTCGGATCCGCATTGTACAAAACTTTGTTGACCGACCATCGGCTTCAACCTCCTCGCCAGAAGCCAGGGAGTGTTTGCCCTACTTTATAAAGCCGTTATAAGGGCAAAGATTTATGGAAACAAGGCAATCTGGCCATACGGTTTTATAAACAAAGGTAGTCGGAGAGATATGTTATATTACTTAATGTAAGAAACATCTTCCAAGGAAATAGTCTCGCTATCAGTTCCTTTCTTTGGGTCATCATGTGTATCATGATCATGAAACCTCACCTCTGATCAATGTGGGAGGAAAATATTGAGGATTTAGTTCGGGGAAAGTTCCCGAACTCTGTGGTATTAATGAACCAAAAAATTTACTTCTGTCGTTGCCGACCAATGTGATCCTTTAAGATCGCTAGCTTTCGGCTTTACCCAGTCTGAGGTACTAACTCGGATGACCCGGTAGTAACAATCACATAGGTCCTCCCTTTACCGCCTAGCCGAACAATCGGGAACGTAGCGGTAAGCACAGGAGCCAGGCAACCCAGCTTGGCAAAAATCTTAAGTAACATTGATGCATATTTATGGCTTTATAATGATGATTATGGAAGGCAGCCCTTGTATATTAAATACAAATGACGATGATATGTTTATGTTGACTCCGTTGCGACCGTTTATCAGTTGAAAGTGGCCCATCGTCGGCTTCTACCCCTTTGTAGATACTACGCATGGTGTCTCCACAATAACAAGGCAACCCTTAGCCGACGTCTCGGTGCCCGAAGGCGGTTGTATTAGCGGAAACGAGGCAATCAGATATCCGGGCTTTATAACTTTCACTTAGTCATAGGAGCTTTAAACTGGGGAAGCTAGCTACTAGCCCCCGGTTAGTGTTCGGCGACATCAGAGGTCAAACCCTAAACACTTCGGCCAATGCTATGAACGGCCCATCATTTAACATAGCCATCGGATCGCTGACCAGTTTACGCTTATTGTGACAGTCAGTTTTCGGCTTTCTCCATTGAGGTGCTTAACCATGCGAGTTGGAAGCACAATTGCAGTGGTTCTCCCTTTGCACACCTAGCCGAACAAAACGGAACGTAGGGGGGCAAGCACAGGAGCCGGGCAACCCAACTATTTGACCGAGGACACAATTTGAAAACCGATGCATATATAGCAATATCCGAGAATGTTTTTGCCGAATCTCTAAAGGTGTCCGGCGTTGCACTGCGAGACTTATGCTGAAAACAAACAAATAGTTTAAAAGTGCCATAAGCTTGGAAAACCAAAAAACGTCAGTAAAAACTTGATCTCCAAACAAGATCAAGTGTTCGGTGCCAATCCGAAAATTGGAAAAAAATTGTGCTTCTGTCGTGCTTTAACATGACACACCCGACCTTAAGATTTCACGCGGGTCAGCCTACGGCTTCAATCTCATTATCCCAAAGGAGGAGTACTTCTCCGAGGTCAGTTTAGCAAATTAAACTTGAGCGGCTTTTAGAGAAAATATAGGCTATCCGGCTATTGACCATACACTCGAGTCGAAAAAGGAGCGGTAGAAAAAAGACTTTGCAACGACCAAGAAGAAAACACATTTACTATAAAACAACTCATATAAATTTTAAGAGCCCCCAAGTGACTTGGGTAAAAGAATTTTATATATAATGATTGTATGTACCAATGTACTTCTATCATATCTGTGTTCACCCGAACTTTAAACGCATCTTAACAGACCGTCGGCTTCTCCCTCTTCGGTTAAGGACCAAAAAGTATCATGTACTCCACCTGTCGAAAGTATCGACGGTGTTTCCGATAACCAGGCAATCAGGCCATAAGACTGTAACACACAAAGCGCGCTCAGAGAACTTATGCTATATTACTGACAAAGTGTAAGAAGCATCTTCGAAGAAAATAGTACCTCCACTGATACCTTTCTTCGGTTGCTCATTGTTATTATGAGACTTGTGCAATAGATTTTTTGTACTCATGAGTTCCTTTGTGTGCCGACCATGATTGAAAACAATAAGAGCACTAGCTTTCGGCTTCACCCAGTCTGAGGTACTAACTCGGATGACCCGGTAGTAACAATCACAGAAGTGCTCCCTTTATCGCCTAGCCGAACAATCGGGAACATAGGGGTAAGCACAGGAGCCAGGCAACCCAGCTTGCCAAACACTTAAGTCAACATGGTGCATATTGTGGCGTAATACACGAACAAGGAACGAAGCTATACAAGTATAATCATATGCAAGAGGAAATGCTTCATAAAGGAAGCCCCTAGATAAACGCGGTATTTGAATTTGTGTGTCACAAACAAAGTTTTGACAAGGAATTTTGTCACAAACTTTTTGCCAAAAAGTATAATGCTTGGTCAAATCGAACAAAATTTAAAACTGAAAGTTTTTGAGCATGAAAACGACTTAGCTGGTTAATGTCCTCAGTATTGATGACGCGGTCCGAGCTTATGGCGGGATGAGCTCCTAGCCCCCAAGCAGGTCTCTAGATGGCAAAGCAAAGAGCTCGACACTCCGATGTGGCGACACAGCACGGCCGATGCAGGCCGGCAGTGTGACGCCGAAGTACCCGGTGCGGGTTAATGAAGTGAGGACGAAGTCCCCAGTCCAGCCGAGGTGACGTGGTATGTGTGTACGCCGAGGTGACAACACTGCCCGACCCAGATCATTTACCTGTGCACAGAAAATAGTGCAAACCGGGGATAATAGTAATAATAATAAAAAAATGCATAATCGATAATTTAAACAAAGTGAGTAATAAAAAAATATGGCCCATGTGCCGAACACTTGATGAGGTAGAGCTCTCTTAGCGATGCCGTAGTCCCCGAGGCAACCGAACATGTCGGTATGGCGATTCAACCAACAAGGTGATCACGCGAGCCGATTGGGACAACGACATCGGCTTGCCAAAGTGACTGCGTGCCATAGTCGAAGTCGATCGCCTACACACATAAAATAGTGCGGTCCAAAAAGGATAATTGCTTTTCACAAAAATATTTTATTGAAAGAGATGTGGCCTGGCGCCGAAGTCATGTCGATGCAGGGCGTCGGCGTGACGCACTGAAGGCGTGGCCAAGCCTGAATTTGCAGGCCGGTCTGAGTTCCGGATGCGGCATTTGCCGAACTATATACTGAAACTGATCGAACCACCACGCGACCGTTGTTAATGCGACCACCATTTGATAGACCTGTTATAGATGATGAAACAAAACAGAGTAATAATTCTTTGGGAAAAATAAACCCAAGCAAGAAAAAAAGAACTAGGATTAATAGCACCTAGTTTATCAGTTGTAGAAATATGAAGAAAGGTTACTCCAAAAATTGGGACTCAATCTGCACACCCATTGACTGATGGTCGATAAAGAGACGGCATGGCGATGCTCGCAATGGTGGGCTCGCCGAGGCAAAGCCTCCGGTCCAGCTAACGTGATGAAGCTGGTCGGCTGGTGACGCCGAAGTCACCGGAGTATGTTGATGAAGAAATAGCGAAGTCCCCGGTCTAGCCGAGATGACGGAGCGGGTCAGTAAGGATACGTTGCAGTTGCCATGTCAGCCGAGGTGTTGAAGTAGTTCGGCGTGATGGACATCGGCTTGAAAGAGCAACAGCGTGGCCATGCCGACACTGGTCATAACTTGTGACGCGGTCAATGCCGGATTGATGAAGTGACCGAGCGGCGATGTCGGCACGCCTGACCCGTGCAATCTGTGGGGCGATGGTGTTGGTGATGATTTATCCTTCGCGATGCCGAACTCTTGTTCGGCTTGCCGAGCTGATGATCCGATAAGGTTAGGCTCGGCTCGATGAAGCGACGATCTGTCTAGCGTAGGTCAGCAGATGTGGAGCAATGTTACCGGACTGGTGTGACACCAGCGCGATGGTGAAGAGTGCCTCAAAGAAGGCTTAAAATTTTATGGGCACATGTTAAAAATAACGCACAATACCATATAAGAAAATTCCTTTAAAAAGGTTGTTCAATATCACGTTCACAAAAAAACATGAATTTTGGTCGGATCCGTATTCGCGCAGAAAACAGATCTGAAAAGTGATGCACTAATCGGAAGGTTCCTGGAGTTTGGACGGTCAGATCGAGCTGAAATTTTGGCAGGTGGTAGATATAGGAATTCAGCAGCAAATCAACGGTTGGATCTTCCAAAGGACTTCTAAGCTAGGTTCTGGAGACCACGCCCTAAACTCGTCCAGATTCCCGTCCAGATTTGACAGGGCTCCGGTATATCATCGATTGCCGGAGATTCCTCGATTGGAACTCGACGAAATTTTGCATGGTTGTTGTAGACTCAATTCCGCATGATCCCACCAAAGGAATCATCAAAGCGATGCTCGAGGAGGTGGTAGCAGCGGATACAAGTTCACTGTTCGGAAAAACAGCACGGTCACCCGAGGGCAATGTTAATGTTGAGCCCCCGAGCTCCATGGATAATTCTTCCATGATATTGATAGAGATCGGAGTTGATGTTGATGAAGGCCCCCGTCCGAACATGACGACCGGAGATGGAGCATGGTCCTCGATCGAGCCGAGGTGACCAGTCGAGCCGGCGACGAAGATGCCGGCGTCGCAGTTGATCTGCGGGCGAGCCATTGATCCTTTGCCGATCACACAGCGCAACTCTCAATGAAAGCACCATTGTCGGTGTAAAAACCGGCAGATCTCGGGTAGGGGGTCCCGAACTGTGTGTCTAAGGATCGATGATAACAGGAGACAGAGGACACGATGTTTACCCAGGTTCGGGCCCTCTTAATGGAGGTAATACCCTACTTCCTACTTGATTGATTTTGATGAGTATAGGGGGTTACAAGAGTTGATCTACCTCGAGATCATATGTTGTGGTCTAAACCCTACAGGTATGATGAGTAATGTCATAATAATCTACCGACTAGCCTGGCCTCGGCTTATATAATGTACTAGAGGCCTACGACAACAAGAGTCCTAGTCGAATACGCCGGTGGAGAGGAGTCCTTGTCTTGATCACCAAGTCTTGTGGAATCTTCCTCGTGTATACATCGACTGTCCAAACTGGCCCATGAGCACACGGCCATTGGGGTCCTCGGCCCAATCCAACTGATTGGAGATGACATGGTGAGTACCCCCTAGTCTAGGACACCGTCACCCGGCTATCACCCAAAGAGGCTGGTGATGATGGTGCCGGGGAGGGAGAGGAAGAGCGGAAAGATGAGGCGGCAGGACACCAGTAGGAGACGAAGGAATCCGCACCATCGTACTCCAACCTAACCTCCTGCAACCCGCCTTCTCCATCTTCCCTCGTTTTCTCTCCCTCAACACCACTCCGGAGAAGCGCCAAGACCCTAGCCCGGCGCCATTCCCGGAGAAGTAGTCGAAGACCAAGACTCCCAGGGGGCTCAGGGCGTGCCGCTCCCTAGCTTGGCGGGCAGGAAGGTGCGCCTCCCTTCGACATCAGCCCCAAATCCACCAGAAGGGGCGGTGTTGGGATTACCAACGATCCCTAGCCCTGCCTCCCGGGCAAACATCGGAGGGGCCAAGAACCTGGTCACCGAGCTAGCAAGCAGCGGCAACTCGGAACAAGGTGCCACCTCACCCATCGGGCAGCTGGCTGTGGCAGAGGAGACAAGCATTTCACCACAATGGGAAAGCTTCATATCTTCCGCGCAACGAACGACTCATCCACTATGTCCCCTCCAGGCTTGGACCCGGCTCACTCCCCAAGCGTCAGCACATGCGTCCAACACTACTAGCCTCAAGCTACTTCCTGAGGCCTGACCCCAGGCTCTCTTCCTCTGCATGGCCACTAGAAAGCAGAAGATGGAGGAGAAGAGATGGATGACTTCACCCTTCCCTCGCCCCTCCTTTTATAGGAGAGAGCTCATCCTTCAACAAGTGACCGCCGCCCTCCTCCACCAACACAAGAAGACCGAGCCCATGCCTTAATGCTCTCCCGCACCACGCGCCTCCGTTACCTACACTGCGCGATGCATGTGGCATGCGTTGCTGAGGGATAAGGGCGTGGTGGTAAGAGTGAATTGGCAATTACTCCCCTATGTGTTAAAGTCATTCACATGCCATTACAATGGCACCACCACGATTGGCTTTACACGACACGCGGGGAAACCGGAAACTATCCCAGATCCAAGGCTAATGGAGAAGCAAAGTAGATCTCAATGGACCAGCCACTTCCACGCCCCTGGCTTTGCACTTATTAGGGCCTGCCCCGATGACCCCCGACAACATGTTCGGGACAGGCCCAGGGGTTTCTGTCAGTGCAACAAACGCTGGGTATGTTGACCAGACTGTGCACAGGCACGAGGACAAGGAAACAACTCTAGGATCAGATTGAAGCCCAAAATACTAGCCTTTTGGATGATCCAGCATGTGGATCAAGAAGACTAAGAGGAGCCAGAGAAGCAAGACGCGCCAAGGAAAAAGCCTCCATTGTCGGGCACGCGAGCCTGGGGAGGATGGGGTTTACCCCATAAGCAAGCTTTCGAGGCGTCCCGGCAAGCCTGCCGGGACTCACGGAGACAGAACCAACCCACCGCACCACCTCATCACGACTCAAGTCATCGATCAGTGCGGTGTCAAGCTCCAAGGTGACTAAGTGGCTGCTATTCACCACTTGGCAGCCATTTCCTACAAAAAACGCCTACAAGTGGCACCCATCCTGCGACGTGTCGAGCAAGCAGATGCAAAGCTAGCAAAACAGCCCGACAGTCCCTACCAGGCAAGCTGCGATGTGACATTGAGCGGTGCATTTAATGTGCTCTATCAGCCTACAGAGTTAGGTATGATAGCACTGTTTGCTATCTAATCAGTGCATAATGACTGATTTGCCACTGTGGTGACCCCTTTGTCTATTAAAGGAGTCCCAAGGCAACCCTAGAAAGGGTTGGACCCTCGGTTGGAGAACTTAGACACTCACACACTCATACGCTCATAGCCGCTCTGGCCCTAAGATAACCCTGGCGGGCAAGCGATTTGCGTCCACCATCATTATTTCCACATCAATCCACCAAAGTAGGAGTAGGGTTTTATGCCTCACGGCAGCCCAAACCTGGGTAAAACCTCCCGTGTGATCTCTACCGTGTTGTCTCACGTTTTTCCGCTCTTTGTGCCACGTGCCATCCCCCCATCGAACCAGAAAGGGGCTCTTGGTCCCACAGGTGGTCGTGGTTTCCCGCGGCATATTTCTTCAGGAACCTCCCATTAATAGGGGGCATGGGACGAACTCCATGTTGGCCAATCAACTGATAAGCTCCGCCATCATAGGCTTGCTCGATAATAAATTTCCCTTCCCATTTAGGATCAAGTTTTCCTTTGGATTTACCATGTTTCTACGATATAGCTCTAGATTTTGAAGGCCATTTAGTCGATCTTATTCCAAGGAATCCAACTGCTGAAACCATAACCGGAGTTGCTCATCTTGGGTATTCTTGTCATGGATAGCCACTCTTAGAGATGGGAGTTCCACCTCAAGAAGAAGGATAGCCTCACTCCCATAGACCAAACAGTACGGCGTGGATTGAGTTGTTGAACAAACTATAACACGATACATCCATAAGGCTTCATAGAGATGATCATGCCAGTCATGATGAAGCTTGTGAACTTTCTTTTTCAAGATCTGACCAACAGTTTTGTTGAAAGCTTCAATCAACTCATTAGCTTGTGGATAGTATCCCGTCAAATAATTTGGTTGTATTTTATATTTGGCCATGGATTTGATCATTTTGTTTGATTTAAAAGCCTTTGCATTGTCAGAAGTAACGCGGTGTGGAAGCCCAAAGCGATAAAAAGATTTTACTCTCTCGGAAGTTTATAACATTATCACTTTTTAGTTCTTTTAGGGGCACTGCCTCTGCCCATCTAGAGAAATAATATGTCGTTGCTAGGATAAAGCGGTGCCTTTAGAGGATGGAGGATCCAAATGACCAATGAAATCTATACCCCATGCATCAAATGGCCACGCGGGTACTGTCGGGTGTAATGGAACTGGTGGTTGATGCTTTATAACACCACAAATTTGGCAAATATGGCATGACCTTGCAACTCTAAGGCAGTCTGTCATCATTCCTGGCCAATAGTAACCGCTTAACCGTATGCTATGTTACATCTTTGGACCACCTTGGTGCCCACCACAAGCACCATGGTGCAGCTCTTGCAACTCTGGTTCTGCTTCTTTTCTGGATATGCACTGTAGCAGGAGTTCTTGTCCAAAGGAGCATCGGTACAAGGTCCTTGCTTTAAATATATATGAAGGGAGTCGTCTTTGCAATCTCCGCTTCTCCACTAAACTATCTGGAAGTATCCCATGATTAAAGTAATTAAGGAAAGTTTGCACCAATCATCTTCGTCGCACCCATCAATGTTAGCAATGACATGTTATACTTCAGATTCTTGTGGGACCAATTCGAGGACATCTTGGAGAAGCCATGTTTCTTTTATATTGACTTGAGTGGGCTTCCCATCAGGGAGCACAAACGCTGCTGCAAGTTTAGCCAATGCATCAGTAGAAGAATTCTTACTTCATGGAACATGTAAGATTTTAATATTTTTGAATTTTTTCATGAGAAATTGAGGCGCCATGTGGTATTCTACTAATTTAGGCTTGTGTACCTTATGTATATCATTAACTTGACAAGCGATGAGTTGAGAATCGCCATATACTAATAAAGTTTGCACATCCATGGAAAGTGCTAGTAGAAGTCCAAAGATGATAGCCTCATATTCTGCTTTGTTGTTCGAGCATTCTTCCTTGAGTAGGGTGAAGGAATGATGAATGGTGCCACCTTGAGGCATTTCGAACACCAATCATGCACATGCTCTTCTTTTTATTTCACCATCAGGATCCATCTCCGCGCGAGAGGCTCCATCGAAATATAGCTCCCATTGAGATAAAAAAAATTATGTCCATGGTAAATACTTCCTCATCGGGCAACCCGATCACCAATGGAGAGTTATCAGCGATAGGATGAGCTGCAAGAAAATCAGCCAACGCTTGACCTTTAACTGCTTTTTGTGGCACATAAGTAATATCATACTCCATCATGGATATTGCCCATTGACCAAGGCGACCCAAGAGTGCGGGTTGATTTAATACATACCTTATAGGATCGGCTCGTGCAACCTGTTGTATCAGGTGTGCTAGCATATAATGTGGCAACTTTTGCGGTGCAAATATATGTGCCAAGCATAATTTCTCTATGGGTGAGTAATTGCGTTTAGCCTCGGACATAGTATGACTTAGATAATAGCATGCTACCTCCTTTCCCTCATCATTATATTGAGCAAGAAGTGCGCCAACTGAACGAGACTGCACAACAATGTAAAGAATAAGTGGTCGTCCTTTGATAGAAGCAGCCAGAACAGTAGGCTTACGTAAGTATTGTTTAAGACTTTTAAAACCATTTTGACATTGTTCATCCCACTCAAAAGGGAATGCCTTTTCTCATTAGTATTGTAAAAGGTCAAGTACGCCCTGAGAGATTAGAGATGAAGCATCGTATGTATGCCAAATGACCTTGTAAGGACTTTAGCTCTGTAATGTTTATGGGTGGCGACATTTTCTGTATTGCTTTGATTCACTTTGGTGAGATTTCAATGCCATGATGATGGACAATGAATCCCCAAAATAAGCCTGATTACACAGAAAAAGCGCACTTAAGAAGGTTCATCTTGAGTTGATGTTTCCTCAAGCGATTAAAGACAACACGGAGATCATCCTGATGCTGTAGCCGATCTTTTGTTTTGAAAACCAGGTCATCAATGTAACATTCCACGAAATTATAAATGAATTCATCTAAAACCGTGGTCATTGCTCGTTTATATGTTGCACCAACATTTTTTAGTCCAATAGGCATTACTATGTAATAGGAGTTACCTTTCGGGGTTCAAAAGCAATGTGTCATTTTCATCCATCTTGATTTGATTATAACCTACCGACCCATCCATGAAGGATAGGGCACCATAACCTGTATTGGCATCAACAACCATCTCATTGATGGGTATAAGGAAATCATCTTTGGGACGGGCACAATTTAGATCTCTAAAATCAACACAAATTCGCAATTGCCCATTCTTTTTGTAATAGGGACAATATTAGCTGACCAGCATGGATATTGTACCTCCTTTATGAATCTGGCGGTGATAAGCCTATCCACGTAGTAGTAATAATGCCATCTTGTAGTTCTGGGCGAAAGCTGCACAAATGCTGCTTTACTGGCCTAAACTGAGGATCAATAGCAATCTTGTGAGTGGTGACTTGAGGGTCAAGCCCTGGCATGTCTTTGTAGGTCCATGCGAAACAAACCCGAGACTCCATTAGGAATTGTCGGTAACTTTCATGTTCTTGTAGTGTTATGGAGGCACTAAGAAAAGTCAGACATGGGTCTTCCTTTGTACCGAGATTGATTTCAACTAGCTCATCAATAGTGCATTGACTGCCATCTTCAAGCTGAGATGGGCCAGGAGCATCATTGGTTACCCCTCCTTGCTTAATTGTCATAGCTTTATGAACCTGACATAAAAGATAGTGTTCATTCTCCATCCGATAGAGTGCAATTGGAGCAACATGAAAGGAATGAAATTCATGAGAAATTTGATATATATAATTACTAGTATCCTCATAAGATTTTGGTTCTTGCTCTTATTTACCTTGGTCATCATTTACGTGCACCATGTTACAGATAAATTTGTGCTTATCATCACATCCTTCATCCTCACTTTTTGAAGATTCTGAGCTGACATAGCCCAAACCGTACTTTGATTGGCTTTTCTTATTTTTATTTTTAATGAGTGTTTCTGTTTGATCCCACCACACTTCACAAATGGCTCGAGGTGATGGCAGCCTGCAATTTTGAAGTTTAATCCTGGAATGCTTTAATAAGTGAGCCATTCTAGGTTCAACTTTCATAGTAATCAATGCTTCCTCTATATCGAAGCAAGAGGAGTAAAAATGGGTTATAGATTCACAGTGTAGTACCCGTCATACATTATAAAATAATGTAGGACTAATGGTCTTTTATTGTCCTGGGATCAAGTGAACCTCTAATGGTATGGACACAGAAACATACATTGATGGGAGTTGTCTAAGTACACCTCCCTTTGTTTTCTCTATTTTTCCACCCTTATTCTTACTTTCCTTTCTGGTGGTGTCACATTTTCAAAAAGGGAACTTGTGGGTGCCTGTAACACCTGAGAGGGAGGCATATCACCCTTACTGGTGAGGAGTTTAGGAAATCCTGCAGATGTAAAATTTAGATTAGTTATATTATGAGGTATCATAGGTGTTATAAGAGAAAACGATACTTTCTATTTATTATGTGGCTCGGTAGAGGGCTCAGATACAAACCTCAATAGGAGTGGAGGTGGAGTAAAAGCCTCTGCATTCGATGATAATTGTGGGGTTTATAATGTGGGGTGCATCCCTCTTTCCCAAAAGGAAAGAGCTCATATCGACAGGTCATGGGAGGTCTTCCTCTTCCACGCCCCCTTCCTCCATGCTGAAATATTTTCCTCGAGGAGTGCTTCCTGGATGAGGACTCTATCCCTAACAATGAGGTGAAGCCAGGTGTGATAAGTGAAGGTAATATGCCCTAGAGGCAATAATAAAGTTATTGTTTATTTCCTTATATCATGATAAATATTTATTATTCATGCTAGAATAGTATTAACCGGAAACATAATACTTGTGTGAATACAAGACAAACAAAGTGTCACTAGTATGCCTCTACTTGACTAGCTCGTTAATCGAAGATGGTTATGTTTCCTAACCATAAACAAAAGAGTTGTTATTTGATTAACGGGATCACATCATTAGGAGAATGATGTGATTGACATGACCCATTCCATTAGCTTAGCACCCGATCGTTTAGTATGTTGCTATTGCTTTCTTCATGACTTATACATGTTCCTATGACTATGAGATTATGCAACTCCCGTTTGCCGGAGGAACACTTTGTGTGCTACCAAATGTCACAACGTAACTGGGTGATTATAAAGGAGCTCTACAGGTGTCTCCAAAGGTACATGTTGGGTTGGCGTATTTCGAGATTAGGATTTGTCACTCCGATTGTCGGAGAGGTATCTCTGGGCCCTCTCGGTAATGCACATCACATAAGCCTTGCAAAGCATTGCAACTAATGAGTTAGTTGCGAGATGATGTATTACGGAACGAGTAAAGAGACTTGCCGGTAACGAGATTGAACTAGGTATTGAGATACGACGATCGAATCTCGGGCAAGTAACATACCGATGACAAAGGGAACAACCGTATGTTGTTATGGTCTGACCGATAAAAGATCTTCGTAGAATATGTAGGAGCCAATATGGGCATCCAGGTCCCTCTATTGGTTATTGACCAGAGACGTGTCTCGGTCATGTCTACATTGTTCTTGAACCCGTAGGGTCCGCGCGCTTAAGGTTTCGATGACAGTTATATTATGAGTTTATGAGTTTTGATGTACTGAAGGAGTTCGGAGTCCCGGATGAGATCGGGGACATGACGAGGAGTCTCGAAATGGTCGAGACGTAAAGATTGATATATTGGACGACTATATTCGGACATCGGAAAGGTTCCAAGTGATTCGGGTATTTTTCGGAGTACCGGGTAGTTACGGGAGAAGCAATGGGCCTTGATGGGCTTTAGTGGGAAGAGGAGAAAGGGCCAAGGGGCTTCTGCGCCCGCCCTCCCCTCTAGTCCGAATTGGACTAGGGAAAAGGGGGCCGGCCACCTCTCCTTCTCCTCCACTTCCTTCTCCCTTCCTCCCCTCTTGGTGGACTCCTACTAGGACTTGGAGTCCTAGTAGGACTCCACATCCTGGCCGCACCTAGCCTTGGCCGGCCTCCTCCTCCTCCATCCTTTATATACTGAGGCAAGGGGCACCCCATAGACACAAGTTGATCCACGTGATCTTATTCTTAGCCGTGTGCGGCGCCCCAGCCACCATAGTCCTCGATAATATTGTAGCGGAGTTTAGGCGAAGCCCTGCTGTTGTAGTACATCAAGATCGTCACCACGTCGTCGTGCTGACGGAACTCTTCCCCGACACTTTGCTGGATCGGAGTCCGGGGATCGTCATCGAGCTGTACGTGTGCTAAAACTCGGAGGTGCCGTAGTTTCGGTGCTTGATCGGTCGGGCCGTGAAGACGTACGACTACATCAACCAAACGCTTCCGTTGTCGATCTACAAAGGGTACGTAGATCACACTCTCCTCTCGTTGCTATGCATCACCATGATCTTGCGTGTGCGTAGGAATTTTTTTGAAATTACTACGTTCCCCAACAGTGGCATCCGAGCCTAGGTTTTATATGTTGATGTTATATGCACGAGTAGAACACAAGTGAGTTGTGGGCGATATAAGTCATACTGCTTACCAGCATGTCATACTTTGGTTCGGCGGTATTGTTGGATGAAGCGGCACAGACCGACATTACGCGTACGCTTACGCGAGACCGGTTCTCCCGACGTGCTTTGCACAGAGGTGGCTTGTGGGTGACAGTTTCTCCAACTTTAGTTGAACCAAGTGTGGCTACGCCCGGTCCTTGCGAAGGTTAAAACAGCACCAACTTGACAAACTATCGTTGTGGTTTTGATGCATAGGTAAGATTAGTTCTTGCTTAAGCCCGTAGCAGCCACGTAAAACTTGCAACAACAAAGTAGAGGACATCTAACTTGTTTTTGCAGGGCATGTTGTGATGTGATATGGTCAAGACATGATGCTGAATTTTATTGTATGAGATGATCATGTTTTGTAACCGAGTTATCGGCAACCGGCAGGAGCCATATGGTTGTCGCTTTATTGTATGCAATGAAATCGCGATGTAATGCTTTACTTTATCACTAAACGGTAGCGATAGTCGTGGAAGCACAAGCTTAGCGAGGCGACAACGATGCTACGATGGAGATCAAGGTGGCACGCCGGTGACGATGGTGATCACGACGGTGCTTCGGAGATGAAGATCACAAGCACAAGATGATGATGGCCATATCATATCACTTATATTGATTGCATGTGATGTTTATCTTTTATGCATCTTATCTTGCTTTGATTGTCGGTAGCATTATAAGATGATCTCTCACTAATTATCAAGAAGTGTTCTCCCTGAGTATGCACCATTACGAAAGTTCTTCGTGCTGAGACACCACGTGATGATCGGGTGTGATAGGCTCTACGTTCAAATACAACGGGTGCAAAACAGTTGCACACGCGGAATACTCAGGTTATACTTGACGAGCCAAGCATATACAGATATGGCCTCGGAACACGGAGACCGAAAGGTCGAGCGTGAATCATATAGTAGATATGATCAACATAGTGATGTTCACCAATGAAACTGCTCCATCTCACATGATGATCGGACATGGTTTAGTTGATTTGGATCACGTGATCACTTAGAGGATTAGAGGGATGTCTATCTAAGTGAGAGTTCTTAAGTAATATGATTAATTGAACTTAAATTTATCATGAACTTAGTCCTGGTAGTATTTTGCAAATTATGTTGTAGATCAATAGCTCGCGTTGTTGCTTCCCTGTGTTTATTTTGATATGTTCCTAGAGAAAATTGTGTTGAAAGATGTTAGTAGCAATGATGCGGATTGGATCCGTGATCTGAGGTTTATCCTCATTGCTGCACAGAAGAATTATGTCCTTGATGCACCGCTAGGTGACAGACCTATTGCAGGAGCAGATGCAGACGTTATGAACGTTTGGCTAGCTCAATATGATGACTACTTGATAGTTTAGTGCACCATGCTTAATGGCTTAGAATCGGGACTTCAAAGACGTTTTGAACGTCATGGAGCATATGAGATGTTCCACGAGTTGAAGTTAATATTTCAAGCAAATACCCGAGTTGAGAGATATAAAGTCTCCAACAAGTTCTATAGCTAAAAGATGGAGGAGAATCGCTCAACTAGTGAGCATGTGCCCAGATTGTCTGAGTACAACAATCGCTTGAATCAAGTGGGAGTTAATCTTCCAGATAAAATAGTGATTGACAGAATTCTCTAGTCACCATCACCAAGTTAGTAGAACTTCATGATGAACTATGATATGCAAGGGATAACGGAAACGATTCCCAAGCTCTTCGTAATGCGGAAATTGACGACGGTAGAAATCAAGAAAAACATCAAGTGTTGATGGTAGACAAGACCACTAGTTTCAAGAAAAGGGCAGAGGGAAGAAGGGGAACTTCAAGAAGAACAGCAAGCAAGTTGCTGCTCAAGTGAAGAAGCCCAAGTCTGATCCTAAGCCTGAGACTAAGTGCTTCTACTGCAAAGGGACTGGTCACTAGAAGCGGAACTACCCCAAGTGATTGGCAGATAAGAAGGATGGCAAAGTGAACATAAGTATATTTGATATACATGTTATTGATGTGTACTTTACTAGTGTTTATAGCAACCCCTCAGTATTTGATACTAGTTCAGTTGCTAAGATTAGTAACTCAAAATGGGAGTTGCAGAATAAACAGAGACTAGTTAAGGGTGAAGTGACGATGTGTGTTGGAAGTGGTTCCAAGATTGATATGATCATCATCGCACACTCCCTATAAATTCGGGATTAGTGTTGAACCTAAATAAGTGTTATTTGGTGTTTACGTTGAGCATGAATATGATTTGATCATGTTTATTGTAATACTGTTATTCATTTAAGTAAGAGAGTAAATTTTTGTTCTGTTTACATGAATAAAACCTTATATGGTTACACACCCAATGAAAATAGTTCGTTGGATCTCGATCGTAGTGATACACATAATCATAATATTGAAACCAAAAGATGCAAAGTTAATAATGATAGTGCAACTTATTTGTAGCACTGCCGTTTAGGTCATATTGGTGTAAAGCGCATGAAGAAACTCCATGCTGATGGGCTTTTGGAATCACTTGATTATGAATCATTTGATGCTTGCGAACCATGCCTCATGGGCAAGATGACTAAGACTCTGTTCTTCGGAACAATGGAGCGAGCAACAGATTTGTTGGAAGTCATACATACTGATGTATGTGGTCCGATGAATATTGAGGCTCGCGATAGGTATCATTATTTTCTGATCTTCACAGATGATTTGAGCAGATATGAGTATATCTACTTGATGAAACAAAGGTCTGAAACATTTGAAAAGTTCAAAGAATTTCAGAGTGAAGTGGAGAATCATCGTAACAAAAATGAAAGTTTCTACGATATGATCGCAGAAGTAAAATATTTGAGTTACGAGTTTGGTCTTCAATTAAAACAATGTGGAATAGTTTCACAAACTCATGCCACCTGGAACACCACAGCATAATGGTGTGTCCGAATGTCATAACCATATTTTATTAGATATGGTGCGATCTATGATGTCTCTTACCGATCTACCACTATCGTTTTGGGGTTATGCATTAGAGACAGCTGCATTCACGTTAAATAGGGCACCATCTAAATCCGTTGAGACGACACCATATGAACTATGGTTTGGCAAGAAACCTAAGCTGTCGTTTCTTAAAGTTTGGGACTGCGATGCTTATGTGAAAAAGTTTCAACATGATAAGCTCGAACCCAAATCGGAGAAGTAAATCTTCATAGGATATCCAAAGGAAACTATTGGATACACCTTCTATCACAGATCCGAAGGCAAGACTTTTGTTGCTAAATTCGGAAACTTACTAGAGAAGGAGTTTCTCTCGAAAGAAGTGAGTGGGAGGAAAGTAAAAAACTTGATAAGGTAATTGTACCTTCTCCCTTATTGGAAAGTAGTTCATCACAGAAATCTGTTCCTGTGACTACTATACCAATTAGTGAGGAAGCTAATGATGATGATCATGTAACTTCAGATCAAGTTATTACCGAATCATGCAGGTAAACCAGAGTGAGATCCGCACCAGAGTGGTACGGTAATCCTATTCTGGAAGTCATGTTACTAGACCATGACGAACTTGCGAACTATGAGGAAGTGATGATGAGCCTAGATCCCACGAAATGGTTTGAGGCCATGAAATCTGATATATGATCCATGTATGAGAACAAAGTATGGACTTTGATGGACTTGCCCGATGATCGGCAAGCCATAGAAAATAAATGGATCTTCAAGAGGAAGACGGACGCTGATAGTAGTGTTACTATCTACAAAGCTAGAATTGTCGTAAAAGGTTTTTGACAAAGTTCAAGGTGTTGACTACGATGAGAGTTTCTCACTCGTATCTATGCTTAAGTCTGTCCGAATCATGTTAGCAATTGCCGCATTTTATGAAATCTGGCAAATGGATAAACAAAACTGCATTCCTTAATAGATTTATTAAAGAAGAGTTGTATATGATACAACCAGAAGGTTTTGTCAACCCTAAAGGTGCTAACAAAATATGCAAGCTCCAGCGATCCATCTATGGACTGGTGCAAGCATCTCGGAGTTGGAATATGCGCTTTGATAAGTTGATCAAAGCATATAAGTTTTATACAGACTTGCGGTGAAGCCTGTATTTACAAGAAAGTGAGTGGGAGCACTACATCATTTCTGATAAGTATATGTGTATCACATATTGTTGATCGGAAATAATGTAGAATTATTCTGCAAAGCATAAAGGAGTGTTTGAAAGGAGTTTTTCAAAGAAAGACCTCGGTAAAGCTGCTTACATATTGAGTATCAAGATCTATAGAGATAGACAAGACGCTTGATAAGTTTTTTCAATGAGTACATACCTTGACAAGATTTTGAAGTAGTTCAAAATGGAACAGTCAAAGAAAGAGTTCTTGCCTGTGTTACAAGGTGTGAAGTTGAGTAAGACTCAAAGCCCGACCACGGCAGAAGATAGAAAGAGAATGAAAGTCATTCCCTATGCCTCAGCCATAGGTTCTATAAAGTATGCCATGCTGTGTACCAGATCTATTGTATACCCTACACTGTGTTAAGCAAGGGAGTACAATAGTGATCTAAGAGTAGATCACTGGACAGCGGTCAAAATTATCCTTAGTGGAATAAGGAAATATTTCTCAATTATGGAGGTGACAAAAAGGTTCGTCGTAAAAAGTTACGTCGATGCAAGTTTTGACACAGATCTGGATGACTCTAAGTCTCGATCTAGATACATATTGAAAGTGGGAGCAATAAGCTAGAGTAGCTCCGTGCAGAGCATTGTTGACATAGAAATTTGCAAAATACTTACGGATCTGAATGTGACAGACCCGTTGACTAAAATTATCTCACAAGCAAAACATGATCACACCTTAGTACTCTTTGGGTGTTAATCACATAGCGATGTGAACTAGATTATTGACTCTAGTAAACCCTTTGGGTGTTTATCACATACCGATGTGAACTATGGGTGTTAATCACATGGTGATGTGAACTATTGCTGTTAAATCACATGGCGATGTGAACTAGATTATTGACTCTAGTGCAAGTGGGAGACTGAAGGAAATATGCCCTAGAGGCAATAATAAAGTTATTATTTATTTCCTTATATCATGATAAATGTTTATTATTCATGCTAGAATAGTATTAACCGGAAACATAATACTTGTGTGAATACATAGACAAACAAAGTGTCACTAGTATGCCTCTACTTGACTAGCTCGTTAATCGAAGATGGTTATGTTTCCTAACCATAAACAAAAGAGTTGTTATTTGATTAACGGGATCACATCATTAGGAGAATGATGTGATTGACATGACCCATTCCATTAGCTTAGAACCCGATCGTTTAGTATGTTGCTATTGCTTTCTTCATGACTTATACATGTTCCTATGACTATGAGATTATGCAACTCCCGTTTGCCGGAGGAACACTTTGTGTGCTACCAAACGTCACAACGTAACTGGGTGATTATAAAGGAGCTCTACAGGTGTCTCCAAAGGTACATGTTGGGTTGGCGTATTTCGAGATTAGGATTTGTCACTCCGATTGTCGGAGAGGTATCTCTGGGCCCTTTCGGTAATGCACATCACATAAGCCTTGCAAGCATTGCAACTAATGAGTTAGTTGCGAGATGATGTATTACGGAACGAGTAAAGAGACTTGCTGGTAACGAGATTGAACTAGGTATTGAGATACCGACGATCGAATCTCGGGCAAGTAACATACCGATGACAAAGGGAACAACTTATGTTGTTATGCGGTCTGACCGATAAAGATCTTTGTAGAATATGTAGGAGCCAATATGGGCATCCAGGTCCCTCTATTGGTTATTGACCAGAGACGTGTCTCGGTCATGTCTACATTGTTCTCGAACCCGTAGGGTCCGCGCGCTTAAGGTTTCGATGACAGTTATATTATGAGTTTTGATGTACTGAAGGAGTTCGGAGTCCCGGATGAGATCGGGGACATGACGAGGAGTCTCGAAATGGTCGAGACGTAAAGATTGATATATTGGACGACTATATTCGGACATCGGAAAGGTTCCGAGTGGTTCGGGTATTTTTCGGAGTACCGGGTAGTTACGGGAGAAGCAATGGGCCTTGATGGGCTTTAGTGGGAAGAGGAGAAAGGGCCAACGGGCTGCTGCGCCCCCCCCCCCTCCCCTCTAGTCCGAATTGGACTAGGGAAAAGGGGGACGGCCACCTCTCCTTCTCCTCCAATTCCTTCTCCCTTCCTCCCCTCTTGGTGGACTCCTACTAGGACTTGGAGTCCTAGTAGGACTCCACATCCTGGCCGCACCTAGCCTTGGCCGGCCTCCTCCTCCTCCATCCTTTATATACTGAGGCAAGGGGCACCCCATAGACACAAGTTGATCCACGTGATCTTATTCTTAGCCGTTTGCGGCGCCCCAGCCACCATAGTCCTCGATAATATTGTAGCGGAGTTTAGGCGAAGCCCTGCTGCTGTAGTACATCAAGATCGTCACCACGCCGTCGTGCTGACGGAACTCTCGAAATGGTCCCGTTCCATAGTTGTCGACCTCTCTCCCGAACCCGAACTGAGTTGTCGTTACCGATGGGTCTGGATCATCCCCAAACACCCCTAAAATATCTTTGGTTTCTTATTTGGACTCCCTAACCTATTTATTCTTGACCGTCTGGTCTAATCGGAGGGCCCAGATAACCCCTAAGCTAATCCAACCGCTATATAATCAGTCCAAACCCTAGTTGTCCCATCCATTCCTCCACTATCCAATCGCCACCGCCACACTCCACCTCGTCAACTCCCACCTCGGGATCTCCTCCCTATCCGAATCCTCCTCGACAAATTCCCTTGATTTCTGCCGCCACCTTGTCCCTACTTGGGATCGAGCCCCGACCAACCGCAACAACAATCCTCTACCTCCTCCCGATCCATCCATTAACCAGCGTTGAAGCTCCCCTCATGGAGCATTCCCGAGGCCTCAGCTCCTCTGTGCCCGAGCTGGACCAGGCCCTGAGCGACCTCGCTCCCCTGCTGTCTCTGTGCCCGAGTGCTGCCACCAGAGCTGCTCCGTCCGCCGCCCGAACCTGCCCAACCACCAGGCCGGACTCCCCCTACCTTCCTTCCCTCTTGTTTCTCTCTCTGCCTCTCAGCTCTCTCTCTCTCTCTGTTCCTCCGCGGGTCCTCACCGCTCCGTCCAGAGTTCGTCGGAACCAGCAGCTGCGCTTCGACCTCTCCTTGTCATCGTCGTCCTCGCCGGTGTGCACCACCCGAGGCTCATCGAAGCACCTCCACCAACAGGATGTTCCCCTGCCATGGCGCCTCGGCCTCCTCTACTCCCGCATCTGAGGCCTCGATCTCCTCCAGCTCGAACCTACATCCCCGCCGCCCCGCCAAGTCCCTGGAGCCGCCTCCCCTTCGCACGTACGGTAAGGTCATCGGTGAGTGCCGCGCGGTGCCCCTGCTGCCTCCTTATCCCGCAGTTGCTCCTTGCTTTCCTTCCATATTCCCTCTCTGAATGCTCTCCCTGCCCTTCTTTTCTTCAGGCTACAATGCAGCGATGGAGCCACCTCCGCTTGATCCAGCAGGAACGGGACCCTGACGACCCCCCGTGCCTGGATCCGGACGCCACTGAGCTGCCGCGCCAACCCCTCCACATCCTGTCGCTCATCAAAGTCCCTCACACTCACCTGCATCCGCCTCGCCCGGTTTTGCCCTCTGCTTCGTGCAAGCAGAGACGGGATGACCGATGTAGCTCGCTCGTCCTCGAGCGTTGACTGCATCGCCCTGAGCCGGCCTGCTTCCACCTCCTCACCGACGGACCAAGGCCCAATGTGAGCATCCCATCACCCCTGTTGTCGGTGTCAAAACCGGCGGATCTCGGGTAGGGGGTCCCAAACTCTGCGTCTAAGGCGGATGGTAACAGGAGGCAGGGGACACGATGTTTTACCCAGGTTTGGGCCCTCTTGATGGAGGTAAAACCCTACGTCCTGCTTGATTGATATTGATGATATGAGTATTACAAGAGCTGATCTACCACGAGATCGGAGAGGCTAAACCCTAGAAACTAGCCTATGGTATGACTGTATGTTGTATATGATCTATCGACTAGCCTGGCTCGATTTATATAATGCACCAGAGGCCTAGGATAACAAGAGTCCTAGCCGAATACGCTGGTGGGGAGGAGTCCTTGTCTGGATCACCTAGTCTTGTGGAATCTTCCTTGTATGCGGCAGCTGTCCGAACTGGCCCATGAGTATGCGGCAATGGGGATCCTCGGCCCGATCTAACAGATCGGGAGATGACATGGTGAGTACCCCCTAGTCCAGGACACCGTCAGTAGCCCCCTGAACCGGTCTTCAAGTTAGGGACGCTCCTCGATTCTTTCAAACCGTTCTTCATCTTCGGTCATCGGTCCTGAAAACTGGTTCAACAAATCTTCTCATCTTCGATCTTGAGGATCGCCAAAATGCATTCGACGAGTTTACACGTCGGGTATCCGAGGAGCCCCTGTAAGTTTCTGGCCTTTATCAATGCCTTGTTATTTTTATGCCACACCTCAGGTTTGAAATTGTTCCTCGGCGGCAGCGTCCTCTTGCGTCCGAGCTCCAACGCCGGACTGCATTCGAGGTATCTTTTGCAGCCAAGCACAAACGCCGGACCGCCTCCGAGCTCTAACGCCGGAATGTATCCGAGCTCCAACGCCGGACTATGTATCCGAGCTCCAACGCCGGACTGTATCCGAGCTCCAACGCCGGACTGTATCCGAGGTGTTGTAAATCACCTTGGTTCAAAGAAGTTTGAAGGAGTTTAGCCGAGCTTAATACCAGAAATGCCCTCTATGGAGCCAGCCACTAGCGCCCGAGCTTTATGCCGGACTGCTTCCGAGGTGGTGCACCATCCCGAACGTGGGCCGATTTTTGTCAATATTTTTGATTGGTGCAATTTATTGTCTACCGAGATATATAGCCAGTAGCCCTCAAGGTGGGTATCAATCTATAATCCGAGATGCACCTGAAGGATGACGTAAGACCGCTGATCCCAGTAGCTGCTGAGACTCAAGTTGATTTGCAAAATCGGCCTGAGGATCAAGTCCTAGCTCGGCAGAATACTTCGGGACACTAAAAGCGGCGTGCTCAGTCCTCGAGATTCAGGTTGGGTGCGGCCGACCAACCTGAGGATCAAAATCTCCTCGGAAACTATATTGCACATAAAATTTTCTGCATTGGACATGCAATGCAGTAGCCCCCGAGACACTGGTCGGGTGGCAACACCAGATCAGGGGATCGATGTGCCCCTTTAATATTTGTAAATAATAAGTCTGAAGCCCAGTAGCCCCCGAGCCTTAATGCGGGCACGGGTGGCCGAATTAAGGATTGATATCCATAGTAAAATCACAAATTATGTGTAATGACTCTATGTATCCAAGTACTTTACGTCATTTAATGCTCGGATCCGCATTGTACAAAACTTTGTTGAACGACCATCGGCTTTCACCTCCTCGGCCAGTAGCCGAGGAGTGTTTGTCTTACTTTATAAAGCCTTTATGAGGGCAAAGATTTACGACAAACAAGGCAATCTGGCCATATGGTTTTATAAACAAAGGTATGCAGAGAGATATGTTATATTACTGTTTAACAGAAGAAATGTCTTCCAAAGAAAATAGTCCCGCTATCTGTTCCTTTCTTTGGGTTGTCATGCTAAGCATGATCATGAAACCTCAGCTCCAATGTAAGAGCAAAATATCGAGGATTTAGTTTGGGGTGCCAGTTAATAGCCCCCGGTAGTGTTCGGCGACAGTCGAGGTCAAGCCGTAAATACTTCGGCCATTGTTATGAATGGCCCATCATTTAACACCGTCATCAGATCGCTGAGTAGTTTACGCTTATTGTGACAGTCAGTTTTTGGCTTTCTCCACTAAGGTGCTTAACCATGTGAGCTGGAAGCACAATCGCAGTGGTTCTCCCTTTGCACACCTAGCCGAACAAAGCGGAACGTAGGAGGCAAGCGCAGGAGCCGGGCAACCCAACTATTGACCGAAGACACAATTCGAAACCGATGCATATATAGCAATATCCGAGAATGTTTTTGCCGAATCTCTAAAGGTGTCCGGCGTTGCACTGCGAGACTTGTGCTTAAAACACATAAATAGTTTAAAAGTGCCATAAGCTTGGAAAACCAAAAAACGTCAGTAAAAACTTGACGTCCGAACAAGATCAAGTGTTCGGTGCCAATCCGAAAATTGGCCTTAGCAAAATAAGTGCTTCTGTCATGCTTTAACATGATGCATCCTATCTCAAGACTTCAAGCGGGTCAGCCTATGGCTTCAACCTCCTATCCCGAGGGCGGAGTACTTCTCATTAGGCCAGTTTAGCAAACTAAACTCTAGCGGCTTTGAGAGAGAAATTAGGCTCCCCGGCTAGTGACCACACGCTCGTGTCGAAAAAAAGAGTGATAGATAATAATAATAATAATAATAATAATAATAATAATAATAATAAAACTTTGCAACGACTAAGAAGAATAACGGCTCATATAAATTTAAGAGCCCCCAAGTGACTTGGGTAAAAGAATGATTGCATGTACCTAAGTACTTATATCATATCTATGTTCAATCGAACTTTAAACGCGTCTTAACCGACCGTCGGCTTCTCCCTCTTTGGTCAAGGACCGAAAAGTGTTATGTACTCCATCTGTCGAGAATATCGACGGTGTTTCCAATAACTAGGCAATCAGGCCATAAGGCTGTAACTGACAAAGCGTGCTCAGGGAACTTATGCTATATTACTGCGAAGTGTAAGAAGCATCTTCGAAGAAAATAGTACCCCCACCGATACCTTTCTTCAGTGCTCATTGTTACTATGAGACTTGTGCAATAGATTTTTTGTACTCACGAGTTCCGTTGTGTGCCAACCATCATTGAAAACTATAAGAGCGCTAGCTTTCGGCTTCACCCAGTCTCAGGTCCGGCTCCGATGACCCGATCGTGACAATCGCAGAGGTGCTCCCTTTACTCCCTAGCCGAACAATCGGGAACATAGGGGTAAACACAGGAGCGAGGCAACCCAGCTTGCAAATCGCTTAAGTCAATATGGTGCATATTGTGGCGTAATACACGAACAAGGAACGAAGCCGTACAAGTATAATCATATGCAAGAGGAAAAGCTTCATGAAGGAAGCCCCCAAATGAATTGGGTATTTGAATTTATGAGTCACAAACAAAGTTTGGAAAAGGAAAAAAATTACAAACAACTTTTCTCCAAAAAAGTATAATGCTTGGTCGAACCGAACACAAGTTAGAAATTAAAGCTTTGAGCATGAAAGCGACTTAGCTGGTTAATGTGTTCGGTATTGATGACGCGGTCCGAGCTTGACGCGGGACAAGGTTCCATCCCCCAAGCCGGTCCCGAGGTGGCGGAGCGGAGAGCTCAACACGCAGAAGTGGTGACATAGCACGGTCAATGCAGACCGGCAGAGTGACGCCGAAGTCCCCGGATCATTTTCCTGTGCACAAAAAATAGTGCAAACCGGAGATAATAGGAATAATGATAATTAAAAAAATCGTTGCATAATAAATAATTTATGCAAAGTGAGTAATAAAAGAAATATGGCCTGGCGCCGAAGTCAATGTCGATGCAGGGCGTCAGCGTGATGCGGTAAAGGCGTGGCAAAGCCTAAATTCACAGGTCGGTCCGAGCTCCGGATGCGGCGTTCGCCGGACTATGTACGGAAACTGACCGAATCACCATGCGACTATCGTTAATGCGGCCACCATTTGATAGACCTGTGTACATATGATGGACAAATCAGACTAATAATTCCTTGAGAAAAATGAACCCAAACAAGCAAAAAATACTGGGATTAATAGCACCTGGTTATTTTGCTGTAGCAATCCGAATGAAGGTGATTCCCAAAATTGGGACTCGATCCGCACACCCATTGCCTGATGGGCGATAAAACGTCGGCATGACAATGCTGGTAAAGGTTGGCTCGCCGAGGCAAAGCCCTCGGTCCAGCTAACGTGACGGAGCTGGTCGGCTAGTGATGCCGAAGTGTCCGAAGTAGGTTGATGAAGAGATGCCGAAGCTCCTGGTCCAGCCGAGATGTCAAAGCCTCGATGTCAGCCGATGAGTCGAAGTAGGTCGGCATGATGGACACCAGCTTGAAGAAGAAATAGTGCAGCCCTGCCGATGCAGGTCGTGACGTGATCGATGCCGCCTTGATGAAGCGACCGTGCGGCGATGCTGGTATGCCCGCTCCGTGTAATCCGTGGGGCGGCGATGTTGGTGATGATTTATCCTTCGTGATGCCGGACTCTTGTTCGGCTTGCCGAGATGATGATCCGAAGAAGTTGAGCTCGGCTCAACAAAGTGGCGACGTGTCTAGCGCAGGTCGGCAGCCGTGGAGCAATATTGCCAGACTAGTTTGACACCAGCATCATGTTGTTGAAGATCATGTTCAAAAGATCTTAAAGTTAGTGGGATGTGTTCGGGAACAAAACACAATACCCCATACATAATTTCCTTCAAAAGGGATGTCCGAAATCCCGTTCATAAAAAAGACGAACTCGGGTCGAATTCGTTTTCGTGCAGAAAACAGATCCGAAAAGTGATGCACTAATCGGAAGGTTCCCGGAGTTTGGACGGTCGGATCGAGCTGAAATTTTGAGAGGTGGTAGATATAGGAATTCCGCAGCTGATCAACGGTTGGATCTTCCAAAGAACGTCTGAGCTAGAAGCTGGACACCACGCCCTAAACTCATCCAGATTCCCGTCCAGATTTGACAGGGCTCCGGTATATCATGGATTGTCAAAGATTCCTCCATCGGAACTCGACGAAATTTTTCAGGGTTGTTGTAAAATCAATTCCGCACAATTCCATCAAAGTGATCGTTAAAAAGACACTTGAGGAGGCGGTGGTGGCGGACACAAGTTTGCTGTCCAGAAAAACTGCACGGTCACCCGAGGGCAATGTTGACGTTGAGCCCCCGAGCTCCCTGGATGATTCCTCCATGATCTTGATAGAGATCGGAGTTGATGTTTATAAAGGCCCTCATCCGAACATGACGATCAGAGGTAGGGCGCAGTCCTTGGTCAAACCAAGGTGACCGGTCGAGCTGGTGACGAAGATGCCGAAGTCGCAGTTGATCTGCAGACGAGCCATCAACCTTTTGCCGAACACACAGCGGAACTCTCAATGAAAGCACAAATGTCGGTGTCAAAACCGGCGGATCTCGGGTAGGGGGTCACGAACTGTGCGTCTAAGGCGGATGGTAACAGGAGGCAGGGGACACGATGTTTTACCCAGGTTCGGGCCCTCTTGATGGAGGTAAAACCCTACGTCCTGCTTGATTGATATTGATGATATGAGTATTACAAGAGCTGATCTACCACGAGATCGGAGAGGCTAAAACACTAGAAGCTAGCCTATGGTATGACTGTATATTGTATATGATCTATCGACTAGCCTGGCCTCGGTTTATATAATGCACCAGAGGCCTAGGATAACAAGAGTCCTAGCCGAATACGCCGGTGGGGAGGAGTCCTTGTCTTGATCGCCAAGTCTTGTGGAATCTTCCTCGTATGCGGCAGCTGTCCGAACTGGCCCATGAGTATACGGCCATGGGGATCCTCGGCCCAATCTAACAGATCGGGAGATGACATGGTGAGTACCCCCTAGTCCAGGACACCGTCACCTGTGCACTGCTTGTCCAGCCCAGATCCATCAGTTTCGGCCCGATATGTTTCTTTTCCTGTTCCAGCGAATTTAGCAGTTATCCAGAGATTAACCAGTTTGCAGAAAACACCCTAGAGCACATGCATTTACTAACTCACAAACCGTGCATCGGATTAAAATGATTTTAATAGGAAAAATGCTTAGAATTTCATCTAGTTTCATAACATGGCACTTTCATCCATGTTTAAAATGGTTAAATTGATGTTTGCATTTGTTTTGTATAAATGCCATGCTAAAATGCTTTATTTTAGAACTAAATAACCGTAGCTCCGAATTGAATAAACTTTATATGTAAATGGGGTAGAAAAATGCATAGATTAACATGATGCACTTATTTTGCATGTGTAACAACTCTAAAAAGGTTTAGGCTAGAATAGTAGCAAATTCGAAGTATGCATATGGGGATTTTCCGGAATTGTTGTTTTTATTTCAGGCCTTATTTAAACTTGCCTAAATAGTTAGTTTACTTATGCTTCACCTCTTGCCATGTTTACCAACATTTAATATTATTGGACATATAAACGAGAGTGAAGTAAATGATTGAATGTGGTATTTCGTCAATATGCAACTGATGACCCACAAGTATAGGGGATCTACTATAGTCCTTTCGATAAGTAAGAGTGTTGAAACCAACGAGGAGCAGAAGGAAATGATAAGCGGTTTTCAGCAAGGTATTATTTGCAAGTACTGAAATAAGTGGTAACAGATAGTTTTGTGACAAGATAATTTGTAACGACCAACAAGTAACAAAAGTAAATAAAGAGCAGCAAGGTGGCCCAATCCTTTTTGTAGCAAAGTACAAGCCTGTACAAACTCTTATATAAGGAAAAGCGCTCCCGAGGACACATGGGAATATCGTCAAGCTAGTTTTCATCACGTTCATATGATTCGTATTCGGTACTTTGATAATTTGACATGTGGGTGGACCGGTGCTTGGGTGTTGTTCTTACTTGAACAAGCATCCCACTTAGGATTAACCTCTATTGCAAGCATCCGCAACTACAACAAAAGTATTAAGGTAAACCTAACCATAGCATGAAACATATGGATCCAAATCAGCCCCTTACGAAGCAACGCATAAACTAGGGTTTAAGCTTCTGTCACTCTAGCAACCCATCATCTACTTATTACTTCCCAATGCCTTCCTCTAGGCCCAAATAATGGTGAAGTGTTATGCAATCGACGTTCACATAACACCACTAGAGGCTAGACAACATACATATCATCAAAATATCGAACGAATACCAAATTCACATGACTACTAATAGCAAGACTTCTCCCTTGTCCTTAGGAACAAACGTAACTACTGACAAAGCATATTCATGTTCATAATCAAAGGGGTAATAATATGCATAAAGGATCTGAACATATGATCTTCCACCAATTAAACCAACTAGCACCAATTACAAGGAGTAATTAACACTACTACCAACCTACTAGCACCAATCCCGGACTAGGAGACAAGAATTGGATACAAGAGATGAACTAGGGTTTTGAGATGAGATGGTGCTGATGAAGATGTTGATGGATATTGCCCTCTCCCGATGAGAGGAGTGTTGGTGATGACGATGGCGATGATTTCCCCCTCCGGGAGGGAAGTTTCCCCGGCAGAACAGCTCTGCCGGAGCCCTAGATTGGTTCCGCCAAGGTTCCGCCTCGTGGCGGCGGAGTTTCATCCCGAAAGGTTGATTCTTGTTTTTTCTCGACGAAAGACTTCATATAGCAGAAGATGGTCATCAGAGAGCCACCAGGGGGGCCATGAGGTAGGGGCGCACCCTAGGGGGCGCCCCCACCCTCGTGGAAAGGGTGTGGGCCCCCTAGTCTTCATCTTTGGTGAGGATTTTTCATTATTTATTATATGGTATTCCGTGGAGTTTCAGGACTTTTGGAGCTGTGCAGAATAGGTCTCTAATATTTGCTCCTTTTCCAGCCCAGAATTCCAACTACCGGCATTCTCCCTCCTTATGTAAACCTTGTAAAATAAGAGAGAATAGCCATAAGTATTGTGACATAATGTGAAATAACAGCCCGTAATGCAATGAATATCAATATAAAAGCATGATGCAAAATGGACGTATCAACTCCCCCAAGTTTAGACCTCACTTGTCCTCAAGCGAAAGCCGATAACAATAAATATGTCCCCATGTTTATAGGTAGAGGCCTCGATAAAAATAAAATACGGACATGAGGGCGTCATGATTATTCTCATAACAGCAACATACATAGATATTGTCATATGATTACTTATGTTCAAGTGATGATCTATTCACAATGCAAAAGTATGAATCAGAATCATTATTGAGAACCAACAAACTATAACCTCAGTCATTGAAACAATTGCAATTTATCATAACATCAGAAAGAGTCTATGTCAGAGCTAAAAAGCAGGTCCATATACTCAACTATCATCTAATCCTTCATAATTGCTAACACTCGCGCAATACTTGTGGTTACGGAGTTTTAGTCGGACACAGAGAAAGATAGGGGCTTATAGTTTTGCCCCACAACCTTTTTACCTCGAGGGTAATGTCAACAATAATAACTCATGCCCCCTACATCCAATTAGATATATATATGCCAAAGGATAAAATGAAAAAGGAAAGGTGAAGATCACCATGACACTTGCATAAGGTAGAAGATAATAATAAAAGATAGGCCCTTCGCAGAGGGAAGCAGAGGTTGCCATGCGCTTTTATGGTTGGATGCACAAAATCTTAATGCGAAAGAACGTCACTTTATATTGCCCCTTGTGATATGAACCTTTATTATGCAGTCCGTCGCTTTTATTACTTCCACATCACAAGATCGTATAAAGCTTATTTCTCCCACACTAATCATACATATTTAGAGCAATTATTATTGCTTTGCACCGATGACAACTTACTTGAAGGATCTTACTCAATCCATAGGTAGATATGGTGGACTCTCATGGCAAAACTGGTTTAAGGGTATTTGGAAGCACAAGTAGTATCTCTACTTGGTGCTGAGAATTTGGCTAGCATGAGGAGGAAAGGCAAGCTCAACATGTTGGATGATCCATGACAACATACTTTATCTCAGATATAAGAAAACATAACCCATTACATTGTCTTCCTTGTCCAACATCAACTCTTTAGCATGTCATATTTTGATGAGTGCTCCCAATCATAAAAGATGTCAATAATAGTATATTTATATGTGAAACCTCTCTTTTCTTATTACTTCCTATTAATTGCAACGATGACCAAAGCTATGTCTGCCAACTCCCAACAACTTTTAATCATCACACTCTTTCTATGTGAAGTCATTACTATGAATAAGATCAATATGAACTTTTGTTTCTTCTTATTCTTTTTCTCTTTTCTTTTATTCACCCAAGATCATAGCAAGAAAATCAAGCCCTTGACTCAACACTAATCTTTATTATATAGCTCACGGACTCGATTACATAGAGAGATCATAAGGCAAAACTCAAAACTAGATCATGCCATAAACTTTATTCTACTAGATCAAAATACTACTAATGGGATCGAACTAAGGAAAACGGTAAAGATAGGAGTTGTGATTGTGATACGATACCGGGGCACCTCCCCCAAGCTTGGCTGTTGCCAAGGGGAGTGCCCATACCCATGTGATTATATCTCCTTGGTTGATGAAGATGGAGGTGATGGATAGTCGCACATCGAGCGTAAGAGGTCGTCTAGCTTGCGAATAATGCCCTTGAGTGCAAAGATATGCTCCTTCAACAAAATATTTTCACTTGTGAGATACTTGTTTTGAATACGAGTTAACGCAATCATCTAGAAAGCTTCGATCTCAGTTGGGGTAAGAAGGTTGTGATAAAGTTGAAGGATGTCTTCTGTTGTCGGAGCTTGGTTCTCCGTGGCCTTCTTGATCCCTTCATCCTTGTTGATCTCCATGGGTTCTTCCCTCTTCAGCTCTATCTTCATTAGCCAAGCATCTTTTTCATCGTTGTTGGAGGAGGGGGACGACATGTTACCTGGCCTTGACAACCCTGACAGAGAACAGCCCAAAACAAGAACAGAGGATATTTGCGTGATACGGGAGTCAAAACCTTCGGTAGAATATATAGTGAATTTTAACCAACCAAAATACGTATCGTGCAAGAAAACGAAGTCCGGAAGGCACACGAGGTAGGGGGGAGCGCCCAGGGGGGTAGGGCACGCCCTCCACCCTCGTGGGGCCCTAGTGTCCTTCCCGGACTGCTACTTAACTTTCTATTTTTCTAAATATTCCAAAACGGAGAAATATTGCCTTAAAAATTGTTTTGGAGTCGGTTTACTTACCGTACCACATACCTAGTCTGAAACGTTCTGGAAAGTGTCCCTTATGAATTCCTCCGGGGTTACAGTTTCAATAATATTGGTTTCAACATTTATGGGATTACCTGAGATATAATGTTTGATTCGTTGATCGTTTACCACCTTCGGATTTGTGCCTTCGAAGTTGTTGATTTTTATGGCACCGGAACGATAGACCTCATTGATAACATAGGGGCCTTCCCATTTAGAGAGAAGTTTCCCTGCAAAAAATCTTAAAAGAGAGTTGTATAGCAATACATAATCACCTACATTAAACTCACGCTTTTGTATCCTTTTATCATGCCATCTTTTAACCTTTTCTTTAAACAACTTGGCATTTTCATAAGCTTGGGTTCTCCATTCATCAAGTGAGCTAATATCAAATAACCTCTTTTCACCGGCAAGTTTGAAATCATAGTTGAGCTCTTTAATAGCCCAATATGCCTTACGTTCTAGTTCGAGAGGTAAGTGACATGCTTTTCCATATGCCATTTTATACGGAGACATACCCATAGGATTTTTATATGCAGTTCTATAGGCCCATAATGCATCATCAAGTTTCTTGGACCAATTCTTTCTAGACCTATTGACAGTCTTTTGCAAAATTAATTTGAGTTCTCTATTACTCAATTCTACTTGACCATTAGACTGTGGGTGATATGGAGATGCGATTCTATGATTGACGTCATATTTAGCAAGCATTTTACGGAAAGCACCATGAATAAAATGTGAACCACCATCAGTCATTAAATATCTACGGACTCCAAACCTTGGAAAAATAACTTCTTTAAGCATTTTAATAAAAGTGTTATGATCAGCACTACTAGGTGGAATAGCTTCTACCCACTTAGTAACGTAATCAACATCAACTAAAATATGTGTATATCCATTAGAGGCAGGAAAAGGTCCCATATAATCAAAGCCCCAAACATCAAATGGTTCAATAACAAGTGAATAATTCATAGGCATTTCTTGACGTCTACTAATATTACCAATTCTTTGACATTCATCACAAGATAGGACAAACTTACGGGCATCCTTGAAGAGAGTAGGCCAATAAAAACCGGATTGCAATACCTTATGTGCAGTTCTATCTCCCGCGTGGTGTCCTCCATAAGTTTCGGTGTGGCACTTGCGTAGGATCTGTTCCTGTTCATGCTCACGTACACAACGTCTAATAACACCATCTACTCCTTCTTTATAAAGATGTGGGTCATCCCAAAAGTAATGTCTCAAATCATAGAAGAACTTTTTCTTTTGTTGGTATGTGAAGCTAGGTGCTATAAATTTAGCAACTATGTAATTAGCATAATCAACATACCAAGGGGTACTACGAGAAGTACGTATGACATTTAATTGTTCATCAGGAAAGCTATCACCAATAGGTAGTGGGTCATCAAGAACATTCTCTAACCTAGATAAGTTCTCTGCAACGGGGTTCTCATCTCCTTTTCTATCAACAATATGCAAATCAAATTCTTGTAGCAAGAGAACCCATCTAATAAGTCTAGGTTTAGCATCTTTCTTCTCCATAAGATATTTAATAGCAGCATGATCAGTGTGGATAGTTACTTTAGAATCAACAATATAAGGTCTGAACTTATCACAAACAAATACAACTGCTAAAAGTTCTTTTTCAGTAGTAGCATAATTTCTTTGAGCATTGTCTAGAGTCTTACTAGCATAATGGATAACATTTAATTTCTTGTCAACTCTTTGCCCTAGAACAGCACCTACAGCATAATCACTAGCATCACACATAATTTCAAAGGGTAAATTCCAATCAGGTGGTTGAACAATAGGTGCAGAGACTAGTGCTTTCTTAAGTATTTCAAATGCTTCTACACAATCATCATCAAAGACAAATGGTATATCTTTTTGTAATAAATTAGTCAGAGGCCGAGAAATTTTTGAGAAGTCCTTAATGAACCTCCTATAAAATCCGGCGTAACCAAGGAAACTTCTTATACCTTTGATGTCCTTGGGACATGTCATCTTTTCAATAGCATCAACCTTGGCTTTATCAACTTCAATACCTCTTTCAAAAACTTTATGCCCCAAGACAATACCCTCATTAACCATAAAGTGGCACTTTTCCCAATTCAAGACAAGATTAGTTTCTTCACATCTCTGTAAAACTCGATCAAGATTGCTCAAGCAATCATCAAAAGAAGATCCATAGATGGAAAAGTTGTCCATGAAAACCTCACAAATCTTTTCACAAAAGTCGGAGAATATAGCCATCATGCATCTTTGAAAGGTAGTAGGTGCATTACATAAACCAAAAGGCATACGTCTATAAGCAAAAGTACCAAAAGAGCATGTAAAAGTAGTCTTTGATTGATCTTTAGCTGACACAGGTATTTGAGAGAAACCAGAATAACCATCTAGAAAGCAGTAATGTGTATGTTTGCATAATCTTTCTAGCATTTGATCGATAAAAGGTAAGGGGTAATGATCTTTCTTAGTAGCCTTATTTAATTTGCGGAAATCAATTACCATCCTATAACCAATAATAATTCTTTGTGGAATCAATTCATCTTTATCATTAGAAACAACAGTAATACCTCCCTTCTTAGGGACACAATGAACAGGACTTACCCACTGACTATCAGCAACGGGATAAATTATACCTGCCTCCAAAAGCTTTAGTATTTCTTTCTTACCACTTCTTTCATTTTAGGATTCAGACGTCATTGAGGATCACGAACTGGTTTGGCATCTGCCTCCAAATTTATTTTATGTTGACATAGAGTGGGACTAATGCCCTTAAGATCATCAAGAGTATATCCAATAGCAGCGCGGTGCTTCTTTAGAGTTTTCAATAATCTTTCTTCTTCATGCTCTGAAAGGTTAGCACTAATAATAACAGGATATATCTTATTTTCATCAAGATAAGCATATTTAAGATTATCAGGTAATGGTTTAAGCTCAAACACGCGATCATCCTTAGGTGGAGGGGGATCCCCTAGGATTTCAACAGGCAAATTGTGTTTCAGAATAGGTTCCTGTTTAAAGAATACTTCATCTATTTCCCTTCTTTCATTCATAAACATATCATTCTCATGGTCTAGCAAATATTGTTCTAAAGGATCACTAGGAGGTACGACAATAGAAGCAAGACCAATAATTTCATCCTTACTAGGCAATTCTTCTTCACGGTGTTGTTTACTAAATTTAGAAAAATTAAATTCATGAGTCATATCATCCAAGCCAATAGTAACAACATTCTTTTCGCAGTCTATCTTAGCATTAACAGTGTTCAAGAAGGGTCTACCAAATATAATGGGACAAAATCTATCTTGTGGGAACTAAGAACAAGAAAATCAGCAGGATATTTAGTTTTCCCGCACAAGACTTCAACATCTCTAACAATTCCCACTGCTGAAATAGTATCTCTATTAGCAAGTTTAATTGTGACATCAATATCTTCTAACTCAGCAGGTGCAATTTCATGCTTGATTTCTTTATACGAGTCATAAGGTATAATACTAGCACTAGCACCCATATCACATAAGCCATGATAACAATGTTCTCCTATTTTTAACAGAAATAATAGGCACGCCTACCACAGGTCTATGTTTACCTTTAGCACAAGGTTTAGCAATTCTAGCAGTTTCACCATAGAACTAAATAACATGCCCATCAATATTATCAGACAAGAGATCTTTAACAATAGCAATATTAGGTTCTACTTTAACTTACTCAGGAGGTGTATATGTTTTAATATTGCTTTTATGAACCACAGTTGAAGCTTTAGCATGATCCTTTATCCTAACAGGGAAAGGTGGTTTCTCAACATAACAAGTAGGAAAAATAGGATCATTATAAGTGACAGTCTTTTCTTCAACTTTAATTGGTGCAACTACTTTTACTTCTATGGGAGGATGATATTTAAACCACTTCTACTTAGGGAGATCAACAAAAGTAGCAAAATATTCACAGAAAGAAGCTACTATCTCAGAATCAAGTCCATATTTAGTGCTAAACTTACGGAAAATATCGGTATCCATAAACGATTTAACACAATCAAACTTAGGTGTCATACCTGACTCCTTACCTTTGTCGAGATCCCAATCTTCAGAGTTGCGTTTAATTCTATCCAATAAATCCCATCTAAATCCAATAGTCTTCATCATAAAAGAGCCACCACAAGAAGTATCGAGCATGGTGCGATTATTTTCAGAAAGCCGAGCATAAATTTTTTGAAGAATTGTTTCTCTTGGAAGCTCATGATTGGGGCATGAATATAACATTGATTTAAGCCTCCCCCAAGCTTGAGCGATGCTTTCTCCTTCATGAGACCAAAAATTATATATACTAGTCGTCAACCCGTGCAGATGCACGGGCTATCCACTCTAGGTTACACTTAAGCACAATAAAGTTTATATTATTATAATTAAATATTCATTTGCAAAGTTATTTTGAATTTAAATACATCATGAATTTTGGATTGTAAATATAAAATAATATATTTTTGGGGGATGTATATCATTGAGAAATGTTGGTAGATAAGAGAAGAGGCTGATAAAAATCATTAGATGTAATGTGTCGCTTTATAGCTGATAGTGGCACTATTGCAAGGTAAGCATGTAGAGATTACATATGACATATAGAATTTCCAAGTTACCAATTAAAGTGTTCATGCACCCATGCCTACCATGATGCTTTCAATAATGATTTCTATTGACTTACTCTCCACATTACAGTTTTATGAGCTACAAAATTTGGAGGAACCAAACTGTTTATTTCAGAACTGTTTTTCTATGACAACAATGTACATGAAAGGAAAGGTTGTGAGAGACGAGATTATATGGATTCGGTTTGTAGTTTTAGGAAAATATTGTTGATAAGGGGCATGAAAGTAATTAAGAATGGGTGAAATCTTAATTAACAGCATGAAGGCAAACAGGTGAGAATAACATAGTTGTCAAGTACAACAACAAAACCATAATTACACCCACAAACAAAAATAGACTGATAAATCAACGTGTTTGTATACATCATGTTTTGCAAGCAGCGGCTTTGCATATTTGGTTTAGCATGCATTGATCATGTTTTGGGGTTGTCATGTTGGATGCAGCAAAATCTGGGTAGCAAAGAAATAAGCCACGGATACTGTCAATACATTTTTCTTGCTTGTAATTTAAAAGCACCCTCGTTTTTTTCTTTTGCTCGGAATGCCATAAAAATGGGTAGGAAAAAAAGGACGTAAGTGAAAAACATAAGGGAATATAGATGTAGACCTTGGTCCAGCAATTCAATCTTGCTCCAGCAAGGCATACTACAAAATGACGTTTCTCACATTCCTAAGTCTAGTTAGTAAAGAACATCAGGAGGCACGGGAAATTAAGTGTTGGAGCTAACTGGGATATATATTACATAGTGGCCTTGTCCCTTCCGGACTTGGACAATCACGGACGTGTGCTCTGTTTTTCTGGCCGGTAGATCCAATAGTAAATAATCCTTGTTTGGTGCGTCCTCCATGAATCAATCAAGGTGCTTTAATCCTTATGGCAGAAACAAGTCCTCCCAGAGCAACCTAACTGGTACTGTAGCAATTACTTGGTTCTTGCACAAATGCGTCAGACAATACAAACTGCACAAAATTCTCTTCAAGAATCAAGGATATATCTACTAAAAAGCAAATAAATTAAGAGCCAATACAAAAACTTCAATGCTAGTACTTTACCCTGATCAATCCTTTCTTATCACCATGCTTTTTATGCTTCCGCAGCCACATGTAATCTCCATTGACAATCATCGCTCATCGGCATGAACTGGCACTTCTCTGTGCGCTAATGCATCCTCTGGTTGGTGCCAGCGCTCGCCGGCCAACCTGCAACTATTACCAGATAGATCAATCAGAAGAACATAAGCATCATAGACGATAATCGTCAACCCATCTATTTGCAAGTCCTAGCATTTTGTACAACACCTAAAGATAAAGGTACTAAAATCATTTATTAGATACACAATATTTAGATATATAAACTAAATTATTATATCAGTCTTTTGCACCAATCGAAAGGAAACATGCAAATTTCGGTTTACTTAAGAAGAATGTAAATTTTGTCATACTAAATGCTAAGAAAAATGATCCAAATTCAGAGGTACATCAAATCACAATTATAGTAATGAAAGAAAACACACAAAAGGCATTTTTATCTCTTCCCAAAATAGGATAAAAAATTAATGAACAATTAGACTTTTCAATGGTTCATAGATGAATACACTGTACCACAAAGAGTCTTAAATTGTATATTGTGTTACCTAACTTATTTAGATTGGCAAATAATCCAAAAAAATAACAAAAAAGTATTAGTACAGAAAAATTTAACATAAAACATGAAATGTAAGAACCAAATAGAGGAACAAACATTTTGTGGCCACTGGATTGTAAAAAAGAATGGACACTAAAGTTACTATAAATTTTTAACTTTTCTATAAGGTGAGGTAGTAACAAGCCAAAAAAAAATATGACATCTCATTTCTTTTGGTGCATTCACCTCAATTATTTTCTTATGCTTGTCTTTTGCATAAAATATAAGGCATGTGTGTAGACAGATGACTGAACTATTGGACTCTATGTGCATCCTTTTTGTGAGCTTATACGACTAAAAATCAGGAAGAGATTGCAAACATGGAAATCATAGAAACTTACATTTAGTTTTGTGTTTAGTTATTAATCGATATGATTTTCCATTTATCCCACTACCAAGACCCGAGCTTGCATTACTCATTTTACTCAGTGCCCTGCATATTTTGTGAAAGGCTCTTAGTTGAGATATTCCATGTCCAAAAAATACAATTTATTTAATGCGTTCGTAATTCTGAATCAGGTACAAAAAGAAGCAGACAAATATTACTTATGTCTTATAAGTTTGATACATGTGCCACCTAATAAATTTTCCCAAAAAGGAAAGCTGAGAGGTCCTATGCAGCACCATCATGTGTTTCTTCTTTCTAGTTTAGAGACAACCTAAGATTTCACTACTGATAAGGAGAATCTCCTTACTAAGGAAATTACCAGGTCATACCATGGGCATAAGAATTGTTCTTCAGAATTTCATCACCATATTAAAAAAGTTTTGAAGGAGAGGTCTGTAAAAACAATCATCCATTAATGAGTGCGAGCACTACTAAGACAACTATAGCACACAATAACCAACAATCTATTAGAATCCGGTCACTTTGAAAAGTTAAAATGATTTATATAATATATTAGAGAATTGTGCCAGCTAGACCACTGATCATGAAGTAAAATATTTAGAGAAATATATTTACAAAAGACAACTATAATTGGTACAAAATTTGGAAGGGTAGTCACTGAAAAGAAATTCCTTTCTAACTGAATACAACACTGATCAAATTATACCATTGATAGTAACTTGTGTAAGATAATATTACGTACGACAAAATCACTGGATAGAGGACTCCCTCGGTATTAATGTATTAATCGTCTCTCAAGAACACATAATTGAAGTACTGTAACGAATGGCCCAAATGAAATTTTATATATGTCAGCAAATACAAACTACAAAAGGGCATGTTATTTAATACACCACAGAATAATTTGAGCAAATTCGATCGTAGCAGGTCTGAACATGCAAGATTAGCATCACAAATCATAGCTTCTATAACATCAGAGTCCATAGCATCAGAGGCCGTACCTTTCGCAGTGTGTGAGTTTCTCATTCCAGCACACATACATTGTCATGTACCAGCTGTTTGTAGAGCTCATCCCAATGAGAATTTGTATCTTCTTTAGTTATTATGTCTCTTAACAGTTAGGATAGCATTATAACTAAGTTGATGAGTTGTTAGGTTTTTGGTTGGTGATGTCTCTTGTTAGATTTAACCTGGAATAAAAAAATTATAATCTAGAAGTTACTCATCTGTTGGCTTTACTCAACAACTTTTTAATTAGAAGGAGCTCCTAACATAGAGCATCTACAAACATAAATTATATTCCATGGCATATGGATTTGCTATTAACGTATTGATTTGTATCTATATGTTTACACCAAATCAAAATCAAATGGAAGCATCGTACATCATTATTCCAAGGAAATAAGCTAAGAGCATGCATCTTCATTCTTCAATAGAGTTCTGCTCGGTGTTCAGTGCATATAATAATTTAGTGCTACAATTGGTATTCCTCCAGATTATGCTTTTTCATACAGCAAATTGGCACCTCATCTCCATAGGAGCTGTGAAATCTTTACTTTGGTCTCTCTTTCCCCTGTTTGCAAATCAATTTATGTTTCACCCCATCTTCATAGTAGAAGTAAAGGGACACGATTAGCTGATGATATTCAAATCCAGATAAACTCTGTTTGCACCTACAGATGACAACGACTACTCTGTATGCACCTGATATTAACTTTCCTATAAAATAAATATACGCATATAACAATACTTACATCCTTTTAATATGAAATACACAAAAATCAAATATCAGACAGTTGTTGATGTTACTATGACAACACGACAGAAAGAATCCACATTAATATTGTTGACCTTCTCACCCCGTTGTCTAAAATTAAAATTTTCTATCTTGTATATTCCAAGAGTTGTAAATATTAGGAATCACGGTATTTGTACTCATTTAATTCCTTTTGATGTACTCGCTCAATCTGAATCACAGTATCTTCAATCTTTGAGATCCCATCAGTTGTCTATTTTTCCTCAGACGGTTTGCTAACTTGCATTGACCAGTTTATCACGGCATATGATTGCACCAATGAATACTAACCTGTCTGACGTCCTAGCTCACTTTTATGCATGCATCCATGACGTACATGATGTATATGCTATGCCATGGACCTGAGCATGTAGTCTGCGATCGAAGCAGCTTCTTGGATGCCACGCATACTGAGCTACATGCGATTGGGTTACTCCCGCTTCTCCGGCATCTCTTGTGCAAGGGCTGCCTATACTCCCATGAGAAATGTGGCCGGGAAACCAGGCTAGGGCGTTAGACGACTTGTGAATCCCGAGGTAGTCGCATATAGTCAAGAGATATATTAATTATAAGTACACCTGATGGGCATAGTTGTGCTCCGGTCCGATCTCCATAAGGCATCCAGAAATTGTACTTCAAAAGACTGAGGGTTTGATCCAAATCGTGATTAGGATGAATTCGAGGACAACCTGATCAAAATAGAGATGCAAAACAATTAAATCCGAATCCAAATTAATATTTTGGATGACAAATCAGCAAAAAAATTGCAAAATAGATTGAGGAACGAACCTGATCCAGAAATTGTACTTCAAAAGATTGAGGATTTGATCCAAATCGTGATTAGGGTGAATTCGAGGACAACCTGATCAAAATAGAGATGCAAAACTATTAAATCTAAATCCAAATTAATATTTTGGATGACAAATTAGCAAAAAAATGCAAAATAGATTGAGGAACGAACCTGATCTAGATCAGGAACGCTAGATCCATGGCCCCGTATGTTTTTTAGATCCATCGCCGCGCTTGCTCTGTATTAGTTTGGTTTCTAGGGTAGAGAGATTTGAGAGAGAAAGATTGGAGAGGAAGGGACCGTGGGCAAGATATTTGGTTTTCCATGGGGGAAAGAGATGGATGGATGGAATACTTTCCATCGTGGGGAGAGGGAAAAAAGGAAGGGATGGTAGAATACTTTTCATATATTGAGATTAGAATCTGATTATTCTGTCATCTATTGTTTTTTCTTTTGTTAGCTAATCTAAACTGTTATAACTCAGCCCCACAAGATAGACGGCTCCTAATTTCTGATTAACGTGGTATTTGGGAGTCTGTAATTAGTATAGGTATAGATATAATTGCAGTCACGATGAACAAGATGCATAGGGTAATACTTTTGATGAAATTCCAATTTCAATCTTCTATAGTTCCATGATCTCGTATCATCACATAGCCTATACCATGTCAATGCATCTTCCTTCAAAGATAAAGGGAAGACCTTCTTCTTAGCAACATCATCGGGTATACCTGCAAGCTTAAATAATCTACAAACTTCATCCACATATATTAGGTGTTCATCAGGATGCTTTGTTCCATCTCCTGTAAAAGGATTAGCTAACAGTTTTTTTATCATACCCGAAGGATACTCATAAGGAATTTCATTTTCAATAGGTTCAGTAGGTTGAGGAGCAACTCTTTTCTCTACTGGTCGGGGTGAAGATACCCCGAACAAGCCCCTCAGAGGATTACTTTCCATAGTAACAAGTGACAGTAAATTTCAGCACACTATATAAATTTTTCCTTACCAAATTCCACCTACCAAAGGCGCTTCACTCCCCAGTAATGGCGCCAGAAAAGAGTCTTGATGACCCACAAGTATAGGGGATCTATCGTAGTCCTTTCGATAAGTAAGAGTGTCGAACCCAACGAGGAGCAGAAGGAAATGATAAGCGGTTTTCAGCAAGGTATTCTCTGCAAGTACTGAAATAAGTGGTAACAGAGAGTTTTGTGGTAAGATAATTTCTAACGAGCAACAAGTAACAAAAGTAAATAAAGTGCAGCAAGGTGGCCCAATCCTTTTTGTAGCAAAGGACAAGCCTGGACAAACTCTTATATAAGGAAAAGCGCTCCCGAGGACACATGGGAATATCGTCAAGCTAGTTTTCATCATGTACATATGATTCGTGTTCGGTACATTGATAATTTGACATGTGGGTGGACCAGTGCTTGGGTGTTGTTCTTACTTGAACAAGCATCCCACTTATGATTAACCTCTATTGCAAGAATCCGCAACTACAACAAAAGTATTAAGGTAAACCTAACCATAGCATGAAACATATGGATCCAAATCAGCCCCTTACGAAGCAACGCATAAACTAGGGTTTAAGCTTCTGTCACTCTAGCAACCCATCATCTACTTATTACTTACCAATGCCTTCCTCTAGGCCCAAATAAAGGTGAAGTGTTATGTAGTCGACGTTCACATAACACCACTAGAGGCTAGACAACATACATCTCATGAAAATATCGAACGAATACCAAATTCACATGACTACTAATAGCAAGACTTCTCCCTTGTCCTCAGAAACAAACATAACTACTCACAAAGCATATTCATGTTCATAATTAGAGGGGTAATAATATGCATAAAGGATCTGAACATATGATCTTCCACCAATTAAACCAACTAGCATCAACTACAAGGAGTAATTAACACTACTACCAACCTACTAGCACCAATCCCGGACTTGGAGACAATAATTGGATACAAAAGATGAACTGGGGTTTTGAGATGAGATGGTGTTGATGAAGATGTTGATGGAGATTGCCCTCTCCCGATGAGAGGAGCACTGGTGATGACGATGGCGATGATTTCCCCATCCAGGAGGGAAGTTTCCCCGGCAGAACAGCTCTGCAGGAGCCCTAGATTGGTTCCGCCAAGGTTCCGCCTCGTGGCAGCAGAGTTTTGTCCCGAAAGGTTGCTTCTTGTTTTTTCTCGATGAAAGACTTCATATAGCAGAAGATGGTCATCGAAGAGCCACTAGGGGGCCCACGAGGTCGGGGCGCACCCCACCCTCGTGGAAAGGGTGTGGGTCCCCTGGTCTTCATCTTTGGCGAGGATTTTTCATTATTTATTATAAGGTATTCCGTGGAGTTTCAGGACTTTTGGAGCTGTGCAGAATAGGTCTCTAATATTTGCTCCTTTTCCCGCCCAGAATTCCAGCTGCCGGCATTCTCCCTCCTTATGTAAACCTTGTAAAATAAGAGAGAATAGCCATAAGTATTATGACATAATGTGAAATAACAGCCCATAATGCAATGAATATCGATATAAAAGCAAGATGCAAAATGGACGTATCAACTCCCCCAAGCTTAGACCTCGCTTGTCCTCAAGCGAAAGCCGATAATAATAAATATGTCCCCATGTTTAGAGATAGAGGCGTCGATAAAAATAAAATACGGACATGAGGGCATCATGATTATTCTCATAACAGCAACATACATAGATATTGTCATATGATTACTTATGTTCAAGTGATGATCTATTCACAATGCAAAAGTATGAATCAGAAACCTTATTGAGAACCAACACACTATAACCTCAGTCATTGAAAAGCATGATGCAAAATGGACGTATCAGCAACTCATTGCATATTGAGCTCCACTTAACTTGTAGTTTTGTTTGTTGCACTTTGCCATGCCATGCCTCATTAAACCGGACATTCATCATACTTTATTGTGCATCATGCCATGATTAAGCTTGTTGGTTTACCGTGTTGTTTTCTTCTGTCCCGTTGTGCTTCCTCTCAATAGTTTCGGAGATGTTACGAATGTGAGGATTCGTTCGACTATGCCCGTTCGTCTTCTTCATGGATTCGATCTTCTTCCTAGCGGGATTTCAGTCAAGATGACCGTTACCTTGGATCTCACTACTATCTTTGCTATGCTAGTTGTCTCGATGCTATCACTATGTCGCGCTACCTACCCCTTGTTTATCAAGCCTCTCAATTTGCCATGTTAGCCTCTAACCTTTTCCACCATCCTAGCAAACCATTGTTTGGCTATGTTACCGCTTTGCTCTGTCCCCTCTTATAGCATTGCTAGTTGCAGGTTGTTCCATGTTGGGACATGGATATCATGGGATATCACAATATCTGTTATTTAATTAATGCATCTATATACTTGGTAAAGGGTGGAAGGCTCGCCTTTTGCCTGGTGTTTTGTTCCACTCTTCTTGCCCTAGTTTCTGTTATACCGGTGTTATGTTCCTTGATTTTGCGTTCCTAACATGGTTGGGGATTATGGGGCCCCCTTGACAGTTTGCTTTGAATAAAACTCTTCCAGCAAGGCCCAACATTGGTATTACCATTTGCCTAATAACAACTAAAAACTTGCATAGGGACCTGCCGGCCTCTGAGGTCTCTTAATCAACCCCCCGGGCCAGTGCTCCTCATGAGTGTTGGTCCAAAACGGGTGATGTCCGGCGCTCCCTGGGCAATCAGGGTCTCAGCCAACCTGGTGTCTTGCCCATCCACTGTTCCCTGAGAACAAGATACGTGCGGCTCCTATCGGGTTTTGTCGGCACATCGGGTGGTCTTGCTGGTTTTTTTTACCATTCTTGAAATGTTTTGTGAACCGGGATTCCAAGCATGATCGGGTTGTTTCAGGAGTAGGATTTTCCTCCATTGATCGTGAGAGTTTGTGATGGACTAACTTGGGACACCCCTGCAGGGTTTAAACTTTTGAGAGCCGTGCCCGCGGTTGTGTGGCAGATGGGAGTTTTTAATATCCGGTTGTAGAGAACTTGACACCAGATCCGAACTAAAATACACCAACCGCGTGTGTAAACCGTGATTGTCTCTTATCGACAAAGTTCAGGAAGAGAACACAGTTGAGTTATGCTTGACCATAAGTACTTCATGATCACTTCTTGATCACTACTAGTTTGCGACCGTTTGCGTAGTTTCTCATCTTATTCTTGTACATGTAAGTTAGCCACCATACAATGCTTAGTGCTTCTGCTACCTCACCACTTATCCATTCCATACCCATTAAGCTTTGCTAGCTTGATACCCGTGATGCAGGTACATGTAATGTGATGATTTGATGAGAGAGCGATGCATGCTTTTTGGAGTTCTTTTCCTTCTTCTTTGATCAAGGGATAGGTTCCGGGTCGGGAGCCTGGGATTAGCAGGGTGGATGTCATTCTTCTTTTTCGTTTGATTTCATCTGTAGTCGGATCCTACTCTTCTGTATGATGATTGCTATGTATTGATGAACTGGTGTATTGATGTTGTAACTTGTGGCGAGGGTAAGCCTTTATCTTGTATTCTCATCTATTCAGTACATGGTATGTTGTAATGATATCCACCTAGCTATGCGCTTGAAATGCGGTTGTACCCCAATCATGAGTTCATCAAGTGATTGGGATAGAATCGCATCTTGGGTGCTACAAGTTGGTATCAGAGCCTCACTGACCTTAGGAGCCCCCTTGATTGACCGCTACCATTGTTGAGTCTAGAAGAAAACTATTTTGAGTCTAGTTATATCGGAGAGTAGGAATTCTTTTTACTCCCCATCCCCTTCGTCGCTCTAGTGAGGACTCGTGAAGTAGGTGTTTTCTCCACTCTTCTATCCTTTTTCACTCAATTTTTTAAGATCACGCGGGTATTGTTGGATCGTTGCGATACCATTGTGACGGGGATTCTGTCTTGGTGCCTCCTGACATTTAGGCGTTGTAGCAGTGTCCCGGGGAGTTGAGCTCCAAGGTGTTCTTGTCACAGTGTTTATCATTTTAGTTCCGGAATACCAGAGGATGCCAACATTGAAAACGCTTCTATAGTCTTTGTGGTGAGAGTAGTTTGACGACACCCAGTACTAGGGAGAGACTTGTAGCGCCCCAGATGTGATTCTATCCCAATCACGTGATGAACTTACGATTGGGCACAACTGCATTTCAAGCGCATAGCAAGGTAGATTTCATTACAACATACCATTTACTGAATAGATGAGAATACAAGATAAAGGCTTACACCCAACACAAGCTACAACATCAATACAACAGTTCATCAATACATAGAAATCATGATACAGAAGAGCAGGATCCGACTACGGACGAAATCAAATGAAAAAGAAGAACGACATCCACCCTACTAATCCCAGGCTCCCGACCCGAAACCTATCCCTTGATCAAAGAAGAAGCAAAAGAACCCCAAACAAACATGCATCGCTCTCTCGTCAGATCATCGCATTACTTGTACCTGCACCTGTTATTGTAGTAATATGTGGGCCACGAGGACTCAGCAATCCCATTATCATGGGTATCAAGACTAGCAAAGCTTAATGGGTATGAAATGGATAAGTGGTGAGGTAGCAGCAACAGTAAGTATTGTATGGTGTCTAACTTACGTGTACAAGAATAAGATGAGAAACTACGCAAACGGTCGCAAACTAGTAATGATCACGAAGTGATCGTGAACTACTTACGTTCAAGCATAACCCAAACGTGTTCTCTTCCCAAACTTTGTCGAAATGAGGTAATCACGGTTTACACACGTGGTTGGTGTATTTCAATTTAGATGTGGTGTCATGTTCTCCACAACTGGATATTAAAACCCCCCATCTACCACATAACCGTGGGCACGACACTCGAAAGTTCACACCCTACAGGGATGTCCCAACTTAGTCCATCAAAAACTCTCAAGATCAGCGGAGGAAAATCCTCCTCCCGGAACAACCCGATCAAGCTCGGAATCCAGGTTCACAAGACATTTTGACAATGGTAAAACAGAACCCAGCAAGACCGCCCGATGTGCCGACAAATCCCAATAGGAGCCGCACGTGTCTCGTTCTCAGGGCACACCATATGGGCAAGACGTCGGGTTGGCTGAGACTCTGGTTGCCTAGGAGGCGCAGGACATCGCCCGGTTTGGACCAACACTCATGAGGAGCACTGGCCCGGGGGGTTGATTGTCCCTATGCAAGTTTTTAGTTGTTATTACGCAAATGGTAAAACCATTGTTGGGCCTTGCTGGAAGAGTTTTATTCAAAGCGAACTGTCAAGGGGGGCACATAAACCCCGACAGTGTTAGGAACGCGAAATCAAGGAACATAACACCGGTATGACGGAAACTAGGGCGGCAAGAGTGGAACAAAACACCAGGCAAAAGGCCGAGCCTTCCACCCTTTACCAAGTATATAGATGCATTAATTAAATAAGAAATATTGTCATATCCCATGATATCCATGTCCCAACATGGAACAACCTGCAACTAGGAATGCTATAAGAGGGGCTGAGCAAAGCGATAACATAGCCAAACAATGGTTTGCTGGGATGGTGGAAAAGGTTAGAGGCTAGAATGGCAAATTGGGAGGCTTGATAAACAAGTGGTAGGTAGCGCGACATAGCGATAGCATCGAGACAACTAGCATAGCAAATATAGTAGTGAGATCCAAGGTAATGGTCATCTTTCCTGAAATCCCTCTAGGAAGACGACCGAATCCATGAAGAAGACGATAGGACATAGGCAAACGAATCCTCACATTCGTATCATCTCCGGAACTATCGAGAAGAAGCACAACCGGAAAGAAGCAAATGACATGGTAAACCAACAAGCATAATCATGGCATGATGCACAATCAAGTATGATGCATGTCCGGTTTAATGAGGCATGGCATGGCAAAGTGCAACAAACAAAACTACAAGTTAAGTTGCATATTGACGAAACACCACATTCAATCATTTAGTTCACTCTCGTTTATGTACCCAACAATATTAAATGTTGTTAAACATGGCAAGAATTGAAGCATAAGTAAATTAACTATTTAGGCAAGTTTAAATGAGGCCGAAAATAACAAACAACAATTCCATAAAATCACCACATGCATACTTCGAATTTTCTACTGTTCTGCCCTAAACCATATTTTAGATTTGTTACACATGCAAAATAAGTGCATCATGTTAATCTATGCATTTTTCTACCCCATTTACATATAAAGTTTATTTAATTCGGAGCTACGGTTATTTAGTTACAAAATAAAGCATTTTAGCATGGCATTTATGCAAAACAAATGCAATCATCAATTTAACCATTTTAAACATGGATGAAAGCGGCGTGTTATGAAACAAGATGAAATTCTAAGTATTTTTCATATTAAAATCATTTTAATCCGATGCACGGTTTGTGAGTTATTAAATGCCTGAGCTCTAGGGTGTTTTCTGCAAAACTGGTAAATCTCTGGATAAATGCTAAATTCGTTGGAACAGGAAAAAAATATTGGGCAGAAACTAATGGATCTGGGCTAGACAAGTAGTGCAGAGGGGCGATGGGCTACTCAAATTGGGCCTTCGGCCGTCAGTGAGGTGGAAGCAGGCCGGCTCGGGGCAATGCAGTCAACGCTCGAGGACGAGCGAGCTATAGCAGTCGTCCCATCTCTGCTCACACGAAGCAGAGGGCACAACCGGGTGAGACGGATGCAGGTGGGCGTGAGGGACTCCGGTGAGTGGCAGGATGTGGAGGGGTCGGCGCGGGAGCTCAGTGGCGTCCGGATCCAGGCGCGGGAGGTCGTCAGGGTCCCATTCCCTGCCAGATCGAAGGGAGGTGGCTGCATGGCTGCATTGCAGCCTGAAGAAAATAAGAGCGGGGAGAGGATTCTAAGAGGGAACATGGAAGGAAAGCAAGGAGTGACTGCGAGATAAGAAGGCAGCAGGGGCACGACGCAACGCTCACCGATGACCTCACCGGACGTGCGACGGGGACAGTGCTCCAGGGACTTGGCGGAGCGGCGGGGAGGCAGGGTCGAGATGGAGGAGCTCGAGGCCTCAGGTGCGGGAGCAGAGAAGGCCGAGGCGCCATGGCAGGGGAATGTCCTATTGGTGGTGGTGCTTCGATGAGCCTCGGGCGGCGCACACCAGCGAGGACGACCGGGACAAGGAGAGGCTGAGGCGCAGCTGCTGGTTCCGGCAAACTCCGGACGGAGCGGTGGGGACCTGCGAAGGAACGGATTAAGAGCGAAGAGACAGAGAGACAAACAAGAGGGAAGGAAGGCAGGGGGAGTCTGGCCTGGTGGTTGGGCAGGTTCGGGCGGCGGACGGAGCAGCTCCGGCGGCGGCACTCGCCGGCGCGGTGCCGGAGACGACAGGGCAGCGAGGTCACTCGGGGCCTGGTGCAGCTCGGGCGCAGAGGAGCTGGGGCCTCGTGAGTGCTCCAGGAGGGGAGCTTGAACGCTGGTGAATGGATGGATCGGGAGGAGGTAGAGGATTGCTGCTGCGGTTGGCCGGGGATGGATCCCAAGCAGGGACAAGCTGGCGGCAAAAATCAAGGGAATTGATCGGGGAGGATTCGGATCGGGAGGAGATCCCGAGGTGGGAGACCGACGAGGTGGAGTGTGGCAGCGGCGATTGGATAGGGGAGGAATGGATGGGATAGCTAGGGTCCGGACTGATTATATAGTGGTAGGATTAGCTTAGGGCTTATCTGGGCCCTCCGATTAGATCGGACGGTCGAGAATAAATAGGTTAGGGAGTCCAAATAAGAAACCAAAGATATTTTAGGGATGTTTGGGGATGATCCAGACCCATCGGTAACGACAGCTCGGTTCGGGTTTGGGAGAAGTTTTGGACGCGCACGAGGGGGGTTTGAGAGAGGTCGACAAAGACAAGGGGCCCTCACTACTAGGCAAAACCTTACCAGTAGCGCTGGTTTTTGAGCTACCAGTAGCGCGGGCGCCAGCGCTAGTGCTATGGCGCTACAGCTATTTTGTAGCAGTAGCACTTTTTAGGCCAACGCTACTGGTAAGTTCAGATACTAGTAGCGCGGCACTGGAAAGCGCTACTGGTAAATGAGGGCTGCTGGTAATATTTTGGCCCGCGCCACTGTTAAAATTTATGTTTTTTCGTATTTTGGCGCTCTACATGTTTAAACAGATATATCTTTTATACAATAGCAACTCATCACGAACTAGTCTGTTTAAATAGCATATTCATTACCACTTGTCATCACCACCAAATAATGTTCGTCAATGAGACATCATATAATAAGTTGGTCACTAGTCATAATCACAACTTCTCATCATCATCATCAACTCTAACACATTGTAGCACGTAATAACACATTCTAGCTAGGACCTACTCCTCTCATAGGACCTACTCTACCCTCTCTTAGGTAAAATATCATAAAACAAGATAGGCATTGACTCTCCATAATAACGAACGGAGATCATCCTGTCTCCATGTCTTGGCCTACGCACAATGTTTCTTCCAAGTAGCTCTCTATGATGGTAGAATTTTTTTTGAAATCATTTATTATCATGGCTTCCTCGCTTTTAGAAATATGATATGGACAGGAGTGATGTGGAAACTGCGGCTGACCTGGTCGTGGTGGCCGTAAGCTCATAACATCAACGCGACCTCTCAGCAACATTAGATGAGGCACACAATCCATCAGGATTTTCTGTTCAAAAACATAGTAATAACTTTTTAGTTAGCAATGTAGTTTAGTTTTAGAAGAATTTATGCAAAAGATGCACGGATGTCGTAATAGTAGAAAATCTTGCCATGCTATCTCCATTGATGTTACCGTAGTTCAACACGTGCACTAGTGGCATGTATTGACCATAATGTGGAGGAGTTTGATAATAGCTATTGTAATTCTCAAGATCAGTAAAAAATGTGATAAGACCATCTTTCTCCTTATAAGTTAATTATGCTTCATCATTGTAGTAGTAGGTTCTGTCTACCATCTTCCGTACATTTTTTGAAGAATGAAAATAAGCTGTCAATGGAAATAAGCTGTCAACTATTTTGAAATAAACAATATAAATTACTTAATAAATATGTTTGAGAAATTCACACAGCGGTAGAACTGGAAGCGTGTCAACAAGGACCCAAATGGTCATATTCTTTTCGTCGATGTCAGAATCACCAAAGATCGATGGTGAGAAGCGTACCCTCATGAAAATCATATGCCTTGCAAAGTGCTTCCCAATTCAGGCAACCAAAATTGGATGAGTTCACAGAATTGTTTAGATTTACAGCAAAATCATAACCATGATGGGTCCTTAGTTGAATTATCTTTGTCTCAATGCTTTCATGATCTTCAAAACCCATCTTCTCCAAGACATAGCATCTTGCATGGCATGGGATAAGCTAGTCGAATTGTAAAAGACAGAAATTACACGTTGAAGAAGCAGAGAAGTCGTGCAAAAATAACAAAAAACACTTGTCGTCGTTGCGTACCGTTTCAACATCAAAGGTCTCTTGGAGCTTGATGTTGAAGCGCCGACCTTCTACCAGGTGAGGCATGTCGCACAGACCGCGCTCATCTTCGCAGTACTCACACATAGCGAATTCCCTTTAGTCGTCAGACATTTCCTAATGGGTAATTAATAATCCATCATCGAATGCATATATAGTAGTTTGTAGCAAAGATCATCATATAACAACTAAAACACCTAAAAATTGTAGTTTGTAGTTGTTTGTAGCAAAGATCATCATCGAACCTAGTTTGTAGCAAAGATCATCATATAATCCATCATCGAATACATATATAGTAGTTTGTAGCACATACCGCGCTCATCTTTTGCATTCAATAAGAAAATAACTAATGGGTAATTAATAATCCATCATCGAATACATATATAGTAGTTTGTAGCAAAGATCATCATATAATATCACTAATACATATTGAATAATAGCTCCTATAGGTTCAGTGGGCCACAGTGGACACCCAAAGAGAAGGAACCATCCCAGGATCATAGCTCCGGTGAGATCCTTGAAGAATCTGCCAGGTATTGGAGAACCTGCCATCCGCCAACGCAACCATGTAGCACTGGACGTGCGCGTCCTCCTCCATGACACGGTGTTGTACCACCTGCGTGGGGGACTCAAGCCTCTGCACCGATGCGGGCCCACGTGATCGCCACCAAAGACACTCCGGGTCGATGACGGGCTGGCTCCTCACTAAGCTGCGCTCACCAGAACGTAGCACAACCCAGTACCAGCCCGGCGGAGCCCAGTCCCGGACATGGCCCCTCTGCTCAAGCAGGCCTCCTCCGCCGAGTCGACGGTGAGGATGTGGGATAGGCATCGTCGACGTCGAGAACAAAATGCTTAATTATGAAAACAAAATTAATAAACAATTAACAAAATTCGGCATGACCTTTGCTAAAAGCAGGACATATCGAGCGCCTAAAATTTGCCAGAACGTAAATGAATCGACTTTTCTGGCAAAACATAGGCCACTCGGAAAAATATGACATGTTCAAAATATGGCATGTCCACTGCAAATTTGCATATAACAGGAAAAATTGTTCTAACTAAAAAAACAACAACAATTGCTTTAACTAAAAAAATACCTAGAATTCTGTTAACTACACCTAAAACAATTAAAACACCTAAAGTCTTTTAACTACACCTAAAACAACTAGAACACCTAAAATTCTGTTAAATACACCTAAAACACCTAAATTCTATTAACTACACCTTATTAAAAACCTAGCTAAATTTCTGTCCTAACTTTAAAACCTAGCTAAATTTAAAAACCTAGGGTTCATATGAATTAACTAGGGTTCATACTACCTAAGATGTCCTAGCTAGGGTTCGATGATAACCTACATTATTCTAAGAACCTACATTTTTTCAACTATATATGATTCAAAATAACTACTCTCTAATAACTATAACTAGAGAGGGAGGGAGGAGGAGGAAGGAGGGAGGAGTACCTCTCGGTGGAGGAGGGCCGGTGCGGGGGGAGGGGGCAGGGGAGGAGGGCCGACGCGGGCAAGGGGGGCCAACGGGGGAAGAGGGCCCGCGCGGAGGAGGGCGGCCGGAGTAGGACGCGGGGGCAGCGGCTGGATGGGGGGATTGAGGGATTCTGAGCGTGTGAGTGTGAGTGAGTGAGAGGAGAGGGGCGCGCAGGCCGACGCGAGAGGAAGCAGAGGTGGGCTTAGCAGTAGCGCGGGGGAGGAGGCCCAGCGCTATAGCTAAAGCTGCAACAGGGGGCCGATAGCTTGGCCCATCAACAACAGCGCTGGCCGGGAAATCCCGCGCTACTGCTAACGTGCGCTTGCAGCACTGGTGTTGTCCGGCGCTACTGCTAAATAGCAGTAGCGTGGGGTCTTTAACCAACGCAACTGCTAAATGTCTACCTACAAGCATTTTCCTAGTGGTGCCTGACAGAAGGTCAACAGAGACAAAGCGAGGAGCGGCAACTACGAACAACTAAGAGTTTTATGAAAACATGCGGATGATGACATGATGAAATGCAACAACAACAAAATAATAAAACACACAATGGGAACGAAGAACATGGATGGCGTCTGGAGCATCTGTCTCGGGGCGTCACGACTTTCATTGGCAATTTTTAGGCATTGATGTGGCATCGAGGGGGCTACATTGTACTTCTGTGTCCATGGTCTACCCAACAAAGCTGAATAAGAGGTGTTCGCTTCTATAACAAAGAAGCGCACCTTAAAACTGAAAGACTACATTTGCATTTTGAGAGTGATAGAGCCTAATACTGGTCTTCCTTGATTATCAAAACCACATATCACAACCAATGTTGGTTCTACGTCATCCAATATGAAGCAGCACAGGTCAAGCTATGGACTGGGAGAATGTTGACAGCAGAACCAGGATAAATGAGAATGCGTCTCAAGTGAGCATACCCAGTGTTCCCTTCTATGTAAAGTGGGAGATTACGATTGTCATCCATCAACACTATCTTCTTTGAAAAGGTTATTTCATTTGTACTCAACTCATTGCACAATATTATATGCTTTGCCATTGTTACTTCAAATAATCCTGGATTTTGTGATGCTTGAATGAGAGCTTGTCGTAGTTCAGGTACCAACATTAGTGCATCATAGACACTTAAAAGTGCTGGAATGTGTTTCAAGTGTGCTACTATGTTGTAATCTATTTTAGGAACAGCCCCATCGACATCTCCGGGAGCTTGTGCCACGCCATCTTGGGTGGTACCATTTTGTGGATCATCTAATGTATCTCTTATGGCCCTTTTAGGCTGGGACTTATGAGGGTTAGGTAAGACCTTTGCTCCTCGTCGGTTCATATGGACTTCAAGTTCAGACTCATGAGATGAGCTTTTTGCATGTGTAACTTCTTTTTCATGTGGCATAACTGCAAACTCGGGAGAGGAGCAACCAGACATCAAATCATCTAGCACAACATTTCAAGAAATCTTGCCGGAGGATGGATTGACATGCTTTGTTTTCTCTTTCGCCATATGGTCAACCCTCTGCCCCCAACCATGGGGCATGAATTTCTGTAAGGTAGGAAGTGCATGGCTTGGTCTATGGAATGATTCATCTCATTTAGACTTAGGCACAAATTTTGGTGGCATGCCATGCATGCTAGGATTATGCCACTTGGGCCACATCTTTGTAGTATGTTGTTAATAGGGCACAAAATGTGTTACCTGTTTGGGTACATGTTTTGATGACGGCCTATAGGGTCTGGACTCTCATGGTACTCTTCCTCCAACCCTAAAGGTTTTGTGAGTGACCCGTAGGCTGGTAAACTTTTCTTCAACTTGGGCCAGTAGCAGCCATGCTTCCTTTTCCTGCATGGGATAGAAATCTGTCATCACCACATTCACATCATTGTAACTTGGGTTTATAGAATCGGGCTGTATTTGAAGTATTTTTTCATCAACGTCTCGTTGGAGCCATTCCTTAAAATCAACACAGTCTTCAATGGAGTGCCCTACATATTGATGATATGGCCAATATAGAGGGTTATCCTTCATATGTACTTGATCAGGATTTTTTGGTTCTCGGAGGGTTACGTGATGAGTACATGACTACCTTGGATACGACCAAAAATATTGCATACATGCATATTTGTCAGGTGATTTCTAGTGCAAACTATTCAAGAATCTATTTATGTTATCCAGAACAAAAATACTTCACACACTTTTGTGTTTTGTCTAATTGTAGGTGTATGGGACATTTGTACAATCTGTATATGAAGATAAGGGAAAAGGAGAAGTTTAGGTTCTTTCAAAAAGTCCTCTCATGTCACTTTTGGGCCAAGATAAGATAGAGTCCAAGTCTCTCACGTTCTGGATTCAGATTCGGACTCCACAAACATACCTAACTCAAAATGTCAACAACTTTTTCATACAGACTCCAAATTGGGTGATTCTTTTTTTGTTGGAAAGTAGATTTCGTGCTCTTTCCAACCTAATTGTAATGACCTTCAAATTCGTTCGAAGCATTGAGATATCGACGAAACAATCTGACGCTGCAGCAGAATCCGAGTCAAACAACAAGTCCAAAAGTGTTGCACCTGTTGGGTAACGTAGTAATTTCAAAATTTTCCTACGCACACGCAAGATCATGGTGATGCATAGCAAAGAGAGGGGAGAGTGTGATCTACGTACCCTCGTAGACCGACAGCGGAAGCGTTATGACAACGCGGTTGATGTAGTCGTACGTCTTCACGGCCCGACCGATCAAGCACCGAAACTACGGCACCTCCGAGTTCTAGCACACGTTCAGCTCGATGACGATCCCCGGACTCCGATCCAGCAAAGTGTCGGGGAAGAGTTCCATTAGCACAACGGCGTGGTGACGATCTTGATGTTCTACTGTCGCAGGGCTTCGCCTAAGCACCACTACAATATTATCGAGGACTATGGTGGAAGGGGGCACCGCACACGGCTAAGAAAACGATCTTAGAGATCAACTTGTGTGTCTAGGGGTGCCCCCTGCCCCCGTATATAAAGGAGCCAAGGGGGGGTGCGGCCGGCCCTAGGAGGAGGCGCGCAGGAGGAGTCCAACTCCTACCGGGAGTAGGACTCCCCCCTTTCCCTAGTTGGATTAGGACTTGGGGAAGAAGGAAGAGAGGGAAGAAAGGAAAGGGGGGCGCCGCCCCCCTCCTTGTCCAATTCGGACTTGGGGGGGGGGGGGGGGGGCGCGCGGCAGCCCCTAGGCCTCCTCTCCTCTTCCTCCACTAGGCCCATTAAGGCCCATTAGGTTACCGGGGGGGTTCGGTAACCTCCCGGTACTCCAGTAAAATGCCAATTTCACCCGAAACACTTCCGATGTCCAAACATAGGCTTCTAATATATCAATCTTTATGTCTCGACCATTTCGAGACTCCTCGTCATGTCCATGATCACATCCGGGACTCCGAACTAACTTCGGTACATCAAAATATATAAACTCATAATGAAACTGTCATCGTAACGTTAAGCGTGCGGACCCTACGGGTTCGAGAACAATGTAGACATGACCGAGACATGTCTCCGGTCAATAACCAATAGCGGAACCTGGATGCTCATATTGGCTCCCACATATACTACGAAGATCTTTTATCGGTCAGACCGCATAACAACATACTTTGTTCCCTTTGTCATCGGTATGTTACTTGCCCGAGATTCGATTGTCGGTATCTCAATACCTAGTTCAATCTCGTTACTGGCAAGTCTCTTTACTCGTTTCGTAATACATCATCTCACAACTAACTCATAGTTGCAATGCTTGCAAGGCTTATGTGATGTGCATTACCGAGAGGGCCCCGAGATACCTCTCCGACAATCGGAGTGACAAATCCTAATCTCGAAATACGCCAACCCAACATGTACCTTTGGAGACACCTGTAGAGCTCCTTTATAATCACCCAGTTACGTTGTGACGTTTGGTAGCACACAAAGTGTTCCTCCGGCAAACGGGAGTTGCATAATCTCATAGTCATAGGAACATGTATAAGTCATGAAGACAGCAATAGCAACATACTAAACAATCGGGTGCTAAGCTAATGGAATGGGTCATGTCAATCACATCATTCTCCTAATAATGTGATCTCGTTAATCAAATGACAACACATGTCTATGGTTAGGAAACACAACCATCTTTGATTAACGAGCTAGTCAAGTAGAGGCATACTAGTGACGTTTAGTTTGTCTATGTATTCACACAAGTATTATGTTTCCGGATAATACAATTCTAGCATGAACAATAAACATTTATCATGATATAAGGAAATAAAATAATAACTTTATTATTGCCTCTAGGGCATATTTCCTTCAGTCTCCCACTTGCACTAGAGTCAATAATCTAGATTACACAGTAATGATTCTAACACCCATGGAGCATTGGTGTTGATCATGTTTTGCTCGTGGAAGAGGCTTAGTCAATGGGTCTACTACATTCAGATCCGAATGTATCTTGCAAATCTCTATGTCTCCCACCTGGACTAGATCCCGGATGGAATTGAAGTGTCTCTTGATGTGCTTGGTTCTCTTGTGAAATCTGGATTCCTTTGCCAAGGCAATTGCACCAGTATTGTCACAAAAGATTTTCATTGAACCCGATGCACTAGGTATGACACCTAGATTGGATATGAACTCCTTCATCCAGATTCCTTTGTTTGCTGCTTCCAAAGCAGCTATGTACTCCGCTTCACATGTAGATCCTGCCACAACGCTTTGTTTAGAACTGCACCAACTGACAGCTCCACCGTTTAATGTAAACACGTATCCGGTTTGCGATTTAGGATCATCCGGATCAGTGTCAAAGCTTGCATCAACGTAACCATTTACGATGAGCTCTTTGTCACCTCCATATATGAGAAACATATCCTTAGTCCTTTTCAGGTATTTCAGGATGTTCTTGACCGCTGTCCAGTGATCCACTCCTGGATTACTTTGGTACCTCCCTGCTAGACTTATAGCAAGACACACATCAGGTCTGGTACACAGCATTGCATACATGATAGAGTCTATGGCTGAAGCATAGGGAACATCTTTCATTTTCTCTCTATCTTCTGCATTGGTCGGGCATTGAGTCTTACTCAATTTCACACCTTGTAACACAGGCAAGAATCCTTTCTTTTCTTGATCCATTTTGAACTTCTTCAAAACTTTGTCAAGGTATGTGCTTTGTGAAAGTCCAATTAAGCGTCTTGATCTATCTCTATAGATCTTAATGTCCTATATGTAAGCAACTTCACCGAGGTCTTTCATTAAAAACTCTTATTCAAGTATCCCATTATGCTATCCAGAAATTATATATCATTTCCGATTAGTAATATGTCATCTACATATAATATCAGAAATGCTACAGAGCTCCCACTCACTTTCTTGTAAATACAAGCTTCTCCAAAAGTCTGTACAAAACCAAATGCTTTGATCACACTATCAAAGCGTTTATTCCAACTCCAAGAGACTTGCACCAGTCCATAAATGGATCGCTGGAGCTTGCACACTTTGTTAGCTCCCTTTGGATCGACAAAACCTTCCGGCTGCATCATATACAACTCTTCTTCCAGAAATCCATTCAGGAATGTAGTTTTGACATCCATCTGCCAAATTTCATAATCATAAAATGCGGCAATTGCTAACATGATTCGGACAGACTTAAGCATCGCTACGGGTGAGAAGGTCTCATCGTAGTCAATCCCTTGAACTTGTCGAAAACCTTTTGCGACAAGTCGAGCTTTGTAGACAGTAACATTACCGTCAGCGTCAGTCTTCTTCTTGAAGATCCATTTATTCTCAATTGCTTGCCGATCTTTTGGCAAGTCAACCAAAGTCCACACTTTGTTCTCATACATGGATCCCATCTCAGCTTTCATGGCTTCAAGCCATTTTGCAGAATCTGGGCTCACCATCGCTTCTCCATAGTTCGTAGGTTCATCATGATCTAGTAGCATGACTTCCAGAACAGGATTACCGTACCACTCTGGTGCGGATCTTACTCTGGTTGATCTACGAGGTTCAGTAGTATCTTATTCTGAAGTTTCATGATCATCATCATTAGCTTCCTCACTAATTGGTGTAGGTGTCACAGAAACCGGTTTCTGTGATGTACTACTTTCCAATAAGGGAGCAGGTATAGTTACCTCATCAAGTTCTACTTTCCTCCCACTCCTTTCGAGAGAAACTTCTTCTCTAGAAAGTTTCCGAATTTAGCAACAAAAGTCTTGCCTTCGGATCTATGATAGAAGGTGTATCCAATAGTTTCCTTTGGATATCCTATGAAGACACATTTCTCCGATTTGGGTTCGAGCTTATCAGGTTGAAGTTTTTTCACATAAGCATCGCAGCCCCAAACTTTCAGAAACGACAACTTTGGTTTCTTGCCAAACCACAGTTCATAAGGCGTCGTCTCAACGGATTTTGATGGTGCCCTATTTAACGTGAATGCGGCCGTCTCTAAAGCATAACCCCAAAACGATAGCGGTAAATCAGTAAGAGACATCATAGATCTCACCATATCAAGTAAAGTATGATTACGATGTTCGGACACACCATTACGCTGTGGTGTTCCGGGTGGCGTGATTTGCGAAACTTTCCTCATTGTTTCAAATGTACACCAAACTCGTAACTCAAATATTCTCCTCCACGATCAGATCGTAGGAATTTTATTTTCTTATTACGATGATTTTCAACTTCACTCTGAAATTCTTTGAACTTTTCAAATGTTTCAGACTTATGTTTCATTAAGTAGATATACCCATATCTGCTTAAGTCATCTATGAAGGTGAGAAAATAACGATATCCGCCACGAGCCTCAACATTCATCGGACCACATACATCTGTATGTATGATTTCCAACAAATCTGTTGCTCTCTCCATAGTACCAGAGAACGATGTTTTTGTCATCTTACCCATAAGGCACGGTTCGCAAGTACCAAGTGATTCATAATCAAGTGGTTCCAAAAGTCCATCAGTATGGAGTTTCTTCATGCGCTTTACACCGATATGACCTAAACGGCAGTGCCACAAATAAGTTGCACTATCATTATCAACTCTGCATCTTTTGGCTTCAACATTATGAATGTGTGTGTCACTACTATCGAGATTTAATAAGAATAGACCATTCTTCATGGGTGCATGACCATAAAAGATTTTACTCATATAAATAGAACAACAATTATTCTCTGATTTAAATGAATAACCGTCTCACATCAAACAAGATCCAGATATAATGTTCATGCTCAACGCTGGCACCAAATAACAATTATTTAGGTCTAATACTAATCCCGAAGGTAGATGTAGAGGTAGCGTGCCGACCGCGATCACATCGACTTTGGAACCATTTCCCACGCGCATCGTCACCTCGTCCTTAGCCAATCTTCGCTTAATCTGTAGTCCCTGTTTCTAGTTGCAAATGTTAGCAACAGAACCAGTATCGAATACCCAGGTGCTACTGCGAGCATTAGTAAGGTACACATCAATAACATGTATATCGCATATACCTTTGTTCACCTTGCCATCCTTCTTATCCGCCAAATACTTGGGGCAGTTCCGCTTCCAGCGACCAGTCTGCTTGCAGTAGAAGCACTCAGTTTCAGGCTTAGGTCCAGATTTGGGTTTCTTCTCTTGAGCAGCAACTTGCTTGCTGTTCTTTTTGAAGTTCCCCTTCTTCTTCCCTTTGCCCTTTTTCTTGAAACTAGTGGTCTTGTTGACCATCAACACTTGATGCTCCTTCTTGATTTCTACCTCCGCAGCTTTCAGCATTGCGAAGAGCTCGGGAATAGTCTTATTCATCCCTTGCATATTATAGTTCATCACGAAGATCTTGTAGCTAGGTGGCAGTGATTGGAGAATTCTGTCAATGACGCAATCATTTGGAAGATTAACTCCCAATTGAATCAAGTGATTATTATACCCAGACATTTTGAGTATATGCTCACTGACATAACTGTTCTCCTCCATCTTACAGCTATAGAACTTATTGGAGACTTCATATCTCTCAACCCGGGCATTTGCTTGAAATATTAACTTCAACTCCTGGAACATCTCATATGCTCCATGACGTTCAAAACGTCATTGAAGTCCCGATTCTAAGCCGTGAAGCATGGCACACTGAACTATCGAGTAGTCATCAGCTTTGCTCTGCCAGACATTCATAACATCTTGTTGCTCCAGCAGCAGGCCTGGCACCCAGCGGTGCTTCCAGGATGTAATTCTTCTGTGCAGCAATGAGGATAATCCTCAAGTTACGGACCCAGTCCATGTAATTGCTACCATCATCTTTCAACTTTGCTTTCTCAAGGAACGATTAAAATTCAACGGAACAACAACACGGGCCATCTATCTACAATCAAACATAAACAAGCAAGATACTATCAGGTACTAAGTTCATGGTAAATTTAAGTTCAATTAATCATATTACTAAAGAACTCCCACTTAGATAGACATCCCTCTAATCCTCTAAGTGATCACGTGATCCAAATCAACTAAACCATGTCCGATCATCACGTGAGATGGAGTAGTTTCATTGGTGAACATCACTATGTTGATCATATCTACCATATGATTCACGCTCGACCTTTCGGTCTCCGTGTTCCGAGGCCATATCTGTATATGCTTGGCTCGTCAAGTATAACCTGAGTATTCCGCGTGTGCAACTGTTTTGCACCCGTTGTATTTGAACGTAGAGGCTATCACACCCGAACATCACGTGGTGTCTCAGCACGAAGAACTTTCGCAACGGTGCATACTCAGGGAGAACACTTCTTGATAATTAGTGAGAGATCATCTTAAAATGCTACCGACAATCAAAGCAAGATAAGATGTATAAAAGATAAACATCACATGCAATCAATATAAGTGATATGATATGGCCATCATCATCTTGTGCTTGTGATCTCCATCTTCGAAGCATCGTCATGATCACCATCGTCACCGGCGCGACACCTTGATCATCATCGTAGCATCATTGTCGTCTTGCCAATCTTATGCTTCCACGACTATCACTACTGCTTAGTGATAAAGTAAAGCATTACAGCGCAATTGCATTGCATACAATAAACCGACAACCATATGGCTCCTGCCAGTTGCCGATAACTCAGTTACAAAACATGATCATCTCATACAATAAAATTTAGCATCATGTCTTGACCATATCACATCACAACATACCCTGCAAAAACAAGTTAGACGTCCTCTACTTTGTTGTTGCAAGTTTTACGTGGCTGCTACGGGCTTAGCAAGAACCGTTCTTACCTACGCATCAAAACCACAACGATAGTTTGTCAAGTTGGTGCTATTTTAACCTTCGCAAGGACTGGGCGTAGCCACACTTGGTTCAACTAAAGTTGGAGAAACTGACACCCGCTAGCCACCTTTGTGCAAAGCACGTCGGGAGAACCGGTCTCGCGTAAGCGTACGCGTAATGTCGGTCCGGGCCGCTTCGTCCAACAATACCGCCGAACCAAAGTATGACATGCTGGTAAGCAGTATGACTTATATCGCCCACAACTCACTTGTGTTCTACTCGTGCATATAACATCAATGCATAAAACCTAGGCTCTGATACCACTGTTGGGTAATGTAGTAATTTCAAAATTTTCCTACGCACACGCAAGATCATGGTGATGCATAGCAACGAGAGGGGAGAGTGTGATCTACGTACCCTCGTAGACCGACAGTGGAAGCTTTATGGCAATGCGGTTGATGTACTCGTACGTCTTCACGGCCCGAACGATCAAGCACCGAAACTACGACACCTCCGAGTTGTAGCACACGTTCAGCTCGATGACGATCCCCGAACTCCGATCTAGCAAAGTGTCGGGAAAGAGTTCCGTCAGCACGACGGCATGGTGATGATCTTGATGTTCTACTATCGCAGGGCTTCGCCTAAGCACCACTACAATATTATCGAGGACTATGGTGGAAGGGGGCACCGCAGACGGCTAAGAGAACGATCTTAGAGATCAACTTGTGTGTCTAGGGGTGCCCCCTGCCCCCGTATATAAAGGAGCCAAGGTGGGGTGCGGCCGGCCCTAGGAGGAGGCGCGCAGGAGGAGTCCTACTCCTACCGGGAGTAGGACTCCCCCTGTCGGTGTCAAAACCGGCGGATCTCGGGTAGGGGGTCCCGAACTGTGCGTCTAGGATCGATGGTAACAGGAGGGAGGGGACACAAAGTTTTACCCAGGTTCAGGCCCTCTTGATGGAGGTAAAACCCTACGTCCTGCTTGATTAATATTGATGATATGGGTAGTACAAGAGTTGATCTACCACGAGATCGTAGAGGCTAAACCCTAGAAGCTAGCCTAGGGTATGATTGTATATATGATCTATCGACTAGCCTGGCCTCGGTTTATATAATGCACCAGAGGCCTAGGATAACAAGAGTCCTAGCCGAATACGCCGGTGGGGAGGAGTCCTTGTCTTGATCGCCAAGTCTTGTGGAATATTCCTTGTATGTGGCAGCTGTCCGAACTGGCCCATGAGTATACGGCCATGGGGGTCCTCGGCCCAATCTAATAGATCGGGAGATAACGTGGTGAGTACCCCCTAGTCCAGGAAACCGTCAGTAGCCCCCTGAACCGGTCTTCAAGTTAGGGATGCTCCTCGGTTCTTCCGAACTGTTCTTCATCTTCGGTTGACGGTCTTGAAAACTGGTTCAACAAATCTTCTCATCTTCGATCTTGAGGACCGCCGAAATGCATTCGGCGAGTTTACACGTCGGGTATCCGAGGGGCCCCTTTAAATTTCTGGCCTTTATCAATGCCTTGTTATTTTTATGCCACACCTCGGGTGTTCCCGGGCGGCAGCGTCCTCTTGCATCCGAGCTCCAATGCCGGACTGCATTCGAGGTATCTTTTGCAGCCGAGCACCAACGCCGGACTGCATTCGAGGTACCTTTTGCAGCCGAGCACCAACGCCGGACCGCTTCCCAGCTCTAACGCCGGAATGTATCCGAGCTCCAACGCCGGACTATGTATCCGAGCTCCAACGCCGGACTGTATCCGAGCTCCAACGCCGGACTATGTATCCGAGCTCCAACGCCGGACTGTATCCGAGGTGTCGTAAATCACCTTGGTTCAAAGAAGTTTGAACGAGTTTAGCCGAGCTTAATGCCGGAAATGCCCTCTATGGAGCCAGCCACTAACGCCCGAGCTTTATGCCGGACTGCTTCCGAGGTGGTGCACCACCCCGAATGTGGGCCGATTTTTGTTAATATTTTTTATTGGTGCAATTTATTCTCTGCCGAGATATATAGCCAGTAGCCCTCAAGGTGTGTATCGGTCTAAAACCCGAGATGCACCTGAAGGATGACGTAAGACCGCTGATCCCAGTAGCCGCTGAGACTCAGGTTGGTTTGCAAAATCGGCCTGAGGATCAAGTCCAAGCTCGGCAGAATACTTCGGGATACTAAAAGCGGCATGCTCAATCCTCGAGACCCAGGTTGGGTGCGGCCGACCAACCTGAGGATCAAAATCTCCTCGGAAACTATATTGCACATAAAATTTTCTGCATTGGACAAGCAATGCAGTAGCCCCCGAGACACTGGTCGGGTGGTAACACCAGATCAGGGGATCAATGTGCCCCTTTAATATTTGTAAATAATAAGCCCGAAGCCCAGTAGCCCCCGAGCCTTAATGCGGGCACGGGTGGCCGAATTAAGGATCAATATCCATAGTAAAATCACAAATTATGTGTAATGACTCTTATGTATCCAAGTACTTTACGTCATTAATGCTCGGATCCGCATTGTACAAAACTTTGTTGACCGACCATCGGCTTCCACCTCCTCGGCCAGTAGCCGAGGAGTGTTTGTCCTACTTTATAAAGCCTTTATGAGGGCAAAGATTTACAACAAACAAGGCAATCTAGCAATACGGTTTTATAAACAAAGGTACACAGAGAGTTATATTACTGTTTAACAGAAGAAATGTCTTCCAGAGAAAATAGTCCCGCTATCGGTCCCTTTCTTTGGGTTGTCATGCTAAGCATGATCATTAAACCTCAGCTCTAATGTAAGAGAAAAATATTGAGGATTTAGTTTGGGAGGCCAGTTAATAGCCCCCGGTAATGTTCGGCGACAGTCGGGGTCAAGCCGTAAACACTTCGGCCAATGTTATGAATGGCCCATCATTTAACATAGTCATCGGATCGCTGACCAGTTTACGCTTATTATGAAAGTCAGTTTTCGGCTTTCTCCACTGAGGTGCTTAACCATGTGAGCTGGAAGCACAATCACAGTGGTTCTCCCTTTGCACGCCTAGCCGAACAAAACGGAACGTAGGAAGCAAGTGCAGGAGCCGGGCAACCCAACTATTGACCGAAGACACAATTCGAAACCGATGCATATATAGCAATATCTAAGAATGTTTTTGCCGAATCCCTAAGGGTGTCCGGCGTTGCACTGCGAGACTAATGCTGGAAAAGCACAAATAGTTTAAAAGTGCCAAAAAGCTTGGAAAACCAAGAAACATTAGTAAAAACATGATGTCCGAACAATATCAAGTGTTCGGTGCCAATCCGAAAGTTGGTCTTAGAAAAAAGAAGTGCTTCTGTCGTGCTTTAACATGATACATCCTATCTCAAGACTTTGAGCGGGTCAGCCTACGGCTTCAACCTCCTATCCCGAGGGCGGAGTACTTCTCATCAGGCCAGTTTATCAAACTAAACTCTAGCGGCTTTGAGAGAGAAATTAGGCTCCCTGGCTAGTGACCGCACACTCGTGTCGAAAAAAGGAGTGATAAATAATAATAATAAAACTTTGCAATGACTAAGAAGAAGAACACTTATTATAAAACGGCTCAAGTAAACTTACGAGCCCCCAAGTGACTTGGGTAGAAGAATGATTGCATGTACCAAAGTACTTATATCATATCTATGTTCAACCGAACTTTAAACGCGTCTTAACCGACTGTCATCTTCTCCCTCTTCGGTCAAGGACCGAAAAGTGTTATGTACTCCATCGGTCGAGAATATCGACGGTGTTTCCAATAACCAGGCAATCAGGCCATAAGGCTGTAACAGACAAAGCGCGCTCAGGGAACTTATGCTATATTACCGTGAAGTGTAAGAAGCATCTTCGAAGAAAATAGTACCCCCACCGATACCTTTCTTCGGTGCTCATTGTTATTATGAGACTTGTGCAATAGATTTTTTGTACTCATGAGTTCCTTTGTGTGCCGACCATCATTGAAAACTATAAGAGCGCTAGCTTTCGGCTCCACCCAGTCTGAGGTCCGGCTCGGGCGACCCGATCGTGACAATCGCAGAGGTGCTCCCTTTACTACCTAGCCGAACAATCGGGAACGTAGGGGTAAAGACAGGAGCGAGGCAACCCATCTTGCAAATCGCTTAAGTCAATATGGTGCATATTGTGGCATAATACACGAACAAGGAACGAAGCCGTACAAGTATAATCACATGCAGGAAGAAAAGCTTCATAAAGGAAACCCCCAAATGAATTGGGTCCTTGAATTTGTGCGTCACAAACAAAGTTTGGACAACGAAAAAATTTTACAAGCAACTTTTTCCAAAAAAGTATAATGCTTGGTCAAACCGAACACAAGTTAGAAATTAAAGCTTTGAGCATGAAAGCGACTTAGCTGGTTAATGTGTTCGGTATTGATGACGCGGTCCGAGCTTGATGCGGGGCAAGGTTCTATCCCCCAAGCCGGTCCCGAGGTGGCGGAGCGGAGAGCTCGACACAACGAAGTGGTGATATAGCATGGTCAATGCAGACCGGCAGAGTGATGCCGAAGTCCCCGGATCGTTTTCCTGTGCACAAAAAATAGTGCAAACCAGAGATAATAGTAATAATGATAATTAAAAAAATGTTGCATAATAAATAATTTATGCAAAGTGAGTAATAAAAGAAATATGGCCCGGCGCTGAAGTCAATGTCGATGCAGGGCGTCGGCGTGATGCGGTAAAGGCGTGGCAAAGCCTGAATTCATAGGTCAGTCCGAGTTCCGGATGCGGCATTCGCCGGACTATGTACGGAGACTGACCGGACCACCATGCGACCGTCGTTAATGCGGCCACCATTTTATAGACCTGTTTACATATGATGAACAAACCAGAGTAATAATTCCTTGGGAAAAATTGAACCCAAACAAGCAAAAAATACTAGGATTATTAGCACCTGGTTTATTTGTTGTAGCAATCCGAAGGAAGGTGATTCCCAAAATTGAGACTCGATCCGCACACCCATTACCGGAGTAGGTTGATGAAGAGATGGCGAAGCCTCGATGTCAGCCGATGAGTCGAAGTAGGTCGGCGTGATGGACACCAGCTTGAAGAAGCAATAGTGCGGCCCTGCCGATGCAGGTCGTGACGTGGTCGATGCCGGCTTGATGAAGCGACCGTGCAGTGATGCCGGTATGCCCGCTCCGTGTAATCCGTGGGGCGGCGATGTTGGTGATGATTTATCCTTCGCGATGCCGGACTCTTGTTCGGCTTGCCGAGATGATGATCCGAAGAAGTTGAGCTCGGCTCAAGAAAGTGACGACGTGTCTAGCGCAGGTCGGCAGCCATGGAGCAATATTGCCGAACTGGTTTGACACCAGCATGATGTTGAAGATCATGTTCAAAAGATCTTAAAGTTAGTGAGATGTGTTCGGGAACAAAACATAATACCCCATACAAAACTTCCTTCAAAAGGGATGTCTGAAATCCTGTTCATAAAAAAGACGAACTCGGGTCAGATTCGTTTTCGCGCAGAAAACAGATCCGAAAAGTGATGCACTAATCGGAAGGTTCCCGGAGTTTGGACGGTCGGATCGAGCTGAAATTTTGAGAGGTGCTAGATATATGAATTTTCCACAGCCGATCAACGGTTGGATCTTTCAAAGGAAGTCCGAGCTAGAAGCTGGACACCACGCCTTAAACTCGTCCAGATTCCCGTCCAGATTTGACAGGGCTCCGGTATATCATAGATTGCCAGAGATTCCTCCATCGGAACTCGACGAAATTTTCCAGGGTTGTTGTAGACTAGATTCTGCACAATTCCACCAAAGCGATCGTTAAACCGATGCTCGAGAAGGTGGTGGCGGCTGATACGCGTTCGCTGTCCGGAAAAACAGCACAGTCGCCCGAGGGCAATGTTGACGTTGAGCCCCCGAGCTCCATGGACGATTCCTCCATGATCTTGATAGAGATCGGAGTTGGTGTTGATGAAGGCCCTTGTCCGAACATGGTGATCCGAACACGGGGCGCAGTTCTTGGTTGAACCAAGGTGACCAGTCGAGCTGGTGACGAGGATGCCGAAGTCGCAGTTGATCTACAGGCGAGCCATCGATCCTTTTGTCGATCACACAGCGGAACTCTCAATGAAAGCACCAATGTCGGTGTCAAAACCGGCGGATCTCGGGTAGGGGGTCCCGAACTGTGCGTCTAAGGTGGATGGTAACAGGAGGCAGGGGAGACGATGTTTTACCCAGGTTCGGGCCCTCTTAATGGAGGTAAAACCCTGCGTCCTGCTTGATTAATATTGATGATATGGGTAGTACAAGAGTAGATCTACCACGAGATCAAGGAGGCTAAACCCTAGAAGCTAGCCTATGGTATGATTGTCGTATATATATGATCTATCGACTAGCCTGGCCTTGGTTTATATAATGCACCAGAGGCCCAGGTTAACAAGAGTCCTAGCCGAATACGCTGGTGGGGAGAAGTCCTTGTCTTCATAGCCAAGTCTTGTGGAATCTTTCCTTGTATGCGGCAGTTGTCCGAACTGGCCCATGAGTATACGGCCACGGGGGTCCTCGGCCCAATCTATCAGATCGGGAGATGACGTGTTGAGTACCCCCTAGTCCAGGACACCGTCAGCCGCCCTCGCTGCCCCGCGAGCCCTGCCGCCCGAGCCCCGCCTCGCCGGAGCCACGCCGGAGGTACCTCGCCGCCGTTCGTTTTTTAAAAAAAAAACAATCCGTTTTTTAGAAAAACCCTAGCCTGTTTTTTTAGGTTCGCCGGCTTTTTTCCCGGTTTTTCTTTTTCATGGACGTTCGTCCGGACGTTTGTTTTAACGAACGGTTTTCGCCTGTTAGTTACAGACAACGAACGCTTGTTTGTTAGCCTGTTCGTCAGTTTCCTTTTATCAGATTATTTCGCGATTATTTCTGATCGTGATTTCTGAAACGATTTTCATTCTAGTTTATCTTTTCGCTCGTTAATCGGAATGAGGAGATTCAAGTGCCTAGATCTTCGTCTTGAGACCTTCTTTCCGCTTAACCAACTTGCACAAGTATTTGCTACTGTAAAATTTGACCTAGGTCCAGATTAGTAAACGGATCTTGTTTCCTTCGCCATTTGAGTTTCGTTGCTAAGTTTGATTTGATTCTTTTTGCAAACCGGAGTTCTTAAGTTGAACTTTCTGGTTAGATCTTCTTATTTTGGATTTACCGGTGTTTCTTAGCTTGATTGCTTATGTAAGTTATTGTTTGTTTACAATAGAATTCCCGGAGTGCGAAGCGTGTTTTTTGGAGTCTCTAGGTTACGCGGATCGTCAGCAAGGCAAGTAACACTTTGATCATATCCCTTTATCACCCAGTTTTTATGCATTAGTTCCAATCCTCAAACATTGCATGGTTAGGATGTCATTAACATGTGGGTTGGGAAGTAGCTGATGAGGTAGAACCTATTACCCTGTTACATTCAAACCCCTAGGAGTTACTTCTACGCGTTGCTTATATGGCTATGCTATGCTCGTAGACGTGGTTTGGGTGAGTGAAATCCATGACAGATGTGAGATTGTTAATTAATGGTTTAACTTAAGGTGGCAACTTAAATACACATCTGGGTGGATTGAGGCACCTGGAGTACCCAGTGTTGCCTGTATTTTTGGAAATACCAGAGTACCTGTGTGATCTTCCTATGGACCGCCACCCAGGCTCAAAGGGAGCTGAGATTATTCATGCTAGAAACTTACGTGTGCAGCCACAAGCTATTATGGGCTCTAGCATAGTTGAGTAAGTTACGTGAAGCTCTTGAAGAGGTTTATCAGCAGGTAGTGGGTTTGTAGGTTTGGTATGGTCTGCCCGGAGTAGAGAGTTAATGTTTCTGAAAGACTGTGTCTCGGTCATCCGTTTCTCAAACACCCTGTAGTGTGAGAAAACCAACGGAGGAGATCGAGTCTTGTGGGGAAACGTGCGCAAACCTCTGCAGAGTGTTTAAACTAATCATGGTTAGCTGTGTCCCCGGTTATGGACAATCTTGAGTATCTAGTACTTGGAGTATCTTAAGTACGTCATCACCCTAAAAATAATATTATTGGGTTGTTAATCACCTTAATTGGGATTGAGTTGGAGGAACCTTCTCAATGATGTTTCAACTACCATGATAGTTAAATTAAAATCTATTCCTTTGTCGTAGGGAAAAATTGGCTTTTCGCAAAACTATAACCATAGAGCTTTCCACCAGCCAAATATGCATGTAGTGATAGCATTATTCCATTCCTGCTCTATTGTGTTATTTTGCCAGCATATTCCATGTGCTGGCCGGTTTTCGGGCTGCAACGCATTATGTTGCAGACTTTTCAGACGAGGAGTAAGGTTCGTTAGGTCGTTGCCGTGCAGCTCAGCTATGCCGTTGGAGTTGATGGACTCACTTTATCTTCCAAGCCTTCCGCTGTTGTCGTATTAGATGGCCTTAAGCCATATTTGTTGTAATAAGTTCTCTTTGGAGACATTCGATGTAATAAGTGTGTGATTGCTACTCTGTTATAAATCCTCGAGTACTGTGTGTGTCAGCATTACCGATCTAGGGATGACATTGAAGCATAGAGACTTGACCGTTTGAGGTCGGGTCGCTAGAAGATGGTATCAGAGCACACGCTGAGTGTAGGACACGACCACTAAGCTAAAGCCATAGATCACTATTCTCTTCTCACTTCGGACTCCTCTCCATTTTCTACTCTTTAGGATGGCGGACACAAGGAACAAGTTTGCACAACCGGATGAAGAAGCACCTTTTGGACGACACCTGAAGGAAGTCACTAGGTACCTGAACATAGGAATACCAAGCTTCACCGGGACCTACAACGCCACTTTGCTGGAAGAGGAGCGATGGATGATTCAAGTTCAAGTTCCAGGAAGGACCTTCATGCCAGTCACTAAACCTATAGAGTTTTCCTTAGACACACCAACCTGGAGTTTAGGAAAGAGTATGGCAGCTCACATCACCATGGGACGCATTGGAGAAGTATATCACAAGGATCTTAAGGACACTATCTACCAGATATATGGGTGCCGAGACGAGCAATGGGAGATGATCAGTACCAAGAAGGATAGATCTATTGCAGCTTTCATCCAGGAGTTAAACCAGCACATTCAACGTCAGGAGAATCAGATGTGCTCAGACACGATAGATTTGAAGAAGGCTAAGACAAGGATCATCGAGCTAGAAGAAGAACTTAAGTCTACACATGATAGATATGAGGAGGAAATTGCGACACTACTGGAGAAGAATGATGACCTGATTAAGAAGATCGGAATATTTATGGGAGACCCCACACCAGTAGAATAAGATGAAGAACCCGAGGAGATTCGCTCGGAGGACTACATCATCATCGACGACACCGACTCCGGCCTTAGCGATGTTGACTTTGAAGACGAAGCTGGAGTAGATATCATGGAGTCTTCAACTGAGGTATATTTTTACTAGACCACCATATCAGTAGTAGTATTCCACCATGTAAATAAAGTAGTCCGAGCACTTTTGCGATAGTTAGATCGATTGTATGCCTTGCTTGATTGATTGAGTGAAATGTTTGTGTTTGTATCATGTGCATACGGGTAGTGCTTTCTCATTAGACCTCATTCTATTCTAATCTCTCCCCTCTAAACCCATCAGATGCATCTGAGACGTGACCCCGGATTTGCTTTCCCACCCAAGCTCACTCAGTTGATCTAGCAGCAGAATACCCTGATGAAGTTGTTAGTTCAGAACCAAGGCAACAACAACAACAACAATCCACCACCACCACCACCAGTTGACAACTTAGCCCGTTTTCTGAGGTTGCAGCCGCCGGTGTTTTCTAGTAGCACCGAGCCTATAGTAGCAGATGATTGGCTCCGCAGGATTAGAAGGGAGTTAACCACTGCAGGATGTACTGATGCTGAGAAGGTGCGTTTTGCCACACATCAGTTGGATGGACCAGCAGCATCATGGTGGGAGAATTACACTGTCACCTACCCTATAGCCACGGTGACATGGGACCAGTTTCAGCAAGCTTTCCGTACAGCCCATGTCTCAACTAGAGCAATGAGTATGAAGAAGCATGAGTTTCGCAACCTATGCCAGGGGAACCATACCGTGGCTCAGTACGCGGATGAGTTTAGCAAGTTATCTCGCTATGCCCCTGATAATGTGGCCACAGATGCCGCAAAGCAAGAGAAGTTTATGGAAGGGCTGAATGATGAGATGAGTATGCAGTTGATGGTGGCAACATTCACCAACTACCAAGAGTTGGTAGATAAGGCTCTTATGATTGAAGGGAAGCAGCAGTAGATTGAGAGCCGTAAGAGGAAGTATGGACAAGGGAGGTATAGCTCAGGAGCTCAGCAGAAGCCTCGCCTAACCCCGAACTCGAGAGGACTTGTTCATAACCATGGAGGCCACACCCATAATGGAGGGAGTAACCATAATCATACTGGCCCTAGGAATGGGAATGGAGCAAGCAACAATCAGAACCGCCCAAATCCAGCCACACCCACCAAGAGGGACCTAAGCCACGTTTCTTGTTTCAAGTGCAGGAAGACTAGACACTATGCCATGGAGTGCCCTGAAGGGAAGAATGGAAACGGAAACGGGAGTGCTGGGAAGAAGCCCAACCCATTCAACAAAGGACAAGTAAACCACGTTAACGTGGAGGAGGTTGAAGAGCATCCAGACGCGGTTATAGGTAAGTTTTTGGTTAAGTCATTTACCGCTCTTGTTCTTTTTGATACTGGTGCATCGCATTCATACATATCAAGGGAATTCGTGGATAAGTTTAAACTACCGACCCAAACCCTTAGGACCCCTCTGTTAGTAAGTTCACCTGGAGCAGAGTATATGGCTAGTCGATGGTGCAATCATATACCCTTAACCATTGGCAACCATGTTTTTCCGTCCAACCTAATTATCTTGGAGTCACAAGGATTGGATATGATATTAGGTATGGACTGGGTGTCAAGGTACGGAGGAAACATTGACTGTGTTAGTAAGTCAATTTGTCTCACCACCCCGGAGGGAAAAAGGATCAAGTATGTATCTAGGCATGTGCCAAGAAGTAGCCAAGTAAATACCCTCACGGGAGTTGTTCAGGAGGAAGTGCATGTAGTAAAGGATTATCCGGATGTTTTTTCAGAGGAGTTACCAGGCATGCCACCGGCTCGAGATATCGAGTTTTTGATAGAGCTATTACCAAGCACAGGGCCAGTATCCAAGAGACCCTATAGGATGCCCGCAAATGATCTGGAGGAGATTAAGAAACAGATCAAGGAGTTATTGGAGAAAGGTTATATCCGACGGAGTTCATCACCATGGGGAGCGCCAGTGCTATTGGTTGAAAAGAAGGATAAATCCCTAAGAATGGTTGCTGATTATCGGGCATTGAATGAAGTGACGATTAACAACAAGTACCCATTGCCGATGATCAATGATCTGTTTGACCAGCTGCAAGGAGCTAAGGTGTTTTCGAAGATCGATCTACGATCAAGATATCATCAGTTAAAGATACGAGAGAAGGATATACCCAAGACAGCCTTCACCACACGGTACGGGTTATACAAGTATATGGTCATGTCATTTGGACTGACTAATGCCCCTGCCTATTTCACGAGCATGATGAACAAGGTGTTCATGGAGTATTTGGATAAGTTTGTTGTGGTGTTCATTGATGATATAATGCTATATTCAAAGGATGAAGAGGAACACAAGGAGCATTTGCGATTAGTTCTCGAGAAACTCAGGGAACATCAGTTATATGCCAAGTTCAGCAAATGCGAGTTTTGGTTGAAGGAAGCCGGATTCCTTGGACATGTTATATCAGGAGAAGGTATAGCAGTAGATCCCACCAAGGTTCAGTCGGTCACTAAATGGTTGGCACCCACTTCAGTTAGCGAGATCCGCAGTTTTCTTGGACTCGCAGGATACTATCGGAGACTCATTGAGAATTTTTCCAAGATTGCGAAGCCCATGACAGAATTATTGAAGAAGGAAACCAAGTTTAAATGGACGGAAGATTGTGAGGCAAGTTTCCAGGATCTGAAGAAACGTTTGACTACAGCCCCAGTGCTGACACTGCCAGATATACACAAGGATTTTCAAGTGTATTGCGACGCCTCTCGCTTAGGACTTGGAAGTGTGCTTATGTAGGATGGAACAGTTGTTTCATATGCCTCGCGACAACTAAAACCACACGAGTTGAATTATCCCACGCATGATTTGGAGCTAGCAGCCGTGGTTCATGCATTGAAGACTTGGAGACATTACCTTATTGGAAATCATTGTGATGTGTATACGGATCATAAGAGTTTGAAGTACATTTTCACCCAGAAGAAGCTGAACCTTAGGCAGAGAAGATGGTTGGAGCTTATAAAGGATTATGACATGAAGCTTCATTATCATCAAGGAAATGCCAATGTCGTAGCAGACGCCTTGAGCCAGAAGAGCTATGCTAATACCCTAATAAGCACGGGATTGCCGAAGGAGTTAGTAGAGGACCTCCGGAAACTACGTTTGGAGATTGTTCCTAGAGGTTTTGTTGCAACAATGGAGGTGCAGTCTACATTGTTGGGAAAGATTCGAGAAGCTCAGAAGGATGACAAAGAGATTGCCAAGATAAAGGAGAAAATGAGCGAAGGAAAGGCCAGAGGTTTTCGTGAGGATGAGCACGACACCTTATGGTTTGAGGACCGTGTTTATGTGCCCAATAATGCAGAGATTAGGAAATTAATACTTCAGGAGGCACATGACTCACCATACTCGATACACCCCGGGAACACCAAGATGTATTTGTATTTAAAGGAACATTTCTGGTGGACAAGGATGAAGAAGGATATCGCCGAGTATGTGGCCGTATGTGATGTATGTCAGAGAGTGAAGGCAGAGCATCAAAAGCCAGCAGGATTGCTACAGCCTATGCCGATACCCGAATGGAAGTGGGACAAACTTGGCATGGATTTTATCACCGGATTACCCAGGACCAAATCAGGATATGATTCTATATGGGTAGTAGTTGATCGTTTAACCAAAGTGGCACACTTTATCCCAGTGAAAACAACTTATACTAGTGCAAAGTTGGCCAAGATATATATGACTAGGATCGTATGTCTGCATGGAGTTTCGAGGACCATCGTATCAGATAGAGGGACACAGTTTACCTCAAAGTTTTGGCATCAGCTGCACCAGACCTTGGGAACCAGATTGGAGTTCAGTACAGCATTTCACCCGCAAACAGATGGACAGACCGAGAGAGTCAACCAGATTCTGGAGGACATGTTGAGAGCCTGTGCGCTAGATTATGGATCTAGTTGGGATGACAATCTGCCTTACGCAGAGTTCTCATACAACATTAGTTACCAAGTCAGTCTGAAGATGGCACCGTCCGAAGCTTTGTATGGCCGAAGGTGCAGAACGCCATTGATGTGGGATGAAGTTGGAGACCAACAGTTGTTTGGACCAAACTTGATCAAAGAGTCCGAGGAGAAGGTCAAACTGATCCGGGATAGACTGAATATAGCCCAGTCCAGGCAGAAGAGTTATGCAGATTCGAAACGCAAGGAGGTAACCTATGAAATTGGAGACAGAGCATATTTGTGAGTATCACCTTTGCGGGGAGTGAAACATTTTGGAGTTAAGGGAAAGTTAGCCCCGAGATTTGTAGGACCATATCGTATTTCGGAACGGATGGGAGAAGTTGCATACAAGTTGGAGTTACCTGAAGGACTGTCAGGAGTTCACGATGTGTTTCACGTTTCCCAGTTGAAGAAGTGCCATGCTGAGATGGCCGACATACCACTAAGAGATACCATACCCTTGGAGGCGATTCAGTTAGACAATGACTTGACTTATGAAGAGAAGCCAGTCAAGATTTTGGAGTTTGCCAGTCGAGTCACCCGCAACAAGGTTATTAAGTTTTGCAAGGTTCAGTGGAGCCACCAAACCGAGGACGAAGCCACGTGGGAATGAGAGGATGATCTCCGCAAGGACCACCCGCACCTATTTTCTAGCCAACCCGAATCTCGAGGGCGAGATTCATCTTAAGGGGGGTAGGTTTGTAACATCCCAAATTTTCAATTTGGAATGTTATACATAGATCATTCTTGCATATCATATTTTATTGCATTTTGTCTCGTGATCCTCGAAATCCTAAGCAACTAAAGGACCCTTGGAGAGAGTTGGGGATTTCCTAGATTTCATATTTGATTTTTATCAAATATTGAAACAAGGACTTTTGGTTTTAATTATTTTTCTCTCCAAAAATATTTCATATTAAAATATATGAGAGGAGATAATATGACTTCTCCAAAATAATAGAAATATTGGAGGAAAAATATTAAAATCAAATATTGGATTTTATTTGCATTAGAAAAATTGCACGTTTTCAAAATTGCATTTTAGGGCCAAGAAAATGTTCATCTCATTCTGAATATTTTATTTAGACGGAGAAAATTTGTTTTGGCATTTTTAGATTTTTATTTTATTTTCTAGGATTTTTCTTAGTTTTGGCGGAAATATATTCTAAAAAAAGGTTTCCAGACCCAGCTGGGCCGAAGCCCAGCCGGCCCGTCCCGGCCGTCTCCCTCGCGTGCGCGCCGCCGTGCATAGCTCGGACGCCGAGGGGAGTTCGATCCAAACTCCTCCCCGGGCGCCCCCTCGCCCAAGCAAGCCCCCGCCCCCTTTAAAGGCCGCCGCCGAGCCCCGCCACCACCACCACCCCGCCACCCCGCAGCCCGCTCCTGAGCCGCGCCCCGCCGCCTCCCGCGAGCCGCTGCCGCCGCCCTTGCTGCCCCGCGCCGCCGCCGTCCCGCTGCCCCGCGAGCCCTGCCGCCCCGCCGCCCGAGCCCCACCTCGCCGGAGCCACGCCGGAGGTACCTCGTCGTCGTTCGGTTTAAAAAAAACAATCCATTTTTTTAGAAAAACCCTAACCTGTTTTTTTCAGTTCGTCGGTTTTTTCCGGGTTTTTTTTTCACGGACGTTCGTTTTAACGAACGGTTTTCGCCCGTTAGTTACAGACAACGAACGCTCGTTCGTTAGCCTGTTCGTCAGTTTCCTTTTATCGGATTATTCCGCGATTATTTCTGATCGCGATTTCTGATCCGATTTTCGTTCTAGTTTATCTTTTCGCTCGTTAATCGGAATCAGGCGATTCAAGCGCCTAGATCTTCGTCTCGAGACCTTCTTTTCGCTTAACCAACTTGCACAAGTTTTTGCTACTATAAAATTTGACCTAGGTCCAGATTAGTAAACGGATCTTGTTTCTTTCGCCGTTTGAGTTTCCTTGCTCCGTTTTTTTACTAACTACTGCAGGGCACAGCCCCACAGTCTTTTATTCCAAAGAAAGCAAGAGTCCAATACAGATTAACTATATACAAAAAGAAACTAAAAAGGAAGGCCAGGGAGGTCAAACTTACCTATACCTACCTATACAAACTCAATGTAACCCATCCAACCAGTTTAGAAGGAGGGGTCTCACATGAGCCTTAACTCTATGGGAAAGCAAAGTTAAATCATGTACAAATTTACAATGCCAAGCACTAAACGTAGGTCTTTCCCCTCTGAATGTCCTTCCATTCCGAAGAATCCAAATGTTCCAAGCTGCCGTGAACACCACCTCAAAGAAGAAGCTTTTAGCAAATCTTTGCCTGACCAAAGAAATGCATTGATGCACATTAGAGCCACCAGACCAGTCAATCTGTAAATAGGTCCAGATTCTTGTATTGAAGTTACAAGAGAAGAACAGGTGTTGACGATCCTCATATATATGCTGGTGGCACAAAACACAAAGATTATCAGCATCCCCAGCCCGCCAGTGCCTCCTGACCAGCAGGTCCTTGGTGTTGAGTCTGTCAAAGAATAATAGCCAAGCAAAAACCTTGATTTTCAGCGTGCATTGACTGCTCCATAACCATTTGCAGGGCTGAATGGTGGCCATATGAGAATGCATGATGGTATAGTAGCTCCTTGATGTGTAAGCTCCTGTGGGTCCCACCCAAGACCAAACATCATTGGTCAACGGATCCCTAGCCAAATTGTTCACCCAGGAGGTAAGTGAATCTAGTTCAAGAGCAACCTGTTGGGAAATAGGCAGCTGAAAAAAGGAGGCTCTATCCTAACTGTCAAGGAAATCTGCCACTGAAATCTTATCATCCAAAGCAAAAGAGAACAACCGAGGCAGTCTTTGTCTCAAAGGCATCGAAGAACCCCCCAAATTCCAAGCATCAGACCAGAACAGAACCGAGTCCCCTTTGTTAACTGAAACAGAGGCAACAGCTCTGTAATTATCAGCTAGCTTGAAGATATCTTTCCACCAAAATGAGCCACATAGGACAGTGGCATGAGGGACAACTCCATCATAGTACGAATCCCACAACAAGGATACCCAAGGTATATCAGCTTTATTGTAGAATTTCTGTAGGTGTTTAATGAGAAGCCCTTGGTCTACAAACCATATCCCACGCAACAAGGGATTTCCTAGGTGTATCAGAGTTCCCTCTCCAAAGACATTGATGCATAATCCGTTCTAATTGCTTGATGATGCCATGTGGAATAGATAGGGAGCAGAGGAGATATATAGGCATGGAAGAAAGAACTGATCGTAGCAACTGGAGCCTGCAACATTGGTTTAACATGGCTGAACTCGCAGTCAGGCGCCTCTCACGTGAGTCCACCAAAGGCATCAGATCAAGGATCGTGGGCTTGGTTGTTCCCAAAGGGAGACCAAGATAAGTGAAAGGCAAAGATCCGAGAGTACACTGAAAGACCCGAGAAAGCCGAAGGGCATCAGCTTCAGGGACATTGATAGGTACCATCATGGATTTAGCAAAATTAACTCTCAGACCAGTGGATTCAGCAAAAACATGTAACATGTCCCTGAGGGCTACTAACTGGGCTTCATCTGCAGGAAGTAGCAAGATTGTATCATGAGCGTACTGGATTATTGGAAAATCCTTGTCATTGCATTCAATCGGCAGAGAAAGAATACCATCAAGCAACATCTTTCGTTGTTCTGTTTGATTTGATTCTTTTTGCAAACCAGAGTTCTTAAGTTGAACTTTCTAGTTAGATCTTCTTATTTGAGATTTACCCGTGTTTCTTAGCTTGATTGCTTATGTAAGTTATTGTTTGTTTACGATAGAATTCCCGGAGTGCGAAGCGTGTTATTTGGAGTCTCTAGGTTTCGCGGATCGTCAGCAAGGCAAGTAACACTTTGATCATATCCCTTTATCACCCAGTTTTTATGCATTAGTTCCAATCCTCAAACATTGCATGGTTAGGATGTCATTAACATGTGGGTTGGGAAGTAGCTGATGAGGTAGAACCTATTACCCTGTTACATTCAAACCCCTGGGAGTTACTTCTGCGCGTTGCTTATATTGCTATGCTATGCTCGTAGACGTGGGTTGGGTGAGTGAAATCCATGACAGACGTGAGATTGTTAATTAATGGTTCAACTTAAGGTGGCAACTTAAATACACATCTTGGTGGATTGATGCACCTGGAGTACCCAGTGTTGCCTGTATTTTTGGAAACCTGGAGTACCCATGTGATCTTCCTATGGAGCACCACCCAGGCTCAAAGGGAGCTAAGATTATTCATGCTAGAAACTTACGTGTGCAGCCACAAGCTATTATGGGCTCTAGCATAGTTGAGTAAGTTACGTGAAGATCTTGAAGAGGTGGATCAGCAGGTAGTGGGTTTGTAGGTTTTGTATGGTCTGCCCGGAGTAGAGAGTTAATGTTTTTGAAAGATTGTGTCTCGGTCATCCGTTTCTCAAACACCCTATAGTGCGAGAAAACCAACGGAGGATCGAGTCTTGTGGGGAAAAGTGCGCAAACCTCTGCAGAGTTTATAAACTAATCATGGTTATCCGTGTCCCCGGTTATGGACAATCTTGAGTATCTAGTACTTGGAGTATCTTAAGTATCTCATCACCCTAAAAATAATATTGTTGGGTTGTTAATCACCTTAATTGGGATTGATTTGGAGGAACCTTCTCAATGATGTTTCAACTACCATGATAGTTAAATTAAAATCTATTCCTTTGTCGAAGGGAAAAATTGGCTTTTCGTAAAACTATAACCATAGAGCTTTCCACCAGCCAAATATGCATGTAGTGATAGCATTATTCCATTCCTGATCTACTGTGTTATTTTGCCAGCATATTCCATGTGCTGACCCGTTTTCGGGCTGCAACGTATTATGTTGCAGACTTTTTAGACGAGGAGTAAGGTTCCTTAGGTCGTTGCCATGCAGCTCAGCTATGCCACTGGAGTTGATGGACTCACTTTATCTTCCAAGCCTTCCGCTGTTATTGTATTAGATGGCCTTGAGCCATATTTATTGTAATAAGTTCTCTTTGGATACATTCGATGTAATAAATCTGTGATTGCTACTCTGTTATAAATCCTCGAGTACTGTGTGTGTCAGCATTACCGATCCAGGGATGACACTGAAGCACAGAGACTTGACCGTTTGAGGTCGGGTCGCTACAACAGAACGGCAAGGCTCGCTGATCAGGACGCACCGGCAGTGGGTAAGAGCCGTCGCCGAGGACGACCGCGTGAACGTTGCACCTTCTCACCTTCTCTAGCAGAGAGGATCCGGCTGGATCTGTGACCAACGGTGAGCAGAGAGAGAGTGTGGCCACCGATGTCATGTTTAGATCTGGAGAGGACGAGACAATGTGAAGAGAGCAACACTAGGAAGCAAGGGCGGAGGCTCCTGCCTATATTGTGGAGTAGTTTTCTTTTGTCTACCAGAGCTGGCTTGGCCTCGTCAATGACTGATGAGAAGTCTTCATGCACGTGCCCCGGAGGCGTAGTTGTCGTCATTTTGATCTGGAGCACCGGATTAACATATAACACGAAAAATGCAACATGACAAGAAACCATAACCTCACTGCCCCAAGGAGACACATGAATCCCGATGGACAAACTAGACGAGGATCAATGCTCAAATTAAAGATAATCTCGTAGAAAAGGGGTCCATTGATAGATTTCCTAATTAACATAGTCGGCTTGACCTAGATGGCAGTCGAGTAGTCTTCGTGCATGTGCCCCAATGACCAGCGCCTTGGGGGAACTCAGTTGTCGCAGTTTAACCCTCGCAGTGATCCGAAGCACATGACACCTAATATTGCGAGATGACAAGAAACCTTTTTTAGATTTCTCATCAGAACTACATCCATGTACAACACAACCTGCACGATATGTAGACGATAGCCAATCCATCTGTGTCTGCTGGAGTCTGGTCACATGCATGGATGAACTGATCTTCCGTGTCATGCAGGGATCGTCCAGGCACCAACGGCTGTGCAACATTGATCCAGTACTATCGCTCATCTCTCTCTTCTATTAACTCACCTGACTTGTGGGGCTGGAGAGTATGCCTATGGTCGATTCTCAATTGGGGTCGGTCCCACATGTGTGTGCAAATGCAATATGAAGCGCGTTCCATTCGGAGAGCGGCGTGCCAGACCGACCGACCGTCTGGGCTGCGACACAAACGTAACGGGCATGTATACTCCGTACATGTGTACCGCTGTGTTCTTGAGGCTTTGCTCCATGGCGCAATCCATGGATACTAAATTATACTGTATTATTTAAAAGTCGAGGGCGGGGATTTTCCCGCACGGTAGGCGGGGCTGTTCCGCCTAGTCAGTTCGACAGAGACGCGAGAAGATGAGGGAGTAGGCTGCTGCAAACGTAGGGCTGTGTTATTTGACATCGAGTAACTGCTGGACAGGTGGGGCCCCGTGATTTGACTTGCCATTATCATTTTAACTGCGATGCTACGACCGGCGTGAGTCTCCCGATTCCTGACCACCTCCATGGTGTACAGGTGCCTCTCCCAATGCTCCACCATGTAGAGCATGGTTAATAGTATAGCCACTGCTGGTGCTGCATGAATATATAAACATGCCATGTTATCAAAAGTTAGTAGTTGTCGGTGTCAAAACCGGCGGATCTCGGGTAGGGGGTCCCGAACTGTGCGTCTAAGGAGGATGGTAACAGGAGGCAGGGAACATGATGTTTTGCCCAGGTTCGGGACCCCTTGATGGAGGTAAAACCCTACGTCCTGCTTGATTAATATTGATGATATGGGTAGTACAAGAGTAGATCTACCACGAGATCAGAGAGGCTAAACCCTAGAAGCTAGCCTATGGTATGATTGTATGTTGTCCTACGAACTAAAACCCTCCGGTTTCTAGGGACACCGGAGGAGGATAGTGTAACGCCCTCGATGCGGCTATATCTCCTATGTGTCGAAGCACGACTTAGAGGCATAACCGCATTGAAAGCAATGTCGCAAGTAAGGTAATCTTCACAACAACCCATGTAAATATATAAAAGAGGAAAGGATACATAGTTGGATTACACTCTCCATGTCACACAAATACATGAATAACATTACAATCATCCAATACACTCATGGTCCGACTACGGTACCAAAATAAAAGATCAACCCCAACAAGCGACATGGTCCCCGATCGCCCCAACTGGGCACCACTACTGATCGTCTGGGAAAGACACATAGTAACGGCGAGAGTCTTCATCGAACTCCCACTTGAGCTCAAGCGCATCATTTGGAACGGTATCGTCGGTCCCTGCATCTGGTTTGGAAGTAATCTGTGAGTCACGGGGACTCAACAATCTCGCACCCTCGCGATCAAGACTATTTAACCTTATAGGTAAGGCAAGGTAATATGTGGAGCTGCAGCAAGCGACTAGCATATATGGTGGCTAACCTGTTCGCAAAAGAGAGCGAGAAGAGAAAGGCAAAGCACGAACAAAGAACTATGATCAAGAAGTGATCCTATAACAACCTACGTCAAGCATTACTCCAACACCGTGTTCACTTCCCGGACTCCGCCGAGAAGAGACCATCACGGTTACACACGCAGTTGATTCATTCTAATTAAGTTAAGTTTCATGTTATCTACAACTGGACATTAACAAATTCCCATCTGCCCATAACCGCGGGCAGGGCTTTCGAAAATTCAAATCCCTGCAGGGGTGTCCCAACTTAGCCCATCACAAGCTCTCACGGTCAACGAAGGATATTCCTTCTAGCGGGAAGACCCGATCAGGCTCGGAATCCCGGTTACACGACATCCTCGACAATGGTAAAACAAGTCCAGCAACACGGCCCAAATGTGCCGACAAATCCCGATAGGAGCTGCACATATCTCGTTCTCAGGGCACACTCAGATGAGCCAGACGTCAGGTAGGCCAGCCCAGAGTTGCCCCTGGTAGCCCCGGACATCGCTCAGTTGGACCAACACTTAGAGAAGCACTGGCCCGGGGGGGGGGGGGTTAAAAATAAAGATGACCCTTGAGTCTGCGAAACCAAATGGAAAAAGGCTAGGTGGCGAATGGTAAAACCAATGTTGGGCATTGCTGGAAGAGTTTTATTCAAGGCGAACTGTCAAGGGGTTCCCATTATAACCCAACCGCGCAAGGAACGCAAAATCCGGGAACATAACACCGATATGACGGAAACTAGGGCGGCAAGAGTGGAACAAAACACTAGGCATAAGGCCGAGCCTTCCACCCTTTACCAAGTATATAGGTGCATTAATATAAACAAGATAATATGGTGATATCCCAACAATAAACAATGTTCCAACAAGGAACGATCTCCAATCTTCACCTGCAACTAGCAATGCTATAAGAGGGGCTGAGCAAAGTAGTAACATAGCCGATCAACGGTTTGCTAGGACATGGTGGGTTAGAGGTTTGACATGGCAATTTGGGAGGCATGAAAGAAAGTGGTAGGTATCGTAGCATAGGCATAGCAAAAGAGCGAGCATCTAGCAAGCAAAGATAGAAGTGATTTCGAGGGTATAATCATCTTGCGTGCAAAGTTGTCAGAGTTGACTTGATCCTCGTAAGTGAACTCAACGGGCTCCTCGTTAGAGAACTCGTCTCCCGGCTCTACCCAAACAAGACAAACAAGCAACAGGAACACAATCAACCACGTGCAATGCTCAAACAACATGATGCGAACATGGTATGCTATGCGGGATGCGATATGGGATGCATATGCAAGATTTGACAAGGAATAATTGAACCTGGCCTCAACTTGGAAATCCAAGATTGCCACTGGAAATGTAAGGTGATTTTGGTTGAAATCGAGATAAAGATCACCGGAATCGGATGCACGGTTTGGAAATGGCAAGCAAAACAAATATGGCACCGGTCTGCGATAATCAGCAAGTAGCCATCTAAAAGCATCAAGATAATTATGCTACAGCACTCAAACATCACAACAAAATACATGGCAGGGATCCACTCATGATGCTTGACAAAAGATGAACACTGAGCTACGGCAAATTCATCCATTAACAGGTTCAAACAATCATGGCAAAAGTGCAAATGATAACCGGTTTCAGACTTAGTGAAATTAACACAAGTCTGGAATTTAACATCAGGTAGCACACTTTGGAGCATGAAAACTATATGCTACAGGAACTTAACATGGAAAAGCAAGGCATGGCATGAAGCTACTCAAAGCACTTAACAAAAGTCCCTTAGTGACCTTGAGCCAAAAGGGATCATAAAATACAATTGCAAGCATGAGAACATGGCAAAAACATAAACAGATTCAGACTTGGTGAAAAACTGGAGCATGCAAAACAGTTAGCGAGTAGGCATGTTCATGAGCTCGATGCACTCACTACAGAGCATGGCATGACAAACTAAGCATACACCCATCAAGAATACATATCATAGAAGCTAGACATGGCAAGAACAACAACATAGCATGCACGGATAAATAGCAACATCCTCGGCAAAATCGCTAACAAGTCAACAATTTTCCAGGATTCACGAAATAGCAAAAGTAGAGCTCGATTGACTCAAGCTAGGGTGCTCCATAAATGAAAACAAAGACACGGATGGATAGAGTACCACAATTTTAACAAATCATCCTTACCGATCATCCTCAAAAGAGGCACGGATCACTAGGAAACAACATGAACATATGGCATAATGACAAAATCAGGACAAGGACGAAATTCTAAGTCCCTGAAATCAGCATTACCGAATATGCTACTTTGCAAGCTTGTGCTAGTCACCACAAATATCACAAAAATACATGGTAATCACCACTGTAAAGATGGCATGGCATATAACAAAACACATGTAGAGCTCAGGATCATATCATCCACACATTAATCATGGCAAAAATGACAAAATGCCATTTGCTGAAACAGATCTGACAAATTCCTCACATAGCCCTCTTCCAACAGCATTTCGGGCATCAAGATGTGCTTAAATGAAAATGATGCAATGAGATGAAATGATGTACTCGTCGAGGCGAACATTTTGATATGCTACACGCACAAATCGGAGCTATGGATGCAGAGATAGGACATGATGAAGATTGCAAAAAAATAAGGGGAGAGGGGAAAGTCAACCCTAGGGTTTTTGGATCTGAGATCCAGATCGGCTACTATTCACTGGAGCACTGTTCACCGGTGCGTCGTGGTCGTCGGGGTTCGCCGGAGTCACGGGATGAGGTGGCCGGAGCCGAGAGGACGGTGGCCGGAGCGAGGCGGCGCGGAGGAGGTCCGGCCTCTGCGGCGGCGAGCGGCGAGGAGGAAGGCGACGGGCAGCGAGGACGAGGTGGCGGCGGCGAGGTGCGACCGACCGGCGATGGTCGGCGGCGATGGCGGCGGTGGCCGGCGCGGCATGCGAAGGCGGCGGGGCTGGAACGGCGTCGGGGCGAGGGAAGAGGAGGGCGCGGGCGGCGGCGCTTGGAGGTGGGCTCGGGGGCCCAAACCGGACCGCGCGGGCCGGCGTGGCGGGGAGCCCCAGCGGGACACGTGGTAGGCGGCGATAGGTCGGGCGGCGGCGGGCGGACGTGTCCGGTCCGATCCAGACGTGTCCGGCAGTGGGAGGAGGAAGAAGCTAGGGTTAGGGGTGGATTTTGCCCGAAATTTCGGGGGGAGGTCTAGTTTTATAGGTAGGAGGAGCTAGGAAGCTCAGAATGAGGAGCGGTTTGCGGCCATGCGATCGTGATCGAACGCTCTATACGATGGATGGGTTTATGGTGGGTTTTGGGCCAAATTGGAAGGGTGTTGGGATGCAACACAAACGAGGCCTTCTCGGTCCCTCGGTTAACCGTTGGAGTATCAAACGAAGTCCAAATGGCACGAAACTTGACAGGCGGTCTACCGGTAGTAAACCAAGGACGCCTGGCAAGTCTCGGTCCAATCCGGAAATGTTTAACCCCCACACACGAGAAGAGGTAGAAAGGACCACCGGAGGAGATAGGAGCGCCGGAATGCAAAACGGACAACAGGGAAAATGCTCGGATGCATGAGACGAACATGTATGCAAATGCAATGCACATGATGACATGATATGAGATGCATGACAAAGGCAACAACACACGGAGACAAAACCCGAACCCGAGGAAAATAAAATAACTTAGGCCGAAAACGGCAAGAGTTGGGGTACAGATAAGGTAAATTACATCCGGGGTGTTACAGATAGGGTTACACAAGGTCGGTTACAAAGGAGGAGATGTACATATCCATATTGCCTAGCTTTCCTTCCACGCCAAGTAGAGTCCCATCCGGACACGAGACGAAGTCTTCCATCTTGTATCTTCATAGTCCAACAGCCCGGCCAAAGGATATAGTCCGGCTGTCCGGAGACCCCCTAATCCAGGACCCCCTCAGTAGCCCCTGAACCAGGCTTTCAATGACGATGAGTCCAACACGCAGTATTGTCTTCGGCATTGCAAGGCGGTTTCCTCCACCGAACACATCACAGAAGAATTTGAATACAAGGATAGTGTCCGACCCTGCAAAATAAGTTCCACATACCACCGTAGGGAGAATAATATTTCAACAAATCTTAATGTGCTGACACGTTTTGGCAACATGACATCATGCCATGGCTCGGTGATTATTAGAACCGTTTTTCTTCAACCAGCTCCACACATAACGCGCGGCAGTTTCTTGACACGTCTTATCAAAGCAGAGATCGTGTTCCCCTAATTACGGGATTCTCATCAATACAGGATTCTCATCAACCATGTCTAGGACTCCTAGACTATAGGCAAGTCCCAAACGGCTATGGAGAGGACGCTTGATATTCACCCTCTTTATAAAGGGACAAGGCTTTTACCTTTTTTCCTCCCGTGCTCAATCGAATCCTTCCCCCGCCTCGAGTTCTAACACCCAAAGCCCAAGTCAGGTGCTTCAGACCTTCAATCATGTCCGGATCTAGCCTTCAAGGCCGGTGGGTGCCCTCCTCCGTTACGAAAGAGGATATCAAGAAGTTGAGGGAGGCCAGATACCTGACCGCCGAGGTTTCGCATCGGCTGCCTGCCCGAGGGCAGGTCGTCCCTACTCCCGAACCCGACGAGAGCGTCGTGTTCGTCTCCCACTTCCTTCGAGGTCTAGGCCTCACTCTGGATCCCTTCGTTAGGGGTTTGATGTTCTATTATGGGCTAGATTTCCACGATCTAGCCCCAGACTCCTTTCTCCACATCTCGGCATTTTTTGTCGTATGTGAGGCCTTCCTCCGCATTACCCCTCACTTCAGCCTATGGCTCAAGACCTTTGACGTGAAGCCGAAGATGGTCGAGGGGCAGCATGTAGCGTGCGGAGGTGCATTAATAAGAAAGATCGCTGGAGCTCCATGGCTGAAGGGTTCCATTCTAGAGGTGTCCGGATTATGGCAACGGGAGTGGTTTTACATCACAGCTCCCAGAAGTGCCAAGTGGGCGGCTGCCCCTGCTTTCCGCTCGAGCCCTCCACCACAACTGATGTCATGGATTAGCAGAGGGATGAGCTGGGGTCCAGCCAAGGACGTGCCTGTGCTGCAGAGCCACATTCAATATCTCTTCGAAGGAGATTTCAGTCTGGTTATGGTGGTGCAAGTCATGCTGGTTCAACGAATCCAGCCATGCAAACACCGACCCCTCCGCATGTGGGAGTTCAACCCAGAAGGACCGCGCACTATTCAGAATTTCCTCGGCCTGACGCACGAGGAGATGTATAAATCATTCTTGGGACCCGAAATAGAGTGTCCGGACACTACCGAGGACGTGGGCCTGAGCAGCAACCGTAGCACCGACCAAGTAAGTAATCCTCTAGCCGAACGCACCATCTTTCATTTATCATGATGTCATTCTGAGAAATTGCTCTTTGACCAGGACTGGCTAACAAAGGCGAAGATGATTCGGTGTTCGGCCCCCCTTCCTGAGGGTTTGGAAAATCTGATACTGGAAAAGATGCTCGAGCTAGCACCTTGCCCGGAGCCCTCAAAGGAAGATAAAGGGGAGGGGATAAAGAGGGCGAAAGCGGGCCTCCACCGCTACCTATTCCGACTGAGGGAACGGGCGCCTCCGTGAGGGAGGATAACCAAGGGGAGGAATCTGACATTCTCTCACCCCGGGCAAGGAAGAGGACTACCTCTAAAGATCCGGAAACCAAGGTTTCCAAACGGGAGAAGAAATGTCCACCAGAGGGTCCTGCCTTGGAGGGTGCTCTTGTCGCACAAAGTCCGTGCGGGGATCTGCCCTCTAACGAGTTGTAAGTAATCAAAAAGAACTTTAATAGTGAAGATATACTACCTTACCTCTGAGGAAAATAACCGAAGCATTTATCTTGCAGTTCGGATCTTAGCCCTTCTTAGTAGAGCTCGTCTTCGGGGGATCTTCTTCCGGAGATGATGGAGAGCGAAACGCCTCCCCCGGACTCCCCCGCTCAAGAAGCGGGCGACCTTGAAGTGTCGTCACGGAGGGCCTCTCCGGATCCGGTGAGGCCAAAAGATAATCCTATAGTCACCCGAAGTCCCCAGCGTCCGGCTCTTGAAGAGAGGAAACAAAAGAGTCCGGCACCGTCTGGTATGCAGTCAGACGTACTGAGGGAGCTGTTGGAGCGAGCGGCCATCTCAGAAGAACACCGTACGTTGATGGGTACGGTGATGGAAAGAATTTCGTCCGCCGAAAGCGGATTTCATGAAGCTTTTATGAGTCTACTGACGGGCTTTGAGGTACGTGAAATGATATACTTTTTGATAGTACCGCACATTTTTAGGTGTGCCCTGTGTAGATAGTAGCCCCTGAGACTCTGGTTGTCGTCGAGAACGGCGGCGAATAGAGGATCGCAGTCCCAGGTAATAACCAAACCGCCTTTATGTGGAGGTGGTGGAAGCTCTGGTGGCTACCCGAACTAATGAGTTTGCCGAACTAAAGCGGCAACTGGATGCGGCAGATGCCGACATCGAGCTTGTTAACAAGCGGCTTGACGAGGCACAGGGTAAGTAATGTTTTCTGGTGAATGTCACATAGTAAGAGCAGCATGATGCCAGTATCTTTAACATGTTGTGACCGCAGATGGAGCTGCCACCGTGGAGACCCTTCGAGCGGAACTTGCCCGAGCCAAAGAACAAGCAAGGAGTAGTAATGCGGCTGCATTAAAGGCGGCCGAAGAGTTGAGAGCCGAGAAGGTCGCGCGTTGTGAGAGCAAAGAGAAAATGTCCAAGATGGCTGTAAAGTTAAAAGACACTGCCGACCGTTGCCAGTTTTTTGAAGAAGAAAACAGAGCGAAGGCGATGGACCTTGATAATGCCACGATGGCGACCAAAGACACCCGCTCTGCTATGAGAGCGAAGAAGGAGGAGTTGTGTGAAGCCGAGGATATTGCGGCTGGGAAGCCCTTTATGCTGCGGAGGAAGTTCGGAGATCCGCGGTATGCTCCTCTGGATCGGATGTGGAGTTCGGCAGATGCATATATGGACTTGGCGGTGAGCGCTGTCGATGCGGCCGAATACTTCTGAGATCAAACAGATCGTGAAGTGGACAAGCTGTTCTGGTCGTAGTTTAACATTCCAGAGCATCCGCTTCCATTGACTGATCAGCTAGCCGAATGGGCCGAACTCAATAGGTTGTCCGGACTCGCCATGAGGTCCGTCATAGATCATCTGTGGCCGGAAAAACCAAAGCCGAACAGCTATTTTAGCTTAGTGCAGCAGTTCCTTGGAGTGGTGACGTGCATCAATGCGATGAAGAGGTCGGCGTGTATAGAGGGCTCGCGGATGGCCCTTGCCCTTGTCAAAGCATACTGGGCAGAGATGGATGCTACCACTGTTGCGGCGCAGGGTTCGGCAATAGGCCGAGTGGCTGTCGAGCACTATTTCAAAGAAGTTCTCAAGGGTGCTCGTTTGATAGAGGATCAGTGCTCGAAGAATATTATGTTTGAGTGGCATGTATTCCCATTGTAAACACAATGTTTTTATGAAATTTATTAAGGCTGTATTTATACTTTTGCCTGGAAGTAATATGATGCCTCCTATGCGGCCGTTTATGTATATATGTATATAACCTGAAAGATTTCAGTCGTCGGCTTCAACCCCCATGCATATAATGCGGAGGTGCTCGCAGAAGACGCGTGTTCACACTTAATCCAACATCTTGGTCCTATTAAGGAGGTGATAGCGCAGCGAACGAGGCAACCGGACTATAATGCTTTAACACTTTCACTTAGCCATAGGAGTTTGATGGTGGGGCTACTATATAGCCCCTGGTGGCTCCGCACTCTCCCGAATTCGGGGTGCATACATGCCTGGCCGGGAAACGGCCATTCGTTAAGGCGGAGGAATTCTAACATTCCGATAGGTCATCAAGTGGTTGACCAGTCTCACGCTATATCATGACAGTCAGTTTTCGGCTTTCTCTACTGAGGTGCTCATCCGGATGAACCGCGGCACAATCGCAGTAGTTCTTCTAGTGCCGCCTTAGCCGATAGAGCGGAACGTAAGGCAGCAAAACACAGGAGCCAGGCAAACCCAACATTTGACCAAAGACATGATTCGGAGCTGATGCATATAAGGCCAAACTCGCGACACCGAACACTCCCTAAGGGATTCGGTCTTTATGGTATAAACTGGGCCTAAACAGTGCCCTTTGTAAGAAGCCCCTGGTGTCCAGGTACGTGCATTATTCTAACGTGGCCACATGCCAAGACGTCAGCATCCTTCTCAATTGTACTGAGAATCCGAGGGATGTGTATTAACAAGAGACAGTAAAAAAGGTTTACGCATGGTCTTAATCTAAAAAGAATCCTTGGAACGGGTCCCTGCTGCACGTCTACGCCTGTGTCTCTGTTATGCCGTATCCTGGACGGGTGTAGCATGATGGTCATCTGTAAAAGAGAGAAACTTAGGTGAAAAGTTGTCGTGCAAAAAGGTAGGTTTAAAGAAACCATGTACAATTCAAGATGAGTAAAAATTGCCACTTGTCTGTGCGCGTTGAGCCCCTTGTATTTGTAATAGGGGTGTGGCCATCAAATCTGTATGAATTACATATAGCTGCACCGGACTCATCTAACCGTGTCCGTGGTCTTGACGACCTATCAAATGCTTTAGTTGGTGAGGCCGTTTTTAGTGTGCGGCTGCCAAGGCAGTCGCACTCTCTTCGGCGCGCAAGGATCGCTCAATATTTCCATTCACTGTAATGATGCCACGTGGACCGGTCATCTTAAGCGTGAGGGAAGCGTAATGCAGTATTGCATTAAAGCGAGCGAAAGCTTCGCGTCCGAGTAGTGCTTGATAGCCACTTTGGAACAGAGCAATGTGGAATGTTAAATTTTCTCTACGGAAGTTATCGGGGAAGCCGAATATAAAATCTAGTAGCAGGGAGCCCGTGCAATGAGCCCCTGGGCCTGGCGTTACTCCTTTAAAGGTAGTATTGTTGTGGCAAATTTTCATTGGGTCTATCCCCATTTTGCGGATTGTGTCCTGATATATCAGGTTTAGACTGCTGCCATCGTCCATCAGGACTCGTGTGAAATGGTATCCATCAATTATTGGGTCTAATACCAAGGCAGCCCATCCTGCACGCCGGATACTTGCTGAGTAATCCCGATGGTCGAAAGTGATCAGTTGAGACGACCAGTGGCAGGACTCCGCGGTGATAGGCCCTTGGGCATATTTCTCTGGGAGTGCCGCTTTGTTTCTCCCCTTGATCACGTGTAACACGTTCACTGTTTTGACTTCTGGTGGAAATTTCTTTTGTTCCCCAGTGTCTTGCTTGAGAGGCTCATCCTCGTCTTCGCTTGGTGTATCCTCCCCCTTGTGTACAGCGTTGAGCTTGCCGGACTGCTTGAAGACCCAACATTCTCTGTGGGTATGATTTGCAGGTTTATCAGGGGTGCTATGGATCTGACATATTTGGCTGCTGTAGCGACCTGACCCGAATGGGTCAAGTCTCTGTGCTTAAGTGTCATCCCTGGATCGGTATGCTGACACACACAGTACTCGAAGGATTTATAACAGAGGTAAATCACATGTATAAAGTAACGTAAATACTATTACCTCAATTCATATAGCGGAAGCAACAAGGTTGTGGATTCCCATCAACACCAACGGCAAAGTTGAGTGTGGAAATCGTAACCCTAACGTATCACTTACTCGTCGTAAGAAACCTGCAACATGAGACGTTGCAGCCCGAAACGGGTCAGTACATTGAATGTACTGGCAAATTCACACCATAGAGGATGATGAATAAATACTATCACTACATGCATATTTGGCTGGTGGAAAAGCTCTATGGTTATAAGGTTTTTGCGTAAAGCCAATTTTTCCCTACTACAAAGGAATAAATTTTATTTAACTATCATGGTGGTTGTTGAACATTGAGAATGGTTGACAGCATTCTCAATCCCAATTAAGTAACATCATTAAACCCAACCATATTCATTTAAAGTAACGTGATGAGATCAACAGGATAATCCAAGAACTAGATACTCAAGATGTCCATAACCGGGGACACGGCTAATCATGATTAGTTTATACACTCTGCAGAGGTTTGCGCACTTTTCCCCACAAGACTCGGTCGCCTCCGTTTGGTTTCTCGCACTACAGGGCGTTTGAGAAGACGGATGATCGAGACATAGTCTTTCAGAAGCGCTAGCACCTTACGATCGGGTAGACCGTACCACCTACATCCCCTACATCTGCTAGTCTACCATTGTAAGAGTTCGCACAACTTAATCAACTATGCCAGAGCCCATAATGGCTTGTGGCTGCACACGGAAGTTTCTAGTATGAATAATCTCATGATCCCTTTGAGCCTGGGTGGCGGTCCAAAAGAAAAACAGGCAACTCCTGGAAACCCCAGGTGCCTCAATCCACCCAGATGTGTGTTTAGGTTGCCACCTTAGATAAACCATTAATTATCAATCTCACATCTGTCATGGATTTCACTCACCCAATCCACGTCTACTAGCATAGCATGGCATAATAAGCAAACATAGAAGTAACTCCCAAAGGTTTGATAATAAACAGGTAATAGGTACTACCTCATCTACTTCCCATCCCACAATTTAATTAGATCCTAATCATGCAATGTGAGAGGATTGATCTAATGCAATAAAACTGGGTTGTAGAAAAAGTATGATCAAAGTGTGAACTTGCCTGCAATGTTGATGAAGATGATTCGCACTCAAAAATCTTGATAGCTCTACTCTTCACACTCCGGTCAATCTATCGTAATCAAGCAATAGTAACCACACATAAGCAATCACTCAAAAGACCAGAAAGATCGAAGAAGTCGATTCAGAAAACATCAAAACCAAGCAAATAACTCTTGCAACATAAAACAATTTCTAACAGTACCAAAATTATGTGAATTTGGCCTTAACAGAAGGTTTAGGTCAAGAGCTTCGATTTGCAAAAAGAATCAACTCAAACGGAGCTACGAAACTCAAGTTATGATCAAACGAAGTTTGAATTCAAATCTGATCTAATTCAAATTTTAAACTTTTCAAAAACATGTTTGAGTTGGATTAATGGATAGAGGAGATCATAACGAAGACGTGAGCGTTGGTTTCGTTGGATTTGGATAAACGAGTAAGAAGTTATGCTTGTTTGAAAAACAGGGACTAATTTGTAAAGAAAACGTCACAGATAGGTCCCTGACCGAAAAATAAAAAGAAAAAGAAAAAAAACTAAATAACGAACGTTTGCTACCGAACGCTAATGAACGAACATGTTCACTGCAGAAGCTAACATAGCGAACGCTTACTAATTAAAGAAAACATTTCATGGAAAAAAAACAAAGCGATCTGGATCGTTGGATCCAGATCCGACGACGAGGGAGGCGGCGGTTACCGCTGCGATCGCCGGAGTTCGGGAAGACGGCGGCGGCTTCAGACGGGGACGGGGCGATGGCTCTGGGGTCCTCTAGCCCGGGCAAGACCACGGGGAGGCGCGGCTCGACGAGGCGAAGGCGATGGCGGCGTCGGCGGTGGTCGAGGGCGACGGCTGCGCGAGCGGGCGGCGGTGCGGATCTCGTCGGAGTTGGAAACTCCGGCGAGCGCGTTTGGCTGGCTGGGAGGGTCCCCGAGTGTGCGATTTGATGAAAAAGAGGGCTGGGGTCGGGGGTATTTAAAGGAGGGAGGCGTGGAGGAGGGGCAACGCGAGGGGAGGCGCCCGCGTCGGGCACGGCAGCGGCGGCGAACTCGTGCTGGAGATGGACTCCGGCTGGAGGACAGGGACGAACCCGACAGGTGGGTCCCACCTGTCGGTGGCTGAGCGAGGCGGCGGCCGATAGCAGGCGCGAGCGGGCGAGCGAAGCGGAGCGGCTTCGGGCGCGGCTGGGCTTCGGCTGGGCTGGGCTGGCCTGGCGCGGGGAGAGAGAGAGGGAGAGCAGTGCTGGGCTTCGGCCTGGCACTGTTCGGAGAGTTTTTTTTTAAAACACAGACAAAAGAAAATAAAACAAAAGCAAATAAAATATTATATAGGCATATTATATATCAAAATTTTCAGAAAAAGATTTTCTACACGGTGAACATTTTTATAACTTCAAATAAAATCCACACAAATTCAGATAAATCAAAGAGTGTTACTGGTCTATTAAAATCCAACTAAAATCATTTTAAAAATACCAAAATGATTTCAAATTAATTTTCCTCCACTTTTCTAATGTAGGGAATCATGTTACCCTATTTTCCATATATTTTATTTTTGGAGGAAAATAATTTGAATAAAACTCAAATAAATCCAAATTGAAAATTAATTCCAAAAGGACTTGAAATTGATCCTTTGAAACTCCCAACTCATATTTCATAATTTGAAGAAGTCATTTTATCTTCTCTCGTGAAAATCATTGAGTTGCATAAAGTTTCTGAATTGGAAAATATTTCCCAATGGAATTCAAATATTTTTCAAACACCCTTTTCATTTTTAAATGGAAGAAGTCATATCATCTTCACTCAAGGGTTTTGTATTTGAAAAGAATTTGAATTCACGGAGATCAAAAAGCAAATATGAAAGTTTGGGAAAGTCCTTTTATTCCCTCTCATTTAACTTTCAAAAGTTTCGAATTCACTCACTTTCAGACAATCAATCAAACAATTAATCAAATCTATCTATTTATTATAACATTCCAAAATTTAGAATATTGGGATGTTACAGCTGCCAAGGCTTCGGCGTCCGGACAGTCGACTATTTGGTTCTTTTTAGTAAGAAACATGTTCCAAAGCTTTCGGGCTGACTCTCCGGGCTGTTGAGTTATATGACTCAAATCGTCCGCGTACGGAGGTCGGACATAAGTCCCTTGAAAATTTGCCCGAAAAGCATCTTCAAGCTCTTCCCAGCTTCCAATGGAGCTTTCGGGGAGACTTTTAAGCCAGTGCCGAGCTGGCCCTTTGAGTTTGAGGGGTAAATACTTAATGGCGTGGAGATCATCTCCTCGAGCCATATGGATATGGAGGATATAGTCCTCAATCCAGACCCCAGGGTCTGTTGTTCCGTCGTATGCCTCTAAGTTTATGGGTTTGAATCCCTTTGGAAATTCATGGTCCAGCACCTCATCGGTGAAACATAGGGGGTGTGCGGCACCCCTGTATTTGGGTGTACCGCATTGTTTGGATGTTTGTTGTGTTGTGTTGCATGCTGGAGCACGCTTGCGTGGTCCGTAGATGGATCTGGTTGCACCGTCCTTTTGATGCGAGCCCTCGCGTGGATCGCGTGCTGGCTTGTGTGCGGCATCGGTTGCCACATTATGTTGGCCGTGAGGTCATCTATCCGGCCAGATGGCCATTTTAATTTTTGGTTGCGGGGGATCTAAGGCCTCCTCATCAAATTCACGTAGCAACTTCCGCTTCGGGTAGCTCTTGGTGGGGCGATTACTGCCGTACTTTGCTGCTATGTTGAGTACTTTACTCCATCTGATTCGGAGTGTGTCTTGCGCAACCTTGAGCCTTTGCTTCTGCTTTTTTAGACTCCTTGCGGTGGCAACAAGCCTTTGACGGGCATTATGTTGCTCCGGGTGTCTGTCTGGTGTGATGTCGTTCGTACTATTATCTTTGACAGAGTCGGGTTGTTCGGTTTGATTCTCCATGTTGCCGTGGTCCGGCGATGGTTCACCCTGCTCTAACGCTGGGTCTATATGATCGTTGTTTCTGCCGAGGCAGGATTTGGAGCGGCGCTTACGCCGCCGCTTTGACTGCTTCTCGAGGGGACAACCCTTCGTTGCGTCTTTCCGTTCCTCGTCGTCGTCTTCTTTTGGTGTGTCCACCATGTATACGTCATGTGATGAAGTGGGCGCCCAGTGCCCTGTGAGCAGTGGTTCCTGTTCGTCTCCTGCATCATCGTCCATAACATGGATGTCTTCGGAGTCGGAGTCGAGCATGTCGGTTAAGTCATCGACAGTGGCTACTGAGTGGGTGGTGGGTGGGCGGCGAATTTCTTTGTCATCCGCATCCCAATCCTGCCGGACATATTTCAGCCAGGACTCTCCTGATAAGGAGAGAGACTTTAATGAATTCAGTATGTCGCGAAGGGCGAGTGCTGAAAGATATCCGTGGAGGTAAACTCCATGATCGGCGCCCAACCAGATTCAGTAGGAACGGGCGCAGGCGGTTCTGAGTCCGTGGCCGGGGAAGTATCCGGCGGTTTAACAACACGACTCTCGTGAAGGGTAAGATCGATATTTGGCTCGATCACCGTTGGGGATGCGGCCTCTGTGGTGGGGTCTATCCACCCGTCCATGGGAGGCGCAACTGGCTCCGAATTAAGGGTCGGAGCGGCTGCCGGTGTGATTTCTTGAACACTGTCCGATGGCAGAGCTAAATCATACTCATCGTGACCTCGTGATGCACAAGGCAGAGGCTCGAATCCGTCGAAGATCAAGTCTCCACGGATATCGGCCATGTAGTTTAAGCTTCCAAACCTGACCTGGTGGCCAGGGGCGTAACTTTCGATCTGCTCCAGATGGCCAAGCGAGTTGGCCCGCAGTGCGAAGCCACCGAACACAAAGATCTGTCCGGGGAGAAAAGTCTCACCCTGGACTGCATCGCTATCGATGATAGTAGGAGCCATCAAGCCTAACGGCGATGACACAGAGGAACTCTCAATGAAAGCACCAATGTCGGTGTCAAAACCGGCGGATCTCGGGTAGGGGGTCCCGAACTGTGCGTCTAAGGCGGATGGTAACAGGAGGCAGGGAACACAATGTTTTACCCAGGTTTGGGCCCTCTTGATGGAGGTAAAACCCTATGTCCTGCTTGATCAATATTTATGATATGGGTAGTACAAGAGTAGATCTACCACGAGATCAGAGAGGCTAAACCCTAGAAGCTAGCCTATGGTATGATTGTATGTTGTCCTACGGACTAAAACCCTCTGGTTTATATAGACACCGGAGGGGGCTAGGGTTACACAAGGTCGGTTACAAAGGAGGAGATATACGTATCCGTATTGCCTAGATTGCCTTCCACGCCAAGTAGAGTCACATCTGGACACGAGACGGAGTCTTCAATCTTGTATCTGCATAGTCCAACAGTCCGGCCAAAGGATATAGTCCGGCTGTCCAGAGACCCCCTAATCCAGGACTCCCTCAGTAGTGTTATTTATTAGTCATACAATATGGTTGGCTATAAGGTTTTTCTCACTTTCCCTATATCTCTCTCCTTGTATTAAATGCTTTTGTCTAAGAGCACTTGTAGAGGCTGGCTCTTGCATGAGAGCCCACTCCTCCACTTTTTCCTTGCCTCTCTCCTCCACATATGCAAAAATGTCATGTAAGCGGGCTTATAGCCCACTATTGTACTTGCTCATATAGGTGCTAAGCCTGCCACATAGGCATAAAGTCTGATGTGGCAAGTTAATTAAGAAGAGAGAGACTAGTTTGGTGACCCTAGGAAGAAACGGTGCTAAGCGCGTGTACCTAGGTGAAAAGACAATTTTGAGTCTATAGCTAATTAAATGAAGCAAGCTTAGCAAAAAAAACTAAGCATCTGCTCCCTCCTTTTTAGTTTATAGGGCTCAACTATGAAATCTCATCAACCAAGGCACATGGTGAGTGGAGGAGTGTATCTCGTACTTTAACAAACTACCCAAACTAAATTGATGCATTAATTGGGATTAATTGCAGTGCATGCATGCTTGTCCACTAGATGAGTTGTAGCATTACATGCATTGGTGAGTTCCCTTTTAATTCTTCCATGCATAGATTTAATGCACTTTGGAATCTCCAAAGGAGATGGAGATGAGCCCTTTAAATTGGAAAAACAAAAAAATTGAGATAAGCCCTATAAACCGAAAAGGGGGGAGTATGCATTGGGGACTTGAGTTGCTAAGCCATTTAATGCCCTTAGCACCTCATCTAAGCACCATTTCATTGGAAGAGTTCACTCCTTGGCAAATGCAATAAATACTACGAAGAAAGAGATAGAGAGAAGTAAAAAATACTCTTATAGCCAACCTTATAGCTAACCTTGTTGTATGAGTGACTAAGTGATGACTATGTATGACATGCCAACATCAGATAGCCTAACACACCATGTGAAATCTCCAAGGGCGCGACCGCGCGTGCGAGACGACGGTCGTGCTAGGCGCGACCATGATAAGGGCTGCTGGCAGCCCTTGGATCTGAGATCGAACGGTTCAACGGATCACGCCATGCAACCGTTCGATCTCACATCCAAGGGCTCTCGGAAGCCTGTATCATGGGAGAATGGAAAGCTTCGTATCACCTGTAATTTTCCCGACGCTTGATGTGCGAACATGCAGATGCATGAAGACATTTAATTGGGCATCTAGTAGACATGACCTAATTGGGCCCCATAGTACTATGCATGAATCCATTTATCCACCACACAAGCCCACTACCCTGTTGTTCGCTCACCCCACTCAGCATTTTTACAATCGGAAAACCGCTAGCAGTTCGCTCCTACTCGTCCCCGGTCATCCTTTAACATTGCCGCAATTCGCTCCTAGTCGTCCCGTTCTTTCACATTACGGTAGTTCCACTAATCCTAACCCTCCACCAAAATCCATGGCGTCCCAAATCTCCTTGATCGGCGGTGAGTACAAGGTTAGAACCATCACCGGTGATGAGTTCGACGTCATCTACACCCGTTCTTCCGTGACGGTGCAATGATGCCTTGCTCGCTTCAGATGCATCTTCTAAAAGTCAAATGATGAGTGGGTCGTTGGGCTAGATATTGAGACACCGCAGTCCTGGGAAAAGAGAAGAATCTAAAGGAGGAAGAGAGGAAGAAGCTCGTCGTGATCCAGGTTTGTGTGCAAAACTTGTGCTTGGTCTACCACATATGCCATGACAACGTTGAGTGCGAGGATTTTAAGAACTTCCTCGGGGGCGGCAAAGTCAAATTCATTTCTGTAGACTTTACGAACGACAAAGAAGTCCTGCGTCAGATAGGCCTCATTGTAGGCGGGCCCTTTGACCTCCAGAAGAATGGACTGGTGACCTCTCGTGATCAGCCTTCAATGCTCACCCTGGCAGGAGCCATGGTTGATCCTTCATACAGTAAACTGATGAAACCTCCACCCAAGTTTCATCATGCATGGAAGTGGAATGTACTAGATATACACCATATCAATTACACTTCAATGGATCCCTACCTTTGTTTCAATATCTACAACGGTTGGATGAAGAGCGAGAGCCAAGTGTGCGGTTCAAGCAAAGAAGTATCGGCCAAGAGGAAGAGGGACAAGGACGAAGTCGAGCATGTGGACGAAGAGTCCCAGTAAGGTGGCAGTGTTGTTACTCATGGTGGTTGTAATACAGTGTCTACCGGATTAGTTGCTTAGTTTAATTTCAGGCTGCTTAGTTTTATTTGAGGGGTGTGTTATGCTGAGCCCCCAACAGAACTATGTTATGTTCCTTCTCATTACTTTAACTATTCAATACATACATACTAGTATTTCTTATAGTTCATCTTGTAGTTGGTAATACTACCACTCGTTTCTTCACATTATATACGTACAATATATATGGCCAACATCATATAGCCAGCAGTTTAGTTGTCAAAGAATTTCAGGGTGCTTAGTTTTATTTGAGGGGTGTGTTGTGCTAGACACCATTATTGTGAGTCAAATCTCTTTTGCCATGTTATAATGACATAAATACCTATGGACCAACATGCTACCTCTCCCTCTATCTCACTACAGTACAATAAAGTGTGGGGCCTACTTGATCCCAACAGCGTTCTTATTTTACTGTAAAATTATTCTCTTGGTTACTCCCGACAAGCGGAGCCACACTTATCATTGTGAGAATCTGCTTATTTTTGTCATATAACATGGTCAACGGGTTTGACGTGAAAATAACAATGTCTAATGGCATTTTTGAGCAAACATCTAACGAAACAATGCATTTTTTAGATATCTAATTGCATTTTTGCGCAAGCATCTCACGGATCGATGGCATTTCTGAGTAGTTGTAACTTCTAATGAAAAACTGAGTAGTGATACACAACTAGTGGCATAAATAATAAGAACCCAAGAATTATATAGGTATGCTAATTTCTTTAATAGAATTTAGCACCCCATTTAAGCATGTACTAGCTTTTTTAATAGTACTATATGCATAATTTGGCGACGAGCACTCTCTATGTACCACCTTTTTCTTTAATTTCATCTTGTTAGTTTTGCTCCATGGCGCCATCCATCGATACTACTATTATACAAAAGTATACATTTTTTTAAGTCTAAAGGGCGGTTTCACGAGAGGCGAGGGCCTTTGTGATTTGACGGCTCGTTACTGTTGGAAGGCGGGGCCTTGTGATTTGATTGCTCGTATAAATGTTGTCGATGGCCTAAGGAGGAGCAAAGAACCGTGCAGTATACTCAAGTTTTTCACTGGAGTACTAGTACGATGGAGGAGCATGAAACACGGCAGCCCAATGCCATATGGCGATAAAAAATGATCTAATTTGCTAGTCATCGATCCCACGGTGTCGCTCATCGTTAGCATTGTTCTATTCAAGCCTCACAGAGAACGTGACACGTCCGGCGAAACACCCAAAGCAAAAGAAGAAACACAGGAGCAAAAGAAGAAGGAAGATTATCACTCCAAAAAAGAAGGAAGATGCACACACACGTCTAGGACGTTGCTCTCTACTACATGAAGGGTTGCTGGCCGCGGAGTCGTAACTGCTTCCTCATCGCCTCCACGCCCTCCATCTCCTTGCACATCTCCTCCTCCATCTTCTTCATTATGTCCATGATGAGGGATTTCTCGATGCAAGCCTTCATCATCTGTTCCACGGCCGCATTACGTACCTTGATAGCAGCCAGGTGATCGATGCGGAGCTTCGCCAACTCCTCCTTCTGTTCCATGACAAGGTCTTGTAGCATCTTCTTCGAGGAACTACTCTTCTCATGCAGCTTCTTCCAGCCGGCGTTCTCCTTCTTCAGCAGGTCGAGCTTGTGGCAGAGCTTCGCTTTGTCCTCCTGAAGTTGCAGGATTTCTCTGGTCGCCTTCTTATCCGAGGCAATGCTCTTCTTCAGCAGCATCATCAAGCCGGCGGTCAACTCCCCCTGCTCATTGAGGTCAGCGGGCATGTCGTCGAGGCTCTCCTTCAGTAGCTCCACCAAGCCGTCGATGAACTCCTCTTGCTTATTGAGCTGATTGGGCATGTCGCCGAGGGAGAACGACTCCAGCGCTACCAGCTCGGCATGTTCGCCTCCGCGGCTAGGGCGCTCCTGGGAGCCCTCGCCTGCTCATGAGAGATCTTTCGAGGTCTCTGTGAGGCGGCGAGCCCTCTATTTTTTTTCCGCAGCCTTCGTTGCCGCTCCCTTGTAACGAGTATTTCTCGACCTAGAGCTCTGCACACCGTCCATGCAAGGACGGACGAACAAGAAAGACTTATGAGGAGGAAGAGGTAGACTGATTTTTGGCTTGGTACTAGTTCCCCTTTTTATAACCTAGTACTAGCACCAGTACTAAAACCTGCATAGTGGGAACACGTTCAGGTTTGATACATACTAGGTGTGAGCAGGTTTGCACTTAATTATACTATACACTTTGGACCGTGATGGGAATAAGCTAAAGATTAATTGATGGTTTTGATTTCGAGGCCCGAAACGGCTCCCAATGAGTTTCCTGGAACAAAAATTTCAAGTACTACTTCTCAAATATGGTCGCACAAGTCAGTCATGTAACTGGTCATACATGTCAGACCAAGCCGATGTGTGTCGCGGGTCCGACTGACCGTCTATAGGCGCGACCGACCGTAAGTATTATGCGATGGAGACTTCTGGTTGTGGCTTCGGTTGATTTTCAGGACCATGCATTCAAAAACTAATGATAAATCAATTACCATATTTTTCCAAATGACCAAGTATTTTCACGGGAATATAATACATATAGACGGAGTGCTTGGCACGGTTGCAAACCGCCATGGCGCCGCAAGTTCAGGCAGCAGCAGTCGAGTAGGTCACTACATCACCAGTGGGGAAGGAGGGTAGATCACCTCGCCTACGATGCAATCCCAGCGGCGCCGCCGCAGCTCGTTCCGCGATTTGGCTTCTCCTACCGCCCATTTGAGCAGTTGCACCGGCTGCTCATGCCATTCCACAGGCATGTGCGTTCTTTCCTCTGCAGTTGACTCCGTGAATATGATCTCTGCCATTAGCCCTAGCTCGAAATCAACACGATGCTGCCAGATGCTGACATCCCTCGGCATCTCTCCCCTGAGATTGACTTGCGCCTCTACCTTGTGCTGCGCCAGGCGCAACTCCTTAGAACTTCTCTCCAATCCATGCGACGCTTCCTCGATCCGATTTGCCCTTGCTGCCCACTACCTGAAATGCAGCCCCGGCATGTCCTCTGGCGCCACCAGTCTGTCATTCCAGAGCAATGGATCCCCTCTAAAACACATGTGGGTTTCACTCAAAGGCGGCAGTGCTGCGGGCCGTAGTGAGAGGGTAGCCCGTAGGATCCTCGGATCTAAGGGATTATCCATGGTGGGATCCTCCATGGCGGGACTCGGTGGGCGAGGCGGGGAGGCGAGCCTAGGCGCTGGGAGATCCCTACGAGGCTAAGATAAAGATAGTACTACTCCACTCCGTCCATATTTAAATACAAAGGCCACCAACAGTAGCCCTGGCAAAAATTGATCATGCTGCCTACGTCCTAGTTTATTGGCCCCCTTTTTTGTGCCACTTTCTATGACATGCATAAATATTATGTTACTTAAAAATATGGTCAAAAATTGGCACAAAATACGAAGGAGATCAATGGAAGTAGCAACCCATGATTTAACTACTCGCATGCATGCAGTGGAGTAGTAATGTCTTTCTCAACTACTTCCTCCCTCACGTCCACTCAATTTGCATGCGCTGTATTAATTAACCATCAATGAAGTGAAGGACTTTACACACGTCAAATTACCACATGGGGTGGATCTTCATGCAAAAATGCGTCCCACCATGTACCAGTGTGTGCGTGTGAGGGAATGAGTGCGTCCGTGCACATCTTTGCTCCGTGTATGTACTGCCAGTGTGCCTAAGAGAGGATGAGTACATTCTTCTGGAACCAGCAGCACGTCACTGTGATCGATCCACAAAAGGAGGTCGCGACAATGCCTCCACATGTGCCACGTGGCTTCATGAATTGAAAGAGAGACACTGTGTAGCGTGCCATTGGAATTCTAAATTACGCGTTTTGCACATATTGGAAGTACTAGTAAGGTACACGTGCATTGCACGCATCGGATTTGGCAACCAAATTATGAATAAATACCACACTATAACATGTAAGCTTTGAGTCATATATGCATGATGTAGACGTTCGTTCAATTATTAAAGTTCATCTCATTCAAAATCAATTAGTTTTTATAAAAAATTTAGGGCCTCTTTGATTCGTGGGATTTCCAAAACGTGGGAATAGGAAAAAACATGGGATTAGAGTGGAATGTCGTCTTGAATCCAACAGGATTGTACGAGTGTTTGATTGTGCATAGAAAAAACATAGGATTCTTTCAAAGAGGTTTGAGTGGATGTAAAGTTTCCTATGAAATCTAGTGCAAATTAATCCAATGGAAAAATTCTTATGGTTTACAATCCTACGAATCAAAGAACCAAGATAGGAAAAATTCCTAAGGATTAGAATCCTCCAAAATTCCCTTGAGAAGCCTTTGAATCAAAGAAGCCCTTAGTCTATTTTATGATTCATGGAATTGTGCATTGTAAAGCATAAAGTAAAAACAAATAATGGAAGTTCAACTAGAAAAAAAGTTTGGGCAGTTATGATATAGAAGATTCTAGAACAAAGGAGAAGCACTTGTGTTTTGAGGTTTGTGCATTATGCTTAAGTTCAACCATGGAGTCTACTAGATTGTACATGTGGCAAAATCTGGTGGGGGCTAGAAGATGGTGCGAGGGGCCAAGTGGAGGGAGACTATGAAGGAGTGCATAACTGCGAGATCGACATTTAAAGAGAGGGGGCGAGAACATGCGCTATTACGTGCAGTGGCAAAGCCATGAAAAATAAATGATCTAGGGGGCCAAGCATTGCTAATCCTTTACGAGGAGGGCCAATTCATCAACTTAAACCATTTTACCAGCAATTGATCTAATGATCAAATTCATATTTTCCTCAATATATAGTGATGTTAGGGGGGCAGGTCCCTTGCTGCCCCCTATCTTCGCCACTGTGCGCGTGACTGAGTCTCTGAGAGATGACGTAGAAGGCATGAATGATGAGAGGGGGACGTTGGATAGATAATTGATGTGGGTGTATTAGCTATGTAATCCTATATAGAGAGGTGTAGATTGATCGATGTGTACGTGGGAAAGAGGGTGAGACCTCACTAGATATATAGATTGATCGGCTCGTGTGGAAAAATGGGAAAGACCTAGCTCTATATATACACATATAGAGGAACATCGATCATTGCGCATGCACGTGAGAGATAAAGAATGCCCGATATGATGAAGATGGGGAGGTGTGTGTGTGTGCATGCATGGGAGACCGACCTGAAGAAAAAAGATTGCATGTGTGCGATGGACAATGGCAAGTGGTAGTGTGTGTGCATGCATGCACGAGAGGAAGTTAGTGGTACAATTATAAAGAGAAGGCGACTGTGTGGGTGTAAAAGACTAGGTGAGGTCATAATCAATATAATGTTGAATTCAAATATTTGAATGAGAGATCATGATGTTTGAAACCCATGCATGCAAGAATATAACTGAGATATGTGTTGTGTGGTTTGGAAACGAGCATGCCATACTGTATACACATTGAACAAGGTCAGACTTAATTGAATTTGAGATACCGATGGCAGACATCGTTTGGCAACATTGCATCCGTGCATGGACATACTATTCTAATTGGATATGATGGGTGACTTTCGCATCACATATCTATATCTATACCCCTATATATTATATTTTACTAGGAAAATTGCTCGTGCGTTGCAATGGGAGAAAATAGCATCCCTACATTATCCTTCCTTCAACTAAAGTAACATAGCTTGCAAGGCACGAGAATCAGGTTGTGCATATGTGGTAGACATGAAACTTTTTTCTGAATTCTCGAGTGCGGAAGTTCGTCGGCTTGTTTTCGAGCACCCTCATATTGAGTTGGTGCCTAGGTGATGTAATCTTTAATGGGGTCTAGTTAACATGGAAACCGTTGAAGAGGAGGTAAACATGTGCCACAAAGAGATAATTATTTTTCAACGGAAAAATTGATAGTATTTTCATGGCTTGATTTTCTAAGGCGCAACTGTGAAATATTCTTTTACCAAGCAGTCTCGTGTTGTTGATGGACCCTACCCAATTTAGGCAGATGAATCATCCACCTTGTCTTGACCTAGACATATACATAGTTTGTTCCATGACTAGTAAAATAGTAAGTTACTAACCAGTCAAGCTGTGAAATTGGACAAGACAAAACCATGTGTGGAGGCAAATTAGGCCTTTAGTTTCTGCTATCTCCATGATGCTCTCTCATTGTGCACACATCCATCCTATAACATCAACAATCAGAACCAAGTAGTTGTTTGAGATCATCAACATTGACATGCAGAACCAACAAACCAAGGTACATGAAACTATGTTGTGTTCAGTTTTGCCCAAGTTTACACATGTACACAGTTCTAGGACAAATCGATCCAGTCTTGCTTTCCTATAAGATTTGCATGCAGATCAAGCTGGTATATGCAGAACCTAGTTCGTGTACCTTGCTATAGGAAACTTAATGAGATTGAGCTTTGCACAGCAACACACATGCACACACCGAGGAGGAAACTGAAAAGAGTACAAAAGAGTCGTTCTTCATTGTATTTGGTTAGGATCCAAGCAGGGCCGGATAGCGGCCGCCCTCCACGCCAATTACAGGAAGGCCCTCCACACAAATACACTCGGGTGCCTTAGAAAAACTCTCCTTTAATTAGGGGGTTTCTTGGCTTTTTCTTGAACAACCACCAATTAGCAATTTCACCTAATCTCCTTTAATACTTGTTTTCTTAAATGCCCTCTTTTAAATTTATGCAGCAAGCATGGCATTATGAATCTCATTAATTTCCCACAAGTTAATTAGCCTGAATTTCGTCTAGTTAGTCCACATAGGACGCACTGCATCATTCTTTTACTTCCTTCCAGTATAATTAGTGCCCACGTAGTATGGATATTCCTTCCTTCCTATTTTAATTGGCCCACCATATTTCTTTCCTTCCCAGAACTCATTGCCCACTAATTTTCTTCCTTCCTTCTTTCTTCGTTTCCTTTTAATTAGCCCACATAGTATGGATGTATATATCTTTCCTTCCCTGGACTCATTTTCCTTCCTTCCTTAGCCGACTTATCGAGCTGGTTGATAAAGTGTAACTCTATGACGTATATATCTTGGTGCTTTCAGTTGTAAGGGGGCGAGGTGGTACTATTGAATAAGAAAAGTAAACGTCTTGAGTACACATGAGCTGATATTGCTTAGTTGGTAGGTGTGTATGGTATGGTTTGAGAGATCGTGAGTTCAATTCCTGACGCAAGTAAATGTCCCTTTTTGCCAAAATATCTGACCAGGCCCACCTTGGCCCATGCGGGGATGCACAAAATAAGCTATGTGCGGCCCATGCGAGGAATTTTGGTTGAGACGGACGGACGGAACGAAGACCGACAAAAATTACGGAGTAACCAATTAGTACCACCTCGCGTATATATTTTATATTTATAAACAGCGTAAATTCACAAAAAGAAGCGTATTGTGACGGTGAACCCACGGAGTCAATCCGTGCTTTATTATTATTAGGGAAATATATTTTTTATATAGTGTGCGAATAACTTTTAACTTTGAAAGATGGTCGTTAGAAGAAGCCAATTTGATGGTGCAGAGATGGAAAATTCGAGCACTACTGGCCGTTGGATATCATCTACATTCCACCAGATTTTGCCACATGTACAATCTAGAAGACTCCATGGTTGAACTTAAGCATGATGCACAAACCTTAAACCACAAGCACTTCTTTTTGTTCTAGAATCTTCCGTATCATAATTGCCCAAATGTTTTTCTACATGATTTGCCATTATTTGTTTTTACTTTATGCTTTACAATGCACAATTCCATGAATCTTAAAATGGATTAGCTTTCTCATAAAAACTAGATGATTTTGAATGAAATGAACTATAAGAATTAAATGAACATCTACATCATGCATATATGACTCAAAGCTTACACGGTATAATGTGGTATTTATTTATAATTTGGTTGCCAAATCTCACGCGTACAATGCACACGATACCTTACTAGTCTAAATGGTGTTTGTGTGTGTGTTGTGCGTGTTAAACACATTGTACGTAGTATCATACATAGTTTAGATTCTGAACATCTAGCTAGAGCATACATGTACTATGATTTGAATTCAACATAAAATGGATACATATATTTGAATTTGAGATCGTATGTACATGTAGTTCATATTTATATATGAATTTACTAATCCTATATTCATGTCATGTGTTGTGAACATAATATTTAGGTGGTTGTATAACTAACCTGAGTACAATCCCATTCAAACAAGGAAAATGTAATCAAATTTAGTCCATATGCTAGACTACACGAATTGTTCTTTTATTGTTGAGGGAAGTGCAAATTGATTTGGTATTGTACATGTTATGTTTGTTGTCTTGATTTTTTAGTTTTTCTGTTGTTGTATTTGAATGCATTTCTAGTAATATAGTAAAATAGGACATGGCTCTCTCTAGTGATGAGGTGTGAATTTTCCTTTTTTTGTACACGTTAAGCTTGTTCTTCCGAAATTTCAAGCCGCACCTTGTTATGCCGAAATTTCAAGCTAGCATCTCTGTCTATCGTGATGCGAAACTCCCGCCTCTTCAACCCGCACCTTGTTACCACGAAATATTTAACATATATCTTTGTCTCGTTGTGCTCCGAAAACTCCCTCCATCCCAACCCATGCCTTGCTATCCCAAAATTACAACGCGCATGAAAACTCCCACCTCCTGCGAAATCCCGACACGCGAAATGCCCGTGATACCCCTGAAACGAAAGAACTTCCTAGCTCAAATCGGTGAGGGTACTTTCGTAACTTACCCACATTTCGGACAAGCACGTCCCTAAGCCATGGTTCCCCCTCCCATCCCATCCGCCCACCCATTCATACACCGAGGCCGCGATAACTTGTGAAGCCCCACACCCTCCTCCGTCCACCACCCAGCCGGAGCGTCTTCCCCGATGACGTCATCCACAGCAACACCTCGATGTCCCTCATCCACCGCACCGGATGAGGATCCGTCATCGATCTCGTCATCCTGCCGGTTTAGCCACCCCGTCCTCCACCTCCAAGGAGCTGCCCCGATGTTCCCCTCATCTTTTGCACCACCTCCATTCGAACACTGCCGTCTTCACCTGCACCACTAAAAGAGCAGCATCATCATCGTTTCCTCGGATGAAGCTGAGGCCTAATTGCCGCCACCAAAGAGGTTCTACACTAATCGCGCATTTTCTTCTTGATTTGATCTCATGGTGCTGTCGGCGCTCGGTCCTGAGCCGACATGGCACGGCTCCATCCATGGCGGCATCACCGGCAACTTCCTCCATGGCCTCGCTCCCTCGGTGGCGACATCCACATTAGTAGGACCTGCTGCTGCTTTGGCTCTCGCTCGCACTGTTGCTCTGCTCTTGCTCTCGGTCCCCTACCTGGTCTGCTCTTGCTCTTGCTCTTGCTTATGCTGCTGCTCTCGCTTTAGCTACACTTCAGTTGACTGAATCGACTTTTGGGTCAATCGATTTTCAGGGGGTGGGGGCTCGCCGAAGTTAAGGAAGAACCAGCTGCAGCGGGGAGGGGGGCTCGCCGGAGAAGTACCCCACTATCTATCTTAAGGTTCAGGGTGGGGGTGGTGGTCATCGGCGGTGGTGGGGAAGTGGCGTCGGGATCACCGGAGAAAAAGCTTGGCACGGAGGGGGCTAGAGGGATGGTTGGGGCGGTGGCGGACCGGCGGTGGGGAGTGGTTTCAAGGCATGCGGGGCGGCGCGCCGCCGGCCGCGAGCAGCGGGGGCTGGCGGTTTGGCCGGTGGTGGCTGGAGGCTCAGGGGGTGGAGGTTGAAGATGAACTGCAGTCCCTGATTTTGTATCCAACGGCTAGAAAATCGACTTGCTAGAGATGAAAAAGTCAGTCGACTGACGTGTAGCCTCACCCTGATGCTGCTACACGACCAGCTGCCCCGGCTTTCGCACGCGCTACTGCTCTGGGCGCTGCTGCTGCTACTGCTTTTTTGGTACTAGTGCGTTCAGTTTCGAAAGTAAAATTCAGTTTCGACAGAAAAATTCAGTTTCGACGGTTAAATTCAGTTTCGATAGTTAAATTCAGTTTCGACAGTTAAATTCAGTTTCGACAGTTAAGTTCAGAGATGAGAGGCTGATGTATTTTATATCTAGCACTTTGTCGTTATGTATTTTACGTCATCTACTGGAGATGCTATCAGAATTCTACTCAGGTTAACGTTGTCTCTCTTGTCCTGCTTCAGCCTCGCCGTTGTACAACTCACCCGAGCTGCTCCAACGATGAAACCCTCCATCACAGCAGAGCAGTACCCCGGGCTCCATCTCCAAACGCCTAAGATCTTCCTCCCCTCCTCCGACATCCAAATCAGCCGGAGCATCCTCACCAACCAACCCAATCATGCTGAGATCGACATGGCTTCACCAAAGAGGTTGTATACTTGTTGCATCTCTTTTTTACTCTACATGTTATATATATTGTCCACTGAGCACACGTGGTAACATGAAATATGATTAGTTTCTCCTACTATATGACAAGCAGTGAGGTGCCAGGCAACTTAGCTATCAGTGATGGACTATCTTGAATGCCATCATTATTTATCTCTGCGCGTTTGAGGTGTGCATTTGTAGATGGGCCTGGGAGTTGAGCTAGCAGGGTAGTGGCCTGGGTCTAAAGTAGTAGAAGTAGCATAAAAACATTTTTCGAGTGTAGGATTTTCCCCGCTCAAGCTTGCCTACTCGAATCACCAGTGCTTGGAAGGAAAAGTGAAGGAAAAACATTGGAATTGGGAAGTTTCCTATGGTACTACTATTCATGCATTTGGTTCAAAGGAATGGAGCAAAGGAAAACTGTAGGATTTGTTCCTTTAGTGTCTCCTTGAAAGAAAAACCATATGAATTTTAATATCCACTTGTCCTCCTTTTCAAATTCCTATTCATGATGCACAAGACTAAGAGATAGTATCATAATAGCATTATAACCATACATTTTCTTGTGGTTTGACTTAATATCACCATGCTTCTTTGCATCTTGTGATCTTCCAATTCCTGTGAACCAAACACCCAGATTGGAAAAAATCCTGTGTTTTTAAATTCTCTGTTTTACATGTGCATTCCTATCCTATTCCTGTGTATTTCCTATCCCTGCATTGTTAGAATCCTCAAATTCAAGCAAGCCCTTAAACAATTACTTCTGTTACAGATATGTGTCAAAGAAAACCCTGTGTGGTTTGTCTTGCTCCTGTTGCGCTGTGTTCCACCCCAGCATAGCTGCTCCAACGACGAAAGGGTTCACCACAGCAGGGATCCGCTCTCCAGACTGTCTTTCGCCGCCTCAAATCTTCTTGCCCGCCGCCGGCAGCCACGACAACTGCATTAACATCATCAACTGAGCAGATGACCTTGAGTACTACACGGGTCCGCAGGAGAGGTCGCACTCTTCTGTGTCTGCTTACGTTATGCATCGCTTAATATGATGACATGCTACTTTATCGTCGTGTTCACCTATTAGACTCTGAGTCAGGTCCAAACAAATGTTGAAACTTGAGTTTTTAAATGGTTGTGGTGTACATATTGGGGAGGTAATCAATACTATTTGTCTACAATCTGGTTAATCTCAGGTGTCTACTATGAGTTTCATGTTGGGTGCAAACAAACATTAAAGGAGACATTATCTGTATTTTTTACTAAAGCTATTATTTGCCTGCTATCATTGGTTTTGGCTCTATCCACAGTTTGCTACCATCACTCTAGATTTGTGCATGCACTCCTTACATAATCTCACTATGTTTTATTCCTATGCATGTCGGTTATTGTACACAATGGAACTAAACATGTAGAGAAAAGAGACGAGCCTTCCGTGGTAATAAAATTTCATGTAGACATCGCTGCATGGTGGGCAAAAAGGCAGCCCCCCTCCACCCATTTTGGATTGTAATCAAGAGGAAGATAACTGTTCCGAGGGGGATTCAGAAGGAGAAGACCACAACTATTTACCCCCTGAGGTCTTCACTTTAACTTGGCATGCTAATGTTGGTAATATCATGCATATGGTGCCTTGCATTGCTTACTTTATACATCAAAAATGTCATCTGCTTAGTTTAGACATGCTTTGTGTGAATGCCATATGTTTAGTTTCTTTATCGTATATATGAATCATGCAATGCCATATTGTTTAGCCAGGCATCATATATGTGAATTTTGCAATGCCACCCTGGTTAGCCAGTCATCTTATATGTGAACTATAGCATGCCATCATTTTTTTATTATGTATTCAATTTGTCAACAATTTTAGTACATTCAATTACTCTTCTTGTGCATCAGCCATTCGACACGGTCATGGAAAAATCTAGAGTGGAAACAAGGTCTTCAGAGCATACGATGCTATTTGACGAAGCGCATGTCTTGCTGGTTACAGATAGCTCCTCAGAGGAGTATTCAGAGACAGATGACCAGTCCTATTATCCCCCTGAGGTGTATGCTCAAACTTGGCAGGGTTATATTACTCATAGCATGCATATGTTGTATTTCAGTGCTTAGTTTTTACATCATATACACAATATTGAATGCCATCTCCTTAGTTGACACATCATATATGCGATTGCCCTCTGCTCACTTGCTTAGTATATAAATCATATATTTGAATTATATCATGCCATGATGTTTACATAGACAGCATGTATCTGAATTATGGCATGCCAACCCATTTTCTAAAGACATAATATAGTTATATCATCTCATCATGTTTAGATAGTCATCATATTTTGAATTATGTCATTCTACCCGTGAATTATATCATGCCATCATGTTTCCATCGATGGCATGTTTGTGAATTATTGCATGCCAACCACTTTAATGGACACATCATATAGTTATATAATGTCATCCTGTTTACATAGTCATCATATTTTTAAGTATGTCATTCTATCATGTTTAGTTAGCCATCATACAGGTGAAATTGTATCATGCTATCATGTTTGATTAGAGATCATATATGTGAAATTATGTCAAGCTATTCTGTATGGTTAGACAACATAAATCTAAACTATTTCATGCCCTATTTTCTTCCCTACTATCCATTGCACCTGTCTATCCTACAATGTATGTACATTCAATTAATTTTCTTGTTTATCAGCCATTTGAATTGGAGGGGTGATGGCAGTATCTGTGGGAGTAAAAACATGGTCCTCAAAAAAGATCGTGCTACATGTCGATGTAGATAGAACCACGGTTGTACTTGCCCAAGAACCAACCCCACCACACATAACCCAGACTCACGCAGATTTTACCCCTACCCAGTTGGACAGAGAACCAGCTACACCCCTTCTAACCCCAATCCCAATAGATAGTAACCTAGTTCCAGTTGACACAGCACTGTCTCCACCACAGAGCACCCAAACACGAGCAGTTAGTAAGGCAACTGCAGTGCCCAAAGCACGAGGACCACCACTCCAAACCCCAAGTCAACGCTTAAAGCAGCAGAAGAATTGTTCTCAGGTCAGGTTCCGTAGCTATGGTTCATAATCCTTTGCTCTTGCATCACTGTATTTACTCATACCAAGTAATTTCAACTTTGAAGGATGCAATTGAAACTCCAATGGCGCAACAGGTATGTTTTAAACCTGTTTCTTTAACGTGTTTGTTGTTGTAACTTGCTCTATGTAGATTTCAGTTTGAATTGAATAAACAGTTATGTTCTCATGCCATGCACATTGCAAGTGTTGTTATTGTTGTGTAGTTTCCCGCGCTTTATATTCTATCTATGCTGCTTTGTCTTATATAGATATGATTTGAACTGTCTCTATCTCGATTTGTCAACATAAACTAGAATGATATAGACCATACAGTGACCATGCTACATAGATATATGTTTGTTTCATGTTGTTATCCTGTCCACCTTACTACTGAACTGGTTTACCAAAATGAGTTTTTCATATACAACATGGTAAACCTGTGATGTCTCTGTTTGTTACTCTTTTAGAATGCGGATAAAATATAGGAGAAGAGTACCCCGTTATGCAATGGTAAAGGAAGTAATGCAGATCAGGTTCAAGATAGTGAGACATCCCTGTTGGTCTCGAAGAAAGCTGATAAAAACTATATTGAAGACACTGAGACAACCCCAAAGTCATGTCTTGATGTAGTGTTTGAGTTACTAGCCACTACTGCTGGCACCAGCTCTTCGAACTCACTGCCTGAATCAGTTCGGCTTCTTGAGTCTCAACTTCAAGTTGAAATACATCGATCAGATGTTCTGTGATGGGAAGCCGAAGGACTGAGGAAGTCCCTGTAGAATTCAGATGCATACTTTCTAGTGCAACAGCAAGTGTTGGAGGATTTAAGCGCCAAACAAGAGAAAGTTAATAAGCTTGCTAAGCATCTAGCTAGCATTATGGGTAGCTAGGATATTGTTTCTAGAGCTCTTCTGAAGTGGTTTTAGTTCTGGCCTTGTTTTGCTGCGGCGTTTATTTGCACTGGTCACCAACTTTGACAACCAGTGTATTCGATATGCTGCTTTGTTCTCTATATTTGCATCGGTGGGGAACTTTCATGCCTAGTGTATGTAATATGTGTAATAGTCATGATAGCCTAGCGTAAGTTGCTTGCTTACTTATTTCCTTGTTGTTTTGTTTATTTGTTTTCTTGTAGTCAGTGCAGTTCTTTTTCCGTGGTTTGCTAATGGCCATAATAACCTATTTTTTAAAACTAGGCTACAATAACAATGGGCTACATATTTACAGTAGTGACCCTAGGCCTCCTATAGGCCATAGAAACAATGGGCCTTCTACAGGCCGTAGAAACAATGGGCCTTTTACGGTCCGTAGCATCAATGGGCCTTCTATGGGTTGTATGATCGATCGTCCAAACATGGGCCAATAACAGACCGCATTATGGGCCATAAACGGGCTAGAGTTGGAATCGTCCATTCATGGGCCGACCATAACGGGTCGTTGTTAATTGGACGTATTTGATGACGTTATGAAAAGGCCCAACAGATTAACGGGTCGATTGTAACCACGGATTGAATTTGGCCCACAAGCAGAAAAGGCCAGTAACGGGTCGTAAGTAATCGAATGTTGGAAATGAGCCCAAGAATAAATGGGCCCTGAGAAGGCCGAAAGATAACACGAGTTGGAAACGGCCAATAGAATAATGGGCTGTTAATTGGTATAAAGTGGTACATTGTTCATTACGGGCCAGTTTCACCATGGGTCGTTAATGGGCCAAGAGTTATAAAGGGCCTCATATGGGCCAAAAGACATCATGGGCCATACATGGGCCAAAAGTTACAACAGGCTGGAATCATATTGGACGACCGAGATGAAGCTACTGGGCTTAATTCCGATAGGCCGTAACGGGGTGTGAGTTAGCAGGCCGTAAATGGGCTATATACGAACAGGCCGTTAACAGGCTTTCCGTGGGCTGGCCCGTTACCTTTTGACCAAGTCAAACGGGCCGGCCTTTTCATCGGAATGGGCCTCTGTTGGGTCGTGCCACGTGTCGATGTATCATAGGCGCCTCCTGTCCAATGAGTGGATGACATCTGTCCCAACGGTGATCCAACACGTGTTTCCTCCGGCCAATTAGAATTTTACACATGGTAAATCCCAATCGGTCCGGGCTGTTAACGGGTTATCGGATCCAAAACCGGACCCGATAGCTTAACGGCGACCCATTACGGTGGATGCCACGTGTCGATACCTTGGCGAAAACACTTCCATGACGCACCATTTATCGTTATGGAAGTGGAAACTTCCGTGATGATAATTTTGGTAATGTCATGGAACACTTCTACGACAGCACAAGTATGACTATATTGATTCTGTCATAAAATTTTCATGGATGTACATGCATGATAGAAAACGTGACCTACTGTGAAAAACACGTATCATCACAGAAGTGTATTTTTTTGTAGTGGAGCAGGCGTGAGTTGACGGGACACATGCGTGCAGGTGTGTGATTTGACGGAGGCGTGCTCGCTACGTAGTGTCATAGGGAGGCGTGCGAGTAGCTGTGTGAAACGACGGTAGGCATGCCAGCAGTCCAGTGCGCAGGCTCACCGGGAGGCGAGCCAGCGGTTTGACCGCCGCCCGCCTTTCTCCCACTACTCCATATTAATGGTGCACCCAAGCAGTCGCACCCCCATCCTCGCCACACACACACAATCCTCTCTCTTCGCTTGCAACCTCGATGCTGCTCTCATTCCTCAAAGCCGTCCATGTATGAGGATGCCGCCAAAGCACCCCATCCGAGGGAATGGCGACGTCGGGGCTGCTGAAGCACCGGAGCACAACATGGAGATGGAGACAGAGGTTGTCGTCACCGCCGGCGAGTTATCGCTGCACCCTGAAGTCGTCGATGGCATCGAGCTTCCACAGCCGGAGGCGGAGTTCCACACCGGCTCTGGTGATGACTCGGGCGATGACCCCGGCGACGACTCCAACGACCACTCCGGCGACTTCTCCGACGACGACAGACAACTGGTTAGTCATCTATACCCATTTATGTGTCAAATAGATCTTAGGGTTTCTCTGGTTACTCCTGCCTCCCCTTTTTGGAATAGAAATCCTATGGTTATGTTCTCCTAATCCATGAAAACTGAGTAAGTTTTGTTAGATCCATGTAGTGCATTGATTGTTTGAATGGTACAAGTGATAAGTGATTAGTTGTTTCATCTATGCAAATGATTTCTGCTAGTAATCCGACTAGGGTTAGTGTTCGTGCTAATAATTCCTAGCCAGGACTTGAGATTTGATTTTGAATGACCTACATATATGTTTGTGCCATTATTTTCTTCAAAGATTGGTATGTACATAGATGATTGTGCTTAAAAATCGAACCATAATCTCTAGATATGTATAAATAAATAGCCATAAATTCCTAATCCTACTTCATGGCATGTAAACATTGATTTGATGCCAAATTTGTTTTACTATTTGTATAGGTGATGTCTGACGATGTGGACAGCAAGGATGAAGATGCCCAGAGGAGGTACAAGAGGCAAATCTTGAGGGAGATTTATTCGGGAATGCATAACAGGCGTATTAGGACCTGGAACGGCGGCTATCGATGCCCATTTTCCAACCACAACCTTCATGACGCGTATCTAAGTGTTCTGGCGCATGCAAGACGATGGGCTGTTGGCTCCTTCAAGCAGAAGTATTCTCGTAGGGTGGCGCACGACGCGTACGCTGAGTACCTGGAGAAGCTTCAGGATCGTGTCGGCATGTGCGATGAGATGTGGGATTGAACTATGTATGCTTGAGTATGCTTAATGACGATTGAACTATGCTTGTGTACGTGTATGCTTATTATCTATGTCTGAGTATGTTTAATATATGTTTACTTATGTCTAACTGTGGGATATGGATGCAATCAGTTCGGTTGATGGACTCTACCTCCGCCCTTGTTTATTGGTCCCCTTTGTAATTTGTGTTAAATTTTGACAAAATATTTAACTAACAAATGTTAGTGCAGGTTAGCAAAAATTATATCATTCGATGGGTATTTGAGCATAGTGTTCAATGATATAATTTTTGGTGACATGCATAAACATTTCTTAGTTAAATATTTGGTCAAAATTTGGTACAAATTACAAAGGGGACCAATAAACCAGGACGAAGGTAGTACGTCAATCACACATGGTTCCCAAAATTGGAACCGTGTGCAATGGCTTCCATTTTGCTTGTTGCGTCAATCACACATGGTTGGCTCTAGCAAACCGTTGCCTCCGAAATTCTTTGTGGGACAGAAAACGCATACAACCCAATTCAAAAAAGGAAAAAGAAAACCCTCACCATCCACACGTCACAAAAACCTCACCCCGCCCGCCACCCCTCCGGTCCCCATCCCATTCACACCTGCACAAGCTCCTCCGCGTCTATGCATGGCACCGCCTATCACGGCGGTAACGCTTAGCTCGATGTCTGCCGCCGCCAGGTTGCCGGCAAAGCCCACCGCATTTTGCCACTTTGCTTGCCACTGCCTATCGCCACCGACTTTCTCGATGCTGCTTGCGCTCGACCCAGTTTCGCTCAGTTGGGGAATTTGTCGTACTGGGGGTTCTTTCTCATGGACAACAAGGTAACTAATTTAATGAGATATTATCTCATCTCTTATCCCAGTTCATCTACCTCCTTTAAGCACGCAGCCAAAATCATCGTGAATTCATTTTTATTCCAACTGATTTGAGGGTTTTCTTCTGTTCATAGAGTGTACAGTGCGCGGACACATCAAGACTTTGCGGCCTCCGCTAGACATTCCACTTCACCGTACCAGACGACTTGAGGATGCGTGCGATATGTTCAATCTCACCCTAAATCGGTTGGCATGGCCTACTTTCCTGAACATATTCTAAATATTGCTACAGTTGGATAAAAGGTGACACATGCACCATATACGTCAAAGGGGATTTTCCCTCTTCTTTCTATATTAGGAAAATTAATGATCTATTGTTCTTTCGATCACTCTCATATTTCCATGACATCATGTTTACCATATCTGTTTAATTATAGATTTTTGTCCTTCGATTTCAACTGTTGTACAGTTCTTTCAATTTGGGCCCATATTTTCATGTTACCATATTTTTTAACAATCCTACCATTTTCTATAGTGCGTCCCTTGCTATGCAACAGAATCTGTAGTGCACAATCTTTCCCTTTACATAAATCAAGACTGCAGGGATGTCATACTGAACACAAACCATGGATTTACAATCGTTGCTACTATAAGACTTGATGAACGTGGTGACTCCTATTTTGGCACTGGCCTTTGGAAAGGGATTTCTAAGTTTTATGTACTGAAAGATGGCACTATAATTACACTGCACATAAAAGGGCCAGGTCATGAGATATATGCTAACTTCCCTGGCGATATCATCCATCCAGACTTTGTTCGAAGTAAGTTTTCTTTTCAAGTATTTGCATGTTGACTTACCCAGCAATATCAAATGAATTGTGTAGTATTTAAGCAATCAATTGTTATTCCATTTTCTTACTATATTCCTACCTAATAACTTCTAGTTATCAATACACTTTTCTATTGCCATGTTTTAACTAAATATTCCCTGTACTCCCACTTCTATCAGAAAGCACCACTGACAAGGAGACTCCGGAGGTGGAGAACGTGGCTGCCAATAAGCGGAGGCGGGGCGAGCAAGAACCGCAAGCGACTCCAGCAGGCTTAGACTTCATCAGCAACCTCCTCGATGATATGTTTATAGTCATCATCTCCCTCCTCCCAATCAAATATGGGGCACCGAAAACCGCCCTTTCCCGGCGGTGGCACCCCTATGGAACTCCACCCCTCTCGACCTCATCGACAAGCACAAGCTCTACCATGGCTATCGCAAAAGCTTGGATGCGTTCTCCAACATCCTCGATAGTCACCTTGGCCCAACCAGAAGCCTTAGAATGGGCAAGTTCCGTTCCAACAGCAAGGACCGAGCCAAGCTTGACGACTGGTCCTGATCCCCGCCCTAGATCAGCTCGAGGAGCTCACTTTTGATGATGAGCATATGCGCTCACTACCAACGTCTGTGCTCCGCCTCGCACCCACGCTGCGCGTCGCCAAGTTCAAAAACTGCCATCCCCCCTTAATGACGCGCCCACTCTTACTCTACCTCAACTGAAGCACCACGAGCTCGTCGCCATCAGCCTCCCAAACGATGACATGGAGCTCCTGCTCCATGGCTGTGCTGCACTCGAGTACCTTCATCTTCAGGCGATCAATGGGTTGAGTAGCTTCCACATCACTTCCATGACTCTTCGGACTATTTATGTGTGTTCCTGGTGCGACAGGAAGACATCACAAGATGTGCACCATGGTATGGTCATTGAGGACACACCTACACTTGCGAGATTACTTGTACTTGATCAAGAAGGTCCAACAAGAATCAATGTCATTTCTGTGCCGAAATTGACAGCGGTTGGCTACTTGTCTAACAAATACTCCGAACTTGTTAATGGATCCACACCCGTTGAGGTACAATATCCGCCTTCTACCTCTCCTTCTACAAATTAACATTATTCCTAATTTTGAAGATGTTTGTTCATCTATCATCCAGAAAATGATTCCGACAAGCTTGACCCCGAAACTGTGCACAGTGAAGGTCTGGGCACTAGAATCTATCGGCCCTAACCTAGAGCAAGTTGTCAGTTTCCTGAGATGCTTTCTGTGCCTGGAGAAGCTATATATTCAGGTGATGTTCCTTTCGTGTTACATGTTAACCATAAGGGAGTTCAATTTGTGACACCTTTTTCCAAGTTTACAATGACAAAGTACTATGATTTCTGAAGGATTCTTTTGGAGGATTTCAGTACATACATGCCCCCCCCATATTGGTTGCTTGATCCATATGGTTACAATCCATAAGCATTTCTTCTTTGAATTCATATGTACTAGTTTTCTTAGGGAACTTTTCATCCAATCCAACCTCTTGTGAAGAAGGCTACATTTTTCTAGAATGTAATCAAATGCCCATGTTAATCATGTCAGATCGAAGATGGCATATTAGGGCATTTTACATATCCTGCAAACCAAATAGGCATGTAGTAGTGTTCAAAACTGCATGTAGGCACTAACATGTTTTCTTCTTTTGAAGATAAGATTAGACCCAGTTGTGGATAATGTGATACAAAGTAACAATCACGTCGAATGCCTAGATTTGCATCTCTCAGAAATTACTTTGAACTCCTATCTAGGGACCTTACCGGATATTATATTCACCAGGGTCTTTGTTGTGAGAGCAAGGGTGCTGAAAGTAATGAGGTTTGCCCTACATTTATTTCACAGAAATGAATGGTTTGTTGATCAGCGTCGGCGCCAGCGGCTTAATGGAATAGGCGCCGAAAATGCTAAATTTCATTTTGGAACTTCACATGACAGAGTAATTGGAAGTCATCATGTCAACCCCATACATGACTTCTCAGTGGCTGACCCCTTTGCAAAAATTATGAGGTTTAGAAACCAGACTTGGAAGTGGTAATATTAGTTTGAACCTCTCTGATATCCATGTTAAGCGGTTCAGCGCGAGCGTTTGCAGCTAATAAGCTGAATTTCATTTCTAATATTAGTTTGAACCTTGTAATCTTCGAATTTGAGCCATATATCTCTAGAATTTGAACCTTGTAATATTTCGAGCTTTTGTGGTACAATCGTTGAAATGGCATCGTATGAGACTCGTATATTGGTAGCACTATTTTGACCTTAGTATGCAATGGTCTTAGATTTTTTTAACCATTCTCGAATATGTTTACCTTGTCGGTCTAACAGCACACGATATTTATAGCTAACTCGACTGTGATCTTCGACATTATTGCACACAGTTGTTTTTTTCAACCGCGCGCCCTGTAGAGCACAGAATTAATTATCGCACTCGAGTGTCCATCATCACCCTTCTGTGTAACTTTGACCTCATCACCTACGGGTAAACTTATGACCGAAGTCATTCGACACACTTCATTTTTACAAAGATTTTTGCCAATAAATGCCCATGATTTGTCCCTCTTCTAGCCGACGCGTGGCCAAACTAGCCGGGCGGGAAGCTTGCACGGTAAACTGCGCAGTAGTGTGGGAACAGGCTCACCGACGATATATTTGGCGCCTCTTCGAGCCTACAACTGGTCAAACGAAACGCGTGTGGTGCGGTGTTTTCAAGCGTGCACTGGAATCCTCCGCTATGAACGACGTGACAAGATGTGACGATTACAGGCCGGCCGGCCCCATTTATTACAGCGGCCATTTAACCCTTGTGTATCCTCAACCTTTCGATCGCGCCCAACCATTGCAAGAAGCAAACCCACCACGACAAATTCTTAGAGGGTATCCTGCGCGGCTCCAATGGCGCTTTGAGCGGCTGCCGATGACGAGCAGCAGTTCACCATGCATGTTGTGGTGGACACCCACAGAAGGTTTATGGACCTCTCAGTGGTGTACACCAACGACCCGGTCTGGGTGGAGCACTCCATCCACATCATGGAGTTGTTTCTCGCCAAGGAGAAGTACAAGGTGATCGGGTTCGAACTTGAGTACACCCGCGCTCGTGCCAGGTGAGGGAGTCCTGGATTAGGGGATCCTTGGACTGCCGGACGATATACTTTGGCCGGACTGTTGGACTATGAAGATACAAGATTGAATACTTCGTCATGTGTCCGGGTGGGACTCTCCTTTGTGTGGAAGGAAAGCTTGGAAATTTGGATATGCAGATCTCCTCCCTTGTAACCGACTCTGTGTATCCCTAGCCCCCTCCGTGTCTATATAAACCGGAGGGTTTAGTCCGTAGGACAAGAACAATCATAATCATAGGCTAGCTTCTAGGGTTTAGCCTCTATGATCTCGTGGTAGATCAACTCTTGTTATACTCATAGCATCAAGATCAATCAAGCAGGAAGTAGGGTATTACCTCCATCGAGAGGGCCCAAACCTGGGTAAGCATTGTGTCCCCCGCCTCCTGTTACCATCTGCCCTAGATGCACGAGAACCCGACATTGGTGCTTTCATTGAGAGTTCCATTGTGTCGTCACCATAAGGCTTGATGGCTCCTTCGATCATCGGCAACGATGCGATCCAGGGTAAGGTTTTTCTCCCTGGACAGATCTTCGTATTCGGCGGTTTCGCACTGCGGGCCAACTCGCTTGGCCATCTGGAGCAGATCGAGAGCTACGCCCCTGGCCGTCAGGTCAGGTTTGGAAACTTAAACTACACTACCGACATCCGTGGAGACTTGATCTTCGACGGATTCGAGCCCGTGTCAGGTGCACCGCACAGCCACGACGAGCATGACTTAGCTCTGCCGCCGGATAGTGTTCGGGAGATCACACTTGTGGCAACTCCGGCCCTTGATCCAGAGAAAATCATGCCATCCGAGGACTGGTGGATGGACCCCGCCACGGAGGCCCCACACTCAGCGGCGATAGAGCCGAATACTGACTTCACCTCCTACGAGACCTGTGTTGCCGGACCCTTGGATTCGTCCCCGACCACGGGCTCCGAACCGCCTGCGTCCGTGCCTATCGAATCTGATTGGGCGCCGATTATGGAGTTTTCCTCCGCGGATATCTTTCAGCACTCGCCCCTGGGCGACGCGCTAAATTCATTAATGTCTCTCTCCTTATCACAAGGCCCTTGGCTGAACTATGTCCGGCTGGAGTGGGAAGCGGAGGACGAAGAAATTCGTTCCCCACCCACCACCCACTTAATAGCCACTGTCGACGACTTAACCGACATGCTTGATTTCGACTCCGAAGACATCGACGGTATGGACAACGATGCAGGAGAGGAACAGGAACCACCGCCCACAGGGCGCTGGACAGCCACTTCATCACATGATATATACATGGTGGATACACCCAAAGAAAACAATGATGAGGAACGGAAGGATGCAGCGAAGGATAATCCCCTCGAGAAGGAACCAAAGCGACGACGTAGGCACCGCTCCAAATCCCACCTCGGCAAAAACAACGATAACAGCGCAAGAAAGAATAATACCCCGGTCGACTCCAAAGAAAACGACGACCACATGGACCCAGCGACAGAGCAGGATGAACCAGCGGATGGCGAACATAGTACGGAGCCGCTGTCCGATCACGGTGATGCCGAGGGTAAAGCTCATCAACCTGTCACCGAAGAGGAGAACAGTCCGGACGATGATGCACACATCATCCCGAAAAGGCACTTGGAGCAAGAGGACCTCCACAGAAGGCTTATTGCCACCGCGAGGAGCCTGAAGAAGCAGAAGCAAAGGCTTAAGGCTGCGCAAAATACACTCAATAGTAGATGGAACAAAGTGCTCGACACTGAAGAAAAGTACGGTGGCAGCCGCCACACAAAGAGCTATCCAAAGAGCAAGCTGCTACCTGAATTCGATGACGAGGCTTTAGAGCCTATACTGCCGAAAAATAAAACGGCCGATCAGCCGGATCGACCACCCCGTGGCCGCGATAGGGCGGCTAACGATGTCGCACATAAGTCAGCACACGATTTACATGAGGACTTGCACCAAAAAGCCGGTATGACCAGGTCCATCTACGGATCTAGGAAGCGCGCTCCGGCACAGAATCAAAACCGAACACTACAACCGTCAGAATGCCATCCAAATACAGGGGTGCCGCGCACCCCCTATGCTTCACCGATGAGGTTCCGGATCACAGATTTCTAGAAGGATTCAAACCCGTGAACAGAGAGGCATACGACGCAACGACAGACCCTGGGGTCTGGATTGAGGACTTTATCCTTCATATCCACATGGCTCGTGGAGATGATCTCCATGCCATCAAATACTTGCCCCTCAAGTTGAAAGGACCAGCTCGACACTGGCTGAAGAGCCTCCCCAAAAACTCAATTGGAAGTTGGGAAGAGCTTGAGGATTCTTTTAGGGCTAATTTTCAAGGGACCTATGTCCGACCTCCGGATGCAGACGATTTAAATCATATAATTCAACAGCCCGGAGAGTCGGCCTGAAAGCTCGGGAATAGATTCCTCACTAAGAAGAATCAAATTATCGACTGCCCAGACGCTGAAGCATTAGCGGCTTTCAAACACAGTGTCCGGGACGAATGGATCGCCACACACCTCGGCCAGGAAAAACCGAGGACAATGGCAGCCCTAACAAGCCTTATGACCCGCTTTTGCGCGGGCGAAGATAGTTGGCTGGCCCGTAGCGACACCAGCAACCCAGGCACATCTCAAGTCAGGGATGGCAATGGAAAACCATGACGCAATAAAAGCAAGCATAGAAACAATGAAGACAGCCCAGACAACACGGCGGTAAACGCCGGATTCAGGGGCTCTCGACCCGGTCAACGGAAAAAGGCATTCAAAGGCAGCAGAGATGGACCGTCCAGCCTAAACAAGATTCTAGACAGATTATGTCAGATTCATGGCACCTCCGACAAACTGGCAAATCACACCAACAGAGAATGTTGGGTCTTCAAGCAGGCCGGCATGCTAAACGCCGAACACAAGGGGAGGGAGACACCAAGTGAAGACGAGGATGAGCCTTGCCAGCAAAACACTAGGGGACAGAAAAATTCCCACCAGAGGTAAAAACAGTGAACATGATTCACGTAACGAAGAACAGGAGCAAACGCGCACTCCGAGACGTATGCGCCGTGGAGCCCGTCACCCCCAAGTTCAACCCCTGGTCGGCCTGCCCGATCACTTTTGATCGCAGGGATCACCCGACTAGTATCTAGCACGGTGGATCGGCTGCCTTGGTACTAGACCCAATAATTGACAGATACCATCTCACCCGAGTCCTTATGGACGGCGGAAGTAGTCTTAATCTGATATATCAGGACACAGTTCGCAAAATGGGGATAGACCCGACAAGAATCAGCCAAAGCAATACTACCTTTAAAGGAGTAATGCCAGGCCCAGAGGCTCACTACACGGGCTCTCTAGTACTAGAGGTTGTATTCGGTTCTCCCGACAACTTCCGAAGTGAAAAGTAAACCTTTGACATCGCTCCGTTCCGAAGCGGCTATCAAGCACTACTCGGAAGAATGGCCTTTGCTCGTTTTAATGCAATACCGCATTACGCTTATCTTAAGCTTAAGATGCTCGGTCCATGTGGCATCATCATAGTTAGCGAAAACACAGAGCGTTCCTTAGTGCGGAAGAATGTGTGGCGGCTTTAGCAGCTGAACACTGAGCGGCCTCTCCAACCAGAATAAATGATCGGTCATCAAGACCGCGGACACGGCTAGACGAGTCCGGCGCACCACTAGCTGTAACAGCTCAGATAAACCTAAGACTGGGTCGATGGATATACCCCCATAGGTGGTGCTAGGGGCTTCCCACATGTAAAAAGGACTACAGTTCGGCTTGACCTTATTTAGATTGAATTTTAATGGTTTTTTAAGAATAACCAATTTTTCGCACAAAAACTTTCACCTGGGCTTTTCTCTCTTACAGATGATCATCGTGCTACACCCTTCCAGGATACGGCACAACGGAGACACAAGCGCGGACGTGCAGCAGGGCCCCGTTCAAAGGTTTCTTTTTAGATTAAGACCCTATGCAAACCTTTTTTACTGTCTCTTGTTACTTCACAACCTCTGGATACTCAACATAACCAAGAGGGATGCTGGCGTTATTGGCATTTTGTCACGTCAGACTAATGCACGTACCTGGAAATTTAGGGCTTATTATAGAGGGTGTTACTCAGCCCAGTATACGTTGTAAAGACCGAATACCTTAGGGAGTGTTCGGCGTCGCGAGTTTGGCCTTATATGCATCATCTCCGAATCATGTCTTTGGTCAATAGTTGGGTTTGCTCGGCTCCCATGTTTGGCTACCTTACGTTCCGCTCTATCGGCTAAGGTGGCACCGAGAGAATGATAGCGATTGTGCCCTGGTTCATCTGGATGGGCACCTCAGTAGAGAAAGCCGAAAACTGACTGTCATGATAAAGCGTGAGACTGGTCAACCACTCAAGGACTCGGCGGAATCTTCGCGATTCCTCCACATTAACGAAGGACCGGTTTCCCGGTCATGTATGTACGCGCACCATATTCGTATAAGCGCGGAAGTACCAGGGGCTATATAGTAGCCCCACTGTCAAACTCCTATGGCTAAGTGAAAGTGTTAAAGCAATATAGTCCAATTGCCTTGTTCGTCACGCTAACACCTCCTTAATGGACCAAGACGTTGGATCAAGTGTGAATACGCGCTTTTCTGAACACCCCCGCATTATATGCGTGGGGGCTGAAGCAGACGACTTCAAACTTTCAGGCTATATACATACATAAACGGCCGCACAGGAGGCATCATAATACTTTCAGGCAAAAGTATAAACACAGCCTTTATAATCCAAACAGCATTGTTTTTACAATTGGGATACATGTCACTCGAACATGATACTCTTCGAGCACTGAGCCTCTATTAAATGAGCGCCTTCTAGGACTTCTTCAAAATAGTGCTCGGTCGAGACCTGGCCTACGGCCAGACCCCGGGTTGCAATAGCGGTGGCATCCATCTCTGCCCAGTATGTCTTAACACGGGCTAGAGCCATCCGCGCACCCTCTATGCACGCCGACCTCTTTACAGCGTCGATATGCGGCACAACACGAAGGAATCGTTGCACTAAACCAAAATAACTATTCGGCCATGGTCCTTCCGGCCAAAGATGATCCACGACAGACCTCATGGCAAGCCCGGACAACCTATGGAGCTTAGCCCACTCGGCCATTTGCTCATTTAACAGCAGCGGGCATGTTGGAGCACTGAACTGCGACTAGAACAACTTTTCCACTTCGTGATCTTTTGGATCTTTGAAAAACTCAGTCCCATCAGCAGCACTCGTTGCCAAGTCCAAGTCCGTGTCTGCAGCACTCCATAATTGATCCAGAGGGGCATACTTCGGATCTCCAAACTTCTTCCGCAACAAAAAGGGCTTCCCAGCCGTGATATCTCTGGCTTGACGAAGCTCCTCCTTCGCCGCTCTGATTTTAGAGCGGGTTTCCTTGGCTGCTACCATGGCTTTCTTCAGGTCCGCCATTTTCACTTGGCTTTCCTTTTCAAGAAGCTCATACCGGGCGGCGGCATCCTTCAGCTTAACAGCCATCTTGGCTATTTTATCTTCGCTCTGGTGATGAGCAGCCCGTTCGGCTCTTAACTCTTCGGCCGCCTTTAGGGCGGCCGCATCACTTCTCCTGGCTTGTTCCTTGGCTCGGGCAAGCTCCGCCCGAAGGGTCTCCACGGCTACAGCTCCATTTGCAGTCACAGCATGTTATAGATACTAGCATCATGCTCCTCTTAATATCTGTTGACCACTGGAGAATACATACCCTATGCCTCATCAAGCCGCTTGTGCACAAGCACGATGTCGGCATCTGCCGTATCAAGCTGCCGCCTTAGTTCAACAAACTCACCAGTCTGGCCAGCCACCGGACCCTCAGCCGCCTGCACATGTGAGCAGCATGATCGTTACCTGGGACTATGATCCTCTGTTTGCCGCCTCTGGACAGGAACCAGAGTCTCAGGGGCTACTATCTGTATAGGGCACACCTAGCATGTGTGGCAAAAAATATATATATTACTTTGCGTACCTCAAAGCCTTTTAGCAGGCTCATAAAAGCTTCATGCAACCCACTTTGGGCGGATGAAATCCTTTCAACCACCGTACCCATTAAAGTACGATGCGCCTCTGAGATAGCCGCTTGCTCCAGAAGCCCCATCAGTGCGTTCGGTCGTGCACCGGACAGTCCTGGACTCTTTCTGTTGCTCCCCTTAGGAGCCGAATACTCCAGACTTTGGGTGGCCGAAGGGTTATCTTCCGGCCTTGGAGGATCAAGAGAAATCCTCCGTGACGACACCTCGGGTCGTCCGCCTCATGAGGCGGGGAGACAGGGGGAGGCGTTTCGCTCTCCATCATCTTCGGAAGAAGATCCCCCAAAGACGAACTCTGTCGAGAAGAGCTACGATCCGAAGTACAAGACATACGTCTCGGTTATTGTTCTCGGAGATGAAGCAAGATATATTTACCAAAAGTACTCTAGTCCACTTACAGCTCGGTGGAGGGCTGATCCCCTTGCGGGCAATGTGCGGTAAGGATGCCCTCCGGGGCAGGGCCCCCTGGCGAAGGTTTCTTCCCTCGTTTGGAAACCCTCGTTTCCAAATCTTCAGAGGCGGTCCTCTTCTTTCCTTGAGGAGAGGGAATTTTAGATTCTTCTCCCCGGTTATCCTCCTTCGTGGAGACACTAATTCCCCCGGTTTGGATGAGTAATGTGTGAGGCTCGCTTTTGGCTTCTTTATTCCTCCCTTTATCTTCCCCTGATGGCACTTGATAAGGTGCGAGCTCAAGCATCCTGGCTAGTACAGGATCCGGTGAGCCTTCGGGAAGGGGGCCGAACGCCTGATCATCTTCGCCTTTCTTATACAGTCCTGGCCAAGAGCAATTTTTTCAGAATGATGTTATGACAAATGAAAAGACGGCATGTTCGGCTGCAGAATTACTTACGTGGGTATCTGGACGATTGCAGTTTAGACCCGCATCCTCAGTGGTGTCCGGACACTTTATTCGTGATCCGAAGAACAATCCATACATCCCTTCGAGTGTCACGCCGAAGAATTGCTAAATAGTTCGCAGTCCTTCTGGGTTGAACTCCCACATACGGAGAGGTCGACGTTGCCATGGCAGGACCCAACGAACTAGCATGACTTGCATTACCTTGACAAGGTTAACATCTCTCTTGAGGAGATCTCGGATGCGACTCTGCAATGTCGGCACGTCATTAACTGGCCCCCAATCTAGCCCCTTGTTGACCCATGATGCCAGTTGTGGCGGGGGGGGCGAAAGGAAGGCGGGGGCAGCCACCCACTTAGTACTTCGGGGAGCTGTGATGTAAAACCACTCCCGCTGCCATAAATCGGACATCTCCGGGAAGGAACCCTTTGGCCATGGAGCATCGAAGCCTTACTTATTATGGTGCCTCCGCATTCTGTGAGTCGCCCATCAATCATCTTCGGCTTCACATTGAAGGTCTTAAGCCATAAGCCGAAGTGCGGGCTGATGCGGAGGAAGGCCTCACACACAACGATAAACGACGAGATGTGAAGGATGGAATCTGGAGCTAGATCATGGAAGTCGAGCCTGTAATAGAACATAAGCCCTCTAACAAAGGGATCAAGACTGAAGCCTAGCCCTCGGAGGAAGTGGGAAACAAATACGACACTCTCATGGGTTCGGGAGTGGGGATGACCTGCCCTTGAGCAGGCAGCCTATGCGAAATTTCGGCGGTCAGATTCCTGTCTTCTCTTAGCTTCTTGATGTCCTCCTCTATGACAGAAGAGGACATCCACCGGCCTTGAAGGTTGGATCCATACATGATTGAAGGTCCGAAACGCTTAGCCTGAGCCTTGGGTGTTGGAATTCGAGGTGGGGGAAGGGAAGGATCGAGCGCGAGAAGAAAAGGACAGGCCTTGCCCCTTTATAAAGAGGATGAATATCAAGTGTCCTCTGTGTGGCCGTTCGGAACTTGCCTAAAATCGAGGAGTCATACCAGCAGGCGCGATTGGGTTACCCACACCCGTATTGATGATAACTCGTACAAGATGTGCCAAGAAAACCGCCTCGCAATATGTGCAGTTGCTGGTTGAGAAAAACGGTTTGAATAATGATCGGGCCATGGCATGATGTCACATTATAAAAAGTTGTCAGCAGATTAGATTTGTGGAAATATTATACTCTCAACGGTGGTATGTGGAATTTGTTTTGCAGAGCCGGAAACTATCCTTATGTTCGAATTCTTCTATGGAGTATTCGGAGGAGGAACCCGCATTGCAATGCTGAAGACAATCTGCGCGCCGGACTCATCGTCATTGAAACCTAGTTCAGGGGCTACTGAGGGAGTCCTAGATTAGGGGGTCCTCGGACTGCCGGACTATATACTTTGGCCGGACTGTTGTACTATGAAGATACAAGATTGAAGACTTCGTCCCGTGTCCGGGTGCGACTCTCCTTTGCGTGGAAGGCAAGCTTGGCAATTTGGATATGTAGATCTCCTCCCTTGTAACCGACTCTGTGTAACCCTAGCCCCCTCCGGTGTCTATATAAACCGGAGGGTTTAGTCCGTAGGACAAGAACAATCATAATCATAGGCTAGCTTCTAGGGTTTAGCCTCTATGATCTCATGGTAGATCAACTCTTGTAATACTCATATCATCAAGATCAATCAAGCAGGAAGTAGGGTATTAACTCCATTGAGAGGGCCCGAACCTGGGTAAACATTGTGTCCCCCGCCTCCTGTTACCATCCGCCTTAGACGCACAGTTCGGGACCCCTTACCCGAGATCCGCCGGTTTTGACACTGACACCAGGTCTCGTCCCAAGGTCGTCATTGCCTAGATGTGCGTGCGCCACCACGTCCTCGTCTACCACTACCACCTGGCCACAAGGCATTGCGAGTGTTTTGCCAGGTTTGTCAACAGCCCCCACTACATGTTCGCTACGGTGGACATCACCAACGATATAAAGGCACTCGAGAATTCGGGCATCGCCTGCCAGAATCTTGTCGACATCCAAGGCCAATACAAGATCTGTGGCAGCCAGGAGCATGAGAAGGACTCACTAGTTTACCTCGACGAGGCCATCATCAACCCATACTACAGAGACATGAAGGATTCCTGCAACAAGGACAAGCATTCCTGGCACTCGGCCTGGATGGAGATACGCAACGAAGATCACATCGTGTACGCGGCCAAGGAGGCGTACAAGATCTACGACATGTACAAGCGGAACGTTGACATGAGGAAGAGCCTCCTTCCCCAAAACGGCCAGAGATCCAGCTAGAAGCAGAGCAATGGCAAGCGTCATCGCAACAATAAGTAGATGATTAGATCCTCGTTTCTCCTAGTTTAGTATGCATGTAATTGCTTACTTTGGTGTGTGGAAATGTTATGTGTGTAGTCACTGATGTCTACTACGCAACTTTATTCTTGTAGACACGTGTTGGGCCTCCAAGCGCAGAGTTTTGTAGGACAATAGCAATTTACCCTCAAGTGGATGACCTAAGGTTTATCAATCCGTGGGAGGTGTAGGATGAAGATGGTCTCTCTCAAACAAGCCTGCAATCAAATACAAGAAATCTGTTGTGTCCCCAACACACCCAATACAATGGCAAATTGTATAGGTGCACTAGTTCGGTGAAGAGATGGTGATAAAAGTGTAATATGCATTGTATAAATATGTTTTTATAATCTGAATAAGTAAAAACAAATAGGTAGAAAATAGAAAACGGGGACAAAAACGGTATTGCAATGCTTGAAAATGAGGCCTAGGTTCCGTACTTTCGCTGGTGCAATATCTCAATAGCGCTAATATAATTGGATCATATAACCACCCCTCAAAGTGCGATGAAGAATCACTCCAAACTTCCTATCTAGTGGAGAACATAAGCAGAAATTGTTTGTAGGGTACGAAACCACCTCGAAGCTATTCTTTCCGATCGATCTATCCAAGAGTTCGTACTAAAATAACACCAAATAATTTCAGATTCATAATACTCAATCCAACACAAAGAACTTCAAAGAGTGCCCCAAGATTCCTACCGTAGAAACAAAAGACGAGAACGTGCATCAACCCCAATGCATAGATTACCCCAATGTCACCTCGGGAATCCACGAGTTGAGTGCCAAAACACATATCAAGTGAATCAATGTGATACCCCATTGTCACCATGAGTATCCATATGCAAGACATATATCAAGTTCTCTCAAATCCATAAAAGTATTCAATCCGATAACAACGAAATCTCAAAGGGAAAAACTCAATTCCTCACAACAAGATAGAGAGCGGAAAACTCCATATGATCCGACTATATTAACAAAGCTCGCGATACATCATGATCGTGAGATCTCAATAACATGAGAGATAAAGATTAAACACATAGCTACTGGTACAAACCCTTAGCCCCGAGAGTGGACTACTCCCTCCTCATTGTGGTGGCCGCCGAGATGATGAAGATGGCCACCGGAGATGATTCCCCCTCCGGCAGGGTGCCGGAACGGGGTCTAGATTGGTTTTCGGTGGCTATAGAGGCCTGCGGCGGCGGAACTTCTGATCTAGGTTAACGCCGAGGGTTTTTGGAATATTTGGGAATTTATAGGGTAAAGAGGGGGTGCGGGAGGCCACCCATATGGGCACAACCCCAAGTTCTGCTCTAGCCCATTGGTGGTCTTCTGGTCCATAAAAAATCCACAAAAGTTTTGAAGTGTTTGGACTCCGTTTGATATTGATTTCCTGCTATGTAATAAACATGCAAAAAACAGCAACTAGCACTTGGCACTATGTCAACAGGTTAGTAGCAAAAAATGATATAAAATGACTATAAAATGATTATAAAACATCCAAGAATGATAATATAACAGAATGGAACAATAAAAAATTATAGATATGTTGGAGACGTATCAGCATCCCTAAGCTTAATCCCTGCTTTTCCTCGAGTAGGTAAATGATAAAAACAGAATTTTTGATGTGGAATTCTGCCTAACATGTCATCTCATATTCTTTTCTTTGTAGCATGGACATTTGGACTTTTATATGGTTCAAAGCAATAGTCTAGTTTTGACATGAGGACTTAAATATTCAAGCATACCAAGAAGCAACCATGTCTTTCAAAATATCAATGCTAAAATAAGTTATCCCTAGCCCATCATGCTCAATCATTGATCCATTCATGAAACACACTCACATATTAGCGATGCCCAATGCTCAAGTACGATCATAGTGCCCCCTAGTTGGTGCTTTATAAGAGAAGATGGACACTCAAAATAAAAATTCCATAAAGTAAAAGAAAGGCCCTTCACGGAGGGAAGTAGTGATTTGTAGAGGTGCCAGAGCTCAAAGCGAAAATTGAGAGATAAAAACATTTTGAGAGGCATACTTTTCCCACCAACAAAAACGACTTAGAGCTCCCAACACTTTCCATGCTAGATATATTATAGGCGGTTCCCAAACAGAAACTAAAGTTTATTCCTTTTTCAACCATACTTTCACTTTCCATGGCTAACCGTATCCACGGGTGCCCTCCATACCAACACTTTCCAAGGAATTTATTATTTGACAACATAAAGTAAATTTATTTTTCATTTCGGGACTGGGCATCCCTAATACTTTGCCTTACTCTCATGCAATGATAAGTGAATAAACACTAATCATGAGAATAACATATCTAGCATGGAAAATATTGGCCATCCCTCACCGCCTCGTGAGCGGTACGAGCACACAAAAGAGAAATTTATTTTGAAAATTAGAGATGGCACATACAAATTTGCTTAGAACGGAAAGAATACCGCATATAGCTAGGTATGGTGGACTCATGTGGCAAAACTGGTTTAAAGGATTTTGGATGCACAAGGAGTGATCATACTTAGTGCAAAATGAAGGCTAGCAAAAGATTGAGAAGCGACCAACCAAGAAATGAATAATCTCATAAGTGAGCATTGAGCATAATTAACACCGAATAATGCACCACAAGTAGGACATAATTTCATTGCACAACTATTGACTTTCATGCTTGCATAGGGAATCACAAACCTTAACACCAACATTCTTACTAAAGCATAATTACTCATCAACATGACCCGCATATCACATCATCATATCTCAAAACTATTATGAGGAATCAAGTTTATTTTGTCCAATGATCTTCATGAAATTTTTTATGATATCCTTCTTGGATATCTATAACTTTGGAACTAATTTTCATGTATTCCTTTTGAGAAGCTCAAACAAATATAAGTGAAGATCATGAGCATAATATTTCTTTATCTCAAATTAAATTAAGTGAAGCAAAAGATAATTTCTTCAAAAATACTAAAGCACGTGGTGCTCAAAAAGATATAAGTGAAGCACTAGAGCAAATGACAAGCTACTCCAAAAAAGATATAAGTGAAGATCAAGCAAGTAGTTAAGTAAATAGGTAGCTATTTGAGGACTCTCTCTTATTCAAAAACTTTCAGATCTAAGCATTTTATTAAAACAGCAAGCAAAAAAAATGACATTCCAAGAATAGCACACATCATGTGAAGAAGCAAAAACTTAGGCTCAACCGATACTAACCGATAATTGTTTAAGAAAAGAGGTGGGATGCCTACTGGGACATACCCAAGCTTAGATGCTTGAGACTTCTTTGCTACTGTCAAATACAAGTTCCATAATTGTTTCCACACAATGCCTACTGTAGCATATCATTTCCACAATTTATATGCAATATAAGCCATAGAAACTAGAAAACAAGCAAACTATGCATTGAAAACAGAATCTGTCAAAAACAGAACAGTTTGTGGTAATCTGTACTCCAACCATATTTCTGCTACTCCAAAAATTCTTAAAAATTAGGAAAACCTGGGTAATTTTTCTATTAATCTTCTGCAAAAAGAATCGGAATTTTATCACGCTTCTGTTAAAAATGAGAATTGTTTTCCTGAGCGCAGAAGTTTCTGTTTTTCAGCAAGATCAAATCAACTATCACCGTAAGCCATCCCAAGGGTCTTACTTGGCACTTTATTGAAACCAAAGCAATAAAACAAGATTACTATACTAGCCTAATCATGTGAACACACAAAAACAGTAGGTAAAAGTGTTGGGTTGTCTCCCAACAAGCGCTTTTCTTTAATGTCTTTTTAGCTAGGCATGATGATTTCAACGATGCTCGCATAAAAGATAAGAATTGAAACATAACAAGAGCATCATGAAACACATGGCAAGCACATTTAAGCCTAACCCACTTCCTATGCATAGGTAGTTTGTGAGCAAACAACTTATGGGAACAAGAATCAACTAGCGTAGGAAGGCAAAACAAGCAAAACTTCAAGAATTTCAACACATGGAGAGGAAACTTGATATTATTGCAATTCATACAAGCATAAGTTCCTCCCCCATAATAATTTTCAGTAGCATCATGAAGAAATTCAACAACATAACTATCACATAAAGCATTCTTTTCATGATACATAAGCATATAAATTTTGTTACTCTCCACATAAGCAAATTTATTCTCATCGATAGTAGTTGGAGCAAACTCAACAAAATAACTATCATGAGATTGAAAATAAAAATCATCATGACATGTTTCATGGTTATCATTATTCTTCTTTATAACATACATGTCCTCACCATAATCATCATAGATAGCAACTTTGTTATCATAGTCAATTGAACCCTCATCTAAAATGGTGTATTCATCACTAAATAAGGTCATGACCTCTCCGAATCCACTTTCATCATTATAATCATCATAAATAGGAGGCATGCAATTATTATAACAAATTTGCACATCAAATCTCGGGGTACTAAAAATATCATCTTCATCAAACATAGCATCCCCAATGTTATGGCTTTGCATAACACTAGCATCATGGATATGCAAAGAATTCATACTAACAACACTGTAATGATGCTCATCATTTATACCGAACATTCTGTTGAATTCTTCTTCTATCAATTGAGCACAATTTTCCTTTCCATCATTTTCACGAAATACATTGTAAAGATGAATAATATGATGCAATCTCAATTCCATTTTTTGTATTTTTCTTTTATAAACCAAACAAGTGATAAACAAAAAACTAAAAGATTCAATTGCAAGATCTAAAGATATACCTTCAAGCACTCACCTCCCCGGCAACGGCGCCCGAAAAGAGCTTCGTTCATGGGATGTGAGTGCCGCTTACCTAACCTCCCCGGAAATGCCGCCAGAAAAGATATTGATGTCTACTACACAACTTTATTCTTGTAAACACGTGTTGGGCCTCCAAGTGCAGATTTTTATAGGATAGTAGCAATTTTCCCTCAAGTGGATGACCTAAGGTTTATCAATCCGTGGGAAGCGTAGGATGAAGATGGTCTCTCTCAAACAAGCCTGCAATCAAATACAAGAAATCTCTTGTGTCCCAAACACACCCAATACAATGGCAAATTGTATAGGTGCACTAGTTCGGCGAAGAGGTGGTGATAAAAGTGTAATATGGATGGTAGAAATATGTTTTTATAATCTGAATAAATAAAAACAGCAAGGTCGCAAATAGTAAACGGGCACAAAAACGGTATTGCACTGCTTGAAAGATGCAAAACATTATTCTAAATAACATCAAGCAAATCCTAACAAAAGAAAATGACGCTTCAAGCAAAACACATATCATGTGACGAATGAAAACATAGCTCCAAATGAGGTTACCAATAATGTTGGAGACGAAAGAGGGGATACCTTCCGGGGTATCCCCAAGCTTAGTTGCTTGGATATTCCTTGAATATTGCCTTGGGGTGCCTTGGGCATACCCAAGCTTAGGGTCTTGTCACTCCTTGTTCTCCTCATATCGACATCTCACCCAAAACTTGAAAACTTTAATCACACAGAACTTAACGGAACTTTGTGAGATAGGTTAGTATGATAAAGAGCAAACCATTTCACTTTGGTACTGTCAAATACAAGTTTCATAATTTTTTCCACACAATGCCTACTGTAGCATACCATTTTCACAATTTATATGCAATATAAGCCATAGAAACTAGAAAACAAGCAAACTATGCATTGAAAACAGAATCTGTCGAAAACAGAACAGTTTGTGGTAATCTGTACTCCAACCATATTTCTGCTACTCCAAAAATTCTTAAAAATTAGGAAAACCTGGGTAATTTTTCTATTAATCTTCTGCAAAAAGAATCGGAATTTTATCACGCTTCTGTTAAAAATGAGAATTGTTTTCCTGAGCGTAGAAGTTTCTGTTTTTCAAAAAGATCAAATCAACTATGACTGTAAGCCATCCCAACGGTCTTACTTGGCACTTTATTGAAACAAAAGCAATAAAACATGATTACTATACTAGCCTAATCATGTGAACACACAAAAACAGTAGGTAAAAGTGTTGGCTTTTCTCCCAACAAGCGCTTTTCTCTAATGTCTTTTTAGCTAGGCATGATGATTTCAACGATGCTCGCAGAAAAGATAAGAATTGAAACATAACAAGAGCATCATGAAACACATGGCAAGCACATTTAAGCCTAACCCACTTCCTATGCATAGGGATTTTGTGAGCAAACAACTTATGGGAACAAGAATCAAGTAGCATAGGAAGGCAAAACAAGCAAAACTTCAAGAGTTTCAACACATGGAGAGGAAACTTGATATTATTGCAATTCGTACAAGCATAAGTTCCTCCCCCATAATAATTTTCAGTAGCATCATGAAGAAATTCAACAATATAACTATCGCATAAAGCATTCTTTTCATGATACATAAGCATATAAATTTTGTTACTCTCCACATAAGCAAATTTATTCTCATCGATAGTAGTGGGAGCAAACTCAACAAAATAACTATCATGAGAGTGAAAATAAAAATCATCATGACAAGTTTCATGGTTATCATTATTCTTTATAACATACATGTCCTCACCATAATCATCGTAGATAGCAACTTTGTTATCATAGTCAATTGAACCCTCATCCAAAATGGTGTATTCATCACTAAATAAGGTCATGACCTCTCCGAATCCACTTTCATCATTATAATCATCATAAATAGGAGGCATGAAATTATTATAACAAATTTGCACATCAAATCTTGGGGTACTAAAAATATCATCTTCATCAAACATAGCATCCCCAAGCTTATGGCTTTGCATATCACTAGCATCATGGATATGCAAAGAATTCATACTAACAACACTACAATGATGCTCATCATTTATACCAAACATTCTGTTGAATTATTCTTCTATCAATTGAGCACAATTTTCCTTTCCATAATTTTCATGAAATACATTGTAAAGATGAATAGTATGATGCAACCTCAATTCCATTTTTGTATTTTTCTTTTATAAACCAAACAAGTGATAAACAAAAAACTAAAAGATTCAATTGCAAGATCTAAAGATATACCTTCAAGCACTCACCTCCCCGGCAACAGCGCCCGAAAAGAGATTCGTTCACGGGATCTGAGTGCCGCTACCTAACCTCCCCGGAAACGCCGCCAGAAAAGAGATTGATGTCTACTACACAACTTTATTCTTGTAAACACGTGTTGGGCCTCCAAGCGCAGATTTTTGTAGGACAGTAGCAATTTTCCCTCAAGTGGATGACCTAAGGTTTATCAATCCGTGGGAGGCGTAGGATGAAGATGGTCTCTCTCAAACAAGCCTGCAATAAAATACAAGAAATCTCTTGTGTCCCCAACACACCTAATACAATGGAAAATTGTATAGGTGCACTAGTTTGGCGAAGAGGTGGTGATAAAAGTGTATTATGGATGGTAGAAATATGTATTCATAATCTGAATAAATAAAAACAGCAAGGTCGCAAATAGTAAACTGGCACAAAAACGGTATTGCAATGCTTGAAAATGAGGCCTAGGGTCCGTACTTTCGCTAGTGCAATCTCTCAACAGTGCTAATATAATTGGATCATATAACCAACCCTCAAAGTGCGATGAAGAATCACTCCAAAGTTCGTATCTAGCGGAGAACATAAGAAGAAATCATTTGTAGGGTACGAAAACACCTCGAAGCTATTCTTTACGATCAATCTATCCTAGAGTTCGTACTAAAATAACACCAAATAATTTCAGATTCATAATACTCAATCCAACACAAAGAACTTCAAAGAGTGCCCCAAGAATTCTACCGGAGAAACAAAAGGCGAGAACGTGCATCAACCCCTATGCATATATTACCCCAATGTCACCTTGTGAATCCACGAGTTGAGTGCCAAAACACATATCAAGTGAATCAATATGATACCCCATTGTCACCACAAGTATCCATATGCAAGACATATATCAAGTGCTCTCAAATCCATAAAAGTATTCAATCTGATAACAATGAAATCTCAAAAGGAAAAACTCAATTCATCACAACAAAATAGAGAGGGGAAAACTCCATATGATCTGACTATATTAACAAAGCTCGCGATACATCAAGATCATGACATCTCAAGAACACGAGAGAGAGAGAGAGAGATTAAACACATAGCTACTGGTACAAACCCTCAGCCCCGAGGGTGGACTACTCCCTCCTCGTTGTGGTGGCCGCCGGGATGATGAAGATGGCCACCGAAGATGATTCCCCCCTCCGACAAGGTGCTGGAAAGGGGTCTAGATTCGTTTTTGGTGGCTACAGAGGCCTGCGGTGGCGGAACTTCTGATCTAGGTTAACCCCGAGGGATTTTGGAACATTTGGGAATTTATAGGGTAAAGAGGGGGTGTGGGAGGCCACCGAGGTGGGCACAACCCACCTGGGCGCGCCTGGGCCCTAGGCGCGTGCCGGTGGGTTGTGCCCCCCTCAAGGCTCCCCCAGGTGATGCTCTGGCTCATTGGTGGTCTTCTGGTCCATAAATATCCACAAACATTTTCGTGGTGTTTGGACTCCGTTTGATATTGATTTCCTGCGATGTAAAAACATGCAAAAAAACAACAACTGACACTTGGCACTATGTCAATAGGTTAGTACCAAAAATGATATAAAATGACTATAAATGATTATAAAACATCCAAGAATGATAATATAACAACATGGAAAAATAAAAAATTATAGATACATTGGAGACTTACCAGTCACTTGTGTAATTGTATGCTTAATTTGGTTTTGCAATGTTTTCTTTTTAAGTATAGATGTTGATGCTCTGTAGATAGAGCAAATCACATCGCACATAGACTAAACAATGGAACCCATCGGTGATGATTTCATTAACCGCTGACAATTGTATACCAGCAAATGTTTGCTCACAACACACACAACTTGTTAACAGGAATCGTCTGTGTTGTTATCGGTCTTCCCACACGTTTCTGATTACAAACATGTTTGTCGCGTATCACACACATCTTGTTAAGTTGAACCATTTCTGTTCTCTTGGCTCAACACAAATAGTTCATCCGACTGAACTGTATGCAGTATATCGCACACAGCGTGATCTGGCTGACAGTTTCTTTTGTGTTGCCTAATCACAAATAGTTCATCCGAGTGAATCGTATGTTGTATATCGCACACACCTTCATCTGGCTGCCCATTTCTTTTGTTCCTCCTCATCGCAAACAATTAATTGAACTGAACCGTATGCCTGATGTTGCTTCAAGCTATGTCGGTATTTCCCCAAAGATGAAGGGATGATGCAGCACAACGGCGGTAGGTATTTCCCTCAGATATGAAACCAAGGTTATCGAACCAGTAGGAGAACTAAGCAACACAACGTAAACAGGCCCTGCACACAGATAACAAATCCGCGCAACCCGACATGTTAAAGGGGTTGTCAATCCCTTTGGGGTAACGGTGCCAGAATTTGGTGCGTGACGGGAAAAAGGTTATAATGGATTGGATAAATAGATCGCCAATAAAATAAAGTGTAGCAAGATATTTTTGGGTTTTTGGATTAATAGATCTGAAAATAAAAGCAAATAAAAATAGATCGCAAAGGCAAATAATACGAGAAAGAAGACCTGGGGGCCGTAGGTTTCACTAGTGGCTTCTCTCTAGAAAAATAGCAAAGCGGTGGGTGAACAAATTACTTTTGGGCAATTGATAGAACTTCAAATAATTATGATGATATCCAGGCAATGATCATTATACAGGCATCACATCCAAGATTAGTAGACCGACTCCTGCATGCATCTACTACTATTACTCCACACATCGACTACTATCCTGCATGCATCTAGTGTATTAAGTTCATGGAGAAACGGAGTAATGCAATAAGAACGATCACATGATGTAGACAAGATCTATCTATGTAGAGATAGACCCCATCGTTTTATCCTTAGTAGAAACGATACATACGTGTTATTTCCCTTTCTGTCACTGGGATGAAGCACTGTAAGATCGAACCCACTACAAAGCACCTCTTCCCATTGCAAGATAAATAGATCAAGTTGGCCAAACAAAACCCAAATATCAGAGAAGAAATATGAGGCTATAAGCAATCATGCATAAAAGAGATCAAAGAAACTCAAATACTTTCATGGATATAAAAAGATAGATCTGATCATAAACTCAAAGTTCATCGGATCCCAACAAACATACCACAAAAGAGTTACATCATATGGATCTCCAAGAGACCATTGTATTGAGAATAAAGAGAGAAAGAGATGAAGCCATCTAGCTACTAACTACGGACCTGAAGGTCTACAAAGAACTAATCACGCATCATCGGAGAGGCACCAGTGGAGGTGGTGAACCCCATCCGAGATGGTGTCTAGATTGGATCTGGTGGTTCTAGACTCTGCGGCGGCTGGATGAATATTTTGTCGACTCCCCTAGGGTTCTGTAAATATTGGGGTATTAATAGAGCAAAGAGGTGGTCCGGGGGGCACCCGAGGTGGGCACAACCCTCCAGGGCGTGCCTGGGCCTCCTAGCACGCCCTAGTGGGTTGTCCCCTCCTTGGGACTCCCATAGGTGCAACCAGGGCACAACATGTTCCTTCTAGTCCATAAAAATCTCCGTAAAGTTTTGTGGCATTTGGACTCCGTCTGATATTGATTTTCTGTGATGTAAAAAACACGAAAAAAACAGGAACTGGCACATGGCACTATGTCAATAGGTTAGTACCCAAAAATGATATAAAATGACTATAAAACATCCAATATTGATAATATAACAGCATGGAACAATCAAAAATTATAGATACGTTGGAGACCTATCAATGCCCTACATCGCACGCGCAACTAAAATCTGAACCGTGTTTGATGCATCCGTCATCGTAAATGTTTTGCACCTTTTTATGGGTTTTTTACACCACCGTTTGCGATTATTGCATCGCACAAAGTTTCGTCAAAGGGTCTCTAATCATAGTGTCGCGTTAGCAACATCCTGCAGTAGTGATACTAATGAATCTAGAAGCTGACAAAGATAAAATTGTTTTATAACGCTTGACTTGTTGCAAAAATGTTTTATGATCAAATTATCTATGAATATAGTTTGAGTCTTTTCTAAACTCTTTTATGCATGATTAAGATATCTTTGTATTTCTCTTCGAACTATCGGTTTGGTTTGGCCAACTAGATTGGTTTTTCTTGCAATGGGAGAGGTGCTTAGTTTTGGGTTCAATCTTGCGGTGTCCTCTCCCAGTGACAAAAGGAGCAGTGAGGCACGTATTTTATTTGAAAGTGTGTTATATCGACTAGAGGGGGTGAATAGGCGATTTTTACAAATTCGTCACAGAAAAATTTCTACTTGAGGAATTTGCTAAGTGACGAACTTGTAACGCCCACGATGCGGCTATAACTCCCATGTGTCGAAGCACGACTTAGAGGCATAACCACATTGTAAGCAATGTCGCAAGTGGGGTAATCTTCACACAATCCATGTAATGAATAAGGGAAAAATATACATAGTTGGCTTACACTCGCCACGTCACACAATAGCATAAATATCATTACATTCATCCAGATACAATCAAGGTCCGACTACGGAACCAAAATAAAGAACAACCCCAAATGCGACCAAGTCCCCAATTGCCCCAACTAGGCACCACTACTGATCGTCTAGAAAAGAAACGTAGTATCATCCCGAGTCCTCATCGAACTCCCACTTGAGCTCAGTCAAATCTCCTGGAGCGGTATCATCGGTCCCTGCATCTGGTTTTGGCAGTAATCTGTGAGTCACGGGGACTCAGCAATCTCACACCCTCGTGATCAAAACTATTTAAGCTTATAGGTAGGGAAAAAGGTATGAGGTGGAGCTGCAGCAAGCACTAGCATATATGGTGGCTAACATATGCAAATGAGAGCGAGAAGAGAAGGCAAAGGCACGATCGATGAACTATGATCAAAAAGTGATCCTAGAACAACCTACGTTCAAGCATAACATGAGACCGTGTTCTCTTCCCGGACTCCGCCGAAAAGAGACCATCACAGCCACACACTCAGTTGATTCATTTTCATTAAGTTAAGGTTAAGGTTATCTACAACAAGGCATTAACAAATTCCCATCTGCCCATAATCGCGGGCATGGCTTTCGAAAGTTCAAATCCCTGCAGGGGTGTCCTAACTTAGCCCATCACAAGCTCTCACGGTCAACGAAGGATATTCCTTCTCCCAAGACGATCCGATCAGACTCGGAATCCTGGTTACAAGACATCTCGACAATGGTAAAACTAAACCAGCAAAGCCACCCGAATGTGCCAATGTGCCGAAAAATCCCGATAGGATCTGCACATATCTCATTCTCAGGGCACACCGGATTGTCCAAGGTTCTGGTAGGCCAGCCCAGAGTTGCCCCTGGTGGCCACCGGCAACTGACAGGTTGGACCAACACTCAGAGGAGCACCGGCCCGGGGGTTTAAAATAAAGATGACCCTTGAGTCCGCCGAACCCGAGGGAAAAAGAGGCTAGGTGGCGAATGGTAAAACCAATGTTGGACATTGCTGGAAGAGTTTTATTCAAGGCGAACTGTCAAGGGGTTCCCATTATAACCCAACCGTGTAAGGAACGCAAAATCAAGGAACATAACACCGGTATGACGGAAACTAGGGCGGCAAGAGTGGAACAAAACACCAGGCATAAGGCCGAGCCTTCCACCCTTTACCAAGTATATAGATGCATCAAAGTAGATCAAGATATAATGATGATATCCCAACAATAAACATGTTCCAACAAGGAACAAACTCCAATCTTCACCTGCAACTAGCAACGCTATAAGAGGGGCTGAGCAAAGCGCTAACATAGCCAAACAACGGTTTGCTAGGACAAGGTGGGTTAGAGGTTTGACATGGCAATTGGGAGGCATTATAAGCAAGTGGTAGGTATCGTAGCATAGGCATAGCAATAGAGAGAGCATCTAGCAAGCAAAGATAGAAGTGATTTCGAGGGTATGGTCATCTTGCCTGCAAAGTTCTCCGAGTTGACGTTAGCTTGATCCTCGTAAGCGTACTCAACGGGCTCCTCAATCATGTACTCGTCTCCCGGTTCTACCCAAAGCAAGAACACAATCAAAGGGAGTCACAATCAACCACGTGCAATGCACAAGCAACATGATGCAAAACATGTCATGATATGCGGGATGTGATATGCGATGCATATTCATGTTTCAGAAAGGAATGATTGAACCTGGCCTCAACTTGGAAAACCAAGAGTGCCACTAGAAAGATGAGTTGATTTCGGTCGAAATCTATATAAAGATCACCGGAATCGGATGCACGGTTTGCAAATGGCAAGCAAAACAAACATGGCACCGATCTGCGATTAACATCACGAGGCCATCTAAATGCATCAAGAACAACATGCTACAGCACTCTAACATAGAAACAAAATACATGGCAGGGATCCACTCAAGATGCTTGACAAAAGACGAACACTGAGCTACGGCTAATTCACTCAATGGCAGGTTCAAACAAGCATGGCAAAAGTGCAAAAGATATCATGTTACAAACTTAGTGAAAATAACATGTCAGGAATTTAACATCAGGAAGCAATGTTTAGAGCAAGATACAACATGCTACAGGTACATATCATGGAAAAGCAAAGCATGGAATGAAGCTACTCAAAGCATACAACAAAAGTCTCTTACTGACCATAAGCCAAAAGGGATCAGAAAATACAATGGCAATCATGTGAACAAAGCAATTATCGTTAATAGATTCAGTCTTAGAAGAAAACTGGAACATGGCAAAACAGATATCAAGTAGGCATGTTTACGAGCTCGATGCACTTACCATGAGATTGCATCGGATAGATCTCCAAGAACATCGAGGAGAACATGGTATTGAGAATCAAAGAGAGAGAAGAAGCCATCTAGCTAATAGCTATGGGCCCGTAGGTCTGTGGTAAACTACTCATGCTTCATTGTAAGGGCAATAGAGTTGATGTAGATGCCCTCCGTGATTGAGTCCCCCTCCAGCAGGATGCCGAAAAATGCCCCAAGATGGGATCTTGTAGGAATAGAAGGTTTCGGTAGTGGAGAAGTGTTTTCATGGATGCCTCTGGTGGTTCTGGAATATATGTGAATATATAGGAGGAAGAGCTAGGTCAGTGGAGTCTCGAGGGGCCCACAAAGTAGCCCCCCCTGAGGGCGTGCCCTCCACCCTTGCCTCCACCTTGTGGCTCTACTGGCTTGGACTCCAAGTCCCCTGGCTGTCTTCTGGTCCAAGAAAAATCATCATGAAGTTTCATTCTATTTGGAATCCGTTTAGTATTCCTTTCCTATGAATCTCAAAAACAAGCAAAAAACAGAAATTGGCACTGGGCTCTAGGTTAATAGGTTAGTCCCAAATATAATATAAAATAGCACATTAATGCATATAAAACATCCAAAACAGACAATATAATAGCATGGAACAATCAAAAATTATAGATACATTGGAGACGTATCAAGAATCCCCAAGCTTAATTCATGCGCGTCCTCGAGTAGGTAAATGATAAAAACTGAATTTTTGATGTGGAATGCTACCTAACATATTTATCCATGTAATTTTCTTTATTGTGGCATGAATGTTCAGATCCATAAGATTCAAAACAAAAGTTCAATATTGACATAAAAATGATAATACTTCAAGCATACTAATAAAGCAATCATGTCTCCTCAAAATAACATGGACAAAGAAAGTTATCCCTACAAAATCATATAGTCTGGCTATGCTCCATCTTCATCACACGAAGTATTCAAATCATGCACAACCCCGATGACAAGCCAAGCAATTGTTTCATACTTTTGATGTTCTCAAACCATTTCAACTTTCACGCAATACATGAGCATGAGCCATGGACATAGCACTATAGGTGGAATAGAATATGGTAGTTGTGGAGATGACAAAAAAGGAGATAGTCTCACATCAACTAGGCGTATCAGCAGGCTATGGAGATGCCCATCAATAGATATCAATGTGAGTGAGTAGGGATTGCCATGCAACGGATGCACTAGAGCTATAAGTGTATGAAAGCTCAAAAAGAAACTAAGTGGGTGTGCATCCTACTTGCTTGCTCACTAAGACCTAGGGCAATTTTAGGAAGCCCATCATTGGAATATACAAGCCAAGTTCTATAATGAAAAGTTCCCACTGGTCACTACTGCAAGATGCTGCTGACGCGACACTACGATCAGAGACCCTTTGACGAAACTGTGTACGATGCATTAATCGCAAACGGTGATGTAAAAAACCATCAAAAAAGATGCAAAACATTTGCAATGAATGATACATCAAACACGGTTCATATTTTAGTTGCGTGTGTGATGAGGGGCATCCGGTTGATCTGTACGAACTGTTTGCGATGAGACAGAACAACATAAACGGGCGGCAAGATCAAGGTGTGTGCGATATACGGCATACAGTTCACTCCGATAAACCATTTGCGATGATTGAGGTGAACACAAACGATTCGGTGTAACAAGATGTGTGTGATACCCGGCAAACAGGTCGGTAATTAGAATTGTGTGTGGTCATTATAGACAGCCCATACGGTCTTTTTTGTGAATTGTGTGCTCATCAGGGCACACCGTTCAATAAACCAACCTGTTGGTGATAATGTAGAAGATCTCTGTCGAATACATATTACTAACCGTCTGCGATGAGATTGATAGGATAAACAGAGATATATACAGTCTGCTTAATTTAGTCCTTCTTCGGTTGTTGTTGTTGGATGGCCCTGCGACATCGTCTTGGCGAGGACGCTTCTTTCCGCTGACCGTTGGCTTTTCATCGTTGCCGCTGTCGTCATCGTCATTGTTGTTGTCATTGTCCTCCTCCTCGTTCGACCATTCCTCCTCCTCATCATCGTCGTCCTCTTCTTCGTCCTCCGACGGCTCCTCGTCCATCTGGTTGTCCTCTGACGACTCCAGAGGTGGCGTCCCTTCCATGAACCGGATATAATCAAGGTATGTGCTCGACGCCGGACTCATGGAAGATGAGCGGAGTGATTCCGATGTTGACCTATCATCGGGCGCTAGACTGTCGGCCAAACTGCCGTCTTCCCTGTCCCTCGACATGGCTGCAGAGTGTGTGCTAGTGTGTAGCGTGGCCTGCCAGGGACGATGAAGATGGTGGACACTTAAGCGGGGTATGCAGAGAAGAGGAACTGCCAATTAAAGCGGGGATTGATGTATTATCTAACCGCTGATGTAATCAACTGCAATTATTTGTACCCGGTCGCTCCAAATTTCCAGGGTTGCGCAGGACTCCTATTGGCTATTTGGCTAGTTTCCTTTTTCAGGACAAAAACAAGGAACGAGTTTTGGGATTATGCACCGGTATCGGTACCAACGGAGTAGGACAGTTGGCAGGCAATACATTGAGCTCTTCTTATTGATAAAGCCAGTAATAATCAAACTAGAAAGGAAAAGAAAAAAGACAAGGAAAAATATATGCACGAATCTTCACTTAACATCAATGGCATAGGACCTAGATGTGCATTACTTAGAGCACATCTAGATGTACTTTAGCAATATTGTCAAACAAAACCCCTAATCATCATTGCAAACAATGCATAGAACATGGCTAATGCGACAACCACAACTACACATGCTAGTTCCATCTTGTCTCTTGCTTTTATTTGTTGCCTGTGATTGATTCTTTCTTGCTTCATCGTACTGATTGTACATTCCAGATCAGCCAGTTTCTTCTTTAGCTTTACGTTATCTTCTGCGAGCTTGGTGATAACACTCTGAGCCCTGCCATGCCATTCTTCATCCAGCCAGTTAACAAAGGCACAAGCCTCATATCCTTTCCAATGTTAAATATTATTCTGGATGAGCGGTGGCATTAACTGAAGTAAAATGATGAACTTAGTTAGCACTAACCTCTAAGGGGAAACTAAGAAACTGCCTACCAATGTCGAATCCCTCCGTGCATACACGTCGAGCGGGAGTGTGCCCGTGCACGCAACTCAACTTTTGGTACTTCTCGGTGGCGCAAAACTCGGAGTCGAACTCGTGTTGCAGGAGTCTGGAGTCAAGCTCCGGATCCGACGGTAGATTGCTTTCCTTGGGGGGTCATTCAGGACGGATTCAACAAAGAGCTATACTTTGGACATGCTAAAAAGATCGGAATAGATTGGAACCTAACAGGACAATTCGGATCTGTAGTACACCTGCCTTCTGATGACCTTAGGCAAGTGCTCGGCGGCGACCGTCCTCGTGGCGGCGATACGAGCAGGAGCAGCCGCAGCGAAACCATCAGCACCACTCGTCCACATTCCCCAAATGTCAGCGCCACACGAGGGAATTTGGAGGCTATGTAGGGATTTGGGGGAACTGGGGAAACTATGGAGATGAGCTAACAATTGGGAACTACTTATGGCACTATATGTTGTATACGGCACACTATTTATACATGTCATTTGTGTTAGGTATTACAACGTCACACATGATTTTTGCACCAAACCGTGTGAGAAGACAACGTAGGTTAGACACGTTTGCCGTTACATAACCGTATGTGATGTACTACCCTGTCCATATAATTGAGTTACGATGAGATACCATGTAAACAGCCGCTCTGCGGATATCCATCAAAAAAAGCCGCTCTGCATATAGAGATGGCGGCGGCCTAGGCAGCGGCTACCGGAGAAGAGGTCAATCCCCTGTCAGTGGGCGGTGGCAGCGTCATACGAGGTCAATCCTCGGTCTGCGGCGGGAGATAGGAGGAGCTCAACCATCGAGGTCGGCAGCGGCATGATTCGAGCACATCCATCGTAGTTGATGGCAGGATAGTGGAGGTCGAACTTCAGGCGGCAGCCGCCCTAAGCTTTGCTCCTCGACCCTGCTGTCTCGGCATGCCGCCGCATCACGCTTGTCTGTTTGCTGGGTGGAGGTCGCCGGGCGGCTAATTAATTATGGTATTCTTTTCATGAGTGGCTTAATTAAGGTATTCAATTACTAATTGTGGTGTTGTACTAGTACTCTGCGTGTAAATCGACTGGCCATTAATTTTTGTCATTGCACGTCTAGATAACACCATGAAGCGCTCTCAGTAATTATTAAAATAAAACCTTGTGATTTATGCACGGATCTTTGGGCAATAGTTAATCCGTGTATTAGTGTTGTTTTGTTTTTAACTACCATTCGTGTGCTGCAGATGGAACGATCTCGATGGATGAAGAATCGGAAAACCGCAAATTTTATCAGTGGCGTGACAGAGTTCATGAATTTGGCTGAAAGTACAAAGAGGAGAATTGGTGATGCGGATTACATCCTGTGTCCATGTACTGATTGTGCCAATATAGAGTCACATGAAGTTGCAGATGTCCAGATGCACTTAGTCTCTAGGGGATTCATGGATGGATATACACGTTGGACCAGACACGGTGAAGAGGAGGCCATGGATGAAGATACCCAGGGCAGCGAGATGCCAAACCCCGATCAGTCTCACATGGATGTTGAACTAACATCGAGGCAGAGGCGTCAAGCTACCAATGGAACACCGGAAAGCTGAAACGCCCACTGGAAAACCAAGATGTCGACGCAGATGACGACGATCTTGATATGCCAGATTTTGCTGCTATGAATGCAGATTTCGAGGGCCCAAAAAAGGATATGATTGGGTACAATGATCTTCCAACCATTGATGCGGAATCCAAGAAAGAATTGTATCCAGGTTGCAAAAAGAAATATTCCAGGTTGAGTGCCACCCTGGCGCTTCTCAGATTTAAAGTAGCAAACGGTCTATCAAACAAGGGCTTCACAGAGATGTTAGGTCTTTTCAAAGAAATTCTTCCGGAAGATAATGTGCTCCCCAGAAGCACGAATGAAGCGAAGAAAATTGTTTGCCCATTGGAACTTGAAGTACAGAAGATACATGCTTGTGTGAATGATTGTATATTGTACCATGGTGAGTACAAAGATTTGCGTGCATGTCCCACATGCAAGCATGCACGATACAAGCACAGGAGAGCAAAGGACAATTAGAAATTGGACGATGAGATCACGACAGGAATCCCGTTCAAGGTTGTTTGGTACTTGCCTTTAATTCCAAGGTTGAGGCGTTTGTTTGCAAACCCTAGAGAGGCAAAGAGGTTGTGGTGGCATCATGATGAGCGAATTGCGGATAGGTTTATGAGGCACCCGAAAGATGGGGCTCAGTGGGAATTAATCAACAAAAAGTTTGAAAATTTTGCCAAGGATCCTAGAAGTATAAGGCTCGGGGAGTGTACTGATGGGATGAATCCTTTTGGGGATATGAGCACCAATCACAGCACATGGCTGGTGCTTCTGTGCATATATAACCTAGCTCCTTGGTTGTGTATGAAGAAAAAATACATTATGATGTTAATGATTATCCAAGGCCTGAAGCAACCTGGAAATGACATCAACATTTACTTTCAGCTACTGGTAGAAGAACTGCTGACAGTGTGGATAGATGCGCCTGCTGTAAAATGTTATGATGCTTACAGAAAGGAGATTTTCAATCTACATGTGATGCTGGTGCACACCATTCAAGATATGCTGGCATTAGGCAACACATCAGGGCAGAAAACAAAGGGAGATGTAGGGTGTGTCACATGCATCGATCGGACAGCTAGCAGAAGACTTCCCAACTCACGCAAAACAGTGTATTTGCATCATCGTAGGTTCTTACCAAAAAATCACCCATACCGAAAGATGAAAGCTGAATTTGATGGTACGGCAGAGGCGGGTGCAGGCCCAAGACCCTATGACGGGGAGGTGGTCCACAACATGGCTAAAAATAATAATGTTGTGCTTGGCAAGAACCACCCTTTGATGGTGAAACAAACACCCAAGGATCAAGTGTTTAAGAAGAAATCGGTGTTCTAGAAATTACCTTACTGCGAGATTCTACGTGTAGATCACTACATCGATGTCATGCACGTAGAGAAGAACGTATGTGAAAGCATCCTTGGTAATCTGCTCAAGATTAAAGGTAAAAGAAAGGATGGTGACGGTTCACAGCTCGATATGCTTGCTGATCAATCAAAACGCAAGAGCGAAGTAGAAGATAATGACAAATTCATCAAAGCTCGCCAGAGTTACAATTTCAGTACAAAAGAAGCAACACAGTTCTTCACCTATTTGTTGTCAGTTAAGACACCCTCTTCCTACTGTGCAAACATCAGAAGTCTCATGGATGTGAGCTCAGGTAAAATGAAGTTGGGACACATGAATTCATATGATTGCCACGTAATGTTGACACAAATCCTCCCAGTGGCCATCAGGAATCTGATGGACAAAGATATAAGAAACACACTCATTGACCTCTGTGATTTCTTCAACCAACTATGGCAGAAAGTTGTAAATCCTGAAAAGTTGGATCATATGCAAGATGATATTGCAAGAATATTGTCCAACCTAGAGATGTTTTTCCCACTGTCATTCTTTGATGTCATGGTCCATCTCACTGGGCACCTTGTCGACGAGATAAAGTATTGTGTCCTGTGTTTCTTTGCAACATGTATCCCTTCAAGTGGTTCATGGGAATACTGAAGCGCTTTTGTCAGAACCGAAACCATCCAGAGACAAGCATCCTACAAGGCTATACCGTAGAGGAGGTGGTTGAGTTTTGCAACGAATACATGAAACAAAGACCTATAGGTTTGCCCCTCTCTCGCCACAAGGGGAGGCTGAAAGGTAAGCTGGTCCTTGCTGGCACGCAAATTGCTGCACCCGGAGAATTGGTAGAGAAAGCCCATTTGATGGTACTACTTAACAGCCCGATTTTCATCGCTTATGCGGAAGAACACTTGGCAGAGATACACCAAAGCTTCTTACCAATGGTGCCTTCATCAGATGTGGAGATGAAGGAGCACACTAAGAACTACGGCGAATGGCTGAAGAAACGTTTGGCACAAGGATCCATCAATGACATTTCTACATGGTTGGCACAAAAGCCATCACCTACGATGTTGACGTACCAAGCATATGACATAAATGGATACACGTTCTTCACTGAGGAACGTGATCAGAAGACCTCGTATTAGAAAAGCTCTGTTCGAATAGAATGCATGACTGTAAATGAAGATGATAAAAGCGTATACTATGGAACCATCAAAGAGATTTGGGAGCTTGACTATGTGAAAGTTAAGGTGGCATTATTCAGGTGCACATGGATCCCTCTTGGTCAGGTAAGGATTGATGAGTACAAGAAGACCTGTGTTAACAGGACAACGATGGCATATCACGCGGACCCATTCATTCTTGCCAGCGATGCTACCCAGATTTTCTTTGTGGAAGACCCCTTGCATAAGAAATGCCATTTAGCGATGCATGGGAAGAGAAGGGTACTGGGTGTTGCTGATGAGGCCGAGTATGATGAATATGATGAGTTGCCAGCCAAGGGATCACGCACTCGTGTAATAGAGCAGCGTAAAATCTTCAAAAACCTCAAGTTCATTCGGGGTCAACTTAATGATCCCAGTCCCCCCATGTACATGGGAATTAAGCCAAAAGACTAGTCTTTATGCCTACCCTGCAACTTAATTCGTTCAATTTAGAACTGTCGCATGTACTGAATTTGTGAGTTATGCCCGGTTTTCTGTTGATGTAAGAACCGTTAATACGTTGACCTTGATATGTTGTCAGCTCAGGCAATGAATATGAACTGTTTTTTGTTATTATTATTATTATTATATCATAGAGGTATCACACTCAATTGATCTCACTACAGTATGTGTGAACAAAAATATGCAATCTAGTTTGCGAATAGCACACGGTTCGTTGATGAAAGTCGTGTGCCGACAAAACCCCGCCACCCCGCCCATGATCTGAGTCGTGTTTTCTGATTGGCTAGAACCCAAACCCCACGGATTGTACGCCTACACCATTGGATGCTCCCAGATCGAACAACGATCCTCATCCCTTTCGATAGCACATGCAGTTCCGGTTGTAATTTTATTTTTATGCATGAAATGCACATTAATCTCAAAATATGTCTTAAATATAGCTAACGATACCTGAAATGCGCCAGAAATTCAAACCCATGGTATAATGGTGATTGCGTACCATGGAAATTTTTATGTGGCCAAACGATGAAGTCAACGGCCACAGGAGTTTGAATTGACACGTCCACTTTTGGGAAACCATGATCCTTCATGTGAGATGCTGCGGTTTGGAAGGAGCGGTCATCAAAACTTGTGCCAAACTTTACCAATTTTTTTCCACGGGTCGTGAGAGCACGCACATCGATTTTGATGATGTCCAAACTCCATCTGAATTTCCTGTAATTAGAATACCAACTAGGCCTACGCCAGTGGCCGCACCTCGCGGCCGAAATGTTTGAAACTTCTCCCCGCTTCTCGAACAAACGGATGAAAACTCACAAAGCGACGCACAAATGATCTGTACACCTTCTTTTGCTAGGCTGATAGTAAGGGGGTATCATAGCTAGTATCATGCATGCCAACTAGGCAATTTTGATGAGCTGTCATAGAATTAAGTAAATGAAGAAAGAGAGGGTTAAGTATCATATCATGAAACAGTATCATAATAAATGATATGCTACTATGTGTCATGCATGAAAATATAAATAAAGTACTACATATGATACTAGCTACTCTATGATACTATGCATTAGAGCAAGTACAATAGAGTGACATAAGACTAGCCACATTGGGTAGTAACATAGAATGTTACTAGTCTATGTTACTACCTCTATAGTGGGGAGTAACATATGTGTAGTAACATGCAACACTTCCTTTATTAGGCTATAGACTCATCTTTCCTTGAGATGTGTGATGTTACTCATACTACTAGTAACTAACTATGTTACCACTTTCCTCTCTTTCTTCATTTATTGCTTGCCACATCATCTATTTTATCTAGATACGTGTAATGTTACTACCTATATATGTTACTCCCATTGTGGGTAGTCTAAGCAGGCTATAAGGAATAGAACAATATATATGTGATTTAATTGGAGGAAAGAGAAGAGTGGAAAGAAGAGAAGCGGGCTCTTGGTTAGTAGAGCCAGCAGCAACACGAGACCCAAGACACTTTGTGAGGATGTAAGGTGGGCCAACTAATGATAAACTAGTACATATTTAAAACTTATTATTGTACATGCCCGCTAAGAGGTTGCTTGTATATGACATGGCAACATCTTATAGCCGACCCTTGGTTGTATTATTAACCATGCTCTTAGTGAGGTAGCTAGTATATCATAGACTAGCTAGTATTACTCCCTCCTTTCCAGTTTTAGGCTGGTTGTAATGGTAGTATCATAAGAGGTATCATGCATGCCAACTAGACTTTCTGGATGATGTGGCACACAATTAAATGAGGAAAGAGAGGATGTAGTATCATATCATGATACCGTGTCATATTAAATGCTGTACTACTTTGTGTGATGCATGACAATTAATAAGGCAACCTAAGATACTAACTTAATTATGATACTATGCATTACGGAAGTAGTATCTTACACTAGTATATATCATATGCATGATACTAGTATATGATAATCCCCATAAAACCAACCTTAGGCTACTCATAGTGGGGAGTATCATATATATGATACTAGTGTATGCATGATACTACCTCCATAGTGCACAGTATCATAAAGTAGTATCATAGATGATCATATTTATTGCCATGCATGACTCAAAGTAGCATAGCATTTAACATGATACGGTATCTACCTATGTTACTCTAACCCTCTCTCTCTTCTTTAATTGTGTGCCACATAAGCATGTTTACTAGTCCCAAGTGCATGTTACCGGTTATGTTACTCCCACTATGGCCAGCCTTATAGGGCTCAATTCAAAAATCTCACCAACACAGGTAGATGGTGAGTGGTGGAATACTTTTTGCAGTTTGCAAAAACACCCAATTAATGCTTTTGTTTTCCTCAAAACATTATGTTTTCCAATGTATTAATTGCAATACATACATGCATGCATAAAGTACATGCATTGGTCAACTTTCTCTTAATAAATACTTGCATGCATGCAATGATCTAATGCACCTTGGAATCTGAACATGTGATGGGGAACAACCAAATTGAGCCTTATAAAATGGAAAAACTAAAATTTTGAGATAAGCATATAAACCGAAAAGGACGGAGTATATATATGCATGATACTAGTATATGATCGGCAATACCTCTGTAATGCACGCATGCATAGTATCATAAGTTAGTATCTTAGGTTGCCTTATTAATTGCCATGCATGACACCAAGTAGTACAACATTTAATATGATATGGTATCATGATATGATACCACACCCTCTCTTTCCTCATTTAACTTTGTGCCACATCATCCAAAAAGTCTAGTTGGCACGCATCATACCGCTTGATACTCCCATATTACGACCAGCCTTATTAGGGTGGCCATAGTGGGGGTATCATAGCCGGTATCATGCACTCGGGAGTTGGGAATAGAAAATATGATGATGTGGCAAAGAAGCAGTAACATAGGTAGATACCATAACATATATATATATATAACAAATGCTATACTACTTTGTGTCATGCATGGCCATAAATACGGTCATCTATGATATATATATATATATAGTATATGATACTCCCCACTATATAAGGCTGGCCATAGTGGTGGTATCATAGCCGACAATGGCATGCACCCGAAAATAGCGCAAGTATGCTGATGTGGCAAAGAATTAAATATATAGAGGGTTAGAGTAACATATAGGTAGATACCATAGCATGTTAAATGCGATGTTAATTTGTGTCATGCATGGCAATAAATATGATCTATATATGATACTATACTCTATATATATATTATACTATGCGCTATAATTAATTAAAGTAGTATCATACACTAGTATCACATATACTGTATATTCATGATACTAGTATATGACACACTTCACTATACTCGTGATTTCTTACCATGGAAAAAAAATTAGAGGTGAAACGAAACTCATGTTTTCATTTGAACAAAAATATGATGTTAGGTAATGTAAATGTTTTCAAAGAGCACAAGGTTTGTTCACGAAAGCCGTGTGTCCACTAAATCGTGGCCGATGCACTCCCCCCCCCCTCTGCCACACGCGCGATCTGAGTCGTGCGTTCTGATTGGCCAGAACCCAAACCCCATGGATCGTACGTCTGCACCGTTGGATTCTCCTTGATCGAACGGCGATCCTCATCCCATTCAACAACACATGTAAATGTTTTCAAAAAGCCCCTCCCAAAAAATGTTTTCAAATAGCACACGGTTCACACACGAAAGCCATGTGCCTACCAAACCGTGGCCGATGCCCCCCTTGGCTGCGGGCATGATCTGAGTCGTGTGTTCTGATTAGCCAGAACCCAAACCCCACGGATTGTACGTCTGCACCGTTGGATGCTCCCAGATCGAACGACAATCCTCATCCCTTTTGACAGGAAATACAGTCCGGCTAGGAATTGATTTATATGCCAACATGCACGGTAAATGCCAAAAAATGTCTTACATATAGCACATGAGAGCTGAAATGCGCCAGCAAATCAAACTCGTGGTAAAATTGTGATTGGTTTACGTGGGAAAAATTTAGAGGCGAAACGATGAACTCACGTCTTCATTTCAAACGAAATTATTCTGTTTGTGCACACGAGTGCTTAGAGGCAACCGTTTGCATAGGCCTTTCCGCGCGTGCGGCGACCGGGGATATTTTTCACCCTTTTCACCTAGGCCGCCAACACCCGGAGTCCCCAACACCCCCACTGTCCGCCCACGTTTCACTCAACTAGTCCACCCAATCTCCTTCGCCAGCTCCCCCCTCCCCGAGATCCACGACAGAACCCTCTCCGGCGCCGCCGTGCTCACCCCGGCCGTGTGCCCGCTCTTCGGCGTCAAGCCTACCTCCACTGTTGTTGCCAACACACGGCACCCCGCGCCTCGCCGTCTTCGTTTGCTCGCCAGCCACCCTTGAGCATATCGATGCAGTAACCTTCACCTCTCCTGTGGTCCGGCCGGGTTTGCATTAAGAAGCCTGCTAGTTACTACTCTCCATCGTGGTGAGGCATATTTCCTCGCAATCCCTCTTCCAATTTTGTTCTGTATGTTCCCAAATTAGCTATAAAATAATGGAGAGCATATATATGTTCATTATCTACCTTCCTTACTACATATAAGCTGTATTTGTTCCAATAAGTTACTGCGTATTTACATATCACGGGCGCCCGAGTCACACATTAACAAATTAGTCGTACATTTTATAAACATGGCATGTTTAGAAATCTTGATACCAAGTTGTTAGTTTTATGATTATCCTCCTTTCTTGAATTTTGCATGTGTTCTCTATAGATGTCGAGTAGCAGCGACAGCACTCATTGAGGCCATGTATCTTCATCTGATTCGGACAACCCTAGGTCTTCAGCAGATTGTGAGGGAACAAGTAGTTTTAAATGGGATAGAGCTGCAGCAATTACCCTTCCGGTCAAGACACGGAGGAATGCTCCAAAGAAGCCCACACACCAGCCTAAAGGTGTGTATGAAGTAATCGAGATTGATTGTCTTGGGCTCCAAATAAACCAGATAAAGCATGCATGAGGTTCAGGAGTGTGTGTGGATTTGTTGGCAGGGCAAGGCTCAACATTAATCTGCCGGGGTTTCGGAAGGCTGACACAGAAACACGGCGAAGGATAGTCTGGGAGATCATGGATCACTTCAACGTTCCAGAGCAGTGGAGAATGTAGGTGGAACATGCTGCACTGAAGAAGTCTAGGGATGCTTGGAGAAACTGGAAGCACGTGTTGTACAAGAAGTACTTGAGTGAAGGCAAGGACCCAATCCCTGCATACCCCCAAATTACAAAGGCAGACTGGGCAGAATTCAAAAGGGTCAGGGCAACTAAAGAGTTTGCTAAGAAGAGTTTCAAGCAATCGGAACTTCAGAAGAAGAACATACACCCCCACCATATGGGTGTGGCAGGATACTACGGCATGAAACTTATATGGGAACAGGACGACAAAGAAGTAGTAGCGCCGGGTGGGAATCCGGCCTTTAGTGAAATCAGGGGCGAACGCGCCAGAGACTACTTGCGGGCACGTGCAAAAAGGCGTGATGATGGAACTTATTACTTTGAAAACGCACTACTAGGAAAAGGGCTATAGATGAAATTGACACTAATGACGCACCAGACACGTGGTGCGCCACTACTATATACTAATGGTGCACCATGTGCTGGTGCGCCATTAGTGTGGAAGATACTAATGGCGCACCAGACACATGGTGCGCCACTAGTAACAAAAACTTTTTTTTTCATTTTTCCAAACATACTAATGGCGCATCCAGGCACAGTGCACCATTACTAGTTCTAACTAGTAATGGCGCACCAACAACCAAGTGCGCCACTACTGTATTTTTTTATTCTTTTTTTTGCAAAACTACTAATGGCGCACCACCAGCAGGTGCGCCATTAGTATGTAGGGTTACTAATGGCGCATGAGTGGGTGGTGCGCCATTAGTAACCTGGGACCAGCTAGATATTTTGGACAGCCACACCTACACACTCACTTTCCCCACTTCATTCCCTCCACCTCCTTCTCCAAGCTTGTGTCGGCTGCCTCCTCCTCCTCACCTCATTTGCACCATAGATTCATCAAAATTAAGTGGTTAAATTACCTTTTTGATAGGTAAGTAAGGGGAAAGCTATCTTTATGTTGTAGATCTACTTTTTTCTCCCTAGCTCGCTCCAACAAAGTGCACATGCACTTTTTGTGGCCTAGCTAGATCTATGTATGTTTGTGGTGTTGCATATGTTTGTGGTGTTGCATATATGTTTGTGTTTGTAGGTACCGGTATTTGAAATGCGATAGTTGCCAATATTTTGTCGGGATGTTGATTCATTTCTGTTTCGGCGAGAATTTTGGCACTATGCATTCTTTTTGGTCCTATTTTTAGCGAAAGTCATGCCAAATTTTTTTCTTGGTTCTAAAATATCGTTTTGCTCTACCCCACAGGCGACCATGGTCCACACGATGACCGAAGGCATCGTGAATAGGTTTTTGAGCTTCGCGAAGGCCGAGATGCTTCAAAAGAACGAGACGGAGATAAGATGTCCATGTCGAAGATGCAAGGTGAAGAGCCTTATTGCGGACCCGGATTCCGGGCACGTGCGGGACCACCTGCTCTTGTGTGGTTTCATGGATGGCTATCGGTGGCAAGGTGATGAAGATGACTATGAAGTCGTCCATGGGGGCCGGGCAAGAAATGAGGAAGGGCAGCAAGACAACCACCGCGGCTCGGGCGGGCGAGAAGACGAAGAATCTCCAGGACATGATCACGACGGTGATGTTGTACACAGTCATCATGTAGAAGATGCCGGACATGATGATGAGGAAGATCAAGACGAAGGGCATGATCATGAAGATGAAGATGCCGGAATAGACGACGATGGAGGCTGGGTGTAGGACCCTCATATTCAAGAGCTGCTTCTCAAGCAGACGGATAATGCAAGGGCTGCCGCCCGAGAGAAAGCCAAGCTGGATCAACTCGAGATAGACGCGGTTACTCCATTGTATGAATGATGCAGGCCCGAGGATACCCGCCTGAAAGTAACGCTCATGGCTCTGGAGACAAAGGTAAAACACGAAATGACCGACACATGCTTCGACGAGAACATGTCATTCTGGCACGAACGTCTTCCCAAGGGGAACAAGTGCCCGACCAGTTTCGAGGAGGCAAAGAAAATCGTGTGTCCTCTGGATTTACCGCACGTGAAATACCATGTGTGATTGAACAATTGCATCATTTATCGGGACGAGCACGCGGAGTCTACCATATGTCCGGTGTGCGGCGTCACTCGATACAAGAAGAGGAAGAAATCTCCTCGAAAAGTGGTGTGGTACTTTCCGATCACTCCTCGTCTGCAGCGGTATTTCGCAGACCCTAAGGTAGCAAAGCTCCTGCGTTGGCACGCGGATAGGGAGGAGAAGAAGCAGGAAGATGACGAAAATGATCCGGAGATAAATAAAAAAGACAAGATGCTGAGTCACCCTAAGGATGCGAGCCAATGGCAAGCATTGAACTTCGAAGACCCAGAATTTGGGAACGATCCAAGGAACATCGTGCTGGGCGCGAGCACCGGTGGAGTCAATCCGTTTGGCAGCCAGAGAAGCACACATAGCACCTGGCTTGTGTTTGTGTGGATGTACAACCTCCCCCCTGGTTGTGCATGAAGAGGAAGTACATTCACATGAGTATGCTAATTGAAGGGCCGAAACAACCAGGGAACGACATCAATCTATATCTAGGGCTGCTGAAAGAGGAGCTAGACACGCTGTGGAAAATGCCAGCCAATACGTGGGACGCCGCAGAGAAAGAATGTTTCCCTATGAGAGCCGCACTGCTCACGACGGTGCACGACTATCTCGGTTACGGATATCTCGCGGGGCAGGTGGTCCACGGATTTTCTGGATGCGTCAGGTGCATGGATAACACAACGTATCGCCAGCTAGATAGAGATCCCGGGTCTTTGAAAACCGTGTTCATGGGACAACGAAGGTGGCTTCGCAACAATGACCCATGGAGGAAACGCAAGGATCTGTTCGATGGTGAAACCGAACCCCGAAGATGCCCGCGTACGAGGAGCGGCGAGGAAATAGACGAGCTGTTGAAAAATTGGAAAGATTGCCCACTGCCAGGAAAGAAGCAAAAGGCGCCAGAGACGGGAAAGAAGTGAAAGACGCCAGAGCCGCTGCTGAAGGTATGGAAAACGAGGTCTGTTTTCTGGTACTTGCCGTACTGGAAGATCCACCGTGTGCCTCACAGCCTTGATGTCATGCATATCACGAAGAACGTGTGCGAGAGTCTGCTTGGTACCCTGCTCAACATGCTAGAGAGGACCAAAGATGGGCCAAAAGCAAGGGCAGACTTGAAATCAATGGGCATCAGGCAAGAGCTTCATGCTAATGATGATGATGATGATGAGGCGAAGAAGGACACAGAAAGTCATCGCAAAGGCAAAAATGCCAAGAAGACCGGAAATGACTACCCTCCCACATGCTTCACTCTAAGTCAGGAGGAGATCGAGCAGTTTTTCACCTGCCTCATAGGAGTAAAACTTCCTTACGGTTACGCGGGGAAGATAAGCAGATACCTAGACCCAGCGAAGCAGAAGTTCAGCGGGATGAAGTCTCACGACTGTCATGTGCTGATGATGCAGATACTTCCAGTTGCAATCCGTGGGATCATGGACGCGCACGTCCGTGAAACGCTATTTGGCCTATGCAACTTTTTCGACGTCATCTCTCGGAAGTCGGTTGGCGTGAGGCAACTCAGAAGGCTACAGGAAGAGATCGTGGTGATACTATGCGAGCTTGAGATGTACTTCCCGCCCGCATTCTTCGACGTTATGGTGCATCTGCAGGTCCATATCGTGGAGGATATCATCCAACTCGGGCCGACGTTCCTGCACAGCATGATGCTGTTCGAAAGGATGAATGGTGTCATCAAAGGATACGTTCGCAACATGTCACGTCCAGAGGGAAGCATAGCCAGGGGCTTTCTGACCGAAGAGTGCATCTCCTACTGCACGAATTATCTAGGCATCGAGAACCCCGTTGGTCTGCCCATCAACAGGCACCTCGGCAGGCTCGCTGGATGGGGTCACCGTGAGGGTCGCCGTGAAATGCATGTCGACTTCAAGGGTCAACTCACTGACTTTGAAAGAGCAAACCTAGTCGCGCTACAACACATAGACGTGGTCGATCCTTGGGTGGTAGAGCACAAAACCTTTATTGAGAAGACGTACAATGACCGAGGCCAACAAAGGACGGACGGAGATATAAGGGCAAGAAGATTGTGAACAGATAGCTAGCTAAGATCGACTGTATTTAAATCACAGTCTTCATTTCTCGATTGTATTACATGGACACTTTTTGAACTCATGAATATTTTTAAATTTCATGGGCACTTTTTGAATTCATGAATATTTTTTCAAATTTGATGATATTTTTTCATATTCAATATGAAAAAAAATTGAATATTCATGAGGACACTCGATCTCGATCCCCCTCCATCTCGATCGCTATCCCCCTCCATCTCGATCGCTATCCCCCCCCACGCACCGTCCCCCGCTATCTCCACCGCCGCTGACGACCCACCGCACCCTCCCCCGCTCGACCGCCGCCGCCGACCCACCGCACCCTCTCCGGCCCGCTCCACCGATCACAAATGAATGCGTCTAAAAATCCAAAAAACATTGATTATATTTTCAAATAACAAATTTGATGATATTTTCAAAAATAATAAATTTGATGATATTTTTCATATTCATAAATATTTTCAAATAACAAATTTGATGATATTTTTTAAAAAATTATTACTATTTTTATAAAAAAATTATTACTGTTTCATATTCATATTCATTTTCTTAAAAATTATTAGAATCAACAAAAAATAATAATAATAAAAATTACTTATGGCGCACCTCTGGCTGGTGCGCCATTGCTATATAAAAAAAGATTACTAATGGCGCACCTCCTGCTGGTGCGCCATTGCTATAGAAAAAAAGATTACTAATGGCGCACCTCCTGCTGGTGCGCCATTGCTATATAAAAAAAGATTAATGGCGCACCGACGGGGGTGCGCCATTAGTAAGCTTCCCCCTAGCTAATTCCTCCTCTCCCTCGCCAGATCCCCTTCGTCCCTCTCTCCCTCGCCAGATCCACCCGCGCGCTGCCCCGACCCACGCCCCGCCGCCCCGACCCCCGCCGAACTCCACCACCCCGCCCCCGTGCCCCCCACCCCCACCGCCCCGACCTCCGCGCCCCCACCCCCGCCGCCCCGACCCCCGCCGGCCTCCCTCGCTCTCTGCGGCTTCCTCATCTTCCTCAACGTCTTCGCCTTCCTCCTCGCCATCGGCGCCGAGCAGCGACGCAGCACCGTACGCCCCCCCCCCCCCCCCCCCCCCCCCCCCCCCCCCTCCCCCCCCCCTGCGCCGGGGCTGACGGCCCCTTCTCTATCTCGCAGGGCAAGGTGGTGCCGGACGAGTACGACGAGCGCTCCTCTTGCCTCTACGACACCGACGCCTCCACCGTCTAAGGCGTCTGCGCCTTCTTCGTGCTCCTCCTCGCGCAGCTGCTGGTCTCCGGCGTCACCCGCTGCCTCTGCTTCGCCGTCTTCGCTGTCTCCTGGTGAGCCTCGCTTAAACCCTAGATCGATCTCGTTCAATCTCAAGAGCACATTTGATCTGTCCAGTCTGATTCATTACTAGGTTTTGTTCCTACGCTTCTCTGCATCATCAGTTCATTAGTAAATTCAGTACTAGGTTTTAATTGTCACCTAGAAACAAAATTCATTAGTAATGTATGGATGTTTTGTTAGTACTAGGTGATTGAATTTCTCTAGAGATGATTCATGACATCTTCAATGACAATGGCCATGTATCATTAGAATATGAAAGCTGAGAGTTGCCACAGGAACCATAACAAATATGTTAAAAAAGCTCCCCAAAATGTTCTTTTCTCTGAATAACTTGATACTGATTATCGCTACCAACTATAATCTCTGGTGGTATTTGATACAGTTGGTCCATCTTACAACACTGGGACAACATATTTTTTTGAAGCAGACAACTCCATTTTTTTCTTTTTAATTTGATCTTATTTGGTGGATACCTTGGGCTACAAAAAAGAAAAGAGAGATGTGCATGGGTAAAAACAGGGCATAATCATGGGCTAGTATCATTAGCTAGCTGGCTGGGTGGCCAGTTTAATTTGGGAGGCCCATTGATTGTGTGTGTCAATGGAGCCAGCCATAGCCAACCATCTCTGCATCATCATCAGCACTTTTTTCCTGCCCTGCTTCCACCTTTCAGTACTAGGTTTTGGAGGCACATGTCATCATCAGAACAAAGCTGCTGCAAATGCATACCTTTTTTTACAAGTGCATCTGCACCTTTTGATCCATTCAGAGTTATCATAAATATATTTCCAAGGGTTTTTTTCATTTCACTATAGAGTCTTTGCTTCTGGACTCAATGCACATGCTCCATGAAAGTAAATTGTCATGGTCCAAGTTGAGCTGATTTTTGTCCATATGAAAGCAGAGGACCATATGGTCTGTGGCCTTTTCATCCATATGAAAGTAGAGGCACATTGTGGTGCTAGTTTGCTGGGTTTTGTCTCCGACCTTCGTGTCGTGATGATTTTGCAGGTACCCCGAGAGGCCCTTGAGTTTGCCGGAATGTCGATTAACTTTCGTTCCGGCAAATTCGGGTACTCCATATGTCCTATTTTCAGCAAAGGTCATGCTGAAATTTTCCTTGAATTTTAGCATGACTTTGCTAAAAATCGGACATATGGGGTACTTGCTACTAATGCATGGGTCGGGGTATCTTAGTACTTAATTAAGTAGGATCAACTGCCCCTTTATTCTTGCTGCATTAAACCATAGGTTGCAATAGAGCCAAATAATTAGGCCCAACTTAGAGTCGACAAACCCTAAATGATGAAACCTTCGCTTTTAGGGTGCCTCAGTGTCGCGATGAGAACCTAAATGATGTACGCTTAGGATTTTAGGGTGCCTCGGCGTCGAAAAACCTTCACTTTTAGGGTGCCTCAGTGTCGCAATGAGAACCTAAATGATGTACGCTTAGGCTTTTAGGGTGCCTCACCGCTATGAGGACGTCGCGGAAGACACCGATCCTGACTACACAACCCCTAGCGGCGTCGGGGATGACACCACTGATGATGGCGTCGCGGATGCCACCACTGATGATGGTGGCGCACGCACAGATGGCAGCCAACCAAAGAGGCAACGGAAGGACCGGCGCCCGAGCGTGCTCGGCACCGTCAGGGAGGAATTTACTGAAGTGAACTCCGACGAGCATCCGACGGCGCCCAAACACGTAGTCAAGGGGTACTCGGTTCAGCTCGGGTGCATTCTCTGGAGCATCGTCTCGATCAACACCGAGAACCTAAGGCATAAGGACCGAGGGAATTTGCGCAGCCTCCTCTTCACGAAGCTGCACGAACGATACAAGTTCCCCACTGAGTTTGCAAGCACACGCCTCTCAGGGAATAAAGTGAACGGTGCCGCCCTCACGAGGATGAGCACAGCCCTGTCTACTTGGAAAAGCACGGTGAAGGCAATGATTGAAAAAGGTGATAGCTATGAGAAGATTAAGGCGAAATATCCTTTGATGAGCGAAGATGACTACAAGGAGTTCAAGATCAAGTGCGAGAGCAGCGCAACCTCCGAATCAAGTCGGTGGGGGAAAGAAATGCGGAAGTTGAACTTAGGGGTCCACCAACTCGGTCCTGGCGGTTACAGAGTGGCGGAGCCTATATGGGACAAGGAGGACGCGGAGCGTGCCGAGCAAGGCCTACCGCCCCGCTTCGAGAAATACCGTGACAAGCAGACCAGGAACTTTCTCAGGGCCTGGTACAAGGAGGACCCGGTAACAAAGGAGCTTACCACGGATCCGAAGACCAGGGCGCTTGAGCTTGTTCTGGTAAGGAATACATCCACCGCATAATTAGCTCCATATGGTTGCATTCTAATTAATCCCCAATATTTCTAAATGGTTCACATTCCTTCCGCAGGACAATGAAAGCAGTAGCGCGGGGTCGTCTCAGAGCTCCCCTTTCGACACCCCTTTAAATAGGGCGTTGAACGTAATGAAAAACAAGGATAAGCTCAGTAAGCCGACGTCAGCTAGGCGTGGCCGGCAAAGGCTTGTCCACAAAATGGTCATCATACTATACCGCTGGTGGGCGAAAGGAGAAAAAGACCAGCTCAGAAAGCTAGTCGCGCGAGGTTGAAGCACTCAAGGCACAAGTGGCGCGGATTCCAGAGATTGTCCAAGAGCAAGTGCAACAACAACTGGGAACGACGCTCAACGCCATGGTGCCTACGTTGATTCATGGGCGGACGACGTGGATTGCGGGCGGCCAACAGGGGCCTCCCCCGGTTCCCAGCTTCATGGCCAGCAACTCGCACAACGCACATGCGGCGCCATTGGTGTCTCCGGCGGAGGCGGTATTCGTGTCTCCGGCGCCGGCACGGGCATTGGAGCTTAATGCACCTGGGTGTACGCCGGCCGGCACCTCGCCAGCAAGCGGCCCCTCCGTCAGTTGCACGCCCGCCGTTGGCGGTGCCTCGACATTAGCCGAGCTCGACGGCATCACGGTAACTAAGCCTCTCGGCCGATGACTTCATCTCCTTGCCTTTGACTGGGCATCCCTGACGCCCTACATGTTTTCGCAGGGTGCCGCCGATGTTCCTTGCACTCTCCTGCACTTCGTGGGCGGCGAGTTGGTCGATGTCGCCAAGGGCAGAATCGTTCAACCGGGCAACCCCGTGTTCCACGGTAATCCGATGCCACCCACAGTGTATAGGGTTGAAGTGGTTCGGGTGCTGCTAGGCTGCGACGAGCTGTTACCTCCGATTCGACCCGCTGGGGCCGACGAAGAAGATGAGATGACCCTCAGCACCTGCGTAAGCTGGCCCCTGCTTTGGCCGAAGAGCCAGATTCGTTTGGGGGTGGGGGACACCACCCCACAAACAAGACCGCCAGTCGTGCCGGCGCCAAGCCATGGCAAGAACGCCGCAACGCTACCGGACATGTCGGACATCCCTATGGCACAGGATCCGGACATGCATATGGCACGGGATCCAGACGACGACGACAACGACGATGGTACATTTACCAACGTCGATAAGTACTTTGCCGAACATGGGTACGGTGACGAGTTCTGCGGGCCTCCTTCTCAAGAACCCAACCAAGACGATCGCGATCTAGCTGGTACAGCGGAGAAACCCAATTGCAATAGGCGTCTGGTGTTCAGTTCTCAAGAGACGCCTCCAGCTGCCGCCTTCACCGAGCCTCAGATAGCTGAGGTGCAAAATATTATCAGCCCCAACACGCTCAAGAAGGCGGTCTGTGAGCAGAACTCGGTCCCATTATAGCAGATCAAGAAGAAGGGAAGGAAACGAAAGGCTAAAAAGGGCGCCGGTGCGAGCCAGCCGGCACCGAGTACGATCCGTGCTCAGGACGGGCCACCTTCACCTAAGGATATCTCGAGGAGGGTGCATGTGGCGGGTAGGGCGATGCTACCGACAAATATGCTCAATGCTGCAACCGGTGCTATGTGGAGTCTGCATGACAGTGTTCTTTCTTTGGAGAAGCGGCGTCTCAGAGAGAATGATGTGGCATACCCGGTTTTCATGGCCAAGGTGCCAGAGGGCAAGGGCTTTGTGGATGGCGCCATCGGGGGTACGATCATCCTGCGGTTCGATGACATCTTTGCTATGTTTAACCTTCATCCGCTGCACTACACCTTCGTTCGGCTGTTTTCGCTGAGTATGGAGATGCGGATCATTAGAGACAAGACCCCGGACATCGTGATAGTCGACCCCTTCTACATGTGTGCCAAGCTCTTGGGCAGCGCTGGGGACCGCCAAGTCGCGAGTTCACACCTCGAAGGTGTCATTCTGGCAAACCAAGATAAGGATAACTTCCTCGTGTCTTACTTTCCCGAGTAAGTCATCCCTTAACCGCCCCGTAACATATGATTTCTTAGATTTCCATTGTTTTTTTTTCTAACATTCTGTGTTCTGTGCAGTGACACACATTGCACACTCATCCTCTTAAGCCCGAAATATTCCATGGCCACGTATTTTGACCCGAACCGTGACTCCAAGATAGACTACACAAATATCAGGAAAGTTCTTGATGATGTTCTCCCCGGCTACGCCAAATCTGGAGGTGCCTTCACCAGGCCAGTTCATAGGTACGGCAGGCACGTGTTCGCCCACAATACTAAGTTCTGCTACGTCAAGCAGCCGCCTGGCGGTCAGAAGGATGCCTACTACGCCCTCCATCACATGCGGGCGATCGTACGGGACCATCATCACCTTCTGCTACCAGATAATCTCAAAGATTGGGCCGCGAGCTTGTCGGCAATCCAGGACGCAGACATCAGATAAGAATTCTTTCGCATCCAGTCGGAGTTTGCGGAAATCATCCATCAAGATGTCCTTCATACCTCGGGGCAGTTCTACCTCAGATATCAACTGTCCAACAATGAGATAGACACAACACTACAAATGCAGGCTGACAACGCCCGCGATTTTATGACCATCACGATAGACGCCGGCTTCATCCACGCTCCGGTCCCATGAGTCGAGTCGAAAGTAGTGATGCTATGTGTAGTTCTGAAACACTGATTAGCTCATGTTGTAATTAAACTTTAATGAATTGTATGTCTCTTTGGTTTGGACAGTCGTTCAACTTAGATGTAATCGATGCTATTTATTAGTAGGACCATGAATCGTGCTATTAATGTCTTGCTTTTCTCTTCCGATCCTTTTGTTGCATACTTATATATTGCTCATGTATTGTCTATTGTTTGGCTTGTGCATAGAGATGCTGTCGTATGTCGTGTACAAGGGTAAGGTTCCCGGAGTCTACGACGACTGGGAGGAGTGTCGAAGACAGGTTCACCGTTTCAGCGGTAACAGTTACAAAGGGTACACCACTAGGGCGGAGGCAGAATCTAGATACGCCCGCTATCTAGCGGGAGAGAGGAGGGAGCGTTGGAGGAACCGGATGAAGACCAGTTTCATCGCGATGATGCTCATCGTGATGACCGCAGCTCTCTTCTATGTGATGGTAGTTTAGATGATCGATATCGACTTGTAATGTGAAGACAAACTCGCTACTCGCGGTCTCGAGACTTGTAATGTTCTATCTTTGTTTGGTCTTTTGAATTCGGAGACTAATATAATGAATTGTATTCAGAGACTAATCTTCTATTGTATTTGATGAATCTTCTGTTGCTGTGTGGTGCATCTATATTCTGTCCAATAATATGTTTTGTAACCTGTGCAAAAATCAGAAAAGTAAAGAAAAATAAAACCTAATATTCATACTAATAGCGCATCATCTCAAAGTGCGCCATTAGTATGCCGAAGGATACTAATGGTGCATCACTACACAGTGCGCCATTAGTATGCCAAAGCACATGGGTAAATATGGCCCCCTGGGAGGCATACTAATGGCGCATGTTCGTCTACACTAATGGCGCACGGCGTGGTGCGCCATTAGTATACCAGATACTAATGGCGCACCCGTGGTGCGCCATTAGTATATAATACTAGTGGCGCACCAGTAGTGCGCCATTAGTAGGCAAAACTGGTGCGCCACTAGTAGGCCTTTTCCTAGTAGTGACGCACGTGACACCAAACTGTATGAAGTGATGTTAGAGGCTTCCAAGATCCCTAGAAGGTTCTACAGGAACTCAGGGCCATGTGACATTCTTTCAATTGCTCTGGAAACAAAAGAGCACCCTGGCCGTGCAAGGGGTATAGGTGTCAATGTCCCGCACAAGAGGGCTTTCACACTCAGCAAAGAAGAGAGGCTTGGCATGAAAAAAGCAAGGAGTGAAATGAAGCAGAATGCATTGTATGAAAAGTTGAGGAAGGAGATTTATCCGGCTGTTCGAAAGGATGTTGAGGAGTTAATGATGATGCAGAAGACTCTAACACTAGCAGATAGCCAGTAGATGGGAGGGGAGGCAGGCATGGAGGATGTTGCTTATTGCGCGACAAAACTGCACAAGAGTAGTTGTGCATCAACTGACCCTAGCGACATTGAGACAACAGCTGCTCGTGATGATTCTATATTTGATCTATCTAGAATGAAAGACAGACTGAAGGGTGTGCTTACACATTAAGAAAGTACATTAAAATGTGCAACAGACTGGGTTTGCCCGCCCTTCTTGGAAGATGTCCTCTTCTTGGACAATGTGCCATTGAAGTCGGGCTATGTGAAGTGCTATGTGACTGAAGTAAAGCCTGGATTCAATGAATTTTCCCTGAAGAATGTCCTAGGAGACTTCGATGAGCAAAGGACCTTGGGAGAAACACTGTTACATCACATCCAGTGGCCACGAAAGGAAATAGAGTTCATCGATGAGATCCCTGAAGCCCAGCCAAGTGCAACCACTGTCGCCCCTCAACCGGTGACGCTCTCCTTGCCACAGTAGCTCTCACAGGCTGATGCATCAACCTGCGATCAGCCAACCCGACTTTGTGGCATATAGGTCATGTCATCCTCTGCCCCAAAGCAGCCAGTGGCAAGGCCTACAATTGCTGAAGACGCACCACTGGTTCAGATGCATGTCGCTGAAGCAGCGGGGGGAGACCCAGCTGCAGCACATGCTCAGCAGACCAACGTAGTGGAACAGATTGCTAAGCAGTCTGATGCTTAGGAACCGCCTGCTAAGCAGTCTATAGGTCCAGAACCGACTGCTCATTAGTCCATCGGTCCGCAGTCGTGTTGATCAACATACCAATGCGTCAGCACTTCCTTCTCAGCAAACCAACATGTTGGCATGGCCTCCTCAGCACACCGACAAATTGGCACCACCTGCACTGAAACCCGACATAGCTTCAACCTATGGTCAGCAGTCCGATGCCTCTGCTCCTACAGCCCAGCAGTCTGATGCCTCTACTCCTACAACCCAGCAGTCCGTCACAGTTGCACCACCAGCTTAGCGGTCCGGCATAGATAAACTGTCTGCTAAGTCCGTCCAAGCTTCACCGTCTGCTCGACAGTCTACCTTGCAGGCAACCAGACGTTCTGCCAGAAATGCTTCAAGTACCAAGAAGGAAGTGGCCAAAAAGGCTACACCCACGACCATGAGGAAGCATAGCGGGAGAGTGAAGAGGAAAGAGAACGATTGTCTCTTACTTAAAGCACTCATCGCCCAGAACCAAATTAACAACAGCTTGTTCGAATCAGGGAGTAATATTATTTCTGACGCAATGGATGATGAAGTACGTTTGTTGCTTGCTAAAAGTAAAGCAGGCGTACTTGAAGCACGCAATTACGTCCATGGCCAGCCATTTCTTGTTGGAGAATACTTTGATGAGTGCAGCTCTAGTTCCCGTGAGTTACATGAATATTGCATGGATCAAATGTCAGCAGGTCATCATGCTTTGCTAGTCCACTATAATAGAGATCATTTCCGACACGATGCTGGTTCCATCAATGTGAGTTTTGAGGACTTACATCTCTTCTTCAACTTCAACGTGCTCGATGCCACTCTTGTTAGATGCCTGATTTTGTAAGAACTTAACAAACTCTCATCAAGTTCTCCATACAAGGTTGTAAATGATAAAGAGCTAACTGCATTTTATTCCTCTCAAGGGATTGAAAGCGTAGAGAAGAAAAATGGAGGGTGTATATTTCATAGATCCTGAATTAGCAAATGGCACAACAATACATGGTAAGGACCTACGGGACTAGGCCGTTAACACGGTCGTCTGTCTCTTCGAAAACACGTCCCATACAGAATCATCTGTCTAGCCATATCATGAACGGTAAGTCAAGTAAACAACCACGCACGCACTGATTGTCTTTCAGATTTCAACATAATTCGTAAGTTCATGGCTTTATTAATATGTAGTGATCATTAGATATTGGTATTCATTATTCCAAACAAGAGCACAGTTTACTACATCGATTCTCTCAAAGAGTCAACAAACGCTCAGGATCTGACGCATCTTCAGCAATTCATGGATAGATATTGAATTCTATGATGTTGAAATTAATTTGCATTCATATCTGGTTCAATAATTGATGTTGTCAAACTTCATCATCATTTGCAGTGTGCTCGCATTGTGGAAAACTAAACCAGGGAACCTATTCAAGAGGGAACTACCTCTGCAGCACGAGATCGTTTCTCCGGTAACACACCGAAATTCGTTATTTTCATAGTGTTAATCCAACAGTCTGCAAATACCTTTCCTTACGCTAGTCAAATGTTCAAGCTTCTAAATAAACCTCTTTCTATTTTTTCCAAATAAAAAATAATACATCTAACACCGGTTAGGTTGTTCCTAACGGGACAAATACATGACTAATTCTGTACAAAAAAATCAGTTTCCTCAACAAGAAGCAGGGACCAACCTTTGTGGATACTATGTTTGCAGACACATGATCTCCATCTGAAAATCTGATGATAGTTGTGATGATCCTCGCAAATTAGGACCACTAAGTCTATCTTAATTAATATCTTCTACTCCACTCATATGGCACATGCTGGTCTTAACAATACTGCAGCTCATCTTAAAACCGAGGACCCCTGAACCGCTCCCGGCTGGTGAATTGCTGATGGTTCGGAGATTTATCAGTGACTTCTTCCTAGATTACTACATCAATCCCACTAGTAGTAATGAATATTTCAGCATGCGTTCTCCTGAAACATTGAGTAAGAGTTAGCCGCTAAACATATAACGCATGGATCCATTGTTTTCCATCTGATGAGGTCTTCGTATTTCGTACACTATGATTAATTATGTAATGCATGTATGTGTGGACAAATCATTGGAATTTAGCTACCATATGTTCAATTGCAATTGTTGCGAAATCTGATGAATGTTCTTCTTGTGGACACTATTTGTTCAATTGAATATTGTGGTGAATTTGCTTTTTGTGTGCAGACTCAAAATGGGATATTTTTGTTTATTTGTTCAACTGAATATTGTGGCGAATTTTCTTTTTGCATGCCGATTCAAAATATAATATTTTTGTTTATTTCTTCAATTGAATATTGTGTCGAATTTGCTTTTTGCATGCCGATTCAAAATGGGAAATTTTTGTTTTAACCTGGCAATTGCTCCGCACACGGTTCAACTAAATGAGTGTGTGCGATCCACATCGGAAAGCATACATCAATCATAGCGGAACCGTCGGTGATACACAGCAGATCGCAAATGATTTGCTACGCTACTACGTGTGTGTAGGGTCTTAGGAACCGTTTGTTATATCGCGTTATCGCACACGAGAACTGGGAGTAAACCGTGCCCAATGTAAAATACAATCCCAGTCATAATTTTTTCAGGAAACGTGTGGGATCCCAAACGAAAAGCACATGTCACTCTTGCGGTAACCGTCGGTGATACCCAACAAATCACAAACGGTCTGCAACACTTGTATGTGTGCAAAGGGGCTACTGGAACTTTTGTGATAGAACATTATCACAGATGGTAATTGTTGGCAAACATGTGCGATGGAGTCTAGCATGGCAGATGGGTTAGGAAGAAAACTCGTGTGCGATGGGGCACAAATCGCACACAGCTCATATGTTGGCCAGTGTGCCTTACATATTGTTTCCCAAACGGTTCATTACGACAGACCGTATGGTTTCACTTCGTCATTGGAAACGCTTAATCACCGATACCACACGTGCAAAAGAATTTAGTGTGTGTTGTAGAGCACACGATTAAAATTTGGAAGGCCTCTGGATCACTGCTCCATATCCTGGATGGTTTCTCGGTCGTGTGGGAAGGACACCCTATCATGCACACTCACTTGGCGACAGTCCAAATGCCGTCGTGGAAAGGGATTAAAAACCGTTTGTGTAGGACCGATGCATACCAGTGAGTATATGAAAGTGACAACATAGGAGACTCTCTATCATGAAGATCACGGTGCTACTTTAAAGCACAAGTGTGGAAAAATGATAGTAACATTGCCCCATCTCTCTTTCTCTCTTTTTTTGTTAGATTCTTTGGCCTCTTTTACTTATCCTCACATGGGGCAATGTTGTAATAATGAAGATCATCAAACTTTTATTTACTTACAACTCAAGAGTTACAACTCGATACTAGAACAAAATATGACTATATATGAATTCCTCCGGCAGTGTACTGGGATGTGCAATGACTCAAGAGTGACATGTATAAAAATATGAAAGGTGGCTTTTCCACAAATACGATGTCAACTACATGATCATGCAAAGCAATATGACAATGATGGAGTGTGTCATAATAAAACGGAATGGTTGAAGTTGCATGGCAATATATCTCGGAATGGCTATGGAAATGCCATAATAGGTAGGTATGGTGGCTGTTTCAAGGAAGGTAAATGGTGGGTGTATGGTACCGGCAAAAGTTGCGCGGTACTAGAGAGGCTAGCAATGGTGGAAGGGTGAGAGTGTGTATGATCCATGGACTCAACATTAATCATAAAGAACTCACATACTTATTGCAAAAATCTATTAGTCATCGAAATAAATTACTACGCGCATGCTCCTAGGGGGGATAGATTAGTAAGAAAAGACCATCGCTCGTCCTCGACCGCCACTAATAAGGAAGACAATCAATAAATAAATTATGCTCCAACTTGTTGACATAACGGTTCACCATACGTTCATGCTACGGAAATCACAAAGTTTAACACAAGTATTTCTACAATCCACAATTACTCACTAGCATGACTCGAATATCACTATCTTTACATCTCAAAACAATAATAAGGAATCAAACTTCTCATAGTATTCAATGCACTTTATATGAAAGTTTTTATTATATCCCTCTTGGATGCCCATCATATTAGGACTAAAGTCATAACCAAAGCAAATTACCACGCTGTTTAGAGAGACTCTCAAAATAATATAAGTGAAGCATGAGAGTTCAATAATTTCTGAAAAATAAAGCCACCGCCATGCTCTAAAATGATATAACTAAAGCACTAGAGCAAAATTGCCTAGCTCAAAAGATATAAGTGAAGCTCATAGAGTATTCTAATAAATCACGATTCATGCGTGTCCCTCTCAAAAGGTGTGTACAGAAAGGATGATTGTGGAAAACTAAAAAGTAAAGACTCATATCATACAAGACGCTCCAAGCAAAACACATATCATGTAGTGAATAAAAATATAGCCTCAAGTAAATTTACCGATAGACGAAGACGAAAGAGGGGATGCCATCCGGGGCATCCCCAAGCTTAGGCTCTTGGTTGTCCTTGAATATTACCTTGGGGTGCCTTGGGTATCCCCAAGTTTAGGCTCTTGCCACTCCTTATTCCATAGTCCATCAAATCTTTACCCAAAACATAAAAACTTCACAACACAAAACTCAACAGAAAATCTCATGAGATACGTTAGTGTAAGAAAATAAATCACCACTTTTTGGTACTGTTGTGAAATCATTCTCTATTTATATTGGTGTAATATCTAATGTATTCTAACTTCTCCATGGTTCATACCCCCGATACTACACATAGATTCATCAAAATAAGCAAACAACACATAGAAAACAGAATCTGTCAAAAAACAGAATAGTCTGGAGTAATCTCGAAATCTCGAATACTTATGTAACTCCAAAAATTCTGAAAACTTAGGACAGCCTGGGAAATTTGTATATGAATCTTCTGGAAAAAAATCATTATTTTATCATGGTTCTGTTAAAAATGAAATTATTTTCCTGGGCGCAAAAGTTTCTACTTTTCAGCAAGATCAAATCAATTATCACCGTAAGCCATCCCAAAGGCCTTACTTGGCACAAACACTAATTAAAACACAAAAATACATTTAATACAGAGGTAATAATGCGTATTTTATTCAAGAACAGTAGCAAAACAAAAAACTCAAAAAAAAATTGGTTGCCTCCCAACAAGCGCTATTGTTTAACGCCCTTAGTTAGGCATATTGCAATAGACCTAGGTATTTTCATCTTTGGTATGCAATCCATAAGTAGATCTCATAATAGATTCATATGGCAACTTAATTTTCTTTCTAGGAAAGTGTTCCATGCCTTTCCTTGGCGGAAATTGAAATCTAATGTTTTGCTTCTTTCATATCAATAACTAGCAGGTGTACCCGCGCATTTGCGCGGCTAAATTTTTTTCCGTATAATTCCTAGAGAATTGTGATCACTATTATTTAACATGTCACGTACTGTTGTTTTTAGGGATGATAATGTTAAAAATATGATGTTAGACTTTTAACCATGAGAATTTAAACGTTTTCTATGGAATTATGTTATAGCGACAACTTAATTTGCCATAAAAGATGTTGAATTTTCCATGCTAAAAAATCAGACAGGAGCGAAATCCTAGATCTATTTTCTTTCTCGGAAACAAATTTCTTTTGACATTCTATAGATTATAAAATACTCCCTTTGTTTTTAAATATAAGTCTTTTTAGAGATTTCAATAGAGACTACATATTTTGAAATGTACATTCCAAAATATGTTTATATATATCAGTATGTGGTCCATATTGAAATGTAAAAGGACTTATATTTAGAGACGAAGGGAGTACTCATTTATAGGCATCAAATATGCTTGGTACGGTCATAGGTATTCTCATCATTTCCTTCTAGTACGTGTAGTTTGCTCAACCATCCAGTTTTGCCACTTGATACATGCTCCTGGTCGTGTTAAAAAAAGATACATGCTGCTGGTCGCACCAGATCAAATATCTCGCAAACTGACGGTTCAATGTAACAGTATGAATGGAAAACTCTGGACTATACTGGCCACCGTTGTACCCGAAGCACCCAGACATGGAAAAAAATCCCCTTTCTCTTACTGCTCTTTGGATCGAGGTCTGGCCGAGGCAGGGATGGCGCAAAGCTTCTGGCCGCGGATCTAGCGCTGCTCACCTTCCCATGATGCGGCATCTCATCTCTGCTGAACTGGAGAGGCAGATGTCGGGTCAGAGAGCTGGGTCGTCGCGTTTGACGACCATCTCCTCCACAGTTTTCCTCGTCGATCTCGTATTCTCCAATCACCCGGGTCTGGCTTTAGCATGTCTGTTAATTTTCGCCATTTTACTTTCATTTTTAAATTGCCAATAATATATTTTTCTTTTTCATACGGGATGTGATATATTTCAATTATTGGATCTGCGACACAGGATAGAGGTCAGCATGCCTGGTATGGTCGATGCGCCACATCTATGCATCGTTCCTACTTCCTCCATAATGCCCAATTCTTCACAGGTTTGTTTCCCCTTCTAATTTAATTAAAAAGTATATAATTTTCTATTTGCTGAAACAACATATTAGCAAGTTATATAACTCATACGTTTATTGTTTATTTAAGACAAAGTAAAAACTCTTGCATGTTTTAACTAAAATTTGCTTCATATGCTTTAATTAACATGCACCCAATTCTCAATTGGCTTAATGGGTGTAGGTCATACTTGTGATGCCTCTAGGTGAATCGACACATAAATACCTAATGTCGATCTTTGCTTCTAGTGGAAAATTTGGCCTGCAGAGTTATTTGTACGAATTAGCACTGTGTGAGTTATTGTTCCGTGTGCATTCATAGGATCCTTGCTTATTCTTGCAGCCTCCCTCACAAGGGTAGTAGTCATGATTCTCACACTCACTGATATACATCCGTATGTAGTCCATATTGAAATCTCTAAAAGGACTTGTATTTAGGAACGGAGCAAGTATAATAGAAACATTCCTGTTTGAATTAGTAGATTTCTCAAATCAATGAACACATAGTCCTAAAAATTACCAAGAAAATCAAAGTTCACATTTTGAAGAAATTGTTAGACATATATAAGTCAAGTAAGAATGTAAGATGATGTTATAACATATATGACTAAATTGTGACTACCTGATCTGTCTAATTTTTTTTGCCTCATCTAAGGAAGTTCTTGTAACGCCCTTCCGTAAAACATTTGCTCTTCTAGTGTGCGTTGTAGTACTTCTATCAATATCGATCATTTTTGGTAAAGATTCTTCCGCTGGGTGCCTATATATATGGAGTGACATTTAGTCATAGTTAATTAGTCAATAAATCAGAATAGCTGGTGTTTCATACCAGTTAAGAAGTTCCCGAGGTTTGGGTATATCGAGATCGGTATATACTCATGTGGCACTGCTTGACTATAGGCACAAACGTATCAAGTAGAAATCTGTTAAATATTTTATTTTTGTAAATAACATATCAGGTTTTAAAATTGTTGAACTTACCATTGTTGAGGTCACACAGACACTTTGGTTATCGATGAATATGTATAACATAAACCTGCTCATCCATATAGATCACATCAAGGCTAATAAGTTCATCGATTGGAGGATTATTGTATCCCATGTTCCCATTAGTTTCACTTAAACATCCCAGTTTTGGTATCTTGTTGAAGTCTCTTCGTTTCTTGTATTCCCATTGCTTCAAAAGGATTGAAAATGTACTTGTCAATTGATAATGTTCATATGAAGATTTTTGCTGAAGAAATTGAGTTCATAGTAATAATACTTACTAACCTTGTTGATTCAGGTGAGAAGGAAACTTGGATGGTTGGGTGTGACTTATGTAGAAAAGAGTTGCATGCCACTTCATAATTTGGGCCGCCTTTGATATTGCCTGAGCACCAAGTCTGAACATCTCGCATCATAGAGAGTTCGCTTCAATTGTCCTGGTGGTGGGATCGTCGAGTCACGGCGTCGTAGAATTGGTTGGCTTCAATTTTCCTAGTCATGGTGCTGAGTCGTGAGTTGCTGGGTGTCTTAGATTTCCAGGCGGATGGTGGGCGTGTGTTGGGTGCTGGGTGCGGCCGGCTGTGTATTTTGATGTATGAGTTCTGGCTGTGCCCTTATGGAGTCCTTGTATGCTTATTATTTTTCTTCCAATTAAAGCCTATATGTGACAATAGGCTGATGGATGCGGCCAGTTTTGTATTTTTTATGGGGACTCTGTCCGTAAGCACTCCTTGTATGTGTTTACGTGTCCTTGGCTTACCGAGTGTCCGAGTTATGTATGTGTCCTTTAGAGTCCCGATTAGGAATTGCACGTGACAATAGTTGGACATGTAACGCCTTTATATAATATATTAGTGGAAGAGATAATTATTTTGTGTTGTGTTTTTTGGCTTCCTTCTACGATTATGTTGACGAGCCTTATGTGTGCGTCTATGTTGATGAGCCTTATGTGTGCGTCTCCATATAGACGTGACAGTTCAATTTGTTGATCCGTACATATTAACTTATTACGTAAAATCTTTTAATCTCAGCCATTGTTTTTATGATCAAACGGTGGTAATAATATTAGTCTGTGTGGATTAACATGGTGTATTATTTGTCTTCTATTTTAATTATATAATAGATTGCACTAATCATAAGGAAAGGTCTACTAAGAATAATAGGACATGTAGGATTGCAATCTATATCATGGACAATGAAATCTACGGGCACATAATTACTATTTGCAACAATAAGAACATAATTAATTTTTCCCGTAGGTTTCTTAATAGTGGAATCTGCAAGATGCAAATTTAAAGAACAATTATCAAATTCACGAAAACCTAACACATCACATAAAGTTTTTGGAATCGTGAAAACGCTAGAAAATCACACAAAGCATGGTGCTTATAATCTTTAATCTTAATCTTAATAGTAGGTTCCCACTCATCATGAAGTTTTCTAGGGATAGAAACTTCCAATTCAAGCTTTTCTTCAAAAGATTTCATCATAGCTTCAACGATATGTTTAGTAAAAGCTTTATTTTGATTATAAGAATGAGGAGAATTCAACATGGATTGCAACAAGGAAATGCAATCTATCAAAGAAAAATTATCATAATTAATATCCTTGAAATCCAAAAGAGTGGGTTCATCGCTACCTAAAGTTTTGACCTCTCCAATCCCATTTTTTATCAATTTTTGCATCAGGATCTATAAACTCCAAATTATTGGGACGCCTTTTAACTAAAGTTGACTCATCTCCAGTACCATCCTTATCAAGATTTATATTGAAAAACAAATATTCAATAGGAGTCACATCAATCACTTTAAGATCTTCATCATTATTTTCACAAAAACTAGAAGAACACGCTTTTACAAACCAATCTCGCTTAGCATGCATCTTAGCGGTTCTTTCTTTGAACTCATCAATGGAAATTCTCATAGATTTTAGAGATTCATTAATATCATGCTTGGGTGTAATAGATCTAATTTTCGAAGAATCAATCTCAAGAGAAATTCGATTAACGTTCCTAGCCAAATTATCAATCTTAAGCAAATTTTCTTCAACCAAAGCATTGAAATTCTTTTGCGAACTCATAAATTCTTTAATACTATTCTCAAGATCAGAGGGCGTATTATTATAATTTTTATAAGAATTGTTGTAGGAATTACCATAATTATTAGAGGAATTACTAGGAAATGGCCTGGGATTAAAATTACCTCTATACGCGTTATTACCAAAATTGTTCCTACCAACAAAATTAACATTCATAGATTCATTATTATTCTTAATCAAAGTGGACAAAGGAATATCATTAGGATCAATAGAAGCAATCTTGCTAGCAAATAATTTCATAAGTTCATCCATCTTTCCACTCAAAACATTAATCTCTTCAATCGCATGCACTTTTTAACTAGTGGAAGATCTTTCGGTGTGCCATTGAGAATAATTAACCATAAAAGTAATTTCCATAAAATTACCTCCCGCGGCCAAATCTAAAAGATTTCTAGAAGCAAAGTTCAATCCGGCAAAAACAATTGTATAATCATCCATATATTTAAACCATGAGCAGGGCAATTTCGTATCATCAATTTCATCCTATCACATGATTGTGCAACATGTTCATGATCAAGTTGCTTAAAATTCATAATATCGTTTCTAAGGGAGATGATTTTAGTGGGAGGAAAATACTTGGAAATAAAAGCATTTTTACACTTATTCCATGAATCAATACTATTTTTAAGCAAAGATGAAAACCAAGTTTTAGCAGGATCTCGTAGTGAGAATGGAAATTGCTTCAATTTAACAATATCATTATCCACATCTTTATTTTTTTGGATATCACACAACTCAACGAAATTATTTAGATTGGATGCGGCATCTTCACTAGGAAGGCCGGAAAATTGATCTTTAATAACAAGATTCAGCAAAGCGGCATTAATCTATACTACCATATAGTGTACGAGTTTTTGAATTTTGAATCCTAAGCCTAAGAAGCAATTTTGGCCGTTGATGACGCCAATCCTATGGTCCAAAGTGAAAGGATTCGCACCTACAGTGCTCACTGCACAAACACACTTCACTCTAGAGAAATCTCGACACTGCGGAATTGTTTATTGTTGGATGCTTCGACATTTTCTGTACGTGCAGCAGAAGTTGGCAGCCACTCCAATGTCCTGTGCTCCCATCTCCGATTTTCTCTTTCTTGGCATCATAGGATTTTCTGTGGCTACACACGATTAGTAGGGGATGGTGCAAGTGTGGCCAGTTATTGCTTTTCACGTGTGCACAATGCATCACAGGATTGGATTATATGTGTCCAAACTTTGTACCCCAGAATATTGCGTTTCTTAGAGAATATTATAACAGATTTGTTATACATTAGCTAAGTCACCTTGTGATTAGAGTATAACACGGTACAAATATCTGAGACTGATAATTTTTTGGCATGTGCATTTTCTTCTAAGTTTTGCAACTATAAAATACTATTCCTCCAAGAACAAATGTAATTATAAGATAATTCCTATTTACTGTATGCGTCATTAACAAATTTTTATTATGTTTGCACTAGAACCACCCACTGTAGGAGTGATAAGTGATAACTACCATAATAGCTTTACGTACAAACAAAACACAACAGTTGATTCGTTAGAATTTCCAAGATCCGTGTGTTTGATTTTCTTCTTTTGGAAAATTTGTATCCATGAATTGAACATTTCACGTGATGTGCACGTACCCGCGTACTAGTTTCAGAAGATTCCGCGCTAGTGGCGTGAGCAATCGGAGTACTAATAAAATTAGTATTGGAAAAGTCACACAATTTGGTATTCCCTCGAGTCATCGTGACAAAGCAAGCAGTCCAACACTCGAGCAAACAAAAAGCAAGCGAAAAGATGAATGGAAGAAGGGCGAATAAAAAGGCAAATCTTTAAAAAAATCGCTTTAGAAGTGGGGGAGAGGAAAGCGAGAGGCAAATGGCGAATAATATAATGCAAGAGATGAGAGTTTATGATGGGTATTTGGTAGGCTTGATGTAGATCTCCCTAGCAATGGTGCCAGAAATTCTTCCTGCTACTTCTTGACCTTGCGTTGGTTTTTCCCTTAAAGAGGAAAGGGTGATGTAGTATAGTAGAGATAAGTATTTCACTCGGTTAAGAATCAAGGTATCAATCCAGTAGGAGAAACGCGCAAGTCCCCAATAGATGCACCTGCACAAACAATCAAACACTTGAACCCAATGCGATAAAGGGGTTGTCAATCCCTTCACGATCACTTGCAAATGTGAGATCTGATAGAGATAGATAGAACTAAACAAAAGATAAAATATTTTTGGGTTTTTTGGTTTATAGATCTGAACATAAATTATTGCAAGTAGTAGATCAGAAACTAATATGATAGAAAATACTCAGGGGGCATAGGTTTCACTAGAGGCTTCTCTCATGAAGGCAAATAATACGGTGGGTGAACAAATAACCGTCGAGCAATTGATAGAAAAGCGCAAAGTTATGACGATATCCAAGGCAATGATTATGCAATATAGGAATCACGTCCGTGTCAAGTAGACCGACTCCTGCCTGCATCTACTACTATTACTCCACACATTGACCGCTATCCAGCATGCATCTAGAGTATTAAGTTCACAAAGAACGGAGTAACGCCTTAAGTAATATGACATGATGTAGAGGAATAAACTAGAGCGATATGATGAAAACACCATCTTTTTATCCTCAATGGCAACAATTAAATATGTGTCTCGCTACCCCTACTTTGTGACTAGGTGAAATCACGCAAGATTGAACCCAAAGTTAAGCACCTCTCCCATTGCAAGAAAAACCAATCTAGTTGGCCAAACCAAACCGATGGTTCGAAGAGAAATACAAAGATATCAAATTATGCATATAAGAATTCTGAGAAGATTCAAATAATATTCATAGATAAGTTGATCATAAATCCACAATTCATCGGGTCTCGACAAACACACTGCAAAAGAAGATTACATTGGATAAATCTCCAAGAACATCGAGGAGAACATGGTATTGAGAATCAAAGAGAGAGAAGAAGTCATCTAGCTACTAGCTATGGACCCGTAGGTCTGTGGTAAACTACACATGCTTCATCGGAAGGGCAATAGAGTTGATGTAGATGCCCTCCGTGATCGAATCCCCCTCCAGCAGGATGCCGGAAAAGTCCCCAAGATGGGATCTCATGAGAACAGAAGGTTGCAGCAGTGGAAAAGTGTTTTCATGGACGCCTTTGGTGGTTCTGGAATATATGTGAGTATATAAGAGGAAGAGCTAGGTGAGGGGAGTCCAGAGGGGCCCACAAGGTAGCCCCCCCCTAGGGCGCACCCTCCACCCTTGCCACCGCCTCGTGCCTCTTATGTCTTGGACTCCAAGTCCCGTGGGTGTCTTCTAGTCCAAGAACAATCATCATGAAGTTTTATTTCGTTTGGACTCCGTTTAGTATTCCTTTTCTGCAAAGCTCAAAAACAAGGAAAAAATAGAAACTGGCACTCGGCTCTAGGTTAATAGGTTAGTCCAAAAAAATAATATAAAATAGCATATTAATGCATATAAAACATCCAAAATAGATAATATAATAGCGTGGAACAATCAAAAATTATAGATGCATTGGAGACATATTAGACCCCCTTTAACAATACGGTGTTTCCTATGACTCAAGAAAGGAAAATGAAACTACGAAAACAAAAGTCTTCACGCTTCATAACCTCACATCAATATCAATATTTTCAAGGTCACACCAATTTCCTCATTTTCAAAGTCTTCAACAAAACCAAAGTCTTCAATTGAAGACATTCATTTTTAGGGGTCAACTTTCTTTGAGTATATCAAACTCCTCGGAGACTTTTAGACATGTGTACACTCACAAACATATTAGTCCCTTAACCAATAAGTCTTCAATACACCAAAATCACTAAGTGGCATCTCCCACCCTTTTTGGTGATTGATGACAAATAGGTTAAGTTTTCAACGAGGATAAACAGATGAAGTGTAAATATTGATATTGGGGAATTTGATCACAAGATATAGAACTCCCCCTGAAGATGTGCATATTTGAGGAATTTAATTTGGATTGGAAATGCACATTGTAGAATAAAATCATGGATATCTCCCCCTATATCTTGCAATTCATACAAGCATTTAACATATGATATGAAGAATTTGAAATGCATGATGAAATATGGTATCTGGCAAAATTCAGCATGCCATTAAGGTACTTAAGGAAATAAGCATGCAGAAAGTAGCTCAAAAGTATCAGACCACCATCATACTTAAGTTTACAACTCATCAAACAAACACTTCAGAAGAGCGAGTGTTGTAACTTAAAGAAAAAACATCCCATATATAGACTCGCTTGAAGACTAACTCAAATTTGCCCCCCTTTGTCATCAAATGACCAAAAGGGATGAAAAATGACGACTAACGCCCCTGAAGAATATCGTCATGAGGTTGATGGAGGAGCACGCGCGTTGTTGGGGTCGTTTGTTGAATTAGGGCCTATCGCAGTGTCTTCGAGATCCTCAGCTTCATCCGTATCATGCGATGAAGAAAATGAACTTGTGACCAACTAAGGAACTTTGACCTTCTTGAATTTCTTCGAGGGGGGATTTGACCACTCAAAGTTCTGTTGAAAGTCCATCTACTTGAGGTCTTCATCACTGTAAAGATGAGAAAGTATGGCCCAAGTGCGATTAAGATTTCATGCGGATAGTAATGATTCTTCTTCATAGTGTTCTAAGTAATAGTCATGTTATGGAGAATCGAGCCAAATAGACGCTTGACCCACTTGTGATTGTGATCGACCTTATGGAGAAGACTTAGAAGAAGCTCGCGATCAGTCATCACTCGTGGGGTAGTGGCTTGAGGATTTTGCGCATTGGCTTTAGAAGCAAAATCTTGAGTTGCAGAGTCATCATTGGTGGAATAAGATGCAGTCGTACGAAACTGACCATCCAATGGACGAGTGCCTTCATCAATAACAACATCCCTAGAGTAATGCTTGTAATTAGTGGCATTGCATCCATGCATCATGTCTAAATTCTAAAAGTTGAACTGAGGAAATTTGAAGGCCTCAAAATTTTAATTAGAAAGAACAGCAAGAACCCTGAGAATTTCATTCAATGAAACCAAAATGTTCATGTTTGATGTTTGATATTTTTGGCAAGGGTTTTGATCCAAGCTAGATATAATGAACACTTTTGAAGATTATTTTGGGCTTTGGATTGAAATCAAATGTCTCTAATATATTTTGTGAGCTTGTGGAGAAGTCCTTTGAGGAACATAAAATATGGGCATGAGTTTGAATCCTATTTTCAATTTAAACAATGGCAAATAAATAAATAAATAAATAAAAGAAAACCAAACAGAAAAGTAAAACAGAGCAGAAACTACCTGGACGTACCTGGCTGCCCAGCCCACCTGGCGGCGCAACCAACCGACCCAGCCCACCAGGGGCAGAGGCGTCTTCCACCTCGCGCCAGTCGGGTGCAAAGCGCGTGCCTGACGCGCGCGCGCCCGTAGCTCGCCGCCTCCTTCTTTCCGACGAGCCCTGGACGCATGGCCGACTTCCTCGGTGTCGTCCGAATTCCTCTGGCTCGCTCACTCTTCCCCCTACTCTCTCCCTCGCCATTCCCCACCTCACCAAACACGCCCGCCTCCGCCGACGAGCACCACAACGACCATCGCCTCTCCCTCGTCCCCTTGAGCAGTCCAGAAGCTCCGCATCATCGCCATCGTCCTCTCCGCCGAGCCACGCGGCACCAGACACCTCCGAACACCGCAGTCATCTTCTACCTCGGGCAACTGAGATCGCCGACGCCCGTTTGTCGTCCATGGTGCCTCTCGGAGCCCGCTGAGTCCTCCATTGGAATCCCACTGAGCTCCTCCGTCTTCCCCTTCACTCCCCGTGCTCTAATTTGTGCGCTAGCCACCACCCCGCGAGCACCCGAAGCCGTTGTCCGCCATTGCTGACGAGCTCGACGCTCTCGAGCTTCTCTGCTCGAACGCGTTGCACCACCGTGCTCCTCGTGACACGAGGAGGCCGTAGAGCCTACGCACACAAGCAGTCGAGCACCCTAGCTTCGTTTTCGTTGATGTTGTAGCTCTGGCCACCACATTCATCGTTGTTGCTGTCACTGGGGGGCCTCCCCTCGCCCAGCCGCCTGCTCTATTGGACACGACGCACTCCCAGCGTCCCGTAGCCACAAGCCGCACTCAAAACCGAGCCCCGTAGCGGTTTTCTGACGAGCTTCCGCCACGGATTTGGTCGTCGTCGGCCGAGCTCCGGCGAGTGCCGATGTGGCACTATCATTAGGCGCTAACCCCACTATTTCAACCCCCCCTCACACACACAACCACTGATAGCGGGCCCTACCACTGCTCAAACCCCAGTCAGCGCTAGGTTTGACTAGGATTAGTCCTTGTGTCACTGATGTGTGGACCCCACATGTTAGGTTTGACCTAGGCACCCCCGTTGACTTGCTGATGTCCGCATGGGTCATGCTGACACGGTATATATTTTCTGGGATTTAAAATAAATCAGAAATGCTTTATTTATTTTGAAAAAATATCCAAAACTTCAAAAATTCATATAAATTCAACCGTAACTCCAAATGAAATAATTTATATATGAAAATTATTAGAAAAATCTAATCTATCCATTCGTACTGGTTTCATGCATGACAAAGAACTTAACCTTACTATATAGATCAAAATAAGTTAATGCACTTTGTAAATTCATAACTTGAGTTTGATTTTGAACCTTTGGTTCAAATTAACTCAAACCCTTCCATTGGTAGCTACATTAGCTCAAATCACAGCATATTGACATGTCACATTCATACATCATATCGTTGCGTTGCATTGATTCTGCTCCTTCTCTGTTTGCTTGTGTTGCTCCCTCTCAGTGGACGTTGTTCTGACATCGTGATCATTGACACCGATGAAGAACTATACTATCTTTAGAGTGCCAGGCAAGAAAGCCCCCTTTGAGCATTCCGATACAATCCCACTCTCTCACTCCTGCTCTCATTTACTTCATTAGGACAATAACGATTCAACTGTTACATGCTGCGGTAGTTGAACCCTTTCCTCTGCATGACCTGTCTTTGCCATAGTAAATAGTTGAAACCACCACTAGCATGAGTAGGAGTTGTTTGAGCCATGATGTGCCTACTCATTCATGCTTGCTTGTTATGCCTGCTATGCTTAGAGTTGTGTCAGGTATGATTCATTTGGGATGGATTGGGATGGAGATGAACATGTCCTACTGATGAGCGATAAGTGTGTGAACATGATTCGGTAAAGGTAGCGATGAGAGGCCAGGTAGGAGTACAAGGTGGGTTGTCTCATTGAAGCCATCCTCAGGAACTAAGTTCCGTGTTTGTGATCCAAGAACAGCTACTACCACACGTTGGGCCCTGAAATATGACCCCGCTCGACTTATTAACCCCCTTGTCCTCCGTCCAGGAGTTGCAAGTAGTTTGTAGTGTTTATAGTATGCTGGAGGTCGTGCGTAGCGCTGACCCTAGGGGTGGGCTATGATGTGGTAGGCAAGTGGCACGGTATACCGAGGCACCCATTTGGTGGGCTCGGGAACCCTGCACACATCGTTTGGGGCCGTAGTGGAAAACCTCGGCTGGTCTTCCTTGCAGATGGAACTCAAATAGGCAATAAACCTGGACTAGAAACTTGTGTGGTTAGTCAGGTCGTGGTTTACACCCACGTTGGCTTTCGCTTGAAGTCTGCCGAGCACATGTCGTGTGCAAACGCTAAGTGGTGGAAACATGTGTGAAGAAGTACCCCCCTACAGGGTTATATATGATCTATTCGAATAGCTGCGTCCGCGGATGTGGACTACTTGGAATGCTTACATTGTTCATAGATAACTGGAAGTGCATACTCTAAAATGCGAAAGATAAGCGTGAGTGCTATCAATGGCCTTCTCATAGGGAGACGGGAGCGGGTCCATAGTGATGTATTGATTTGGTGAATATGTGGACTCGTGTGCGCCACCTCAAAGAAAGTACTCGTAGTACACGATAGCCACTGAGTCAAAGATGGCTTGTTGCAGTTAAACTCCACCACCCCTTTGTTGATACTGATGCATATGTAGATAGTTCTGATGTAAGTCTTGCTGGGTACATTTGTACTCATGTTTGCTTAATTTATGTTTTTGCAGAGAGACCTCATTCTCGCTAGTAGTTTCACGTGGGCTTATGAGCTTGGGAATCCCAGAGAGAGGTCCGGTTCCTTTGGAGGGTCTTGTAGATAGATAGGCTTCTTAGCCTTCTTTGTTTTAGATGTCTATACTCAGACATGTTTATGCATCTGCTTGGCTTGTATGACTTTGTGTGAAGGGTCATGAGACTCGCTGCTTGTAATAAATGCTATGATGGCTCTTGTGGGCCTTTATCTATATGAGTTGTTGAGTTATGTTGTGATGCCTTGTTGTACAACGCATACTTGCATGTTATGCGTACGTGTAACATGTATTGCTATGTGTGGGATCCAACAACCTAGTCGTTTATTCTTGGTAGTCTCTCTTACGGGGAAATGTCTCCTAGTGCTTCCACTGAGCCATGGTAGCTTGCTACTGCTCCAAAACACATGGGATGATCGGCATGTGTCCTTCTTTGCTCTTTTGTTCGTCCCTCCGGGGAAATGTCATGCGGTGCTTACCAGAGTCCTGATTGCTTGCTATAGGCCAGATTCACTCGCTGCTGACCGACACATGCATTCCTGGGTCATGTATGCCTGTCCCAGTAAGTGAGTGCCACCTTGGGTTTATGACTAGTCATGTCGACCCACGGTATTTGTCATATGGATGGTAGCGACACTATCATATACGTGAGCCAAAAGGCGCAAACGGTCCCAAGCCAGGTAAGGTAGCACCCATGGGGATACCGTGTGTGAGGCCGCAAAGTGATATGATGTGTTACATGCTAGATCGGTGTGACTTAGGGTCAGGGTCCTGACAATAGGGCTTCAATTGAAACGGCGACAGTGCAACATTTGCCAAAGTCCTCATGAAGAAATCATCATAGTTAATGGGAATACCATGTATAATGTTGAATAGCAAATTTTGCATGATGCCAACAACTTCTTCTTCTTCAGAGTTGTGGCCTTTGATCGGACTGAGGGAATCCTTCACTAGGAAGGTGGTTCTAGGAGCTTGGCCTGGCCGCAAAGGCTTCATCAACACTTGCATGAGGTGATTTTGAAGTTCAGGTTCTTCATACATGAGCCTTGCGCCTTCTGTAGGAGGACTGACTGGGATGGCATGAAGTAATTCAGAGGTTGGAGCTTTATAATGAGTGTTTTCAGTCATCCAGTCTAGAACCCATGAATTGATATCAACCACATTGCCAGTGAGATGCAGGGTTGCATAGAACTGAAGAATTAGCTCTTCCTTCCAGTCACAGATATCAGCACAGAAATTGAGGAGTCCAGCTTCGTGAAGAACATTGAGAACTGGTTGAAAGCATGGAATGGACTCCATATCCACATGAGGAATTTGGCGGTGCTGGAAGACTTTGTCCTTATCAAACAGAAGATATGCATAGAAATTCATCTGGCTCGCAGTCCCAAACCTCTTGCACCTTAGTCTTGCTGAGTCATATGGATTTGCATCAGTGGAGAAATGATGCTCAGTGAAGAAATCATCATTCTTGAATTTTGGCCTCTTTGCATGAGGATTTTGAGGCTTGGGCTGAAGATTTGTAGCAGAAGGCCTCACAATCTCTTGAGACACAACTTCAGGTACTTCAAATTGAGGAATTTCAGTGTCAGTTTCATTGGCAGTAGTCTGGTTCTCCATTTCTTTAGTTATTACAGCTGGAACATCTTCAGGTATGGATTGGAGTGAAGCTTGATGTCCTGTAGATCGAGATGGACCTAGAGGGGGGGGTCGTGAATAGGTACAATTACAAAATTTAATTATTACTTAGCAATTTTAGGCAATAATGTGGAATATGAAAGTGAGCCTAACAATTGCAATTGTGATGCTAAGAGCTAAGCAAGATAAACAAGTAACACAAGTAAGCAAGCGCAATTTGATATAAGTAAGAGCTAAGAGACAAGTAACCACAAGTAGAGAGTTAGGGTTAGGAATAACCGCAACTCTGGGAGATGAGGATGTATGCCGATGTTCACTTCCTTGGAGGGAAGCTACGCCACTGTTAGAGAGGTGGATGTTACCACGAAGGCACACCAACGCCACGAAGGCTCACCCTATTCTCCCTTTGAGACAACAGCACGGAGGCGTTTCTCAACCACTAGTGGTAGACCTTGGGGTGGTCTCCAAACCCTCACAAACTTTTCCGGGGGTAATCACAATGGTGAATTCCTCTCCGAAAGATTCCTACCACCTAGGAGTCTCCAACCTCCAAGAGTAACAAGAACGATGGGAAAAGCTCAAGACTTGCTCAAATCACGAATTCCTTTGGTGCAAAGAAGGGGAAGGAGTGGATCTATCACTTGATAAGACAACTTGTCTCAAATGCTGTCAAATCCGTTAGGGATCTAAGATTTGGTGTGGAGGTAGTGAGAGAGAGTGTGTGTGAAAAGTGTTCTAGGGTTTTGCTCAAAGTGAATGGTCAACCCTCTCCCGTGGGGAAGAAAGGCTATATATAGTGTGAGCACAAATATGGCCGTTGTAGTGCAAGTGAAAGGGCAGGCCGGACATCCGGGCTAGGGGCCGGACATCTAGCCTAGCAAGCCACTCGAAGAACAAGGTAGAAACAGGGCAGAAAACAGAGGGGCCGGACATCTGGGGGACAAGCTCGGACATCCGGCAAGTCAGGAAACCCCGGACATCCGGCACATGGCCGGACATCTGGCAAGTTTACCAAATTAGAAATGCCCTCTGGATAGCACAGGCCGGACGTCCGGCAGGCAAGCCCGGAAATCCTAAGTGCACTGGGATCCCGGACATTCGGCATAGAGGGCCGAACATCCGGCAAGCTGCACAGCACAAAACTGCTCTCTGGATAGCTAGGCCCGGATATCCGGCGACCAGGCCGGATATCCGGCGTGAGGCCCGGACATCCGGCTTGAAGCCCGGACATCTGGCAGCCGAGAGACAAAAGCATGAAGATGGAGCATGTGCATATATGGAAAGGAGGTTTGTGGCAAGAGCAAGCCTTTAACTAACCCTATCGATCCCCTCTTAATAGTGTGGGATCCTATACTCAAGAAAACGAATATGTAGTCAATTTTTATGCTTCATCCTTGAGTAAAATCACTTTGTATGCTCTTGATCCACACACTTCGATGAACCTGGGGCTAACACCTGATATTTACTTGACAACCATTGTTAGACCCCTACATGTATGTTTTCATCAACATCAAAACATGATGTAAGGGCATGATTGCTCTTTCCATCTCCCCCTTTTTGTTTGTTGATGACAATCTTACATGTAGTATCATAGGTGCAATAAATAATCTTAGTATTGACAAACATGAGAGAAAAGGTACAAAATATGTTGATGTTTCTATTTGCTTTTAGCTCCCCCTCATTGTGTGCATGAGATGAATATGTTAGGATGTACAACACAATCTTCGTATGGTAGCATATGTAGCTCAAAGAGATATAAATGTGAGAGACATGCACATATGAGACCACCATAACACATGGACTAAAAACATTTCATAGACACAAGATAATATCATGTCTCAAACGATCAAGTACCATAGGTAGCAACATAATAACATAGTCGCACATGATCAAGTACCATAGGTAGAATAATACTCCCTCCGTTCCTAAATACTTGTCTTTCTAGGCATTTCAACAAGTGACTACATACGGAGCAAAATGAGTGAATCTACACTCTAAAATATGTCTACATACATCCGTATGTAGTAGTCATTTGAAATGTCTAGAAAGACAAATATTTAGGAACAGAGGGAGTAGTAGCTAACACAAATAGCAAACACATCATAGCATGACCATACTAAGATACTACTTATCCCCCTTTGACAGCAACAAGTAAAAAGGGGCGAAGAACTAAACAGACACAGTCACTCCTGGCAGATGTCTCAGCAACAAAGAACTCAGAGTACTCGTCATGATATGGGAAACCAAAGGTGGAAGTGGACGGAGCCGCAGGAAGAGGATCATCATCACTCATGGGACTCCCATGGTCACGGAGGCGCTGCTTGAGTTGATTCTTCGAAATGATGAGGTGCTTCTGCACATCATGATTTTGCTCACAGTTGAACGTGATTGCCTTCATAATAGCAGACTGAGCGTTGCCCAAGAATGGGGCAAGACGGCCACGAGGATCTATCAAGGAAGAAGGCACGGAAGAACTAGTGGGTTGAGACCCACCAGTAGTCTTCCTAGGTGGTCGAGGTGCAGTAGCCGGTCCAGGAGCAGCCATGCACATGTGGACGGGTGGCTTCCAAATGGAATGCCCAATGGTCTTAGCAACCTAAAACGGAGCAGTGTGATCAATGATGGCCGGAATGAATGGAGCATGTAGGAATTGACATGTCTGAATGAAGCTGGAGAGATGAATCTCATGCCAAATATAGTGAGTGGTGTCAAGAGGCTCAGTAGGTGCATCATGCATACGTACCAATAGATCAATACAGTACTTGTGAGCCCTTGAGTGATCTCCCTTCTTTGGATAGAGAGTGTGAAGCACACACTAACAGAGAATGTAGTAGGGAGACCGAAAAATAGATGACTCATTGGGTGGATATGCATGTTCCTCTTCAGTGAGATGAGAGGGGGCTTAAGAAGAGCCATGCACGCATCAATCCCTTTGGGCTTATAGCAAGGATCCATACTGTGAATGTGATGACCAACACCGGAGAAGCCCAAAATCTGAACAAAGCGGTCATAGGTGATGCTTAGCACAGTGTCATCAGTCATCCATGTGAGAGTGTGGTCTGGCCCAAAGAAGCAGGTGGCATAGAACTGAAGGATGGCAGCTTCATTCCAATCACACTTGTAGGTCATGGCTTGACCTAGAGTCATAGCATCGATGATCTTGACGGTGTTGTCAGGAAACATGGTAGGATGATCACGCAAGAACTGAAGATCCAGGTATTTGTGAGGGGCAAACCCACGGCCATGGACAAAACTTGAGTACAGATCTTTCTGCATGCGAGTACGGAACCGAGGATCCTCGACATCAACCACCATCTCATATTGGTTGGTATCCCGTCGGAACTCAAGGTATGGACTAGCCTCCGCGGTGGTGAAGTCGTGTAGAAGGTGGTCGCTGCTGTCAGGAAGCTCCATGGAGATGCGACGACCATGGACCATGGGCATGGCAGTACCATGGACTGGAGGCACCGGTGCCCTTTGAGTGCCTGGTTTTGACTGGCCAACAGAGTGTCTTGGATCAAACTCATCCTCTTCCTCCCCAACATAGTCCTCATCATCCGGATCCGAGACCGACGGACTTGTGGATGGAGCCCGCTTCTTCTTATTGGTGGTGGTCTTCTTCTTCTTAGGCCGAGCATGCTCATCAGAGTTGGTTGAGCCTTGCCGGCGATCGACTAAAATGGATAATGATAGGTCCCGATGAGATGGAGCCAACAAGTATGAACAAAGGGTAAAACAAATTAAACAGTGGGAGGAACATTTTTTGATCATGACCGTAGAACAAGTCCAGTGATAGGTCAAAAAAATTAGACATGCCCATGATTAAGTTCATTAGCCGAGTACATAGAGAGATTTTTAGGCTTAGGGAAGAGACACCAAAAATCTAGAGAGATATATGTGCCAAGATATACATGAGAGATAATGAATCCCTAAGATGATTTGGTCACAACAAGAGTAGAATGCAAGAGAGATAGCATCCATACCCCGGGAAGAAGGCACGGGGCGCTCGGGGCCGCAGTTCTTGGTATGCGCCATGAGGAACTCCGTGGGTGGATCCCACAATACAGCGGTCCCTCCCAAGAGATTCTCACCACAACCCAAGGAATGGATTGGATAGAGCCGTAGATCGGGAGGAGGAGAATTCGTGGGCAGGAGATCGGGGCCGGAGGATGGAGGAGAAGGCCGGAGCAGTGCCGGAGCACAGCCAGGCGGCGGCGGCTGTTTGAGGAGATGAGGAGAGCAACGGGGAGAGAATGGGGAAACTGCCCCCAAATCCCGAGCCCCGCCCCTGTTATGTGTGGCTGCGGGCGACAGACCGGATATCCGGGGTCCTAGCCCGGATATCCGGTGTGTGGAGGTCAAAGAGCAGTAAAAACTAGGACAACGAGCCGGACATCTGGGGACAAGCCCGGATATCCGGCGTGGATTCAGGGCCCGGATGTCCGGCTGAGGAGCTGGATGTCAGGGCAGTGGACAGAAAAACCAGGCAAAGGAAAAGATTTCTAAGGGGCCAACAAATATAATTGATATAGACTCCGCTAAGGAGTTTTTAGAGATTTAGGGGGTGAAAACCTGAGTATTCTGATACGTCCATTTTGCATCATGCTTTTATATCAATATTTATTGCATTATGGGCTGTTATTACACATTATGTCACAATACTTACGCCTATTCTCTCTTATTTTACAAGGTTTACATAAAGAGGGAGAATGCCGGCAGGTGGGATTCTGGCTGGAAAAGGAGCAAATATTAGAGACCTATTCTGCACAGCTCCAAAAGTCCTGAAACTTCATGGATGATGTTTTCCAAATATATAAACAAACATTGAGCTCAAGAACTTCACCAGGGGGCCACACCCTGTCCACGAGGGTGGGGGCACGCCCTACCCCCCTGCGCGCGCCCCCCTACCTCGTGGGCCCCCTGGTGGCCCTCCGGTGACCATTTTCTGCTATATGGGATCTTTCGATGGGAAAAAAATCATAAGCCATCTTCTCGGACGAAACTCCGCTGCCACGAGGTGGAACCTTGGCGGAACCAATCTAGGGTTCTGGCGGGGCTGTTCTGCCGGGGAAACTTCCCTCCCGGAGGGGGAAATCATCACCATCGTCATCACCAATGCTCCTGTCATCGGGAGAGGGCAATCTCCACCAACATCTTCATCAGCACCATCTCATCTCCAAACTCTAGTTCATCTCTTGTATCCAATTCTTGTCTCCAAGTTCAGGATTAGTGCTAGTAGGTTGCTAGTAGTGTTAATTACTCCTTGTAGTTAATGCTAGTTGGTTTAATTGGTGGAAGATCATATGTTTAGATCCTATATGCACATTAATACCCCTCTAATTATGAACATGTTTATGATTTGTGAGTAGTTACTTTTGTTCTTGAGGACATGGGAGAAGTCTTGCTATTAGTAGTCATGTGAATTTGGTATTCGTTCGATATTTTGATGAGATGTATGTTGTCTCTCCTCTAGTGGTGTTATGTGAACGTCGACTACATGACACTTCACCATTGTTTGGGCTTAGAGGAAGGCATTGGGAAGTAATAAGTAGATGATGGGTTGCTAGAGTGACAGAAGCTTAAACCCTAGTTTATGTGTTGCTTTGTAAGGGGCTGATTTGGATCCATATGTTTCATGCTATGGTTAGGTTTACCTTAATACTTTTGTTGTATTTGCGTATGCTTGCAATAGAGGTTAATCATAAGTGGGATGTATGTCCAAGTAAGGGCAGCACCCAAGCACCGGTCCACCCACATACCAAATTATCAAAGTACCGAACGCGAATCATATGAGCGTGATGAAAACTAGCTTGACGATATTCCCATGTGTCCTCGGGAGCGCTTTACATCATATAAGAGTTTGTCCAGGCTTGTCCTTTGCTACAAAAAGGATTGGGCCACCTTTCTGCACTTTATTTACTTTTGTTACTTGTTGCTCGTTACAAATTATCCTATCACAAAACTATCTGTTACCACTTATTTCAGTACTTGCAGAGAATACCTTGCTGGAAACCGCTTATCATTTCCTTCTGCTCCTTGTTGGGTTCGACACTCTTACTTATCAAAAGGACTACTATAAATCCCCTATACTTGTGGGTCATCAAGACTCTTTTCTGGCGCCGTTGCCGGGGAGTGAAGCGCCTTTGGTAGGTGGAATTTGGTAAGGAAAAATTTATATAGTGTGCTGAAATTTACGGTCACTTGTTACTATGGAAAGTAAACCTCTGAGGGGCTTGTTCGGGGTATCTTCACCCCGACCAGTAGAGCAAAGAGTTTCTCCTCAACCTACTGAACCTACTGAAAATGAAAATGCTTGCTTCGAAATTCCTTTGGGTGTGGTAGAAAAACTTCTAGCTAATCCTTTTTTGGGAGATGGAACAAAACATCCTGATGAGCATCTAATATATGTGGATGAAGTTTGTGGATTATTTAAGCTTGCAGGTGTACCCGGAGATGTTGTTAAGAAGAAGGTCTTCCCTTTATCTTTGAGGGGAGATGCATCGACATGGTACATGCTATGTGGTGATATGGAGTCTTGGAATTACAAACGATTGAAATTGGAATTTCATCAAAAGTTTTATCCTATGCATCTTGTTCATCATGATTGCAATTATATATATAATTTTTGGCCTCGCGAAGGAGAAAGCATCGCTCAAGCTTGGGGGAGGCTTAAATCAATGTTATATGCATGCCCCAATCATGAGCTCTCAAGAGAAATGATTATTCAAAAATTTTATGCTCGGCTTTCTGATAACAATCGCACCATGCTTGATACTTCTTGTGCTGGCTCTTTTATGATGAAGACTATTGAATTCAAATGGGATTTATTGGAAATAATTAAACGCAACTCCGAATATTGGGACCTCGACAATGCTAAGGAGTCAGGTATGACACCTAGTTTTGATTGTGTTAAATCTTTTATGGATACTGATATTTTTCGTAAATTTAGCACTAAATATGGACTTGACTCTGAGATAGTAGCTTCTTTCTGTGAATCTTTTGCTGCTTATGTTGATCTCCCCAAGGAGAAGTGGTTTAAATATCATCCTCCCATAGAAGTAAAAGTAGTTGTACCTATTAAAGTTGAAGAAAAGACTATCACTTATAATGATCCTATTGTTCCTACTTCTTATGTTGAGAAACCACCTTTCCCTGTTAGGATAGAGGACCATGCTATGGCTTCAACTGTGGTTTGTAAAAGAAATATTAAAACATATACACCTCCTGAGAAAGTTAAAGTTGAACCTAGTATTACTATTGTTAAAGATCTCTTGTCTGATAATATAGATGGGCATGTTATTTATTTTTGTGATGAAACTGCTAGAATTGCTAAACCTCGTGATATAGATAAACCTAGGCCTATTGTAGGTATGCCTATTATTTCTGTTAAAATAGGCGATCATTGTTATCATGGCTTATGTGATATGGGTGCTAGTGCTAGTGCAATACCTATTGACTTATACAAATAAATTATGCATGACATTGCACCTGTTGAGTTAGAAGATACTGATGTCACAATTAAACTTGCTAATAGAGATACTATTTCACCAATGGGAATTGTTAGAGATGTTGAAGTCTTGTGTGGGAAAACTAAATATCCTGCTGATTTTCTTATTCTTGGTTCCCCACAAGATAGCTTCTGTCCCATTATATTTGGTAGACCCTTCTTAAATACTGTTAATGATACCATAGATTGCAAAAGGGATGTTGTTACTGTCGGTTTAGATGATATGACTCATGAATTTAATTTTTCTAAATTTACTAGACAACACCGTGAAGAAGAATTACCTAGTAAAGATGAAATTATTGGTCTTCCTTCTATTGCCGTACCTCCTAGTGATCCTTTTGAACAATATTTGCTAGACCATGAAAATGATATGTTTATGAAAGAAAGAAGGGAATTAGATGAAGTATTCTTTAAACAGGAACCTATTCTGAAACACAATTTACCTATTGAAATCCTAGCGGATCCTCCTCCACCCAAGGGTGATCCCGTGTTTGAGCTTAAACCGTTACCGGATACTCTTAAATATGCTTATCTTGATGAGAAAAAGATATATCCTATTATTATTAGTGCTAACCTTTCAGAACATGAAGAAGAGAGATTATTGAAAATTCTGAAGAAGCACCGTGCTGCTATTGGGTATACTCTTGATGATCTTAAGGGCATTAGTCCCACTCTATGCCAACATAAAATTAATTTGGAAGAAGATGCTAAACCAATTCGTGATCATCAACGCCGACTGAATCCTAAAATGAAAGAAGTGGTAAGAAAGGAGATACTAAAGCTCCTTGAGGCAGGTATAATTTACCCCGTTGCTAATAGTCAGTGGGTAAGTCCTGTCCATTGTGTCCCTAAGAAGGGAGGTATTACTGTTGTTCCTAATGATAAAGATGAATTGATTCCTCAAAGAATTATTACTGGTTATAGGATGGTAATTGATTTCCGCAAATTAAATAAGGCTACTAAAAAGGATCATTACCCCTTACCTTTTATCGATCAAATGCTAGAAAGATTATCCAAACATACACATTTTTGCTTTCTAGATGGTTATTCTGGTTTCTCTCAAATACATGTGCCAGCCAAAGATCAACCAAAGACTACTTTTACATGCCCTTTTGGTACTTTTGCTTATAGACGTATGCCTTTTGGTTTATGTAATGCACCTGCTACCTTTCAAAGATGCATGATGGTTATATTCTCTGACTTTTGTGAAAAGATTTGTGAGGTTTTCATGGATGACTTTTCCGTCTATGGATCTTCTTTTGATGATTGCTTGAGCAACCTTGATCGAGTTTTGTAGAGATGTGAAGAGACTAATCTTGTCCTGAATTGGGAAAAGTGCCACTTTATGGTTAATGAAGGTATTGTCTTGGGGCATAAAGTTTCTGAAAGAGGTATTGAAGTTGATAAAGCCAAGGTTGATGCTATTGAAAAGATGCCATGTCCCAAGGACATCAAAGGTATAAGAAGTTTCCTTGGTCATGCCAGTTTTTATAGGAGGTTCAATAAGGACTTCTCAAAAATCTCTCGGCCTCTGACTAATTTATTACAAAAAGATATATCATTTGTCTTTGATGATGATTGTGTAGAAGCATTTGAAATAATTAAGAAAGCATTAATCTCTGCACCTATTGTTCAGCCACCTGATTGGAATTTACCCTTTGAAATTATGTGAGATGCTAGTGATTATGCTGTAGGTGCTGTTCTAGGACGAAGAGTTGATAAGAAACTAAATGTAATTCAATATGCTAGTAAAACTCTGGACAATGCTCAAAGAAATTATGCTACTACTGAAAAAGAATTCTTAGCAGTTGTATTTGCTTGTGATAAGTTTAGACCTTATATTGTTGATTCTAAAGTAACTATTCACACTGATCATGCTGCTATTAAATATCTTATGGAAAAGAAAGATGCTAAACCTAGACTTATTAGATGGGTTCTCTTGCTTCAAGAATTTGATTTACATATTGTTGATAGAAAAGGAGCCGAGAACCCCGTTGCAGACAACTTGTCTAGGTTAGAAAATGTGCTTGATGACCCACTACCTATTGATGATAGCTTTCCTGATGAGCAACTAAATGTCATAAATGCTTCTCATACTGCTCCATGGTATGCTGATTATGCTAATTACATTATTGCTAAGTTTATACCACCTAGTTTCACATACCAGCAAAAGAAAAAGTTCTTCAATGATTTGAGGCATTACTTTTGGGATGACCCACATCTATATAAAAAAGGAGTAGATGGTGTTATTAGACGTTGTGTACCTGAGCATGAACAGGAATAGATCATACGCAAGTGTCACTTCGAAGCTTATGGAGGGCACCATGCTGGAGATAGAACTGCATATAAGGTACTACAATCTGGTTTTTATTGGCCTACTCTCTTCAAGGATGCCTGTAAGTTTGTCTTATCTTGTGATGAATGTCAAAGAATTGGTAATATTAGTAGACGTCAAGAAATGCCTATGCATTATTCACTTGTTATTGAACCATTTGATGTTTGGGGCTTTGAATATATGGGACCTTTTCCTTCCTCTAATGGTTATACACATATTTTAGTTGCTGTTGATTACATTACTAAGTGGGTAGAAGCTATTCCAACTAGTAGTGCTGATCATAACACTTTTATTAAAATGCTTAAAGAAGTTATCTTTCCAAGGTTTGGAGTCCCTAGATATTTAATGACTGATGGTGGTTCACATTTTATTCATGATGCTTTCCGTAAAATGCTTGCTAAATATGATGTTAATCGATCATAGAATTGCATCCCCTTATCACCCTTAGTCTAGTGGGCAAGTAGAATTGAGTAATAGAGAACTTAAATTAATTTTGCAAAAGACTGTTAATATGTCTAGAAAGAATTGGTCCAAGAAACTTGATGATGCATTATGGGCCTATAGAACCGCATATAAAAATCCTATGGGTATGTCTCCGTATAAAATGGTCTATGGAAAAGCATGTCACTTACCTCTTGAACTAGAACACAAGGCTTATTGGGCTATTAAAGAACTTAATTATGATTTTAAACTTGCCGGTGAGAAGAGGTTATTTCATATTAGCTCACTTGATGAATGGAGAACCCAAGCCTATGAAAATGCCAAGTTGTTTAAAGAGAAAGTCAAAATGTGGCATGATAAAAGAATACAAAAGCGTGAGTTTAATGTAGGTGATTATGTATTGCTACACAACTCTCGTTTAAGATTTTTTGCAGGAAAACTTCTCTCTAAATGGGAAGGTCCCTACGTTATCGAGGAGGTCTACCGTTCCGGTGCCATAAAAATCAACAACTTCGAAGGCACAAATCCGAAGGTGGTAAATGGTCAAAGAATCAAACATTATATCTCAGGTAATCCCATAAATGTTGAAACCAATGTTATTGAAACCGTAACCCCGGAGGAATACATAAGGGACACTTTCCGGAACGTTTCAGACTCCGAAAAGGAATAGGTATGTGGTACGGTAAGTAAGCAGACTCCAAAACAGTTTTTAAGGCAATATTTCTCCGTTTTGGAATATTTAGAAAAATAGAAAAATAAGCAGCAGTCCAGAAAGGACACGAGGGCTCCACGAGGGTGGAGGGCGCGCCCTACCCCCGTGGGTGCACCCCCTGCCTCGTGGGCACCTCGTGTGCTCTCCGGACTCTGTTTTCTTACCGGAAACGTATTTTGGTCGGTAAAAATTCATTATATAACCTCCCGGGGGTTTTGACTCCCGTATCACGCAAAAATCTCTTGTCTTTGTTTCGAGCTATTTTTCTGACAGATCTAAATTATCATGACATCTCCAAGTGCACCCAAGGACAAGTTCTTCGAGAAGGTCATCAACCCTTACCTCGTGGAGGTGTAGCGACACCCTCAAACCATTGAGATGCGTGATGGGTTGCTGCACATCCGTGATGCGGAGGGACCGAAGGGGACTGGAAGCGTGGAGACGAGGCTCGAAGCAATAGAGCAACAAGTTTTCAAGTGTCAGGGGATGGTGGAGCGTGGACTCAACTCCAACTACATGATGATCGCAGAGTTCACCAACAAACACAAGCTGGATGCCGACAACATCGGGGAGACCATCTTCAAGCTTCACGAGAAAATTGAGCACCTTCAAGCTCAAATCTATGACCTGCAAAACCAAAACTGTGAGTATGAATATAGATTCAAAAGGATGAGTTTGGCTGCAGATTTGAGGATCCCGGAGGCTCGGTCATCTTTCTATGATGGTGAGCCTATGCCTTGGAAGAAGGACGACAAGCCTACGCCATCAACAAAATCACCACCATCTCCACCAACAAAGAAGAATTGAGTACCTGGTATGGGCACTCCACTTGGCAACTGCCAAGCTTGGGGGAGTGCCCCGGTATCGTATTACCATCACTTTTATCTTTACCGTTTTTCTTAGTTCGATCCTTTTGGTAATATTTTGATCTAGTAGAATAAAAGTTCTTAGTATGATCTAGTCGTGAGTTTTTCTTTATTATCCTTCTATGTAATCGAGTCCGTGAGCTATATAATAAATATTAGTGTTGAGTCAAGGGCTTGATTATTTTGCCATGATCCTAAGTGAATAAAAGAAAAGAGAAAGAAATAAAAAGAAACAAAGAGATCATATGACTCTTATGGAGAGTAATGATCTCACATAGAAAGAGTATGATGAATACAAGTTATTGAGGGTTGACAAACATAGTTTTGGTCATCGTTGCAATTAATAGGAAGTAATAAAGAAAGAGAGGTCTTCACATATAAATATACTATCTTGGACATCTTTTATGATTGTGAGCACTCATTAAAATATGACATGCTAAAGAGTTGACATTGGACAAGGAAGACAACGTAATGGGTTGTGTTTTCTTACATCTGAGATAAATTATATTGTCTTGGATCCTCCAACATGTTGAGCTTGCCTTTCTCCCTCATGCTAGCCAAATTCATTACACCAAGTAGAGATACTACTTGTGCTTCCAAATACCCTTAAACCAGTTTTGCCATGAGAGTCCACTATACCTACCTTTGGATTGAGTAAGATCCATCAAGTAAGTTGTCATCGGTGCAAGCAATAAAAATATTGCTCTCTAAATATGTATGGTTGATTGGTGTGGAATAAATAAGCTTTATACGATTGTGTGATATGGAAGTAATAAAAGGGACAGACTGCATAATAAAGGTCCATATCACAAGTGGCAATATAAAGTGATGTTCTTTCACAATAGGATTTTGTGCATCCAACCATAAAAGCGCATACCTCTGCTTCCCTCTGCGAAGGGCCTATCTTTTACTTTTATCTCCTACATTGCATAAGAGTCATGGTGATCTTCACCCTTCCTTTTTACATTTTATCCTTTGGCAAGCACAATATGTTGGAAAGATCCTGGTATATATGGTAATTGGATGTGGGTTTTCATGAACTATTACTATTGACATTACCCTTGAGGTAAAACGTTGGGAGGCAAAAACTATAAGCCCCTATCTTTCTCTGTGTCCGATTAAAACGCCATACCCATAAGTATTGTGTGAGTGTCAGCAATTGTGAAAGATTATATGATAGTTGAGTATGTGGACTTGCTAAAAAGCTCTTATACATTGACTCTTTCCTATGTTATGATAAATTGCAATTGCTTCAATGACTGAGATTATAATTTGTTAGTTTTCAATGAAGTTTACGATTCATACTTGATATTGTGACTGAATTATTACTCTAGCATAAGAAATCATATGACAAGAATTATATAAGTTGCTGTTCTAAGAATGATCATGATGCCCTCATGTCCGTATTTTATTTTTAACGACACCTTCATCTCTAGACATGTGGACATATTTTTCGATTTCGGCTTTTCGCTTGAGGACAAACGAGGTCTAAGCTTGGGGGAGTTGATACGTCCATTTTGCATCATGCTTTTATATCAATATTTATTGCATTATGGGCTGTTATTACACATTATGTCACAATACTTATGCCTATTCTCTCTTATTTTACAAGGTTTACATAGAGAGGGAGAATGCCGGCAGCTGGGATTCTGGCTGGAAAAGGAGCAAATATTAGAGACCTATTCTGCACAGCTCCAAAAGTCATGAAACTTCACGGATGATGTTTTCCAAATATATAAAAAACATTGAGCTCAAGAACTTCACCAGGGGGGCCACACCCTGCCCACGAGGGTGGGGGCGCGCCCTACCCCCTGGGCGCGCCCCCTACCTCGTGGGCCCCCTGGTGGCCCTCCGGTGACCATCTTCTGCTACATGGACTCTTTCGATGGGGAAAAATCATAAGCCATCTTCTCGGACGAAACTCCGCCGCCACGAGGCGGAACCTTGGCGGGACCAATCTAGGGTTCTGGCGGGGCTGTTCTGCCGGGAAACTTCCCTCCCGGAGGCGGAAATCATCACCATCGTCGTCACCAATGCTCCTCTCATCAGGAGAGGGCAATGTCCATCAACATCTTCATCAGCACCATCTCATCTCAAAACCCTAGTTCATCTCTTGTATCCAATTCTTGTCTCTAAGTCCGGGATTAGTGCTAGTAGGTTGCTAGTAGTGTTAATTACTCCTTGTAGTTGATGCTAGTTGGTTTAATTGGTGGAAGATCATATGTTCAGATCCTATATGCACATTAATACCCCTCTAATTATGAACATGTTTATGATTTGTGAGTAGTTACTTTTGTTCTTGAGGACATGGGAGAAGTCTTGCTATTAGTAGTCATGTGAATTTGGTATTCGTTCGATATTTTGATGAGATGTATGTTGTCTCTCCTCTAGTGGTGTTATGTGAACGTCGACTACATGACACTTCACCATTGTTTGGGCCTAGAGGAAGGCATTGGGAAGTAATAAGTAGATGATGGGTTGCTAGAGTGACAGAAGCTTAAACCCTAGTTTATGTGTTGCTTCGTAAGGGGCCGATTTGGATCCATATGTTTCATGCTATGGTTAGGTTTACCTTAATACTTTTGTTGTATTTGCGGATGCTTGAAATAGAGGTTAATCATAAGTGGGATGTTTGTCCAAGTAAGGGCAGCACCCAAGCACTGGTCCACCCACATACCAAATTATCAAAGTACCGAACGCGAATCATATGAGCGTTGTGGCGCCCCCGATTCAATTGTACACTAATCATACACGCAAACGTGTACGATCAAGATCAGGGACTCATGTGAAGATATCACATCACAACTCTACAAATAAAATAAGTCATACAAGCATCATATTACAAGCCAGGGGCCTCGAAGGCTCGAATACAAGAGCTCGATCATAGACGAGTCAGCGGAAGCAACAATATCTGAGTACATACATAAGTTAAACAAGTTTGCCTTAAGAAGGCTAGCAAAAACTGGGATACAGATCGAAAGAGGCGCATGCCTCCTGCATGGGATCCTCCTAAACTACTCCTGGTCGTCGTCAGCGGACTGCACGTAGTAGTAGGCACCTCCCGAGTAGTAGTAGTCGTCATCGACAGTGGCGTCTGGCTCCTAGACTCCATCGTCTGGTCGCAGCAATGGGGTATAGGAAGGGGTAAAAGGGGGAGCAAAGCAACCGTGAGTACGCATCCAAAGTACTCGCAAGCAAGGAGCTACACTACATATGTATGCATTGGTATCAAATGGAATAAGGGTATCATATGTGGACTGAACTGCAGAATGGTGGAATAAGAGGGGGATAGCTAGTCCTGTCGAAGACTATGCTTCTGGTAACCTCCATCTTGCAGCAGAAGAAGAGAGTAGATGGTAAGTTCACCAAGTAGCATCGTGTAGCATAATCCTACCCGGCGGTCCTCTCCTCGTCGCCCTGTTAGAGGGCGACCACCGGGTTATATCTTGCACTTGGAAGGGTGTGTTTTATTAAGTATCTGGTTCTAGTTGACATAAGGTTAAGGTACAACTCCAAGTCGTCCTGTTACCGAAGATCACGGCTATTCGAATAGATTAACTTCCCTGCAGGGGTGCACCACATTTCCCAACACGCTCGATCCCCTTTGTCCGGACACACTTTTCTGGGTCATGCCCGGCCTAGGAAGATCAACACGTCGCAGCCCTACCTAGGCACAACAGAGAGGTCAGCACGCCGGTCTAAATCCTATGGCGCAGGGGTCTGGGCCCATCGCCCTTTGCACACCTGCATGTTGCGAACACGGCCGGAAGCAGAACTAGCCTCCTTAATACAAGAGCAGGCTTACGGTCCAATCCGGCATGCGCCGCTCAGTCGCTGACGTCACGAAGGATTCGGCTGATACCACGACGTCGAGTGCCCATAACTGTCCCCGCGTAGATGGTTAGTGTGTATCGGCCAGTAGCCAGACTCAGATCAAATACCAAGATCTCGTTAAGTGTGTTATCTTGAAGTAACCGCGAATGCCGACCAGGGCCAGGCCCACCTCTCTCCTAGGTTGTCTCAACCTGCCTTGTCGCTCTGCCTCAAAGTAGCAGTCGGGGGCTATCGGGAACTCAGGCCCACCACTACCTGGATGGAGCCACCTGCCCCTTCAGCCCCCACATCAGAATCACTTGCGGGTACTCAACGAGCTGACCTGACTTTAGTCACCACCTGTATAGCATGTATATATGTATAAGTATATACCCATGATCACCTCCCTAGTGATCACGGCCTGATAGTATAGCATGCAGACGGAAAAGAATGTAGCGCCACTGATGATAAACTAGCATCCTATACTAAGCATTAGGATTGCAGGTAAAGGTAACAACAGTAGTAGCAAGGACAGGCTATGCATCAGGATAGGATTAACGGAAGCAGTAACATGCTACACCACTCTAATGCAAGCAGTATAGAGAAGAGTAGGTGATATCTGGTGATCAAGGGGGGGCTTGCCTGGTTGCTCTGGCAAGATAGAGGGGTCGTCAACACCGTAGTCGTACTGGGTAGCAGCGGTGTCGGTCTCGGTGTCTAGTGAGAGAAGAGGGGGAAGAAACAATAAATATAATGCAAACAAATGCATGACGATGCATGACATGACAAAACGTGATGCTAGGTGTGCCCTAACGCAGTACGAGGTGGTACCGGTGTAGGGGGAAAACATCCGGGAAAGTATTCCCGGTGTTCCGCGTTTTCGGACAGATGAACCGGAGGGGGAAAGTTGCGTGTTCGCTATGCTAGGAATGCGTGGCGGACGAACGGGCTGCGTAACCGGGTTCGTCTCGTCGTTCTGAGAAACTTTCATGTACAATGTTTTTTCATCCGTGCTACGGTTTATTTTATATGATTTTCAAAGTTTTAAGCAATATTCTAAAATTTACTAAAATTACTTTAATTAATAAAAAACAAATAGGCAGAAATGGCTGGGTGCACCCAGTGTAGTGCACCAGGGATGCACTGTGTGGTTGTCAGGTGGGGCCAGTCAACTACTGACTCAGCAGTTGACTGGTCAAAGGTTGAATGGTCAACGAGTCCAATGGGACCTGCATGTTAGTGACTAGAACCTCCAACTAATAGTTTACTTATTTTAAACTAGCTAATTAGTCAGTGGGGGCCACATGTCATAGAGTGCAACTAAAACTAAACCTAAACATAAAATTAAACTAACAGAGGGGCCTTGGCTTAAGTGGGGATTAGTCCCCTAATCTAAGCAATGGCCAGTCTCAAAGGCCGGGCACGCATGCGCCCTCACAGAGGAGGGCCGACGGCCATGGCGGGAAGCCCTGACGGTGGGGGCCCCTCCACGGCGAGCGGGGCGGTTGGCAGCAGCGGGCGGCGAGGGCGCATCAGCGGGCTGCGGCTCGCGTGCGGGCGACACCAGGGCACGGGCGAAACGCTGCGGTCACAGCAGGACGGCCGAGCGATAGGGTAGCTCCGGAGAGAGCGGGCGCGCGGCGGCAGGCGCGAGTGGTGCAGGAGCGTGGGTGACCGCGGGAGCGGAGCTCCATGCGCGGCGGCAGGGCGGGCGCCGGATTCGGCCGGGAGGAGGCCTGGGCATCACTGGGCGTGCGCCGGACGAGGGCAGCACTGATGAGCGGGCGTGGGGCGCGCGGCAGAGGCGGGCGGTGCGGGCGCCCAGCATCAGGGAGCGCAGGACGACACGGTCAGGCATGCGCTGGGGGCGGGGCACGACGGAGAGCCATGGCGGCCGCGACTAGGAGCAGCAGTAGTAGTACGCGGGGACGCGTGCGGACGCCAAGCTCGAGCGGCCATGGCGGAAGGAGCTCATGGGACGACCAATACGGGCACGGATCGAGCTCAAGAAAAAGGGCAAATGGAGGAGGGGCTCACCGCGATGTCGAAGGTGAGGTCGAGGTGGTCGGGGACGGGCTGAAGATGAGGCAATCGACGATGACGGCCGGTGAAGTACATGGTGAAAATGAGCTCGATGGCAAGCCTACCGGGCGGCTCCACTTGATTAGATGCTCAGGATGGACGAAGTCTATGGCGGCCGTTCTCCTGGACGCGGTCTCGGGGCTTGGGGAGGCCGGTGGCCGCGACGATGACGATGGCCATGGCGGATACTGCTCAGGAAGCCTCGAACAGACGAACGGGAGTGAGAGGAGGGAAGAAACAGGGCTAGGGTTACTAGGGGAGAGAGGGGGGACTCGGGGCTTGCTCTTATACATCTCCTCGACTGTGGGATGATCGATAGCGGCGCCACCGGCGACCATGTGTGCCACGACCTCTGTCTCGTACAGGGAAAAGGGATGACCCCCATTGGGCTGGGCCAGTGCATAGTAGCGGTTGGGCCAAAGTGAAAGAGAGACTTTTCTTATTTCTGTTTTGTATTTTCTCATATGTTTTGCATTTTATTTAAATTCAAAAGAAATTTTTTGCACATGAAAATTTTCACATAAATACCTTGCAATGCTTTGGGATCTAACCACAAAGTTTAGGGGCATTTTGTAGTGCATACATAATTCTTTATTTTGAAAAGACCAATTTATTTGCTGTTGGAACACTTATTAATTTCCTAGGGATTTATCTATGAGTCAAATGAAGTTGGTTTCCACATGAAAATGATCTTGGTAATTTATAGAACTATTCGAACATTTTAGTTTTATAGTTCGAGGAAAAATAATTTGACTCGTCTTTTAAAAATTGAATTTAATGTCAATTTGGAACAAAGTGAAGATTAGCAAAATTTAATTATGATGGCGTGGCACCATTAACATGAGTTTACTGTAGCATGACACCCGCGGTGTTACAAATCTCCTCCACTACAAGAAATCTCGTCCCGAGATTTAAGAGATGGAGTAAGGGGGAAGTTCTAGTTACGAAATTCTAACGGATCTTCTCGGTCTTATTTGCTCTTCTCAACGAGGTCGGTCCACCACGTTGATGTCTTCATTCCTCTGTTTCGAGCCATTATGATGAAGTCGTCATCCTGTCTTCGGAAACTCCATCTTACTTACGAAAGAAAAAAAGGGGAGCATTCCAGGAGAACGGAACTCTACAAGGTGGCTATCTTGGTTTATAACTCAGGGAATGTGGTAGAAAGTAACTCTCGAACGGAAACTTAGGACAATATCGAGAGCAAAGTAAGTAGGTACCATGAGAAGTTTCGAGCGGGTAGGCAATCATTCGATTCCTGAAACAAAGTGTGAAAGGGGTCTAGAGCAACGAGAATAAATATTGCGTCTGATACCAGAATAGATCACTTGGCAGGTGGCCCGTGAATTACATAAGAAGTCAAGCGCGAGAATAACTTTGACATCAGGGTGTACAAGAGAGTCAGGTTTCGGTCCTAGGACCTGTGGGTTATGGGCCCACCATGTGGGTTAAAAGTAGGAAGAGCGAGGACATCTTGCACGATCATGTAAGCAAGGTATGTCAGAGGATAGCCTATCAGTTATGTCGGCAACAACATCAGTACCAAGGGCGAGGGACTAAGAGAACCATCTTCCTGCTCGTTTGAACGAGGCGGACCAATAGGCAAAGTTATCGTCCGTCGGTGGTTAGCAGAATGTCAACAACAATAGTAACAGGGTCTTACTGACAGAGTTGTACACTGAGGTGCTTATAAAAGTAGTGACGTATTACTGCTTAGATCGTATAAACCTCAAGAAGGTTAAACAGAACAATGGAAAGGAAAATGTGTTTAAACACATATTTCAGGGGTATATCCTTCCCAAGAACAAGCAGATTATGATATCCAAGACCGGATAGAAGGTAGAAAACCACTTAAGGGGGAGGAAGCTCATGATATTACCCATACAATGGTGTTTGGATAATTGAGCAGGAAACATTTAGCATTAGCTTCAATGTTCTTGTTGAAAATCGGAATACCATAGACATGCTTCGAGATAGCATTGACATGGTCAACAGGTGAAGATTAGACTCTGGAGACACAAAGGATCCATCAGGAATAACTTGAAGAGTAGGTCTTACAATTCCCTCATGGAAGAAGGGATAACCCTGCTCAAAAGGAATCTATAACAACAAGTCCTCCAGCCAGGTGTGATAGGCATGACCTCACCTTACCGATATATAAGGACCAATGTAATATCTCTTGGAAATATGTCCCAACCATGATATCTGACCTAGATTCAGATCTGATGGTGTCAAAATACCTCAAACTCAGGAGGCCTAAGAAGGAAAGGTGCAACACAAATTCATGAGATGACAATGTAAAGTTCTCGGGAAATAACATACGGAAGCAAGGCTCCGAAACAAGAGTTCATCATTAAACCAAGGAGAGGATGAGGAGGTGGTTGATGGACTCAACGATAATTCAACGAGGTATCCAAAACGATGGATCTCCACAATTATGTGGATAAGGAGATAGCATTTGTCAGATCAAATGATATAATGAAGTGTGCTCGAGGAAAACATACACAATTAAACATTGGTTGAAAGGTGCGCCCGAACTATGGGTTGGGTTGCACGACCAATGTCAGAATGGTGATTCAATAATCAATAGTCTAAAAATGAACGGCCGACCATTAACTTCAAAGCAATAGGGTTGCTAGAAGGAAAGAATCCAAACAACAACCGTTCACTTGTTGGAATCAACACGGGGACCAAGAAAGAATGGTGATGGTGAGAAGTATCACTATACCAAGAATTCTTAAGAGGTGGAGTAATCCTCATGACATTCTTGACATAAAAGATGGGAATACTCCAAGGTAAAGAAGAACAAATGTTGGATAGCAAGGAACTCAAGGTATAACACAGGACACGAACAAGTTTGTGTTGGAGGGAAGGCAATAAAGTGGTCGATGACAACACAAATCATCGAGGGCAAGGATGGTATTTATGATCATGAATTCAATTGATATCCTGGAAGAGCTCTAAATGCTGATGATGATCACGACACATTTGTTGAGAGATTTCATGAAGATGTAATCGATCGGTGATAACATCAGGTTAAAGGAATGATGAAGCGAAAGGTTATTTGAAACAAGGGTACGACACAAACTCGAAATTAAGCTTGTTGTTCAAGAACAAATGATATGACGAGGAAGATCGATGTAAGATTAACTCACCGTCGAAATTTGTGCTCCGGGAAGAAGGACCCGGTAGCACAGTTAAGAGCAGCACAATAATGATATAGCCGATCAAGCTAGGAATGACTTGAAGGATTATTTAAACTCGTAAGCAATGAAAATTATTTAGGGTTATTGAATCAGAGTGCGGACTCGATTCACTATACGGTGTCCCTGAGTGTCTAACAACTTAGAACCCGGGGAAAAATTGGAATCGGTGAGAAATAATACTTGAAGAAGAACTCATAAGGGGTAATATGGTTCTATGATTTTATCGAGATACCACGGGGTAATACTCGAAGGTAGAACATAATAGAGGTTGCAGAGGTGTATTGAGCTACAAAAGACAAGTGCTTTAACTAGTCAGAGAAATGGAATCAAGGAGAAAATATGATTGGAACCACGATTGCAAAGGCTCAATTCATAGATACCAAATGGTATTATATCAAGGGAATAGTTATTATTACAAGAAGCTTCCATGGTAGGATATACATCGTGTCCATGGGCATGAACACAAAGTTCAAGGTCGACTCCCACTTCTTCAATGTATAACCTTCCATTCACTTTGCGTCTTCAATGAAGTTATGGAGTTGAAAATTTATCTAGCAAAACACCAGTAGATATAACCCGCATAAACTTCGGGTTCGCACAGACTAAAGAAGGCATAGGTTCAACCCCTAGGGGCATCTTAGGAACATATACCATGAATTTCAAGAACAAATAACACAAGCTCGATAGTAGAGCATGCTTGAGAAAGCAAAGGATACAATTTATCAAAGGCATCATGTATCCAAGGGAAGGCTCACAAGCTTATTGAATATGAAGGACATTGTTGGATAAAATCGAATGAAGGGTCTGGTGGTCCACAAGGGACCCGATGTGAGCATCGGTACTCAACCATAGGAAGAAAGAAGGCCATGAGATCAGATCATAGAAACAACTAACTAACTCAAAGCTCAAATGCAAAGGAATTATGAATTCCGAGACAAGGGATCAGAAGCAATGCTCTGATTAGGGATGGATAAGTTGAATAGCCTTAGGGGTACAATCGATGGCAATTTGATTGGTCGAGATCCAGCTCATGTTTAAAATGACGTCTGAGCCGGAAGGACGAAATGAAGGATCTGATTAAGGATTGCGAGCATTCACAACATATTGATTCAACAAACTCAAACTGATAATGACTAAGGATGCCAATACGATTACCTAACTTATGGGATTAACCATAATGCAAGCAAGCAATAATTTCAAGAGCAATAGGTTGCTCAGGATTTTTGGAAGATCGAATGGTATTTCAAAGACTGTTGTGAAATACATGAATCAACTAGGGATGAGCGGATACTCGGTAAGCGTGAGAAATTATCCATAGGGGTATTCATGTGGCAAGGAACTGCAAGGCAGTAGGCACAAAGTATTCTCGGAACAATAAAGAGAATTCTGGGGTATCTTGTAATAACAAGATCAACGGGGAATGAATGTAAGAATGGCAAGTGTACATAGTTATCCATAGGGGTTTATCGATGGAAAGGAATTGGAAAGGCGATGGCATAAAGTCTCGAGAGAACATCATAGAGTATCTTCAAAATCTTTTGGTGCAGCAAACGATCGTCGGTAATAAGGTGCTCTCCGGGTGAAAGTGATCACGAGATCCTAAGGTTAGATTTAGCAAAATTCATTTAACACAAATAGAAGAGAGATCAGAGTCTCAGAGTATAGATGAGGAATAAAAGATCCTAATACCACCCAAATGGCGACGTGGGCCCGTAAGGCACATAGCCATGTTAGTAAAAAGTTTTGCAACGTCTAGACTCGACTTCGGCCAAGGAGTGTGGAAGGGGGATTCCTACAGGCAGTCGGCTCTGATACCAACTTGTGGTGCCCCCGATTCAATCGTACACTAATCATACACGCAAACGTGTACGATCAAGATCAGGGACTCACGGGAAGATATCACAACACAACTCTACAAATAAAATAAGTCATACAAGCATCATATTACAAGCCAGGGGCCTCGAAGGCTCGAATACAAGAGCTTGATCATAGACGAGTCAGCGGAAGCAACAATATCTGAGTACAGACATAAGTTAAACAAGTTTGCCTTAAGAAGGCTAGCACAAACTGGGATACAGATCGAAAGAGGCGCAAGCCTCCTGCCTGGGATCCTCCTAAACTACTCCTAGTCGTCATCAGCGGACTGCACATAGTAGTAGGCACCTCCCGAGTAGTAGTAGTCGTCATCGACAATGGCATCTGGCTCCTGGACTCCATCGTCTGGTCACAGCAATCGGGTATAGGAAGGGGGAAAAGGGGGAGCAAAGCAATCATGAGTACTCATCCAAAGTACTCGCAAGCAAGGAGCTACATTACATACGTATGCATTGGTATCAAATGGAATAAGGGTATCATATGTGGACTGAACTGCAGAATGGTGGAATAAGAGGGGGATAGCTAGTCCTGTCGAAGACTATGCTTCTAGTAACCTCCATCTTGCAGCAGAAGAAGAGAGTAGATGGTAAGTTCACCAAGTAGCATCGTGTAGCATAATCCTACCCGGTGGTCCTCTCCTCGTCGCCCTGTTAGAGAGCGACCACCGGGTTGTATCTGGCACTTGAAAGGGTGTGTTTTATTAAGTATCCGGTTCTAGTTGTCATAAGGTCAAGGTACAACTCCAAGTCGTCCTGTTACCGAAGATCACGGCTATTCGAATAGATTAACTTCCCTGCAGGGGTGCACCACATTTCCCAACACGCTCGATCCCCTTTGTCCGGACACACTTTTCTGGGTCATGCCCAGCCTCGGAAGATCAACACGTCGCAGCCCTACCTAGGCACAACAGAGAGGTCAGCACGCCGGTCTAAATCCTATGGCACAGGGGTCTGGTCCCATCGCCCTTTGCACACCTGCATGTTGCGAACGCGGCCGGAAGTAGAACTAGCTCCCTTAATACAAGAGCAGGCTTACGGTCCAATCTGGGGCGCGCTGCTCGGTCGCTGATGTCACGAAGGATTCGGCCGATACCACAACGTCGAGTGCCCATAACTGTCCCCGTGTAGATGGTTAGTGCGTATAGGCCAGTAGCCAGACTCAGATCAAATACCAAGATCTCGTTAAGCGTGTTATCTTGAACTAACCGCGAACGCCGGCCAGGGCCAGGCCCACCTCTCTCCTAGGTGGTCTCAACCTGCCCTGTCGCTCCGCCTCAAAGTAACAGTCGGGGGCCGTCGGAAACTCAGGCCCACCACTACCTGGATGGAGCCACCTGCCCCTTCAGCCCCCACATCAGAATCACTTGCGGGTACTCAACGAGCTGACCCGACTTTAGTCACCACCTGTATAGCATGTACATATGTATAAGTATATACCCATGATCACCTCCCTAGTGATCACGACCCGATAGTATAGCATGCAGACGGAAAAGAATGTAGCGCCACTGATGATAAACTAGCATCATATACTAAGCATTAGGATTGCAGGTAAAGGTAACAACAGTAGTAGCAAGGACAGGCTATGCATCAGGATAGGATTAACGGAAGCAGTAACATGCTACACTATTCTAATGCAAGCAGTATAGAGAAGAGTAGGCGATATATAGTGATCAAGGGGGGGGCTTGCCTGGTTGCTCTGGCAAGATAGGGGGTCGTCAACACCATAGTCGTACTGGGTAGCAGCGGCGTCGGTCTCGGTGTCTAGCGAGAGAAGAGGGGGAAGAAACAATAAATATAATGCAAACAAATGCATGAAGATGCATGACATGACAAAATGTGATGCTAGGTGTGCCCTAACACGTTATGAGGTGGTACCGGTGTAGGGGGAAAACATCCGGGAAAGTATTCCCGGTGTTTCCATTTTTGGACAGATGAAGGGGAAAACATCCGGGAAAGTATTCCCGGTGTTTCCGTTTTTGGACAGATGAACCGGAGGGGAAAGTTGTGTGTTTGCTATGCTAGGGATGCGTGGCAGACGAACGGGCTGCGTATCCGGGTTCGTCTCGTTGTTCTGAGAAACTTTCATGTACAATGTTTTTTCATCCGAGCTACGGTTTATTTTATATGATTTTTCAAAGTTTTAAGCAATATTCTAAAATTTACTAAAATTACTTTAATTAATAAAAAAATAAATAGGCAGAAATGGCTGGGTGCACCCGGTGTAGTGCACCAGGGATGCACTATGTGGTTGTCAGGTGGGGCCAGACAACTACTGACTCAGCAGTTGACTGGTCAAAGGTTGAATGGTCAACGGGTCCAATGGGACCTGCATGTCAGTGACTAGAACCTACAACTAACAGTTTAATTATTTTGAACTAGCTAATTAGTCAGTGGGGGCCACATGTCATAGAGTGCAACTAAAACTAAACCTAAACATAAAGTTAAACTAACAGAGGGGCCTTGGCTTAAGTGGGGATTAGTCCCCTAATCTAAACGAGGGCCAGTCTCAAAGGCCGGGCACGCATGCGTCCTCACAAAGGAGGGCCGATGGCCACGGCGGGAAGCCCCGTCGGTGGGGGCCCCTCCACAGCGAGTGGGGCGGTTGGCGGCAGCGGGCGGCGAGGGCGCATCAGCGGGCTGCGGCTCGCGTGCGGGCGACACCATAGCGCGGGCGAAACGCTGTGGCCGTAGCGGGACGCCGAGCGATAGGGGAGCTCCGGCGAGAGCCGGCACGCGGCGGCAGGCGCGAGTGGTGCAGGAGCATGGGTGACCGCGGGAGCGGAGCTCCATGCGTGGCGGCAGGGCGGGCGCCGGATTCGGCCGGGAGGAGGCCTGGGCATCACCGGGCGTGCGCCGGACGAGGGCAGCACTGATGAGCGGGCGTGGGGCGCGCGCGGCAGAGGCGGGCGGTGCGGGCGCCCAGCATCAGGGAGCGCAGGACGACACGGTCAGGCATGCGCTGGGGGCGGGGCACGACGGAGAGCCACGGCGGTCGGGACTAGGAACTGCAGTAGCAGTACGCGGGGACGCGTGCGGACGCCGAGCTTGAGCGGCCATGGCGGAAGGAGCTCACGGGACGACCAATACGGGCACGGATCGAGCTCAAGAAAAAGGGCAAATGGAGGAGGGGCTCACCGCGATGCCGAAGGTGAGGTCAAGGTGGTCGGGGACGGGCTGAAGACGAGGCAATCGACGATGACGGCCGGTGAAGTACGTGGTGAATATGAGCTCGATGGCAAGCCTACCGGGCGGCTCCACTCGATTAGATGCTCAGGATGGACGAAGTCTATGGCGGCGGTTCTCCCGGACGCGGTCTCAGGGCTTGGGGAGGCCGGTGGCCGCGACAATGACGATGGCCGTGGCGGATACAGCTCAGGAAGCCTCGAATAGACGAACGGGAGTGAGAGGAGGGAAGAAACAAGGCTAGGGTTACTAGGGGAGAGAGGGGGGACTCGGGGCTTGCTCTTATACATCTCCTCGACTGTGGGATGATCGACAGCGGCGCCACCGGCGGCCATGGTTATTGGATGTGTGCCACGACCTCTGTCTCGTACAGGGAAAAGGGATGACCCCCATTGGGCTGGGCCAGTGCATAGTAGCGGTTGGGCCAAAGTGAAAGAGAGACTTTTCTTATTTCTGATTTGTATTTTCTCATATGTTTTGCATTTTATTTAAATTCAAAAGAAATTTTTTGCACATGAAAATTTTCACATAAATACCTTGCAATGCTTTGGGATCTAACCACAAAGTTTAGGGGCATTTTGTAGTGCATACATAATTCTTTATTTTGAAAAGACCAATTTATTTGCTGTTGGAACACTTATTAATTTCCTAGGGATTTATCTGTGAGTCAAATGAAGTTGGTTTCCACATGAAAATGATCTCGGGAATTTATAGAACTATTCGAACATTTTAGTTTTATAGTTCGAGGGAAAATAATTTGACTCGTCTTTTAAAATTTGAATTTAAGGTCGATTTGGAACAAAGTGAAGATTAGCAAAATTTAATTATGATGACGTGGCACCATTAACATGAGTTTACTGTAGCATGACACCCGGGGTGTTACAAGCGTGATGAAAACTAGCTTGATGATATTCCCATGTGTCCTCGGGAGCGCTTTACATCATATAAGAGTTTGTCCAGGCTTGTCCTTTGCTACAAAAAGGACTGGGCCACCTTGCTGCACTTTATTTACTTTTTTACTTGTTGCTCGTTACAAATTATCCTATCACAAAACTATCTGTTACCACTTATTTCAGTACTTGCAGAGAATACCTTGCTGGAAACCGCTTATCATTTCCTTTTGCTCCTCGTTGGGTTCGACACTCTTACTTATCGAAAGGACTACGATAAATCCCCTATACTTGTGGGTCATCATATTCTAAGTCCATAATAAGATGTAATAACAACCCAACAATATTAAGTAAAGAATGTCCATATAAGCAATTCACAAGCGGTGACCGAGGTCACCATGTTTGAGCATATGGAACATAGTGCCGCAAAGATGAAGACTTTGGGCACATAGTCACGACTCCATCATGTTAAAGCACCATAGTTCGAGAACCATGATAACTTTCAGAGTGTTTGTTCTATTTATGCATTATGTAGGGTGAGAACACTCATGAATTGAATGTCTCCCCCTAAATATATGACTACATCAAGACAAGACATTAAGTTCATGCATGAATGGGTACTAGATTTCACATAATATTGTCAAGCTCCAAGATACCAAGTTCACGCCTAAGTTGACAAAACCTTGCTTCATCCAATGACTTGGTGAAAATATCTGCAAGTTGCATATCTGTGCCAACATGAGCAATGTCAATATCACCCTTCTCCACATGATCTCTCAAGAAGTCATAGCTAATATCAATGTGCTTGGTGCGGGTATGATCTTTGGGGTGCTCAGCAATATTGATGGCACTTTCATTATCACATAGAAGAGGCACATGTCTATAGGTGATACCGTAATCCTTCAAAGTTTGCCTCATCCATAGTAATTGAGTTACACAACTGGCGGTTGCAATGTATTCAGCTTCTGCGGTGGAGAGGGCAACACAATTTTGTTTCTTCGAGGACGAACTTACGAACGAGCATCCACGAAACTGACATGCGCCGGAGGTGGACTTACGATCCACTTTGTCGCTAGCCCAATCTGCACCCGTGTACCCAATGAGATCATACTTAGCATCCTTGGGGTACCATAGACCCAAGTTTGGGGTGTGAACAAGGTATCTAAGAATATGCTTAACTGCCTTATGATGGCTTTCCCTAGGGGAAGCTTGAAATCTAGCACACATGCATACACTAAACATGATGTCTGGTCTAGATGCACAAAGATAAAGCAATGAACCAATCATAGAGCGGTAAATGGATGGGTCGAAAGGAATACCATTTGTGTCTTCAGTGAGTAAAATTTTGGTTGGCATGGGTGTCTTACATGGACTAGCATCAGACATGCCAAACTTCTCTAGGATATCCTTGAGGCATTTGGCTTGAGACAAGAAAATTCCTTCTTGAAATTGTTGAATTTGAAATCCGAGGAAGAACTTAAAATCCGCATTGAGTGACATCTCAAAATTCATGGTCATGGAAGCCACAAACTTCTTGCATAAATGAATGTTAGGAGAACCAAAAATGATATCATCTACATAGATTTCGCATAAGATCAAATCATCCTTGTCCCTCTTAGTAAAAAGAGTGGGATCGATCACCCCTCTCACAACACCATCATCGAGTAAAAACTTCTTAAGATGATCATACCAAGCACGAGGTGCTTGTTTGAGGTCATACAAAGCCTTATGAAGTTTATACACATAGTCTTTGTGATCGGGATCAACGAAACCGGGTGGTTGTGATACATATACTTCTTCTTGTAGAGGACCGTTAAGGAAAGCACTCTTCACATCCATTTGATGTAATGTAAAACCATTGAAAGCAGCCTATGCAAGTAAGATTTGAATGGATTCAAGACGGGCGACGGGGGCAAAGGTCTCACCAAAGTCCAAACCTTCAACTTGTGAGTACCCTTGTGCCACTAACCTTGCCTTGTTATGGATGATTACACCATTCTCATCTTTCTTGTTCTTGAAAATCCATTTTTTTCCAATGACGTTGTGGTCGGTAGTTGGCCTCTTGACTAATGACGACACTTGGTTGCGTTCAAAACTGTTCAACTCTTCTTGCATAGCAACGAGCCAATCGTTGTCCACCAATGCATCTTGTACCTTGAGAGGCTCAACACTAGACACAAACGAGAAGTGAGCACAAAAGTTTGTCAAATTTTTACGAGTGACTCTACCTTCCGATATGCCGTTGACAGTTTTGTCAATATCAACATGATCGGCCACACGAGGCATGGTGGAGGTAAGAGTTTCACGAGGTTCAACTTCATGTCCATCATCCACGTCCTCAACATATGGATCATTAATGTGTGGTGGAAGATCTTCTTCTTCATCTTGCATTTGTTGAGGTTCATTGTCAATGATTGCACTTTCTTGTTCTTGCCCTTGAGGATGATCTTGTTCTTGATGATTATCATGAAGAGGAACTTGATCATCATCTTGTACATGGTCTACGGGCATTGGTTGAGCAATAGGAGCTTGTGGTGGTAAGGGTGTTGAAGTAGTTTGATGATGCGTGAAGCTTCCATCTTCTTCTTCATCATCATGAGGTTCTTGTTCCATTGGAAGAAGTGCACCAACACCCATGGTCAAGATATCTTGAGAAGAATCTTCTTCACCTACATCACTTAGGTCAACTTGCTCCCCATGGGAGCGATTAAATTCATCAAACACCGCGTCACAAGTTTCTACAACACATCCATTGGATTTTTTGTAGACTCTATAGGCGTGAGAGTTCGATCCATAACCAACAAATATGCCCTCGATGGTTTTGGATTGAAATTTTCCTAACTATTCTCTTTTGTTGAGGATGAAACATTTGCACCCAAATACACAAAAGTACTTGACATTCGTCTTGTTCCCAGTTAGGAGCTCATATGGAGTCTTTCCCAATAAGTGCGAAGGAAGAGCCGGTTTGATGCATGGCATGCGGTGTTGACAGCCTCGGCCCAAAAACTATGTGGCGACTTGTATTCATCCAACAAGGAACTTGCCAGCTCCACAAGTGTGCGGTTCTTCCTTTCTACTACACCATTTTGTTGGGGAGTGTATGGAGCTGAATATTGATGCTCAATCCCTTCATCACTAAGAAACTCTTCCAAGGTGTAGTTCTTGAACTCAGAGCCATTACCACTTCTTATTGCTAAGATTTCTTTGTCAAACTTGCGTTGTGCTTGCTTGGAAAAATCAATGAAGGTGATCTTCGTCTCGTCCTTGGACTTGAGGAAGAAGACCCATGTATATCTTGAGTAATCATCTACAATGACAAGCCCATACTTTTTCCCACCAAGACTATCCCATGAAGGAGGCCCAAAAAGATCCACATGAAGGAGCTCCAAAGGCCTTGAAGTAGACACAATATTCTTGGGTGGGTGCTTTGATTGATGTTGCTTCCCGGCTATGCATGCACTACACACACGATCTTTCTCAAAAGAGACATTGGTTAGTCCAAGGATGTGATTACCCTTTAAGAGATCTTGAAGATTTCTCATGCCGACATGGGCTAGCCGGCGATGCCATAGCCACCCCTTGTCGGCCTTGGCCATTAGACAAGTTTCATGGAATGTGCTCTCTTTCGAGAAATCAACCATGTAAAGGTTGACATCCAACTCTCCAACGAAGGCCACTTTGAGAGTATCTCTCTTAAATACTTTCACATCCGTTAGTCCAAAGAGTGTATCATAACCAACAGAAGCCAATTGGCGAACAGGAAGCAAATGGTACTTAAGGGATTGGACAAGCATGACATTTGCAAGAGACATGTCATTTGTGATAGCCACCTTGCCCAACCCGATTACCTGTCCTTTTGATTCTCCACCAAACATAATGCTCATAAATGGTTGAATAGCTTCCATGAAATCGTAGAGCAATTTTCTATCTCCAGTCATATGATTGGTACATCCACTATCAATTAACCATTTTACTCCACCAGAGAAGGCAACCTACACACAATTATGACTTGGTTAGAGGCACCCACTTTGCAATGGGACCTCTCAAGTTAGTCAGAACGGTCTTAGGGATCCAAATAGCATAAAACTGGAATGCATTTCGAGGACCAACAAACTTTGCATAAACTTCTCCATCCTTAGTCTTATGAAGTACATAGGATGGAGGCATGAACTCTTTTGGCTTGTTGAGAGTGGGCATGCCCCTTGTGGCCTTCCCACTAACAACCTTACCTTTCTCCTTGTGCCCTTCTCTTACAAAAGTTTCTTTTAGAGGGGTGGTGCACTTTTGTGAGGACGTCTTCTTCTTGCTTGTGCTTGGGTCAAACCCGAATCCCTCTTTGGCAAACACCTCATTGTGTTGTCTCAATACCTCATTAAGGTTCTTTTGCTCTTGAGCGCGTGTCATGAGACCTTTCTCGATTTGAGCCTTGAGAAAGCGATTCTCCTCAAGAATAGATGCTAGATCACTACTAGAGTTAGTAGTACAAGCATCAACATTGATAATAGGAGAAGAATAAGCCTTGGCTAGAGTTTCAAGATAAGTATGCTTGAGCATCTCAAAACCCTTTGTAAGAAGGGTGATCTCTTCTTCCTTAGTCTTGAGGGACATGGGTAGGAGCTCACAATCCTTAGAGAGAGAAGCATTAGACTTCACAAGCTTACTTTTATCATTCATCAACTCTTCGCATGAGTCAATAGCCTTTTTCAAGGAGGCAAGATCTTTAGTATGAACATCAATGTTTGCACCAATTTTGAGCATAGTTCATCATTTCATGCTTCCTCATATTGGACTTTCCACTCAAGGATTTCATATTTTTCCTTTTCCTCGGTGACGAGGGTTTCGAGTTCCTTAATGGTGATGGTGTGCTTGCTCACAATCTCCATAAGCATACGAAATATAGTGAGCTTCTTTCCTTTGAGGGAGCACATGAACTTATTTAGTTTAGCAAGCATAGGATCATCTATATCATCATCCTCATAATTATCCTCTGCATCAAGATACTCATCACTAGGATTAGGAGGAGTGAAAAGAGGAGGGTTTGATCGTGGGGTTACCTTGACCTTGTCAAGAGAACTTTGGTCCTCTCCATCTTCAACCACGGCCTTTGCCATGTCCTTCATATAGTTGTAGGTGACAACATCACCACTTTTTTTGACTAGCCTCAACGTGTTTTGAGAATCTTGAGCAACTCCGGAAACACCACTAACATCATCTGGATCGGATTCTTCATGTGAAACCATTGCTTTACGATCCCTCTTTTTGAGCTTGGAGTTCAAAGGATTTGGCAACTTATTCTTGGGAAAGGTCTTGGGAAACCTTGGTTTATCTTCTCTCTTCTCATAAGGGAACTCGTTGGAGAAGTGGTTGGTTTCTTCATAGTTGTAGCATTTTCTCACTTTCTTCTTCTGGAATCTTCCCTTGAACTTTCCCGTTCTAAACTTCTTGACAAAGAGAGCAATGTCTTCATATGACGGGCTCTCATCTTAGTCAACCTCATCACCTTCCTCCTCCTCCACATCTTCTTCTTCACTTTGCTCTTCTTCGCATACATGCTTTGCCTTCAATGCAAGATTGATCTTTGATGTTGAGGTACCATGCATGGCAAGATGTTTCATAGCATTTGCCTTTGACTCATCAAATAATTGGAAGGTGGATATCATGTCATCCAGAGTCATTTCCTTAAATCCATGGTGTTGTCTTATGTCCCACACCATTTGATATGATATGGAGCAAGAGAATGAAGCAACTTATCCACGAGAAATTTCTTAGTCAAGTTGAATCCATCTTGTGTCTTGTCACATTCACATGACTCGATGTTGGCGGTGAGAGTCATGAGATGCTCAAGAAGTTGCTTGGGAGGTTCACCTTTCTCCATACAAAATTCTTGCAATTGACCCTTGGCAATATCATATTGTGCAAGCCAGAGAGTGGAGGTACCGGTCTTGGTTCTTCACAATGCTATCCCATAATTCCTTGGCACTTGTGATATGTATGTATGGTATCTTTTGCTTGTCAGTCATACTTCTTCTTATGCACATGGTTGTTGTGTCGTTGAGATTCTTGTCATATACCTCTCTTGGCGTAAGATTCTTCGGGTCAACAGCTTGGTAGCCATACTCCAAGATCTCCAACATCTCATCATCTCCATATCGAAGATGGTCCTACATAGCAACTCCCCACAAAGCAAAATTGGTAGTTTCATCAAGTAAAGGAGGTTTGCCTTGAGGATTATACTTAGGTTTCTCTATTTGAGGTCTTTCATAAAGCCAAGGAACACTGGAGTGTTCATTGCTAGGAGGTTGTTGGCCAAGTGAAGGAATAGGCACAGCTCACCTCGAGGCCACACCACCAGAAGATGGTGCAAGCATCAAGGTTAGTGTGGCTATCCTCATTTGGACCAAGGCCTCAAGAGAGGCATCATGCTCCTCCTTTTGCTTAGAAAGAGCTCGTTCCAGATCCTCTGAAGTGAAGGACTTGGCTTCCGTGGAAGCCGCGCCCGCATTCTTTGGATCTGCAACAAGGAGGGTCCCATCGGGGTTCATCTCGCTCTTGGGCAGTTAAGCCACAAGAATAGAGCACGAGGCTCGGATACCAATTGAAAGGATCGAGATGTACCTAGAGGGGGTGAATAGGTACAATTACAAATTTTAATTATTACTTAGCAATTTTAGGCAATAATGCAGAATATGGAAGTGAGCCTAACAATTGCAAGTGTGATGCTAAGAGCTAAGCAAGATAAACAAGTAACACAAGTAAGCAAGCACAATATGATATAAGTAAGAGCTAAGAGGCAAGTAACCACAAGTAGAGAGTTAGGATTAGGAATAACTGTAACTCCGGGAGACGAGGATGTATGCCGATGTTCACTTCCTTGGAGGGAAGCTACGTCACCGTTAGAGAGGTGGATGTTACCATGAAGGCACACCAACGCCACGAAGGCTCGACCTATTCTCCCTTTGAGACAACACCACAGAGGCATTTCTCAACCACTAGTGGTAGACCTTGGGGTGGTCTCCAAACCCTCACAAACTTTTCTGGGGGTAATCACAATGGTCGATTCCTCTTCGAAAGACTCCTACCGCCTAGGAGTCTCCAACCTCCAAGAGTAACAAGAACGATGGGAAAAGCTCAAGACTTACTCAAATCACGAATTCCTTTGGTGCAAAGAAGGGGAAGGAGTGGATCTATCACTTGATCGGACAACTTCTCTCAAATGCTCTCAAATCCCTTAGGGATCTAAGATTTGGTGTGGAGGTAGTGAGAGAGAGAGAGTGAAATGTGTTCTAGGGTTTTGCTCAAAGTGAATGGTCAACCCTCTCCCATGGGGAAGAAGGGCTATATATAGTGTGAGCACAAATATGGCCATTGTTGTGCAAGTGAACGGGCAGACCGGACATCCGGGCTAGGGGCCGAACATCCGGCCTGGCAAGCCAGTCGAAGAACAAGGTAGAAACATAGCAAAAAACAGAGGGGCCGGACATCCGAGGGCCAGGCCCGGACATCCGGCAAGTCAGGAAACCTCGGACATCTGGCACATGGCCGGACATCCGACAAGTTTACCAAATAAAAAACACACTCTGGATAGCACAAGCCGGACGTCCGGCAGGCAAGCCCGGAAATCCGAAGTGCACTAGGAGCCTAGACATCCGACATAGAGGGCCGGACATCCGACAAGCAGCACAGCACAAAAGTGCTCTCTAGATAGCTAGGCCCGGATATCCGGCGACCAGGCCGGATATCCAGCGTGAGGCCCGGACATCCGGTATCCCAGAGACAAAAGCATGAAGATGGAGCATGTGCATATATGTCCAGGAGATTTGTGGCAAGAGCAAGCCTTTAACTAACCCTATCGATCCCCTCTTAATAGTGCGGGATCCTATACTCAAGAAAATGAATATGTAATCAATTTTTATGCTTCATCCTTGAGTAAAATCACTTTGTATGCTCTTGATCCACACACTTCGATGAACCTGGGGCTAACACCTGAGATTTACTTGACAACCATTGTTAGACCCCTACATGTATATTTTCATCAACATCAAAACATGATGTAAGGGCATGATTGCTCTTTCAACTGGGGAATTTGATGTAGAGGTGTGTCAACTGGAGAACTGGGGTGAAGATTTTCCCAATAATCATCATTCTGCACAGGAGTTGTAGAGCCAATGTCCATATGCTCATCAATTTCTTTAACGCCCGCCTCTTCTGCAGTGAACTGAGGCATGGGCGATGATACCAATGGTGTGGAAATAACACCTTCCACTTCAATTTCTTCATCCAACTGCTTTGAGGAAGCAGTAGAAGGATTGTCTTCATCAATTCCATCATCAGGGATGACATATTCTTCACCAAATAGGACTAGTTCCTTTGATGGTACCATTGAAATCGGAACAACATCAATTGGTTCTTCACATCAAAGTCCTCACTTTCTTGGGAGCTGAGGACTCTGCAGAGGTTGATTCTTTCCTTTTCTTTGCGGCTTTCTTCTCTGCAGCCTTAGTTTTCTTCAATTCTAATGCAGAAGGAAGTTCGATTTTTTCACCATTGTAGATTTTGCAGGAGGAGCAGATGAAGTTGGTGCATTTTCTTCAGGCATGACTGATGCAGTCGCCCTGGAATTCTCAGTTTCTTCAGATGCGTCAAATTCTTTAGCTGGCATGGGTTGTTCTTCAGGTGCAACATTGGTGGTTTCCCTAGCATTGTCTTCAGGAGCTGGAATTTCTTCAGTAGCACTCATAGCTTCTTTAGCAACCTGATTTTCATCAGCTGCGCTTTCATTTTCTTCAGCAAGCTGAACATAAGCTTCAGCCTGAGGAATTTGTTGTTGCGATGGTGTTGCAATGTTTGCCTTGAGGTTCTTGGCAATCTTGACAAATTTGACCTTGGCACCAAGCCAATCTGCATGATATCGATCAAATTCATCACTGAGATATCTGATTTCCTTCTGAATAGTGACAAGTTCTTCAGGAGCCAGTGTAAGAATGTTGTTCCTTAGAAATCTCTCCTTCTTTTATTGGTCCTTCTTGACGCGCCTAGCCTTCTCAAATTTCCATTTCTCTTCACCTATGAAGGCATTGAGCATGTGACTTTGACCAGGAGTGAGATTCAGGTCAGTGAGTGCAGTGTTGGGATCTTTGTGCCATATGTCAATGAAATCTAGGACCTTCTTCGGATCCAACATGAGATGCACATCACTGCCCCTTGACTCTTGCACCCCTTTCTAGTCTGTCTTTGATGATTTCAGTCGGTTCTTCATCATCAGCTTCATCGTCATCAGATAGAACAAGGAATGCCACTTTCTTCTTATGAGGACTTGGCCTCTTTCCACGTCTAGCAGTGGAGTTGACTTTCAGCAAAGATGGACCACTTGAGAATTGTGGTTGAGCTGAGGAAGTTGCAGATGCCCCTGAAGCAATTGAAAGACCAGCAATCCGTTGACACATTGCAAGGTGCATGGATGTTGAGGACTTTGTGGCAGCAGCTGAGGATTTTGTAGCAACTAAGGGGATCGGTGCTGCCCTTGAGGAAGTTGCCTGAGGAATTTTCCCTGAGGGCTTTGCAGTTGAGGAACTTGGCTATGAGGGCATTGAACTTGAAGATTTCTTCACAACAGACTTCTTCAGGATGGCCTTCTTTGGCGCAGTTTTACGAGAAGAGGCCTGATGCAGCTTGAACTACGTTGGTATTTCCCCAAAGAGGAAGGGATGATGCAGCACAGCTACGGTAGGTATTTCCCTCAGTGATGAGACCAAGGTTATCGAACCAGTAGGAGAACCACGCAACACTACGTGAATGGTACCTGCATGCAAAAGGGAAATTTATTTTGAAGATTAGAGATGGCACATACAAATTTGCTTAGAACAGCAAAAGAATACCGCATATAGGTAGGTATAGTGGACTCATATGGCAAAACTGGTTTAAGGATTTTGGATGCACAAGTAGTAATCATACTTGGTGCAAATGAAGGCCAACAAAAGATTGAGAAACATCCAACTAAGAAATGAAAAATCTCATAAGCGAGCATTAAGCATAACTAATACCGAATAATGCACCACAAGTAGGATGTAATTTCATTGCATAACTATTTACTTTCGTGCTTGCATAGGGAATCACAAACCTTAACATCAATATTCTTACTAAAGCATAATTACTCATCAACATGACTCACATATTATATCATCATATCGCAAAACTATTACAAGGAATCAAGTTTACTTTGTCCAATGATCTTTCATGAAAGTTTTTATTATATCCGTCCTGAATATCTATCACTTTGGGACTAATTTCATATGTTGCTTTTAATAACTCAAACAAATCTAAGTGAAGAACATGGGCATAAAATTTTCTTCTCTCAAAATAGTTTAAGTGAATCACGAGAGAATTTCTTAAAAAGTTTTACTAACTCTCGAATATATCTAAGTGAAGCATGAGAGCATTTCTCCAAAAACAGTAAAGCACACCGTGCTAAAAAAGATATAAGTGAAGCACTAGAGCAATTCCATAGCTCAAAAAGGTTTAAGTGAAGCATAGAGAGCAATTCTAACAAGTCATGGCATAATTTTGGCTCTCTCAAATAGGTGTGTTCAGCAAGAATACTTGACTTAAACTAAAAAGTAAAACAATCAAAGACTCAAATAATACAAGACGCTCCAAGCAAAACTCATGATATGTGACGAATAAAAATATAGCTCCAAGTAAAATACCGATGGTGGTTAGAAGAAAGAGGGGATGCCACTCGGGCATCCCTAAGCTTAGTTGCTTTCTTATCTTTTATATAATAGCTTGGTATGTCATGGGGCATCCCCAATCTTAGGCTCTTCTTACTCCTTATTCCTTCATCCATCATGATCTCACCCAAAACTTGAAAACTTGAATCACACAAAACTCAACAAAACCTTCGTGAGATTCGTTAGTATAACAAAGCAAATCACTACTCTAAGTACTATTGCAAACCCATTAATATTTTATTTTTGCATTATATCTACTGTATTCCAACTTTACTATAGCTTATACCCTCCAATACAAACCATAGATTCATCAAAATAAGCACACAACGCAAAGAAATCAGAATCTGTCAAAAACAGAATAGTCTGTAGCAATCTAAAAACTTTGACTACTTCTGTGACTCCAAAAATTCTGAAAAATTAGAAAAACATGGGCAATTTGTATATAAATCTTGTGTACAAAAATCAGGATTTTAACGCGCTTTTGCTAAGAAATAAAATTGTTTTACTGGACGCAATTTTTTTGTTTTTTCAACAAGATCAAATCAACTATCACCCACATGATCCCAAAGGTTTTGCTTGGCACAAACACTTATTAAAACATAAAAACACAATACAATCATAAAAGTAGCATAATTGTTCAAACACTCAAGAACAGAAAGGAAAAGACAAAAATAAAATTTATTCATTGGGTTGCCTCCCAACAAGCGTATCGTTATAGCCATTAAGATAGGCTTTGCGATTTCAATGATGCTCACATGAAAGATAATAATTGAAACTCAAAGAGAGCATCATAAAACATGTGACAAACACATTTAAGTCTAACGTACTTCCTATGCATAGGAATTTTATAGGCAAACAAATTATCAAGACAAGAAATATCTAGCATATGCATAGGAGAGAAATAAAACAATAACAATCTCAACATAACGAGAGGCGATTTAGTAACATGAAAATGTCAACAACCATATTTCCCTCTCTCATAATAATTACATGTGGGATCATGATCAAATTCAATAATATAGCTATCACATAACAAATTCTCTACATGATCCACATGCATGCAAAGTTGACACTCTTCCAAAATAGTGGGATTATCATCAAATAAAGTCATGACCTCTCCAAGCCCATTTTTATCAGAAATTTCATAAGATTGAACACTCTCGAAATATGTGTAATTATTTTTACCTAGAGTTGACACTCTTCCGAACCCACTTTTAATAATATTGCAAACATATTCATCATGAGGCTTAAATAAACTATCAAGATCATAAGAATCATCATCACCCCAATCATGATCATTGCAATAAGTAGCGGACATAACAAAACAAGCATTCCCAAGCTTGGGGTTTTGCATATCACTAACAAAATTGACATTAATAGAATTTATAATAATATCATCATAATCATGCTTTCAAGTGTGGGTGCAATAGCAATAATTTCATGTTTAACATAAGGAACTATAGCAAGTTCATCTCCATAAGCATCATGAATATTGGCATCATGTCCACAAGAATAGCAAGCATCATGTTCATCAAGAGGGGGTAATTCAATCAAATCACTGGAATCATAATGATCCATATCTTCCTGCATATCATTATTTTCTTCCAAAGCAGCTGACATTCTCTCAATAAATTCTTTAACATAGGCATTATGAGCATAGTTTTCATAGCAATATTTAAGCACGTCAAAAATTTCAGATTTTTAGAGAGTAATATCATACTATTAAATCAAAGAAGCAACTTCATAAGCACCCTTAAAAGCAACAAATTCTTCGATTTGTTCGATATCATAGTAACTATAAATCTCCTTGGCATAAGAAGATAAGATTTCATTGTCATTAAAATCACATAGATAGGGAGGTGTTTTTTAGGGTTCTTAGAGCAACAAGTAAAATCACAAATTTCACAAAGATTCCAAGCATAGCATAGCAAACAATTTATTTGATTCCATAAGAGATTCCCTTTTTAAAACGATGACGCGCAAAATGAGCATGCTCATCGAATGATTTTCCCTCAACTAAACTAGTTGGGGTTTCAGCACGAGCACATATGGATGGAAGATGATCTAGGTAGAAAACTTTGAGTGGATCCATAACAATAGATCTTTAGCAAGCAAAGATGAAAGCAAAATAGAAGGAAACATGGAAACACAAGCAAACATAAGATCGAACGAGAAAAAGGCGAACAAAAAGAAGGCAAATAAAATGGCATTTTTTGTGAAGTGGGGAAGATGAAAATGAGAGGCAAATGGTAAATAATGTAAATTGCAAGGATAGGAACCTGATAGATGTTGGTGATGTCTCCCCAGCAACGGCGCCAGAAATTCCTTTTGATGTGGCTTGAACTACGTCGGTATTTCCCCAAAGAGGAAGGGATGATGCAGCACAGCTACGGTAGGTATTTCCCTCAGTGATGAGACCAGGGTTATCGAACCACTAGGAGAACCACGCAACACTACGTGAACGGTACCTGCACACAAAGAACAAATACTTGCAACCCGACGTAAAAGAGGGGTTGTCAATCCCTCCCGGGTAAAAAGATAGATAAAATTCTAGTAGATTGGATAAATAGATCTCGCGGGAACGCGAGATAAAATAAATAACAAAAAATTGCAGCAAGGTATTTTTGGATTTTTGTATTGATAGATCTGAAAATAAAAACGAATAAAAATATATCTGGAAGGCAAATATGATAAAGAAGAGACCCGGGGGCCGTAGATTTCACTAGTGGCTTTTCTGGAGAAAAATACCATACGGCGGGTAAACAAATTACTATTGGGCAATTGATAGAACTTCAAATAATTATGACAATATCCAGGCAATGATCATTATATAGGCATCATGTCCAAGATTAGTAGACCGACTCCTGCGTGCATCTACTACTATTACTCCACACATCGACCGCTATCCAACATGCATCTAGTGTATTTAGTGCATGGAAAAATGGAGTAATGCAATAATAAAGATGACATGATGTAGATAAGATCTATTCATGTAAGAATAGACCCCATCTTTGTATCCTTAATAGCAACGATACATACGTGTCATTTCCCCTTCTATCACTGGGATTGAGCATCGTAAGATCGAACCCATCACAAAGCACCTCTTCCCATGGCAAGAAAAATTGATCTAGTTGGCCTAACTAAACCAAAGATTCGCAGAAGAAATACGAGGCTATAAGTAATCATGCATATAATAGATCAAGAGACTCACATTACTTCCATGGATAAAAACATAGATCTGATCATAAACTCAAAGTTCATCGGATCCCAACAAACACACCGCAAAAAGAGTTACATCAAATAGATCTCCAAGAGACCATTGTATTGAGGATCAAAAGAGAGAGCGGAAGCCATCTAGCTACTAACTACGGACCCGTAGGTCTACAATGAACTACTCACGCATCATCGGAGAGGCACCAATGAGGATGATGAACCCCTCCGTGATGGTGTTTAGATTGGATCTGTGGTTTCTGGAACTTGCGGTGGCTGGAATTGTGTTTCGTCGACTCCCCTATGGTTTTTTGGAATATTGGGGTATTTATAGAGCAAAGAGGTGGTGCAGTAGGCCACCGAGGTGGGCACAACCCACCAGGGCGCGCATGGGCCCCCAGGCACGCCCAGGTGGGTTGTGCCCCCCCTCGGGTCACCCCTTTGGTACTTCTTTGGCCCATCCTGTGTCTTCTGGCCCAGAAAAATTCTCCAAAAAGTTTCGCTGCGTTTGGACTCCGTTTGGTATTGATTTTTTGCAAAGTAAAAAACAAGCAAAAAACAGCAACTGGCACTAGGCACTATGTCAATTGGTTAGTCCCAAGAAAATGATATAAAATTGCTATAAAATGATTGTAAAACATCCAAGAATGATAATATAGCAGCATGGAACAATAAAAAATTATAGATACATTGGAGACGTATCAAGGCCTCAGCGGCAGCAACTTGAGAGTCCTCACTGAATTTCCTCACTGCCTTTGCAGCAGCTTTTTGAAGCTTTGCTTGGCGCTTGGAGCATTCTTTTGGAAATTCCTCACCATGCATGATGTTGCTGGGATAAGCTCATTGGCCAGCAGGCAAAGGTGGCCTTGGACATGGAGGGTTCATAGCGAATTTCTTCATGTACCTAGGAGTAACATAGCAGTATTCCCTCCATTCCTTCGCCCATCTCCTCTCAATCCTCTGTATGTGCACTTTGCGCTGATTCTTGTTTTCCTTCCCATAAGTTTCTTCATCGAGTGTGCAATATTCATCATAGATGCCCTCAGGAATCTTAAATGTTGTGTTTGTCTCAGGCCTCTTTCTTCCCTTCTGTGGTCTCTTCCCATCTGCCATTTTCCTGACTTGAGGACTTTGAACTTTGGATGTTTCTGAGGAAGTATGCAAATTTTCTTCAAGGAACGCTGCACATGAGTTAAGTGGATGAGAACCTAGTGATTCAGCAGCAGACATTTTGTACCCATGAATAAAGTATAGGTGCGAAGAATTTGGAGAGGTCATATGCATTCTCAGAATTTTTTCAAAAAGTATCAAGTTGAGGAATTTGACCGTAGGTGTATTGAGGAATTTCACTAAGCGTTCTTGACTCGGGCTCTAGAGTTGTACAGATTACAAAATCCGCACAACTGAGGAATCTTGAAAAAAATCATAGCTTAGAGAAACAAAACAAGGGAAAGAAGCATTGAGGTGTTCTAAGGACTAGATTTGAAGAATAAACACCTTTTGACGATTTTGTGGAAATCATAAGAATCAAAGTAGGGCAGTAAAATTAGATTTTAATTACCCTTGATGAAGAACACGGCGAACAGGGAGTGGAGATGGAGAAGTTCGTCAGCTCAGATCTCCCACGCCCTAACTTGGTGGCGGGAGACAGCTATGGCGACGACGGAGTGAAGATTATTGTGGCCGGCGCAAGTATGACGGTGACGAGGTCCGAGGCAGTGAAGCTCTTCCTCACCGGCGACGATGGAGTGTAGCGGCGGCGCTAGGTCAGAGAGCTTGAGCGGGGGAAGTGAGATCGAGCGGAGTAAATGAAGTATGAGGAGGGTGAGGGGTATTTATAGCCGAAGTGAAAAACTGCTCGCCCGAAGATTTTGGACGAACATGCCCCTGACCCTTGCTATCCTAACAACATGTGTGACCCACGTACAGAGGTGGAGATCATGGGGGATCGTGGGTGAGTATTTTAATCCATCGTGGGAAGCGGAACGGTTTGAGCGGCAACAGCCAAAAATTCAGATGTGAAATTTTTAAAGTTTCATTCGCAAATTCTTCAGCTGCCAAGGACACAGTGAAGACTTTGAACGGGTTTCAAATAGAACGCACATGAAGAATTTATGAACAAACTGGGTTGAGTTTAGCATAGAGGGGGGACGGTTCCGATCACATTCACTTAGACGAGAATCAACTTGAAGAATTAACAATAAGTGAATGTTGTAGAGGACATGAAAACTCAAATCATTCTGTTATCCTACTTGAACTAATGGTTTTAGGCGGTTGTACTCATGATCTTCATCTCGTCGAACCGATCGTCTTTTCGTCGGAATGGGGCGTGTAATATATCATTGGAAAGCTCTTGACATCTACATTAAAAATATATAGGAATGTTATGCAAAATCATCAAGGTTTAAGAGCAGTTTTGGAAAAAAAACATTTTTTTTGAAACCAAAAACACGAATCGTATTTTGGACTCAATTTTCAAACGGTTTATCGGAGTTGAGAAAATAAGATGGCGTTAAAAGCTAGTAAAATCCACATCTTCCATATATCTACTATTTTTTCAAATTATATACAATTTAAGTAATTTGAAAAATGGCAAAATTCTGGGCGAACCGTATTTTCGCGTTTTTTCTCAAACGGTTTGTTGGATTGACGCAAATGATACGGCGTTGGAAAGCTATGGAAATGCGCAACTTTTTCGTATAGAAATGTTTTTCTATTTCCTTACAGTTTAAAAATGAATTCGAATATGGTCAAATTTGATTTTGAACGCGATTTTTTAAAAAGTTTGTCGAAATGGGGCAAATAATATACCGTTGGATAGCTATCGAAAATGCGAAACTTAGTCATGTTGAACGTTTTCTCAAATTCGCAATCTTTGATGAGTAATTTTGAAGATGTTGAGACACGTCGTGATGCTTTTCCGTCAAAAAAAGCAGAGTACTTCTACTGAACTATGTATGTGTCTGTACTGATTTATTTTTCACAGAGTAACTTTGAAAGGTTCCAAAAAGAGAGTACTTGAACGGATGTCTGTATGGATTTGTACTGAGCGTTTCATGGACTAGACTTTTACTCTGGTTTTTTGGTATATAATTTTCCTCGTAACGTTTCAATGGTACACAATATCATAATCACCGAACTTGCATGGTTTATATGTTGAACTGAATCATATTTTTTTGAAAAGAAAATTTTCATGTGTTTATTTTTTGAACTCAACCTTTTTTGCAACGATGTGTTGGACTATGTTTGTACTGATTTATGTGTGTGTTTGTACTGATATATTTTTCATAGAGTAGTTTTGAATGGTTCCAAAAAAATAGTACTTGAACTGATGCCCATATAGATTTGTACTGAGCGTGCTTTCACAGACTAGATTTTACTGTTTATCTTTGATATGGTTTTCGTCGGTTTAAGGTATCACAGTCCTCGAACTTGCATGGTATATACTATTGAGCTGAATGATATTTTCTCATAAAGAAAAGAGAAAAAAAAATCATGTTTTTATTTTTGCCACGATGTTTTGGACTTCTCTCGTCTCAACTACTGTTTTCCACTAACATAGGTTTATCATTTGATAAAAAAAAGTTCTTACTAAACAAAATGTTTTGAAATTTTTCACCGACAACACATGAACTTCTGAGTTCTCCCGATCATACAATATAATACATAGAATAGATCATAATAACATTTATCACAAAAAAGTGTTGAGCGGTCACTGCTCCATGTATCATCTTCAACTAATGGAAGTATGTCATGCAGTACACCATCTCATGAAGATATTGTGTCCATTGCCCAATGCTTCACTTATCCTTTTGTAAAATCAACATCTTCATCAACGTGTCACACAACATAGTAAATAGTGTGAGCACAAAATAGTACAAGTGAATAGACTATTTCTACTTATATGACTAGATTATTTGAACTACCTCGGGTTGATCATGAACTTATAGAAGTAAAAAAAAATGTAATTTTAAATGTGTTTTCTCATCTGAATTGACGGTGTGATCATCATTGAACTTGCATAGTTTATATAGTTTCACTGACTGAATTTCCTCCCGAGAAAAGTTTGTGTTTTGAACTTATATGCTAGTGACACATTTTTAGTAATGATGGAAGAGCTTGAACAATCCATAGACAGGAGAATTAAGTTTTGAAAAGAATTTTGTTATGATGTATTTAACTAAAACCACATCAACTTTTTCAGAACAGTGGTAATAATACAGTACAGGAGGAATTTAGTTGAATGTTTTTCATTTTAATGAACTTGCAGTTCTCTCAATTCTAAACTTCAGCTAATGAACTTGCAGTACAGGAGGACATACAAGCATAATGGAAATTTGCAGAACTAACATGGTGTATCCTGATACATAGTATTGATGCTTTGGGAATTTTTGAACTGAGAAAAGAAGTGCAGGCGGCTCGAGCGTCAAGAGCAGAAGAACATGGGCTCACTGAGGAAGGAGGTAGACAGATGACAACAACATCAGTTCAAGATCGAGACAGTAGCGGGAGAAGGGCATTTTGAGGCCCGGCTTGCCGACATGCTCCAGTTCGGGCTGGATTCATCAAAGATGTCAAGATTATAAGCACTGTAAGAACAACCAAGATTGAGAGAATACACTGAGCACCATGTCTAATTCTTATGTTAGTGGTTGGTCCAATAAAATTACGAGGTCAATGCTTCCATAGAAGTAACAAGATGCAAGATTAGTTCTTAGGTTACAAATTTGTAAATACTAGTACTGCTACCATGATTTACAAATACTAGTGAACTTGAATTTGTGGTCTATCGAGATTTGAACTGACTATGTTACAAGCACTAATACAAAATCTAACAAAGCTGGTATAAGTACATGTTAGAAAGATAATCAAGTTCAGGTGTATTAATTGGGAGAAGTTCAAAAAGAAACTTTTAAAACATTTGTATTAAAAATATGTGTACTACGTAACATCTAGTGAGGAGGACCAGACTATTGAGAAACTAAGTACTTTTAACTTATTCTAATCTAGAGTAGCCTGGAAAGAAACAACATATGTGTTGCATTAGTTTATGCACTAATACATCATTAGTTCATAACCAAAAGTATGGATGTCACATCCTGGAAACCTTTGCAATTGACATGAGGGTGCTTCCATATGCACCTTCGATCATGCACCAAGACTTTCATTTTATGTTTTTTTACAGTAGAACAAATACTATTTTTATGCCAAGTAAGTTCCAATAGAACAGAAGTGGAGGTTCATTTGTAAGAATAGAAAAGAACACGTGCTTCTTCTGATCCATATAGGCATAACACCTGTTGTGCTACAGGAAGAACATGGAAACAAGGAGGAAATTGGACGTGCAGTTGTTAAGTAGGTGAACTGAAAAGCATACAAAACATACACTAAAGAGCGGGATCCGGCCGGTGATGTTGCGGCGGGCCGTCTCCACACACACGGCCACACCCCACCACGCCCCAATCTCCACCTCGCCGAATTGAATGAAATTTATAAATTGAACCGAACTGAAAGAAGAATTTGGACATCATGTGTACATCAAGAAATAAACTTGAGCAGTGCCAACTACTAAACAAAAAGTTTGGTATATTGAGCTTAGAGATTGTATATTGGTGAACTTTTTCTCCCTACAAAATCATTAATCAAATAGATGTACTGTTTGCAAGGTTTAATCAACATGATAAGTAGTAGCAGTACTACTCTAGGTGGCAAAGTAGTAGCGGCACAAGTTTCTGCGTTAGGCTTGAACTGATGGCATACCTGTAAGTAAACCAAGGATCTCATAATGCTGCCCTGGAAGATCAAAGCCAGTAAGTTACCAAGGATGAGGATTCGTTTTGGTGCTGTTATGGTACTGTTACGCAAACATTTCTTTATTTCAAAACTGGCAATAGAATTATGATTGTCTATTTGAGAATCGGATTCAAAATTGGCAATCTATATATCTGGAAAGAAAGGCAACACAGCAAGAATGCTTGATTATGTAATTTTTTGCAACAGAAGCTACTATTGGAACTCATGTACCCTGTACAAGTTCGGTTTTGAAAATAAAATTAGCAGTACGAGAAATAAATAATGAGAGTGCAACTCTTGAAAATGCTGTGATAATTCAATGCTAGGGTAGCAAAAAAATAAAACATTACACAGCACCAACGACTAATGGTAGTACAAAATGGTTCTTTTTTGCACATTTTTTCTAGGTTAAGTTCCTATGGCAAGTAGCTATCAAGGATTCAAGTGAACTCGCAGTAAAAGTAATTTTGTACTCCTCGTGTAGAAATATGTGGACTTACTGTCACATGTGTTCTTTGTCATCCAAAACACAACAACGTTTCTCTATGCTACTCTCTCTAAGCTACTGAATGTCAATACAACATTTTGTTTTTTGAGTAACACATTCATCAAAATATTACTGCCTACTAGATGAGAGATGATATGAGAGAGCAATATTACTGCCTACAAGAGAGAGGTTCTTCATTCTTCCCTCAGATCTGAAGCAAGAGCATCCCTAGTTCAATTCAAAATAAAATGGCAGTTTGTCACACCCTGATTTTCATGCCACAACACTTAAGCTAATTAATCATGATAAAATATTGTTTGACAAAAACTTTTGAGTGTTTTGGTCTTTGTTTGATTGGATTTGCTTTGTTGTTTGCAAGTGCTCTAAAAATCATATAAATCCTCCAACTCTTATACTCCTTCTCCTTGATCCAAAACTTTGTCCAATGATCATGACATGTCTATAGGACATAATAGTATTTTCTTACAAAGATATTTTGGCCAAAAAGTATCGGTGTGACTGAATTGTTAGGGTTTGCTTGTGCAGGTGCCTCGGTGTGACCGCATTGTGTGCAAGTGCTTGTTAGTTTGTGTAGGTGCATATATTGGGGATTTGTTTGTGCCTCCTACTGAATTGATACCTTGGTTCTTAACTAAGGATAATACTTATCTCCACTTTGCTGTATCACCATTTCATCTTCAAGGAAAAAATCAACACAAGCTCAAGAAGTAGCACCTGACCTAGTCACGTAGTCGACCCACCAATCGTGTTGAGGTTGAAGTAGGGGAGGGGTTGTTGAGTATGTGTTTTGTATTGCACGTGTATTGGAGTTGTGGCCCACCTCCTAGTCTTGTATAGTTGAGGTAAAGGCCTTCCCTTGTAATATATATATACGTGCACCAGCACCCCATCAATACAACGATTATTGTATTGCAAATCATCTCTCTACATGGTATCAGTTTTTAGGTTTTAATCCTCGCCTTCCGCTGCCGCCGCCGCGCGACTCCTCCCGCGCCGCCACCGCCACCCCACCACCGCCGCCGCCGCACGACTCCTCCCGCGCCACCGCCACCGCTAACCCGCCGCCGCGCGACTCCTCCGTGCCGCCGCCGCCGCTACCCCGTCGCCGCGCGCATCCTCCGCGCCGTCGCTACCCCGCCGCCGTGCGACTCCTTCGCGCCACCGCCGATGGTGTTCACCGGCCTGTCCGCCGCCGCCTCTGCCGTCCCACCACCAGCGCCCTCAGGTGCGGCCCCGGCGCCATACGGCGCGGTCGCCGCCTACGGCGCATACGGCGTCACCCACATGCAGCCGTCCCTGCCAATGGCTGGCGGCCCTGCTCCGCCCGCCCCGACGATGGCCTGTCCGGGTTGGTGTTACCCGTCGACCGGCACCGGCTACGGAACCCTCCTTGTGCCGCCGCCGGCCCAGGGCACCGGCTGGGCCCCGCACTACCCGCAGGCTCTCCCCGCGGGCCACCGGGGGTTCATCGGTGTGCCTTACCAGTCGACCGGCACCGGCTACGACACCCTCCTTGTGCCGCCTCCCCTCGGTGGTTATGGCCTACCCGCTTCGGCGCCGCCCTACGTGGGCCTCTCACCGCCGCTGGTACCTGCGCCATGGGACCCCGCCCTCCTCGCCGCCCAGCACTCCGCGCCGTCGCCGAGTAGCTCCATCGGCGGAGCCGACTGATACATGCACTCAGGTGCTACCGCGCACATGACAGCTCATCCCGGTAACCTAACCTCCTCCACTCCCGTTCACACACCCACTCGTATCACCGTCAGTAACGGCTCCTCCTTACCTATTACTCATATCGGTAGCGCTAGTTTTCCCTCCACTTCCACACCCATCAATATGTCTAATGTTCTTGTTTCACCAGACTTAGTCACGAACCTAGTTTCTGTTCGTCGTCTTACTCGTGAGAACCCACTCACTGTTGAATTTGACGGTGTTGGCTTTTCTGTGAAAGACGCTCGTACCCAGATGGTTCTTCACCGTTGTGACAGTCCCGATGAGCTCTACCCCGTGCACGCTGGCGCCTCCACCTCCACACCTGTCGCCTTTGCCGCCGGCGTTGACCTTTGGCACGCTCGCTTGGGTCACCCCAACCACACCGTGTTACGTCAAATTCTTAGGAGTTTCTCTTTCTCATGTAATAAGCTCGACGAGCACTCTTGTGAGGCATGTCGCTTAGGAAAGCATGTTCGTCTTCCCTTTAGTGCGTCCTCCTCAGTTTTCACTTTTCCGTTTCAATTACTTCATAGTGATGTTTGGACATCTCCCGTTGCGAGTAACACGGGCTATCTCTACTACTTGGTGATTTTAGATGATTATTCTCATTATGTGTGGACTTTTCCTCTTCGTCGTAAATCCGATGCTTTAGCCACACTCACCGCCTTTTATTCCTATGTCACCACCCAGTTCGGTCGCCCCATACTTGCACTCCAAACTGATAACGGAAAAGAGTTTGACAACATTGGTCTTCGCAAACTTCTCGCCTCTCACGGCACCATCTTCCGTCTGACTTGCCCCTACACTTCACAGCAGAACGGCCGCGCCGAGCGCGTTCTCCGCACTCTTAATGACTGCGTTCGCACGTTACTCTTTCACTCAAACGTGCCCGCTCGGATTTGGCCCGATGCCCTCGCCACCGCCACCCTCTTAGTCAACATTCGTCCGTGTTGTCCTCGGTGGAACTACGCTCCTCACCACCTTCTCTTCGGTACACCACCGTCCTATGATGGTCTCCGCATCTTTGGGTGTCTCTGTTATCCCAGAACCGCGTCCACCATGCCACACAAGCTCACACCCCGATCCGTCCCATGCATCTTCCTTGGCTACCCTCCCAACACCAAAGGTTACCGGTGCTATGATCCTGTCACTCATCGTGTGTACACCTCGAGGCACGTGTATTTTGTCGAGACGGTGTTTCCTTTTTTTTCAGGTCCCTCCGGCTGCGGATTCTTCGGCGCCGCCCCCCGCGCCCCCTAACTGGAGCGATGCACGACGGCACCCCCCCCCCCGGCGGCCCACCCGGCCCGACACCTTCTGCCACCACCTCCCGGGTTCTCGACTCCCTCTTACGAGGTCGAGTCAGTGGGCACACCGCCCGCCACCCCGGCTGGCACCGCCACCCCTGCGACGGGCTCGACCTCGACCTCCCCCGTCGCTCCCGCCACCGCGGGATCGGCCGCCGCGGCCCCCTCCGCCGCCGCCGCTGCGGCCTCCGCCGCCACCGCGGCCTCCACCGCACCGGGTGCCCCCACCACCGCGGCCCCCGCCGCCGCACCGGGTGCCACCGCCGCCGTGCCCCCTTCTGCCGCGGCACCCGCCGGCCCTGCTGCCCCATCACTTGGCGTGACTACCCGTGCCCAAGCAGGAGTGCTTCGGCCCAGTACGCGCTACTCCGCCGACGAGTGTGTGTGCACTGCCTCGACGTCGACGCCATCACCCGTCCCCACCTCCGCTCGTGCTGCCCTTCGGGATCCCCATTGGCTAGCTGCGATGCAGGAGGAGTTCGATGCCTTACAGCGCAACCGCACGTGGCAGCTTGTTCCGCGACCCCCTCGTGCCAACATCATCTCTGGCAAGTGGGTGTTTCGCCACAAGACTCGCCCAGATGGTTCTCTCGAGCGCTACAAGGCTCGATGGGTGGTTCGTGGTTTTCGGCAGCGCGCGGGTGTGGACTTCACCGACACTTTTGCCCCGGTTGTGAAACCGGGCACGATCCGCGCCGTCCTTCAGCTGGCCGTCTCGCGCGCCTGGCATGTGCATCAGTTGGACGTTTCCAACGCCTTCTTGCATGGTCATCTCGCCGAGCAGGTGTTCTATGAGCAGCCTACTGGTTTCGTCGACACCGAGCACCCCGACTTCGTGTGCTTGCTCTCCCGCTCTCTGTACGGGTTGAAGCAGGCGCCTCGGGCTTGGTACCAGCGTATCGCCGCCTTCCTGCAGTCTCTGGGCTTTCGGTCCACTCGCTCCGATGCCTCACTTTTTGTGTATCATCAGGGAGCTGCCACTGCATATCTACTGCTCTACGTTGACGACATCATCCTCACGGCATCCACCCGTGATCTCCTTCAGCGGCTGACTGCTCGTCTTCGTGATGAGTTCGCCCTCAAGGACTTGGGGCCCCTGCACTACTTTCTCGGCATAGAGGTGATCTGCCGGGCTGACGGTTTCTTTCTGCATCAGCAGAAGTACGCCCACGAGCTCCTTGAGCGTGCCGGTATGCTTAACTGCAAGCCGGCGCCCACTCCCGTCGACACGAAGGCGAAGGTCTCTACTCTGGAGGGGTCTCTCGCGTCCGATGGAGCATTTTATCGCTCTATTGTCGGTGCTTTACAGTACTTGACGCTGACTCGCCCCGACCTGCAGTACGTTGTTCAGCAGGTGTGCTTCCATATGCACGCCCCGCGTGACTCTCACTGGACTCTGGTGAAGCGTATTCTCCGTTACATACGCGGCACCATGTCCTTGGGACTCACCCTGACGGCCTCCGCCTCCACCGACCTCGTGGCCTACTCGGATGCTGACTGGGCTGGCTGCCTCTACACGTGACGCTCTACGTCAGGCTACTGCGTCTACCTTGGGCCATCGTTGATCTCTTGGTCCTCGAAGCGGCAGCCCACGGTCTCTTCGCTCCAGTGCCGAGGCAGAGTATCGCGCCATGGCCAACGTCGTGGCCGAGTGCTCTTAGATACGTTAGCTGCTCCAAGAGTTGCTTTGTGATGTTCACGAGGCCACTCTTGTCTACTGCGATAACGTCAGCGCGGTTTACCTCTCCGCCAACCCGGTGCACCATCGACGGACGAAGCATATTGAGCTCGACATTCACTTCGTGCGCGAGCAGGTTGCCCTTGCCTGTGTTCGAGTTCTCCACATGCCGACGTCGCAACAGTTTGCTGATGTGATGACTAAGGGATTGCGTACTCCCGTCTTCGAGGAGTTTCGGTCCAGTCTCTGTGTCTCCGGCGACGCTTCGACTACGGGGGAGGGGGGGTGTTGAGTATGTGTTTTGTATTGCACGTGTATTGGAGTTGTGGCCCACCTTCTAGTCTTGTATAGTTGAGGTAGAGGCATTCCCTTGTAATATATATATACGTGCACCAGCACCCCATCAATACAATGATTATTGTATTGCAAATCATCTCTCTACAGGGGTGATGGGATTGAGGGTTGGCCAGGGGAGAAACCAAGAGAGAGAGAGAGAATGTGTGAAACCGAGGGTGGGCGGTGAGGGAAGAGAGCGCAGGGGGTTATGAAACATCATAGCGGTCTTCCGATCTTCCTCGGACATGCAGGGAAACCAGCACGCGCGGCTTGCACTGACTTGGCTCTAGAAAAATGGCCGATTCAGCCATTTCTACTGAGTCTGATCCGGAACTGCTTTGAGGTTGATGCCGGACAAAATTTCCATGCAACCCAGCCAATCAAACGGGCTAAATTTGTATCTAGTGGGCCAGACCATTGATGCAGGAGCGTTGGATAAAATAAATTGTTTGGACCGTGCTGTGCGGATGTTTACACGCTTTTTGATGGACTGCCACGGAGATGGCCTTGCTCCTCTTCACTCTCCGCACTTCGCACCCATCCCACCTCCAGGTCAGATCTCGCCGCCCACCACGGCCGCGCACAATGGGCTCTGCACATTCGTCCCACTCCTCCATCTCTACCGCGGCCGACGAAGGCGACGATGATCCATCGACTGCCTCAGCCTCGGAGCCCTCGGCCCGGCCCCCTCCCGCCCAAGCGCCGGCTCCACCGGCCTCTGCGTCCAAGGTGCTGGAGCAGGAGCCCGAGGTGCTACCCTGCCGAGCCGCCGACTCGCCGCTCTCGCCGCAACCATCCGTAACGGGCACCCCACGCCTCCTCGGCCCCAACATCAAGGTCTGGGACCCCTGCCACGTGCTCCTTCCCCCACCGTCGCTGCACCAGCACCTCCCGCAGCAGGGGAGGACGGAGGCGCTGCTGGAGGTGGTAATAGTTAGCCACGGGGAATGTGCGTTCGCGATGCGACCCGACCTGGTTGGTGGGCGATGGCCGGCAGTGGCCCTCACGGCGCGCGGGGAGCGACAGGCGCGCGCTCTGTCAGTGTTCCTGCGCTCCCGTGGTTCGCAGCTGGCCGCTGCGTGGACGTCGCCCCTCGACCGTTCCCGCGCTACTGCTGAACTTGTCTGCCGGGTGAGCCGTTCTTGGCCTTTGTTGTATAATTCTACTCTTGCACTGTGCTTGCTTATTGTCCTGTCTTTGGCTTGCAATGGACCTGAAAGCAATTTTAAGCATTTAGATTTTAGAGTATTGTAGTCTGCTTGTAAATGCTTTGCTATGTATTCCACATTGTTGTAGTAAAACCCAATTTTTAAGATAGATTCATGCTGTGTGAGAAGTACGATCTTAAGTACCACTCCCTCCCTTCCTAAATATAAGTCTTTTTAGAGATTTCAATATGAACTACATATGAATGTATATAGACATAGTTTAGAGTGATATCGTATCAATAGGCTCCCATTTTAAGAGAGAAACCCGCTCCCGCACCTCCCGCTCCCGCGGTGCGCTCCGCGCGCGCGCCTCGGGAGATCGATCGGCCGCCGCCGCCGTTGCCTCCCCAGCGTCACCTCCCCCTCGCCGCCGCCGGAGTGCGCCCGCCGGGCGAAGCCCGCGCGGCGCGGGCGGCGGCGGGGCATTCCCTCCTTCCTCTGGCCCTCGTGGCGGCGGCGCGGGCCGTCAGATCGGGGACAAGGGGCGCCTCGTCCGGCTGGTCTCCCGGAGGCGGGGACGGCTGGATCCGGCGGCGACTGGGCTAGGAGGAGGTGGCGCGGTGTGGCGGTGCTGGTGGCAGGGTTTCGGTCGAGGTCGTCTTCGATCTAGATCGGGTTCTCCATCGGGGCGTCGCACGGCGGTGGGATCGGATCGGCGGCAACGTCACCGGTTCGGCGGAGGGCTCCGTTCCAGCCAACCGCGAGATCGGGACGCCGTGGCCTCCGGTGAAAATCGCGTCTGACTGCGGTCATGGCGGACGATGGTGGCGTCTCGGACGTCGTTCCCTTCTCGAGGCATCGTCGTTGCAGGTCACGTCAACCTGATCGAAAGGCTCCGGGGGAAACCCTTGATCTGGATCTACCGGATCGGACGATGGCGACGTTTCGATGTCGTTCTCCCTCCTGGGGGCATCGTTTTGGAGCAAGTGTTGGCTGGAGGGGACAAGAGGAGGAGCGGCGTGGCATCTGGCACGTCGACAACGGCGGGTCTCAGCGGCATGGAGCAGCGGGGGTCTCGCCGGTGGGCGTGTGATGATGGACGAGTGCAGGATAGTGGCGTCGATGGCAGTGAGGCCTGGCACGGTTCATGCAACAGTTCAGCTCTGAAGATGGATTGATGGTACATGGCTGCGGCGGCCTCATACCCGGCAGGGGGCCTGGTTGACGAGCACGCCGGACTGGTGGGTGCCCATACCCGGAAGGAGTCCTGGTTGGGATCTCAGGTCTCAGATGTTAGGTTTGGCTGCGAGGTCTGTTTGGTATTAGGCCCAGACCATCAGCGCCCCTTCATCAGTTAGATAGGAGTAGCGACAGAGGTTGCGAAGATGGTGGCTTTGGTCTTACTGTTGTACGACTTTGTAAGGTCTTGTGTTAATAATCAATAAAGTGGCCGTATGCATCGTCCAGATGCAGAGGCCGGGGGTATTCCTCCTTTTCAAAAAAAAAGACATAGTTTAGAGTGTAGATTCACTCATTTTGCTCTGTATGTAGTCCAAATTGGAATCTCTCCAAATATTTATATTTAGGAACGGTGGGAGTATGAGATTGGTGTCTTCTTTTTATGTTGGAGCAGTTCACTGTTCAGCCTAAAGAACAGTCCTCTGGCATTTCAATGAAGGCAACACATCATGAATGTATAATGGAATTTATTGGCTTTAATAAGTGTGCATTATTGCATGCTCATAGAACATCTGTTCTAGGGGCGAAGCCAGGATAAAAGGTCGTCGGGGTCAACACGAACAAGTAGCACTAATGTATCCCCTAAAAAACAAAGTACCAATAATATGACTAAAACATACGTAGCTCGTATTAAGTAACATGTCAATAATGTTTTTTAGTAACCTCACATAAATAAGAAATCATAGCTGCCAATGTATCGTAACAAAATAAGCTCCGATTACAGAAGTAGTTACCTCTATTTTTCTTGACCTCTATGATTTTGTATCTTCAGAAAATAGTCTATTATTTCCTTACGGTCTTCATGGGATGTGACTTGAGGGGCCAGTCTAGATTGTGTAATCCTCGTGATTAGATAACACCCCCCCCCCCTCTCCCCACCTTCAAAAAATTATAAGAAAAAAGATCAACACGTCAAACAAACCCTAAGATAATACGAGAATATGAATTTTAGATAACAGAATAACAATTAGATGCAGAAAAATGGCTTTAGTGCCACTTACGGATGAAATCTCCAGATTGAATCTTGAAATTTTATAAGAGGTGTGGATACTGGAGACTGGGAGCGACCAGGCGGCGGCAGTTCAGCGAACAGAGGGAGCCAGGGCAACACGAGGACGAGGGCGTGAAGCCGTGAACATGGGATGATCCTTTCCCTGGGATCAAACAATTTGGTTTTTGCGGCGCTGGGGATGAGGGGATCATTCCTTTTCCTGTGATCGATCCACGGTGGCCAGTCGGCCTGCCGCCTGCGTTGCTTTTGGGCCGCCTGCTGCCATGAGGCTACTAGGGCATTTTTAGACTGGGGTCATTTTCTTTTCACTGTGTGTTTTTTCTTCATGGGCTCTATGTATGTAACAGAGTTTGGGCCGAGGTCATCAGGGTCAATTGACCCCGGCCCAACATTGTAGCTCCGCCCCTGATCTGTTCCATTTGAATGTGTTGTCCTTTTTGGCCGCAACATGGATTAGTTGTAAAGGTGAACAAATAAGAGCCATCATATTCTGATGCTCGTACTCCTAGATGCAAAAAAGTTTGTTGTTTCCTGAAATTTATCCAGAACATGATGGAAATGTGTTCCCGTTTAGTCTTCAAAGTATTGAACTCACTATTAGCTTTCCATTGGCCTGTTAAATGCTACTCCCTCCGTTCCGAAATATTTGTCTTTCTAGACATTTCAAATGGACTACAACATATGGATGTATGTAGACATATTTTAGAGTGTAGATTCACTCATTTTGCTTCGTATGTAGTCACTTGTTGATATCTCTAGAAAGACAAATATTTGGGAACGGAGGGAGTAGTTTAAAATACATTTTGAGAGGGATCGGCATTATATATGATATGATTATCCATACTGTGTTTGTGCATGTTAGCATATCTCATGACCTTCAACTTCTAAAGTATCTTCTCCAATCAGGCTTTTGCCCCAGCAGTTTTGACGTATGAAACTGTTTGTATGCAGGAACTTGATTTTCCAGAGGAGCAGATCCAAGTATCTGATGCTTTGACTGAGATGAGTCATGGTCAGTGGGAGGGTTGCCCAAAATCAGAAATTTATACCCCAGAAATGGTTAATCTGATGGACAGCACCCAGCCTGATTTCTCAGCACCTTCAGGAGAGTCACTCAGGCAGGTGCAGTTCAGGATGATGGAGTTCCTGAACCGAACAATCATAAGGTTACCAGAAAAGGTGGCAATGGGGGATACACTATCACAACAAAATGACGCAAAGGGTTTATCTCGGCAGAGCTCCACCAATTCTGTCCAAGATGGCCCATCTTGGGATTTGCTTTACAGGCTCAATCGGCATAGCCTCCAAAGGAAGAAATCTGGTAAAAGCCGTCTCCAGTTTGTCACTTCGGTTGACAATGATACCGAGGATGAGTTCTCCCTGAAAGACATAAACCAAAGGCATCACCTTCACGAAACAAGTCTGGGGAGCTCTACAACCTCCATTGCAATTTTCAGCCATGCAATCCCTATTCGATGTCTCCTTGCGGGCTTGCTGGACTGCAACCCTGTGATGTCTCAGAGGATATGTATAGACGATTCATCTGTCACTGTTCTTGAACATTCGCTTAGAACCGGGTGGCGAATAAAGAGGCTAAATGATACTGGGCATCTCAGGCTTCTCTAGCTGCAAGCTGTTGCGCTGCAGCTGGAATCTAACTGATGTGTGTTTATGTGTCGTAAAGAAACCATCAGATCATATTATGCAAATCAGAAGCTATGGTTGTCGGTTCATGTTCACCTATGCCTCAATGGGGAATGCAAGTCCTCCGATTGTTGTTGTTTTGCATTTATTACCATGCCTAAATTCCGGGAAGAACTGCCCTGTGATTGTGTTACCCTGTGATTGTTAATCAATATTTTATCAAGTGTAATTTCCAACTCATCCTTGGTGTATCATTCTTTCTTTCCACTAGCCATTTTGTATGTTTTGGAACGTGTAAATAGTCTTCTACCCCCTTTTATATTACTTGTGTTTACTTTATCAGCTTTAGAGCATATCTATCAGCTTTAGAGCATCTTCAATAGATGATGTATATTTTGGCGGTTCAAACAGGTGATGGTCTAAATTTGGACACCAAAAAGTGTTTTCTTACATCTCCGAAAAAGGCTCAACTCCAACAGATGGTCCAAAATGGAGATGTAGATAAAAGAGCATCTCCAACGAAGATATAAACCAGCCGACGGCCGCGCGGCTGCTGTTCAGTCAGTGGAGGTGGAGGAACGGCTTGTTGGCGGTCCAAACAGAAGGTTCGAACTCTGGGCGTGTGCGAAGAACTCAACCTATCCAGCCTACCAGCCCGCCGCCCCACGGCCTAGCTCGATTCACACGAACGAGGAAGAAGATGGACGCGACAGTCTACCTAGGTTTGGGCCACATTGCGGTGTAAGACCCTACTCCTGCTTTGTGGTGGATTGGCCTCACGAGGGGTTGAGGATGAACTAGTACATAGGATGAACAACCACACGAGGTGGGGGTGAGGGAATGAGTCGACCCCCTCTATGGTGGTGGCTAACCTATACTTATAGTAGCCTCGGTCCTCTCCCCCCAAAACATAGGCGGGAAGGGATTCCACAGCGGCCAATTCAAAAGGGGACAAGTAGTACATCTTATCCTGACGAATGGTGGTCTTCGCATACAAAGCTTCTGGTCGGGACGCAGGGGTGGGCTCGGTGATGACATCCATCCTACCGTGCTGGTGGTCTTGGTCTTGTTGCACTGGAATGGAAACCTTTGCCAGATTCCTCGGGAACCCACGCCTGTCCTTGCCTTCTTAGCACCAAATAGGAAACTGCCCCTTCTGCGCCCGCTGGCGCCCGCCTGCCTTGGTTGTCACGGCTTGCGTCATGGTAGCCTCATGAGGCCGGGTACCTGCATAGAAATCTTCGCTCCTCAGGAGGACGCCTGGGAAGGCCGCTCCCTCGGGAGGTCTTGGTGTCGTCCGCCTCGCGAGACCAAGGGGTCCTCGCGAGGGGCTTGTCTTGGTGGCCTTGCAGATGGGCCGTACCAGGCCGTCGATGAATCCATGCTATGGGGCCGCAGGCAGGCAAGTCTGGGTACCCTGGTTCCCAGAACGCTGACAGTAGCCCCCCGGCCCAAGGCGCGCTCGGACTTGGCTTCGAGGCAAAGCCAAAGGGCAAGGGCAAGGGCGAAGCGCCGCAGGCCCCAATCGCCTACGGGCCATGCTGACGCGTGGTGCTTGATGGGACGTGGGCGTCTCCGCTTCCCCACGTCACCTCGGCAACTGCCCGACCTGACAACTGCCTGGTGCACGCAGAGGGGCCATCATGACATGGAACGTGAGAGGCCGCCGGTTAGCCTTCCCCTCCTATAAATGGGGGAAGGGGGCAGAGCCCCTAGCCCATCTTCGTCTTCTTGCTGCTCGCTCCTTCTTCTTCTTTGCTGCGCCACCATCTCGCTAGAGTATCCATGGCGCTAGTGAGGAGGTTCTCGGCCGCCGAGAAGGGAAAGGCACCCAAGGAGGGACCAGGCTCACCATCGCCGAAGAGGGGCCGTGGCCGTCCCCACAAGTATGCTGCGACGCCGATGGTGGCTCCCAAAGGTCGTGGGCGCACCCCCTCGAAGGTTGGCACCGCCTCCAGTAGTCGTGGGGAGGCTCCCTCCCGCGCCGGAGGCTGCCGCGGCCGAGGTGGCCGCGGCCAAGGAGGGAGGCATGTGGCAGCCATTCGGCCACCACGCCCGTGATCCCATTCAGCCGACACGTCCTCGGAGTTCATGGTGTGGACGGAGGCATCTGGTTCTAGCTCTCGCGCCTCTTCGCGGGCGCGCTGCCGGCCGGGGGACCTGGTGGCCTCTGGCTGCAGGCCGATGGTTGCTACAGCAAGGCCTTGTGGGTGGAGGTCGATGTCACCCCCGCCGGCAACGTGTTCCTGAACCATGGGTGGCCGCCGTTCGCCCGCCCACTTGGCCTGCAGGGGAGGTGTACTCTCCACTACAAGCATGAAGGCACCGCGACCCTCTACGTCAGGGTCTTCGGGGAGGACGGTGGGCATCAGGGGTGTTGCCCTGAGGGTAATGACGACGTCCATTGCTCTGACGACGACAGCCGGGGGGCCGTCGGCATCCTTGAGGGTGAGCTTTCCCTTGGTGACGGTCGCGGCGGTTCCAACAGCGGCGGCTCCTTCTCTGGGGAGAGCACGAGCGACGGCGACTACGACGAGCTGTCGCACTGCCGAGCTTGGACCGGGGAGGGCAACGAGCCGCCTCGCCATCGCGCCCAAGTGAAGTAGGAAGAGGACTCCGACTGAGCGCGGGCGCCTTTGGAGCCGGGTCTGAGGAGCCCCGGTGATCGCGAGGCCACTTTTGCTTCTTTTTTCTCTTTCCCTACACCAAGAAGTAGAAAGCCCTGCCGGGGCATGTAATGAACCATGGCGCTTGCGCTATTATATTAATGTTTTTATATTGCATCCTGGCATTCATGTTGCTACTAATTGACGGGTTCTTGCTGATTGTGATTAGGATAACTTAGCTTAGTGTGCTTGCGGTAGACTCCCATGCCGCGAGTGTACTTTACTAGTGCTGACGGGTTCTTGCTGATTGTGATTGTGATTGGGCTTGGCCTTTGTATCCCCATCTCGTCCCTACTTACCCCTTCATCCCTTGGACCTATATATACTCCTTCATCTCCTCCATTTAGACTTAGCTAAGAAGAGACACAAATCATAGAGCTTAGCTCATTTACCTCCCCTTGTGGGATTCCTCTTGAGAGAGAAGGCTCCATTGGAGTACAAGACCTCCATTGGAGAAGATCCCTAGGGATGCAAGCCCCCCCCCCTTTGGGGAAGGACCTACCTATATCATCAAGCCCTCATCTCCTTCATAGGATTTGGGATGAACTCTACCAAGTATCTTGTTTCCCTTTGATTGTTCATGTACCTTGTGGATCTTGTGTGTTTGTTGGTCTAGTGGATGTGTGATTGGACTTGTTCTTGAGTGTTCCTCTTGTTTTCCCTCCTTGTGTTCATCTTTTTCTTGGGGATTTCCCCTCCAATTCGTGAAAGATCTCTCCATAGGGTTCCACCCTACAATATCTTGGTATCAGAGCCATGGTTGATCACGAAATTGGAGCCCCCTCTTAGTTTTCTAGCCTAATTTTGCTTGTTCTTACCCAATTTTGAAAATTCCCCACAAAAAGAGCCATAACAATTTTTTTGTGATTTGAAGTTTCTTGTGAGTTTTTATTGATTTTGATCCGTGGATCTAGTGTCTAGCAAGTAGATCTAACTCCTATTGCGTCCCCATACCCCAATTTTTCTTTCCCCCATCGAATTTGACAAGAAAATCGCGAATTTTCCGCCTACCCCATGCCCACGGGCTCCCCACCCCATGCCCATGGGCCCCCGCGCAGTCTCTGGTGACCCCGTGTCCTCGGTACGTGTACCGTGCACACGGGACCTCGTGTCCACGGGCCCTGGACCCCGTGCGCACGGCCCACCTACAGCAGTTGCGAGCATTTCATGTTTTTCCCATAACTTCCACTCCCGAACTCCGATTTGGGTGTTCTTTGGCTCGTTGAAAAGCTAGCGACGTGCCCGAGCTGCTCATCTTGGTTTTACCACCATTTGCCTCCATCAAAATTGAAGGAAATATGCCCTAGAGTCAATAAGAAAGTTATTATTTATTTTCTTATATCATGATAAATGTTTATTATTCATGCTAGAATTGTATTAACCGGAAACATAATACATGTGTGAATACATAGACAAATAGAGTGTCACTAGTATGCCTCTATTTGACTAGCTCGTTGATCAAAGATGGTCATGTTTCCTAACCATAGACTTGATCGTTTGGTTTGTTGCTATTGCTTTCTTCATGACTTATACATGTTCCTATGACTATGAGATTATGCAACTCCCGTTTACCGTAGGAACACTTTGTGTGCCACCAAACGTCACAACGTAACTGGGTGATTATAAAGGTGCTCTACAGGTGTCTCCAAAGGTACTTGTTGGGTTGGCGTATTTTGATATTAGGATTTGTCACTCCGATTGTCGGAGAGGTATCTCTGGGCCCACTCGATAATGCACATCACTATAAGCCTTGCAAGCATTGCAACTAATGAGTTAGTTGCGGGATGATGTATTACGTAACGAGTAAAGATACTTGCCAGTAACGAGATTGAACTAGGTATTGAGATACCGACGATCGAATCTCGGGCAAGTAACATACCGATGACAAAGGGAACAACGTATGTTGTTATGCGGTCTGACCGATAAAGATCTTCGTAGAGTATGTAGGAGCCAATATGGGCATCCAGGTCCCGCTATTGGTTATTGACAAGAGAGGTGTCTCAGTCATGTCTACATAGTTCTCGAACCCGTAGGGTCCGCACGCTTAACGTTCGTTGACGATATAGTACTATGAGTTATGTATGTTGGTGACCGAATGTTGTTCGGAGTTTTGGATGAGATCACAGATATGACGAGGAACTCTGGAATGGTCCGGAAGTAAAGATTGATATGTGGATAGTAGTGTTTGATCTCCGGAAGGGTTCCAGAATTCACCGGAAGGGGTTCCGGATGTTTCCCGAAATGTTTGGGCACAAGAACACTTTATCTGGGCCAAAGGGGAAAGCCCACGAGGCTTTTGGAAAGTGCAAAAGGAAGTTTCGCGGAGACCAGAGGCTAGACGCCAGGAACCCTGGCGTCTAGCCCTGGAGTCCGAGAAGGACTCTTGCCTTTCGGGTGAAACCGACTTTGAGGAGGCTTTTACTCCAAGTTTCGACCCCACGGCTCAACATATAAATAGAGGGGTAGGGCTAGCACCAAAGAGAGATGAAGAAACACCAAGCCGTGTGCCGGCAACCCCATCCCCTCTAGTTTATCCTCCGTCATAGTTTTCATAGTGCTTAGGCGAAGCCCTGCGGAGATTGTTCTTCACCAACACCGTCACCACGCCGTCGTGCTACCGGAACTCATCTACTACTTCGCCCCTCTTGCTGGATCGAGAAGGCGAGGACGTCACCGAGCCGAACGTGTGCAGAACTCGGAGGTGCCGTGCTTTCGGTACTTGGATCGGTCGGGCGTGAAGACGTACGACTACATCTACCGCGTTGATATAACGCTTCCGCGAACGGTCTACAAGGGTACGTAGACAACACTCTCCCCTCTCTTTGCTATGCATCACCATGATCTTGCGTGTGCGTAGGAATTTTTTTTGAAATTACTACGTTTCCCAACAAAAATTTCTCCATTTTTGCATCTTTTGCATAGGCTCCGCCATAACTTCCGCACCACCACATACAAATTCCACCAACTAACCCATTTTGGTTCCTTTGGTATTTGTGGTTGTTTGAGTTGTGATTTGAGTCTCCCAAGGTGTTTCGGCTACTTGGGGATGGTTACATCTTCATCCACCACCGGTGACTTGTATCGTTCCATCGACTACATCCACCACGAGATTCCACATCGACGACGACCATCCATCCTTTGAGACCATCTTCAACCGGAAGCAAGGCCGGTTACCCCCGACTTCATGAAAGGTTAAGTGTGACGAAGGTATGCATTCCGTCATAAACTTTTCCTTCCTTGACATTACATCTTGATAGCCCCACCATCTTTGCGCATACCTTCATACCTATTTGAGACTAGCTATCCGAGTATTGCCGGGCTTCGCGAAAACTTGTGCACCATAGTGATACAATATCATATTGTTGCATCATTGGTTATATCATATAGTGCCATTGTTTACTCCCGTGCATCTCTTGTGATACTTGTCCCATATTTGTGGTTGAGGCTCAATAAGAAAAGTGGGAAGGAAGAGAAAAAAAACTTTTACGCAAGAAAGAGAATGATCATAAGCTTATAAGCAAAGAGTTGAGCATGATAAGAGATACTTGTGCATGAGGATACATGGAATAGGAAACATTTTGCTTGCATACATATAGGTTGGTGCCAAGTGGTGAATCGTGCCCAAGTGTGCAATCAAGCTAGTGCTCTCCTAGTGTTTGTGCAACACGAGCTTAGTCTTCGTTAGGCAATTTTGTCTTGCTCATCCCTATAGTTGCACAAGCCCCATTATCCCACCGTGTGTGTTTCTTAATTGCCCTCCTCTATATTTGTGATCACTTGCTTTGCATTTTGAGTCCTTTGGATTTATTTCAACATTTACAATATCTTGGACTTCAATTTGCATGAAATTTGTGCCACTTGTCCTAACCAAGCCACTCGATAAGCTTTTACTTGTAGGTGTGAGTGAACAAGTCTGGTACCAATTCCACTATTCTTTCATCTCACATTGAGTGATACGAGATACATCCTCAACTTTGGGAAAAGGTAGCTTGGTATTGTTTATCTCATTTCCTACTCACCTTTTCTTGAGTCTTGTGATGGATAGGCAAAGCATATCATCTCCGGTCTACAACCACGACAAGGAGTTCGATGCTATGAAGAACGTCATCGACGCCAAGATGGACAAGCAAATGGAGGAGCTCAAGGCCCTCATCAAGAATCGCAAGCGGTCTTCCTCATCTTCGAGAAGACACTCAAGTGCAAAGACTCCCGAGCTACCATCTACGGCAAGTACACACAAGCATCGACATCGACAAGACCATGAAGAGCGACCTACTAGACGAGAGTTGGCTTCTTTGCCACCCCCGTGCACACGGGCCCTCGACCCCCGTGCACACGGGACCCCGTGCACACGGCCTCCAGCACCCCCGTGCGCACGGGCCATACAGTACAGCAACTTCGACTACAAGGCTGCGGCTCCTTCAACACCTTTGGCATCTTCGCCAAGTAACTTCAAGGCATCTTCGCCTTCGGACGTACGTCATCTTCGCCTACTCCACGAGCTCAAGTCCACTACTCCCTCGAGCTACTATGACCTCGACACCAAAAACGAGATTCCTTTCTATGGGACTCTAGAACCCGAGGAGTATCTCGAGTGGGAGCGTTTGATGGACGACTACCTCAAGCTACATCAAGTCCCTCCCGAAGATCAAGTGAAGTGCGCCTCAAGAAATTTCCATGACTACGCGTCCACATGGTGGCTTCACACACCTTTGGAGAGCTACGACATGAGTTGGCCCAAGACGAAGAAAGCTATGCAGCGAGAGTTCGTGCCTCCAACCTACACGGAACAACTTCTACGCCAATTGGAGAACACCATCCAAGGATCCAAGTCCATCGACGAGTACTTCAAGGAGATGAAGCATGCCTTGCGACGTGCCGGCGTGGACGGCCCCATGTCAATGAAGTTCCACTTCATGATGGGATTGAACAACGACATCTCCAAGACTATCTTCCTCGAGAACTACAAGTCCCTCGACAACAACTACATTGGTGCTCTCAAGGCGAAACAAGAACTCATGAAGGCCAAGGCTTCTCCACCCCAAGCACACTTCGCGGCGACCAAGCTCTATGACCACGAGCATGAGGATAGTAGCACCAAGATGTCCAAGCCCGATGAGCTCCAAGACGATCCTCCCAAGTTCGACTTCACCACCATCCCTCTTTGTGGCATTGATGATGCCGAGTCCTCCATGACTCTTTTTCAAGATGGTGCGGCAACGAGTACGACTAAGGAGACCTTCGAGGACCAAGCTTTGGAGGCAAGCGACATGGTGACGAGCAAGGATGATGCTTCCATCTTAGGTGGCGAGAGTGATGATGTGCCATCTTCGGCCTTCATCCACGGTGACGACTACGAGACGGTTGAGCATGGGATTCTCCCTTCGACCACGGTGACGTACGATGACTTGAGTGACTTTAGCCACCATATTGAGATTGAGAGTGACTTCACCACTAGCCCCATATCTCATGAGTTGCCCCAATTCCCATGTGAGGAGAGCCACCACCACCACTTGAGTAATTTGAGTGACTCCACCATATGTGAGTTTGAGTGCACCTACCTTGAGGGAGTGAGTGAACCACCACATAGAGAGAGTGAGATAGTTGATGAGGCATATGAGGCCATTTCGATTTCTAACAACTTAACCTCTACCTCTATTGTGTCTTCTCATTTGTTGCTAGGTACCATATGTGATGACGCGCCGATCCTCGACGACTTCGTCCTTCCTTTGGACAAGACGATGGCCATGGTGGAATATGATGCACCCCCACATGGTTCCATCAAGATGAAGATGACCACCATTTGGTATTTACCACCTCACCTACACCACTTGAGTGGAATGAACAAGGTAACAAAGGTGAAGGTGATGCTCTTGTCCCACTAGTGGACATTCTTGACATTGATTGCTGGCATGATGTTGATCCACCTATTCCCATGCTTCATGCTAGTGCGACTTCCTCATGTCATGACTTACCACTTTATGATGACTATGATGATGAGCATGTTGAATTGCCTAGTTGTGATGCCATGTTACATATCATTTCTTGTGACAATTCTCTAGGTCACATCATGTTTGACAATCCGCTTGACTTGTCATATGCTATGCATGAGATCAACAATATGTCATATTTGCAATCTCATCGTAGTGACTATGCATATGCCCTTAAAATTAATCCAATTTGCACATATGGCATAGATGACAAGCCCATGGTTATTGGCATTTGTTTTTCTTGTGATGATATTGATATGCTCCCTTTGCATCATTTATCTCATATGCCATGCCATGACCACCTAGCTTCGGATATGCATTGTTTTTATGTTGTTCATATTCTCCATATGATGTTTCCGATATTGCTCGTGAGGAGACCCCCATAGTTTCCTCATACATTTTAGGAGATTTTGATTCATCCTATCCATTGCATGATCCCACTACTTGTGTGCACCATATGCTCCCCATGAATAAACATGCTATTGATGTGCCATATACGTGTATGTTAAATTTGCATCCCCATCGTGTCATACACAATAACTATTCTTTCATGATGGATGACATGTTCTTATACCATGCATCAAATTTCTTTGAGCGATGCTTATCTTGTGCTAACTCACACATGCACATACACATCATGATGGATGATGTGTACATTTACCATTCACACACATTCTTTCGTTTGTGTCTCTTTTGTGTAGGTACCCATGAATACTTGTCAACCTCACAATCCCATCAGTTGACAAAACGAGCTCTAGGGAGCAATGATGACTTGGGATCCCGTGGACTGTCCTTACAACCGCTCCCTTCGCGCAAAGACTTCGCGCATCTCTTCTACACGACCATCACATGGTTATGGGTTTGTAACACCCACGATGCGGCTATATCTCCCACGTGTTGGAGCACGACTTAGAGGCATAACCGCATTGTAGGCATGTCGCAAGAGGGGTAATTTTTACACATCCCATGTACTGAATAAGAAAGAGGTACAGAGTTGGCTTACAATCGCCACTTCACACAATACATAAATATAGCATTACATCATCCAGAATACAATCAAGGTCCGACTACGGAACCAAAATAAAGACAACCCCAAATGCATAAGATCCCCGATCGCCCCAACTGGGCTCCACTACTGATCGTCTGGAAAGGAAACATAGTAACATCCCGAGTCCTCGTCGAACTCCCACTTGAGTTCAGTCGCATCCCCTGGAATGGCATCATCGGCACCTGCATCTGGTTTTGGAAGTAATATGTGAGTCACAGGGACTCAGCAATCTCACACCCTCGCGATCAAGACTATTTAAGCTTATGGGTAGGGAAAGGTAGTTAGGTGGAGCTGCAGCAAGCACTAGCATATATGATGGCTAACATACACAAATGAGAGCGAGAAGAGGAGCAAAGGATGGTCGATAAATGATCAAGAAGTGATCCTAGAACTACTTACGTTCAAGCATAACACGAGACCGTGTTCTCTTCCCAGACTCCACCGAAAAGAGACCATCACGGCTACACACGTGGTTGATGCATTTTAATTAAGTTAAGTGTCAAGTTCTCTAAAACCGGGCATTAACAAATTCCCATCTGCCCATAACCGCGGGCACGGCTTTGGAAAGTTCAAATCACTGCAGGGGTGTCCCAACTTAGCCCATCACAAGCTCTCATGGTCAACGAAGGATATTCCTTCTCCTAGGAAGACCCGATCAGAGTCGGAATCCCGGTTACAAGACATCTCGACAATGGTAAAACAAGACCAGCAAAGCCGCCCGATGTGCCGACAAACCCTGATAGGAGTCGCACGTATCTCGTTCTCAGGGCACATCGGATGAGCGTTGCGTACAACTAAAACCAAACCTCGAGTTTCCCCGAGGGGGCGCTGCAAAGGACTCTAGTTTGGACCAACACTCAGAGGAGCACATGCCCGGGGGTTTAAAATAAAGATGACCCTTGAGTCCGCGGAACCCAAGGGAAAAAGGCTTAGGTGGAAAATGGTAAAACCAAGGTTGGGCCTTGCCGGAGGAGTTTTATTCAAGGCGAACTGTCAAGGGGTTCCCATTATAACCCAACCGCGTAAGGAACGGAAAATCAAGGAACATAACACCGGTATGATGGAAACTAGGGCGGCAAGAGTGGAACAAAACACCAGGCATAAGGCCGAGCCTTCCACCCTTTACCAAGTATATAGGTGCATTAAAGTAAACAAGATACAATAATTATATCCCAACAATAAACATGTTCCAACAAGGAACAAACTCCAATCTTCACCTGCAACTAGCAACGTATAAGAGGGGCTGAGCAAAGCAGTAACATAGACAAACAACGGTTTGCTAGGACAAGGTGGGTTAGAGGTTTGACATGGCAATATGGGAGGCATGAAATAGCAGGTGGTAGGTATCGCGGCATAGGCATAGCAATAGAGCGAGCAACTAGCAAGCAAAGATATAAGTGATTTCGAGGGTATGGTCATCTTGCCTGCAAAGTTCTCCGAGTTGACGTAAGCTTGATCCTCGTAAGCGTACTCAGCGGGTTCCTTGATCACGTTCTCGTCTCTCGGCTCTACCCAAAGCAAGAACACAAGCAAGGGAAACACAATCAACCATGGTGCAATGCGCAAGCAACATGATGCAAAACATGGCATGATATGCGGGATGTGATATGCAATGCATATGCGTGCTCCAGAAGGAAAATATTCAAAAAGACCTCAACTTGGCAAAACAAGAGTGCCGCTGGAAAGATGAGTTGATTTCGGTCGAAATCGATATAAAGATCACCGGAATCGGATGCACGGTTTGCAAATGGCAAGCAAAACAATAATGGCACAAATCTGCGATTAACAGCACGATGCCATCTAAAATGCAACAAGAAACTAAGCTACTGCACTCTAACATAGCAACAAAGCACATGGAGGTGATCCACTCAAGATGCTTGACAAAAGATGAACACTGAGCTACGGCTAAATCACACAATAGCAGGTTCAAACAAGCATGACAAAAGTGGAGAAGATATCAGCTTCACAGACTTAGTGATAATACCAACATGTCAGGAATTAACATCGGAAAGCAATGTTTAGAGCAAGATATCAACATGCTACAGGAACATAACATAGCAAAGCAAGGCGTGGCATGAATCTACTTAAAGCATATAACAAAAGTCCCTTACTGACCATAAGCCAAAAGGGCACAGAAAACATGATGGCACCCATGTAAACATAGCAAGTTTCGTTAACAGATTCAGACTTAGCAGAAAACTGGAAATGGCAAAAATAGAGTTAAGTAGGCATGTTTGCAAGCTCGATGCACTCACCAAAAGGCATTGCATGACAAACTAAGAATACACCCAGCAAGAATACATGATCATGAAGCCAAGCAAAGCAAGAACAAGTTCATAGCATGCATGGATCAACTACAACAACCTCGGCAAAATTGATTAACACGTAAACAATCTGCCAGGAACATTTTATAGCAAAAGTAGAGCAAGCTTGAGTCATGCTAGTGTACTCCATAAATTCAAACAAAGACATGGATTGATAGAGCATAACCATATGCTCAAATCATTCTTAATGAACATACTCAAAATAAGCATGGATCACTCTGTAGCAACATGAATACAGGGCATAAAAATAACATCAGGGAAAAGATTTAGTGAAATTCTAAGTCCCTGAAATCAGCAACATCACGAGAGCTACTTTGCATGCTCGTGCTAGTCACCACATTGATCACAAAAACAAGGCATACACCCCTGTAAAGATGGCATGGCATAGCCCAAAACACATGTAGGGCTCAAGTTCATAGGAGGCACACAATAAACATGGCAAAAATGACAAATGCTCATAATCTGATAAGAATAAAAAAACAACATTTTATAGCACTCTTGCAACAGCGTTTTAGGCATCAAGATGACCTCAAACAAGCATGGCACAATGGAACAAAATGAAGAGCACATCATGATGAACAATTTGATATATCATGCATGCAAAATGGAGCTACCGCGATGAAGTTATGGCATGTTGAACATGGCTCCAGAATGTAGCAGAAAATGACTTAGGAAAAAAATGAGGTCAACCCTTCTTTTAGATCTGGATCTGGCGCTGCATGCAAACCGAGGTTCGTCAGGGAGGGAGGTCGCGGTGGTCGCCGGAGCTTGTGGATCCGAGTCGCCGGAGCTTGGGGCCGGAGTAGAGGACGGCGGGTTGGGGGCCGGGGAGGCCGGATCCGGGCGGCGCGACTCCCGCGTGGTGGTCGGCGACGCGGGAGGCGGCGGTGGCCGGAGCGAAGAACGGCGACGGAGGCTCTGGGAGACGGCGGCCGTCGCGGGAGCGGGCGGCGGCGGAGCTCGCGCGTGAGCCAGGGATGCTCGGGTGGCGGGGACGGGCCGGGAGGGCCCCGCCTGGGCCCCGGCGGGCCGGCGCGGGCGGCGGCACGGGCAAAGTGGGCGCGGCTGCCCCGACGAATGGGAAAGCGACACGTAGCGGTGGAGGGGGAGCGAACACGTCCGGCGATGGGGGGAGAAACGTCCGGCAGTGGCAGGGAAGAAAATTAGGGTTTCGTCCGCGAAAATGGAGGAGGGGGCACCTATTTATATATTCTGAGAGTTAGGAGAGTCCAAAAGAGGTGCGGTTTTTGGCCACGTGATCATGATCGGACGGCCGAGAGGATGGAGGGGGTTTAGCTGGGTTTTGGGCCACTTTGGAGGGGTGTTGGGCTGCAACACACACGAGGCCTTTACGGTTCCTCGGTTAACCATTGGAGTATCAAACGGACTCCAAATGGCACGAAACTTGACAGGCGGTCTACCGGTAGGGTACCAAGGCCGCTTGGCAAATCTCGGTCCAATCCGAGAACGTTTAACACCTGCACACGAAAAGAGGCAAAAAGGGACGCTGGAGGACATATGAGTGTCGGATCGCAAAACGGACAACGGGGAAAATGCTCGGATGCATGAGACGAACACATGCAAATGCGATGCACATGATGACATGATATGAGATGCATGACATGGACAAAATGCAAAACGAAGACAAAACCCAACCACGAGGGAATATTATAACTTAGAGCCAAAAATGGCAAGAGTTGGAATACAAATATGGTAAATTACATCCGGGGTGTTACAACACTCCACCACTACGAAAGGATCTCGTCCCGAGATCTAGGACTGGAAAAACTCCGGATATTCGGATCGGAGGTGGTCCTCGTGTTCCCAGGTGGCTTCCTGGTCGGAATGATGTGACCACTTCACTTTCAGGAATTTGATGGACTTGTTGCGAGTCTTGCGCTCAGTTTCTTCAAGAATAGCAACGAGATGATCATGATAAGATAGGTCTTCTTGGAGACCAATCTCTTCGAAGTTGATAGTGCGGTCAGGCGTCTTGAAACACTTGCGAAGCTGAGACACGTGAAATACGTCGTGCATGTTTCCAAAGTTGGACGGAAGCTCAAGTTGATAGGCGAGGTCGCCTCTTTTGCCAATGATCTTGAAAGGAGCCACGTATCTAGGGGCAAGCTTCCCTTTGATATCGAAGCGACGAGTACCTTTCATTGGAGAGACGCGGAGGTAGACATGGTCTCCGATCTCGAAAGCCAAGTCACGATGCTTGCTATCATAGTAACTCTTCTGGCGCGATTGCGCGGCTTTGAGATTTTCACGAATGACTTTGCACATTTCTTTAGCCTCTGTGATCAAGTCATTGCCAAGAAGTTGGCGTTCACCAGTCTCTGACCAATTAAGAGGAGTACGACACTTTCTGCCATAGAGAATCTCAAATGGGGCCTTGCCCGAACTCTCTTGGAAGCTGTTGTTGCAGGAGAACTCGGCATATGGAAGACAATATTCCCACTTCATACCTAAGGAAATGACACAAGCCCTGAGCATATCTTCAAGAATTTGATTTACTCGCTTGACTTGTCCACTAGTTTGAGGATGGAAGGCTGTGCTGAACCGAATGTTGGTGCCCATGGCCTTCTCGAAGGAATCCCAGAACTTAGAGGTAAAGATGCTTCCACGATCTGAAGATATCAACTGTGGAATGCCATGCAAGGAGACAATCCTGGAGGTATATAGCTCTGCCAACTGAGCTGCCGTGATAGATTCTTTGGTAGGAAGAAAATGAGCCACTTTGGTGAGCTTGTCGATGACAACAAAGATAGCATCATTGCCATGCTTGGAATTGGGAAATCCAGTCACGAAGTCCATCTCAATATGGTCAAACTTCCATTCTGGAATAGCAAGAGGTTGGAGGAGACCAGCTGGCCGTTGGTGTTCTGCTTTCACTCTTCTGCAGACATCACATTCATTCACGAACTGAGCAATCTCGCACTTCATTTGAGTCCACCAATACGACTGCTTGAGGTCATGGTACATCTTTGTACTTCCAGGAAGAATAGATAGGAGTGAATTGTGAGACTTGTTCATAATGACTTTACGAAGGTCACCCTTAGGAACAACAATTCGATCCTCGAAGAATAGAGTATCTTTATGATCAAGGCGATAGCACTTGTACTTAGGTTGGCTCTTGGCAATCCCATTCTTCACCTTCTTCACCATTGCATCAAGAAGTTGAGCCTCACGAATATGATCTTCCAAAGTAGGAGAGACTTGGAGGTTGGCAAGGAATCCTTGAGGAACAACTTGGAGATTAAGTTTGCGGAAAGCTTCACAAAGATCCGGTTGGAAAGGCTTGAGAATCAAACTCTTGCAGTAAGCCTTCCTGCTCAACGTGTCTGCAATGACATTGGCCTTGCCTGGAGTATATTCAATACTCGGATTATACTCTTGAATCATCTCGACCCAACGAGTCTGCCTAAGGTTGAGGTTGGGCTGAGTGAAGATGTACTTGAGGCTCTTATGATCAGTGAAGATGTCCACTTTCCTTCCCAACAAGATATGTCTCCATGTTAAAAGAGCATGGACAACTACCGCCAACTCCAGGTCATGAGTGGGGTAGTTCTTTTCGTTGGGCTTCAACTGGCGAGAGGTATAGGCCACAACTTTCTTCTCTTGCATTAACACAACACCGAGACCTTGCAGGGAAGCATCACAGAAAACCTCGAATGGTTTGGATTCATCAGGAGGAGTCAAAACTGGAGCTGTGACTAACTTCTCTTTGAGGGTGTTGAAAGCTACGTCACATTCGGGCGTCCAGACATACTTCACATGCTTCTGGAGGAGGTTGTAAAGAGGCTTCGCGATCTTAGAGAAATTCTCAACGAATCTTCGACAATAGCTTGCGAGCCCAAGGAAGCTGCAGAGCTGCCTCACATTCTGAGGCGGTTCCCAATTCACAATTGCAGACACCTTCTCAGGATTAACAGCTATGTCCTTGGCGGAGATGATATGCCCAAGGTAGAGAACCTCATCGAGCCAAAACTCGCACTTTGAAAACTTCGCATAGAACTGATGTTCTCTGAGTTTGTCCAGCACCAATCTCAAATGCTTGGCATGATCCTCCTTGTTCTTGGAAAAGACCAAAATGTCATTGAGATAGACCAAGATGAAGTCATTTGTGTAAGGGTTGAAGATGAAGTTCATCATGCGAGAGAATGTTGGAGGAGCATTGACAAGGCCGAAAGACATGACAGTGTATTCATAAGAACCATAGCTTGTTCTGAATGCTGTCTTGGGGATATCTTGTTCACGAATGTGAATCTGATGATAGCCCATATGAAGGTCAAGCTTGGAGAATACTTGAGCACCTTTGATTTGTTCGAAAAGCTCATTGATATTGGGAAGTGGGTACTTGTTCTTTATGGTCTTTTGTTCAATGGGCGGTAATCGACACAAAGTCGGTCCGTGCCATCTTTCTTCTTGACAAAAAGAACACCACAACCCCAAGGAGAAGAACTTGGTCGGATCAGACCCATACGCTCTTGTATATCGAGTTGTTTCTTCAGCTCCTTCAACTCTTCTGGTCCAAGCTTGTAAGGACGTTTGCAAACAGGTTCCGTGCCAGGCTCAAGATCAATGACGAATTCAACTGGCCGGTGAGGAGGCATTCCTGGAAGCTCTTCCGGAAAGACATCTTGATATTCACAAACAACCGAAATCTGAGAGATGGCATTCAACTCGCCCTTTTCATTGAGAGAAAACAGACGAATGGTATCATCACGAGCGGCAAAGGCGATCACATCCTCAGACGAGTGTGTCAATTGAATCTGCCTGGCAGCACAATCAAGTTGAGCTTTGTGCTTAGAAAGCTAGTCCATGCCGAGAATTAGATCAATATCCGAGTCACCAAGAACAATTGGAGAAGCCAGGAATTTATAGTCGACCATCTCGATAGAAACATCCGGGACGCAGATATTAGATGACATTTGCTTGCCCGGGGACACAATTGATAAAGTTCTTGGCAAATGTTGATAATCACACTCATACTTTGATGCAAAAGGTTTAGAAATGAAACAATGCGATGCACCAGTATCAAAAAGAACTTTTTCCGGAATAGAGTTAACTGGAAGGTTACCCATGATCACTTCTGATGAGTCCTCTGCCTGAGCTGCGTTCATCATGTTAACCTTGACATGCTTGGGATTATGCTTGACCACTGCATTGCTGGCAGATCTCACAGGAGGAGGAGGCGGAAGACGCCTCTGGTTGAAGCATTTGTTTGCATAGTGACCCTTCTGCTGACACTTGTTGCACATAAACTCTAAGAGCGGCCGGTGATACGGAGCACTTAACCTTGGAGCATGAGACGAAGCTTTGTTCTGAAAGGCTGGGTTGGGTGGGTGGGAAGATCCATTGCCACCTTTGCTCTTCTGCTGGTAAGGCTGACGGAACGGAGGAGGAGGCAACCAGTACTTTTGCTGCTTAGCTGCCACTTGAGTTGAAGAAGAAGGAGTTGCATCCCTGACTCTCTTCTTAGATGCATCGCACTTGATCTGAGCGGCCTCTTGCTTTAGTGCCATGTTGTAGAACTTATCATACTTTTTCGGCTCAAAAAGCACAAGAGCTAGTTGCAGATCTTCTCTGAGGCCACATCTGAATTGATAAATCATGCTCTTCTCGTCAGGGACATCTTGCTTGGCGAAGCGAGCGAGCCTCTGGAACAGGATGTTGAATTGGTAAATAGACAAGCTGCCTTGCTTCAGATTGCGGAACTCCTCACGCTTACTCTCAACAACACTTTGAGGAATGTGGTGAGCTTTGAAGTCTTGGCAGAAATCATCCCAGGTAATCACACGACCTCCTCTAGAATCTTTGTATTGTTGATACCACTCAGCAGCTTGGTCTTTGAGTTGGAACAAAGCAAACTTGACAAAGTCCTCAGGCATGATGTTGCTACACTCAAAATGTTTGCAGATATCCACGAGTCAATCGTCAGAGTCTGTGGCCTTGACACAGTTACTGAAGGACTTCGGCTGGTTTGCGAGGAACTGGTTGAGGGTAGCAAACTAAGTTTGATTGTTGCCATGGCCTTGATTTCCTTGGTTGCGCTCTTGCAAAAGTTGCAAAAGCATCTGCGTGTTGGCGTTGGTGGCGGCCATGATAGCTTGCCATGCCTCCGGAGGTGGAGGTGGTGGCGGAGGTTCCGGATTCTGATGCATTGGAGGAGCCATCCTGAAGAGGATGACATCCGTTAGCATCTTGAAATACATATATTCAAGCTGAATCAATGGATCGAAATTGCAACATATAGCCTTAACATTCGAACAAGAATGAACGAATGAATTCCAAATTAAATGATCACACTTCCATAAATTGAGAAGCCACTTAGATAGAGATGGATGAATAAAACAACAAGGTACGGACATGAACAAATAATTGGTAAGGATTACCCAATCACAAACCAAATATCTGGGGGAAGAAATACTAGAGCTACATGAATTCCCACCTATGAAACTCCCGAAACTTTCCGGATATGCAATCAGGAGTTGGGGATACAGGGGAAGCATAATATCTCACCCAAAACTAGCAAATCCTACATCCAGCTGTATCCATCCTTCAACACATAACCAAGAAACCTTCGGTGATCATTTACCTCAACCTTTGAAAAGCATCCGTTATACGAGTTATGGCAATACTCCCGAACTCCCGCCCCAGTACTGGGTGGCGTCGAGGTTATCTCACCAACAACTGCATAAAAGAGATTTTCGATGTCGGCAAAACTCGGGTATTCCAAAACTACAACGATAAAATTGTGACGAAAACACCTCGGAGCTCAACTCCCCGGGACACTGCCACAACCCCTAAATGTCAGGAGGCACCAAGAACAGTTTTCTCGTCACAAAACCATCGGAACGATTCCAAGATACCCGCGTGATCCTAATTTTTTTTAGTGAAATTTGAGGAGAGAAGAGTCAAAACTCTACGTCAGGAGGCCTCACCAGAGTGACGAAGGGACTGAGGAGTAAAAAGAATCCTACTCTCTGATATATATAATCCTATAAGACTCAAAACATTTTTCTAGACTCAACAACGCCAACGATTCGATCAAGCAGGGGGCTCCTATGTCGGGGAAGGCTCTGATTACCAACTTGTAACACCCACGATGCAGCTATATCTCCCACGTGTCGAAGCACGACTTAGAGGCATAACCGCATTGTAGGCATGTCGCAAGAGGGGTAATCTTTACACATCCCATGTACTGAATAAGAAAGAGGTACATAGTTGGCTTACAATCGCCACTTCACACAATACATAAATATAGCATTGCATCATCCAGAAGACAATCAAGGTCCGACTACGGAACCAAAATAAAGACAACCCCAAATGCGTAAGATCCCCGATCGCCCCAACTGGGCTCCACTACTGATCGTCTGGAAAGGAAACATAGTAATGTCCTGAGTCCTCATCGAACTCCCACTTGAGTTCAGTTGCATCCCCTGGAATGGCATCATCGGCACCTGCATCTGGTTTTGGAAGTAATCTGTGAGTCACAGGGACTCAGCAATCTCACACCCTCGCGATCAAGACTATTTAAGCTTATGGGTAGGGAAAGGTAGTGAGGTGGAGCTGCAGCAAGCACTAGCATATATGGTGGCTAACATACGCAAATGAGAGCGAGAAGAGGAGCAAAGCACGGTCGATAAACTATGATCAAGAAGTGATCCTAGAACTACTTACGTTCAAGCATAACACGAGACCGTGTTCTCTTCCTAGACTCCGCCGAAAAGAGACCATCACGGCTACACACGCGGTTGATGCATTTTAATTAAGTTAAGTGTCAAGTTCTCTAAAACCGGGCATTAACAAATTCCCATCTGCCCATAACCGCGGGCACGGCTTTGGAAAGTTCAAATCACTGCAGGGGTGTCCCAACTTAGCCCATCACAAGCTCTCACGGTCAACGAAGGATATTCCTTCTCCTAGGAAGACCCGATCAGACTCGGAATCCCGGTTACAAGACATCTTGACAATGGTAAAACAAGACCAGCAAAGCCGCCCGATGTGCTGACAAACCCTGATAGGAGTCGCACGTATCTCGTTCTCAGGGCACATCGGATGAGCGTTGCGTACAACTAAAACCAAACCTCGAGTTTCCCCGAGGGGGCGCTGCAAAGGACTCTAGTTTGGACCAACACTTAGAGGAGCACTGGCCCCGCGGTTTAAAATAAAGATGACCCTTGAGTCCGCGGAACCCAAGGGAAAAAGGCTTAGGTGGCAAATGGTAAAACTAAGGTTGGGCCGTGCTGGAGAAGTTTTATTCAAGTCGAACTATCAAGGGGTTCCCATTATAACCCAACCGCGTAAGGAACGCAAAATCAAGGAACATAACACCGGTATGACGGAAACTACGGCAGCAAGAGTGGAACAAAACACCATGCATAAGTCCGAGCCTTCCACCATTTACCAAGTATATAGGTGTATTAAAGTAAACAAGATATAATATCTCAACAATAAACATGTTCCAACAAGGAACAAACTCCAATCTTCACCTGCAACTAGCAACGCTATAAGAGGGGCTGAGCAAAGTGGTAACATAGCGAAATAACGGTTTGCTAGGACAAGGTGGGTTAGAGGTTTGACATGGCAATATGGGAGGCATGAAATAGCAGATGGTAGGTATCGCGGCATAGGCATAGCAATAGAGCGAGCAACTAGCAAGCAAAGATAGAAGTGATTTTGAGGGTATGGTCATCTTGCCTGTAAAGTTCTCCGAGTTGACGTAAGCTTGATCCTCATAAGCGTACTCAATGGGTTCCTCGATCATGTACTCGTCTCCCGGCTCTACCCAAAGAAATAACACAAGCAAGGGAAACACAATCAACCACGGTGCAATGCGCAAGCAACATGATGCAAAACATGGCATGATATGCGGGATGTGACATGCAATGCATATGCGTGCTCCGGAAGGAAAAGATTGAACCAGGCCTCAACTTGGCAAAACAAGAGCGAAGCTGGAAAGATTAGTTGATTTCGGTTGAAATCGATATAAAGATCGCCGAAATCGGATGCACGGTTTGCAAATGGCAAGCAAAACAATAATGGCACAAATCTACGATTAACAGCACGATGCCATCTAAAATGCAACAAGAAACTAAGCTACTGCACTCTAACATAGCAACAAAGCACATGGAGGTGATCCACTCAAGATGCTTGACAAAAGATGAACACTGAGATACGGCTAAATCACACAATAGCAGGTTCAAACAAGCATGACAAAAGTGCAAAAGTTATCAGCTTCACAGACTTGGTGATAATACCAACATGTCATGAATTAACATCGGGAAGCAATGTTTAGAGCAAGATATCAACATGCTACAGGAACATAACGTAGCAAAGCAAGGCATGGCATGAATATACTCAAAACATATAACAAAAGTCCCTTACTGACCATAAGCCAAAAGGGCACAGAAAACATGATGGCACCCATTTAAACATAGCAAGTTTCGTTAACAGATTCATACTTAGCAGAAAACTGGACATGGCAAAAACAGAGTTAAGTAGACATGTTTGCGAGCTCGATGCACTCACCACAAGGCATTTCATGACAAACTAAGCATACACCCAGCAAGAAGACATGATCATGAAGCCAAGCATAGCAAGAACAAGTTCATAGCATGCATGGATCAACTACAACAACCTCGGCAAAATTGATTAACACGTAAACAATCTGCCAGGAACATTTTATAGCAAAAGTAGAGCAAGCTTGAGTCATGCTAGGGTACTCCATAAATGCAAACAAAGACATGGATGGATAGAGCATAACCATATGCTCAAATCATCCTTAATGAACATACTCAAAATAAGCATGGATCACTCTGTAGCAACATGAATACAGGGCATAAAAATAACATCAGGGAAAAGATTTAGTGAAATTCTAAGTCCCTGAAATCAGCAACATCACGAGAGCTACTTTGCATGCTCGTGCTAGTCACCACATTGATCACAAAAATACAAGGCATACACCCCTGTAAAGATGGCATGGCATAGCCCAAAACACATGTAGGGCTCAAGTTCATAGGAGGCACACAATAAACATGGCAAAAATGACAAATGCTCATAATCTGATAAGAATCAGGAACTAACATTTTATAGCACTCTTGCAACAGCATTTTAGGCATCAAGATGGACTCAAACAAGCATGGCACAATGGAACAAAATGAAGAGCACATCATGATGAACAATTTGATATATCATGCATGCAAAACGGAGCTAGGGTGATGAAGTTATGGCATGTTGAACAGGGCTCCAGAATGCAGCAGAAAATGACTCAGGAAAAAAACGAGGTCAACCCTTCTTTCAGATCTGGATCTGGCGCTGCGCGCGAACCGAGGTTCGTCAGGGAGGGAGGTCGCGGTGGTCGCCGGAGCATGCGGAGCTTGGGGCCGGAGTAGAGGACGGCGGATCGGGGGCCGGGGAGGTCGGATCCGGGCGGCGCGGCTCCCGGGCGGTGGTCGGCGACGCGGGAGGTGGCGGCCGGTGAGCTGCTGTGGCCGGAGCGAAGAACTGCGGCGGAGGCTCCGGGAGACGGCGGCAGTCGCGGGAGCGGGCGGCGGCGGAGCTCGCGTGTGAGCCAGGGAGGCTCGAGCGGCGTGGACGGGCCGGGAGGGCCCCGCCTGGGCCCTGGCGGGCCGGCGCGGGCGGCGGCGCGGGCGAAGTGGGCTCGGCTGCACCTGCGAATGGGAAAGCAACACGTGGCGGTGGAGGGGGAGCGGACACGTCCGGCCGATGGGGGGAGAAACGTCCGGCGGCGGCAGGGAAGAAAATTGGGGTTTCATCCGTGAAAATGGAGGAGGGGCACCTATTTATAGATTCTAAGAGTTAGGAGAGTCCAAAAGAGGTGCGGTTTTCGGCCTCGCGATCATGATCGAACGACCGAGAGGATGGAGGGGGTTTAGCTAGGTTTTGGGACACTTTGAAGGGGTGTTGGGATGCAACACACACGAGGCCTTTACGGTTCCTCGGTTAACCGTTGGAGTATCAAACGGACTTCAAATGGCACGAAACTTGACATGCGGTCTACCGGTAGGGTACCAAGCCCGCTTGGCAAATCTTGGTCCAATCCAAGAATGTTTAACACCCGCACACGAAAAGAGGCAAAAGGGGACGCCGGAGGACATAGGAGTGTCGGATCGCAAAACGGACAACGGGGAAAATGCTCGGATGCATGAGATGAACACGTATGCAAATGCGATGCACATGATGACATGATATGAGATGCATGACATGGACAAAATGCAAAACGAAGACAAAACCCAACCACGAGGGAATATCATAACTTAGAGCCGAAAATGGCAAGAGTTGGAATACAAATATGGTAAATTACATCCGGGGTGTTATAGGGTTATTGTCCATTACACACTTTATGCCCATATTTACATGTTCACTATGCTTGATATGATCATTCATATGCCTTTGTCATGCATTTGTGACCCATGCTTTGCATTACACATGTTTCTTGATTCTCATACTTGTATGTGTATTTGCAAGCTTGGTGGAGATGTCACTTGTTATTGCCATGTTTGCTTTGTGCCCCATACCTATGATGATACTATGATCTTGCATTGTGTTCGTGCTTGCGATATGTCATGTGCATCGCCTATATCCACTATTTGCTCACATGATATGATTGCCATCATTTCCTCTAGTGTGTTGCATCTTCGCTCCACTAGTTTGCACGACATGATTACCAAGATTGACTTGTTTGCATCACACATGTTGAACAATTGCTCTTTCCATTGTGTTGAGTGCCACGATATCTTCACTACACCATATGCACATTATGCTTGGATTGTCTTGCACTTGCCCCATGTGTTTAGACATCTCACTATATTTGGTGTTGTGAATGATTCCTATGCATACCATAGACCGTTTGTTGAGTGCTTTATGCATGCTTGCTATGACCTTGAGGTAGATGCTTATTCACTTGTCACACATATTAGCATCTTAACCTCCCATTTGCATACTTGTTTCCATGATGTCCGTGATTGTGCTAAACTTATATGCTTAAATGCCATGCCACACTTCTTTGTCAAACCATATGCTATGCTTGATGACAACACTTTTTGGGTGAATCTCCTCTTGAATGCTTGGTTATGCTCTTATGCCAACCACATTTGTTTTTCCAAGTGCTTGTTATCTTTGCTCCTTTTGAAGGAATTACAAGACGGTGCGACATTGGAAAGTGACCATTTGGAACTACAAGATGATGCATGCTTGGTGATCGTCAAATCCTACACGGCTACATCATCTCTTTCCCATGGTGATTTGGATTTCGATCCGAGGTCGGATCTTTCCCAAGGGGGAGGGGATGATGCGGAGCATCCTACGGACATCACCATGTCAAGGGTCCATTTGGCAAGTGACATGTGCCACATCTACTTCATACATACAAAGGTGAATCATCTCCTTTACACGTGTCCACTTGTACATCTCGAGGATGGTATACTACTTGACCCCTCTCTCGTGTGCCTACATAGGTGTGAGCGGAGCTACACATTCATGGAGAAGGAGTCTAAGAAGAAGAGAACATCTACACCATCCAAGAAGGAAGCCTGGAAGCGGAGAAGGAAGCGCCAAGAAGAAGGCAGCATCTCCCAGGCGACCCCGTGCGCACGGGCATGTACTGTGCCCACGGGACCCCCATGTCCACGGGCCTCACGGACCCCGTGTGCACGGGCTCATGTGTCAGGTCTCTGGATACCCTGTGCGCACGAGCTCCACTTACCCCGTGCACACGGGGCCCCCTGTGCGTGGCTGATTGGACTTGGCCCTTGTATCCCCATCTCGTCCCTACTTACCCCTTCATCCCTTGGACCTATATATACTCCTTCATCTCCTCCATTTAGACTTAGCTAAGAAGATACACAAATCATAGAGCTTAGCTCATGTACCTCCCCTTGTGGGATTCCTCTTGAGAGAGAAGGCTCCATTGGAGTACAAGACCTCCATTGGAGAAGATCCCTATGGATGCAAGCCCCCCCCCCTTTGGGGAAGGATCTACGTAGATCATCAAGCCCTCATCTCCTTCATAGGATTTGGGATGAACTCTACAATGTATCTTGTTTCCCTTTGATTGTTCATGTACCTTGTGGATCTTGTGTGTTTGTTGGTCTAGTGGATGTGTGATTGGACTTGTTCTTGAGTGTTCCTCTTGTTTTCCCTCGTGTTCATCTTGTTCTTGGGGATTCCCCCTCCAATTCATGAAAGATCTCTCCATAGGGTTCCACCCTACAACAACCCGTCTCAGGACAAGGTCACCCACCTCGAGGGTCCTGGAGCAGATGTTGCGGCAGTGATACCGCCACAGCGCCTGCTGGTACCTCACGGCACAGAGTGAGGCTTGGCGGCGGCCCTCCTCCCCGAGCACGAGGCCCATCCCCTGCTAATCGTCCTAGCATGCCTCGTCAAATGCCAAGACCCACAGGGAGTGATGCTTGACCTCATGAGGGAGGACCACCTCAGCCCTGTAGACGAGGAAGAACGGGGTCTCATCGGCGGGCTTAGTCGTGGTGGTGCGGATGTACCATAGCACAGACTGAAGCTCATCGAGCCAACCCTTGCCGCAAGCCTCGAGTTTCTTCTTGAAGCTCCTCATCTTGAGGCACCTCAGGACCTCTGCGTTGGTGCATTTGGCTTGGCCGTCACTTCGTGGATGCGCCACTGAAGTGTAGCATATCTGCGTTCCAAGGTTAGCACAATATGTTTAGAAGAGGTTGCTCGTGAACTAAGAGCCATTATTAGTGATGATACGGTTGGGAACCCTGAAGCGGCTCATGAGGCCTTTGATGAACTTGATGTCCGAGCTAGCTGGGATGGTGCACACGGGCTCCACCTTCGCCCATTTGGTGAATTTGTTGATGGCGACGTAGAGGTAGCGGTAGCCCCCGGCTGCTCGGGGGAACGGGCCCAGGATATCCAACCCCCAGACCGCAAACGACCTTGAGAGCGGGATGGTCTGGAGGCCCTGAGCGGGCTGGTGGATCTGTTTGGCATGGAACTGACATGCCTCACAGGATCGCACCAGCTCGGTGGCATCGTTGAGTGCCGTGGGCTAGTAGAACCCACTATGGAACGCCTTGCCCACGAGGGTGCATGATGAAGAATGGTGCCCGCAGTCCCCGCCATGGATGTCAGCCAGCAACTCGCACCCTTTCTCCTTGGAGATGCACCGCAACGAGACATTGTTTGGGCGCCTTCGGTAGAGCTCGCTGTCCTGCAAGCAGTAAGCGATGGCCTGACGGGCCACACATTCTGCATCTTCCTCCTTCTCTGGCAGGGTGCCTCGGAGCAGGTACGCCTTGAACTCTTTGGTCCAGCACCCCTCCGAGGCTCGAGCGCCAGGAGCAGGCGGGCACCTGAGGTCGAACCGCAGGCCAAGGCACCTGTGGAGGGGGCCAGGGGCGGCTCCTCCCGAAGCAGTGTAGGGCCTGTAGCGGGCAGGGGGGCTGCCGCCGATGGCTTGAAGAGCCGTTCCTCGAAGACACCAACCTTCCGGGGCTCGCGTCGGGACGCCCTCTTGGCGATGTCGTCCACCTCCTTGTTCGTGCCCTGCGGGACGTGCTCCAATTCCAAACCCAAGAACCATTTTTCAATTTTGTGTACCTCTTCTAGGTATGCTTCCATGTGCTCGCCCTTAGGCTTGTATTCCTTGTTGGAGAAGTTGACGAGGAGTTGGGAATCGCCCTTGATGGTCAGACGCTTGACCCCCAGGGCCGCCGTGGCCCTGAGCCCAGCGATCAGGCCCTCGTATTCCACGATGTTGTTGGAGACCTTCTCATCATGCCGAAAATAGAGCTGCACGGCGTAGTATAGTTTGTTCTGGGTCGGCGCAATGAGCACGGCCCCAGCCCCTGCGCCCTGGTGCGAACGCGCCGTCGAAGTACATGACCCAGCCATCGGGCGCCTCATCTCCGGGCGTGAGGGAGCGATCCTCACTCATCCCCCGGTCAGGGGCGTCAGTCCATTCCGCCACAAAGTCAGCAAGGGCCGCACCCTTCATGGCCCTGGTGGTGCTGAACTCCAGCTGGAACGCCTGCAGCTCGATGTTCCACTCGGCAAACCTCCTCACGGCGTTGAGGCTATGAAGCACCTTCTTGAGGGGGTACGCGTAGATGGCCTTGATGGGATGGCCTTGGAAGTAGTGTCGCAGTTTCCTGGAGGCTTCTGTGGCATGGGGTAGCACGCGCGTGTGTCACGCAACACCGTGTTGATGAAGTACACGGGCTGCTCGACGCGGGAAGAGGTGTCGACGATGTCCAACCCCGCTTGAGACGAGGGGGCCTCGGCAGCCTTGCCATTCGATGGGGTAGTCGAGGCCTCAGGAGCGCCATCCCGAGGTGGCAATGGCGCGGTGGCACACGGGGCACTACGCTGCACACCCGCACTTGCACGCTCTTTCTGGACTGCCACGAGCGCTGCACTATCCTAGTAGGGTGTGGCGGCCAGGTAAAGCACCAGGGGCTCAAGAGGACGAGGTGCCACCATCATCGGCGGGCTTGTGAGATACCTCTTGAGGTCTTGAAAGGTCGCCTCGGCCTCCGAAGTCCATTCAAATGGCCCCTTCTTTTTCATCAGCTTGAAGAACGGGAGGGCGCGCCCGTGAGCTTGGAGATGAAACGCCCCAACAAAGTTACGCATCCCACAAGCTTCTGCATCTCCTTGAGGGTTTGTGGCGGGCTCATCTGTTCTATTGCCTCGACCTTCTCTGGGTTAGCCTCGATCCCTCTATGCGACACCGAGAAACCCAGCAACTTGCCGGACGGGACACCGAACACCGAGTTCTCCGGATTGAGCCGCAGGTTCACCTTGCGCAAGTTGGCGAACGTTTCTTCCAGGTCTTCGAGAAGGGTTCTTGCTTCCCGTGACTTGACCACTATGTCGTCGACGTACGCCTCGACGTTCCTCCCAAGCTACTGGCCCAGGGCAATGTGCATCAATCGCTGGAAGGTCGCGCCAGCATTCCGCAGCCCAAAGGGCATGGAGGTGTAGCAGTACACCCCGCACGGGGAAAGGAAGGCTGTCTTGTCGACGTCCTACACTGCCATCTTGATCTTGTCGTAGCCCGAGAAGGCGTCCAAGAAGCACAACAGATCGCACTTAGTGGTGGAGTCGACGATCTGGTCAGTGCGTGAAAGAGGGAACGATTCTTGAGGGCATGCCTTGTTGAGGCTCGTGAAGTCGACGCACATGCGCTCCTTCCCTCCCTTTTTGGGGACGATGACCGGGCTGGCCAACCAATCCGGGTACCGTACTTCCCGAATGACACTGGCTTCTTGCAGCTTGCGGACCTCCAGGAAGATGAACGATTGCTTCTCCGGGGCTTGCCGTCGCGCCTTTTGCTTCATGGGGCGCGCGCTGGGGCACACCATCAAATGGTGTTCAATCACATCTCGTGGGAGGCCGACCAAGTCCATCGCCTCCCATGCAAATACATCCTTAGTCGCAGGGAGGAAACCGATCAGTGACTCTTCCTGATCTAGGGGGAGGCCGGCGCCTATGGTGAAGGTGGGGCCTAAGCCCATGTCGTCGGCTATCACTTGGTTCGTCTCGGCCCGATCCTGGGAGAATAGTTGCTTCTTCTTTGCGAGTGCGGCTCTAGGCATTTCTCAGGTGTCTTTAGCGCCTGGTCGCACGGCCGCTGCGGCCTTGAAAGCGAGCTTGAGAGCCAGGAGTGCACCCTTGGTGTGTCCCACCACAGTGAGGATGCTGCTGCTCCCGGGCATCTTGATGACGTTGTAGCCGGGGTGCGTCGCCGCTATGAACTTGGCAAGGGCTGGATACCCAAGGATGGGGTTGTACGGGAGGCCGATGCAAGCGATGTCAAGGTCGATGAGCTCGGTGCGGTAGTTGTAGTGTGTGACGAAGGTGACGGGGAGGCGGATCTGCCCCAGGGGAACGATGGAGCCGCCGACCACCCTTGAGAACGGCTTGGTGGGGGCGAGCCGGTCGTAAGGCACTTGGAGGAGGTGGAAGGTTTCCACGGAGAGGACGTTGAGGCCAGCGCCGCCGTAGATGAGGGTCCTGGTGACCGCAACACTGTTGATGGTGGGCATGCACAAGATGGGGAGCGTGCCGGCGCCGTGTAACACCCCGGATGTAACTTGCCATATTTGTAACTCCGACTCTTGCCATTTTCGGCTTTAAGTTATGAGATTCCCTCCGTGGTTGGGTTTTGTCTTTGTTTTGCATTTTGTTCATGTCATGCATTTCATATCATGTCATCATGTGCATCGCATTTGCATTCGTGTTCGTCTCATGCATCCGAGCATTTTCCCCGTTGTCCGTTTCGCAATCCGACACTCCTACATGCACCGGCGCACCCCTCTTGTCTCTTTTCGTGAGCGGGTGTTAAACGTTCTCGGAATGGACCGAGATTTGCCAAGTGGCCTTGGTACACCACCGATAGACTGCCTGTCAAATTTCGTTCCATTTGGAGGCCGTTTGATGCTCCAACGGTTAACCGGGTAATCGCGAATGCCTCTTTTGTGTTGCAGCCCAACACCCCTCCAAAACATCCCAATAACCCAACAAAACCATCTCCATGTCCTCAGTCGTCGGATCACGATCGTGTGGGCGAAAACTACACCTCATTTGGACATTCCTACCTCCCTCTACCTATAAATTTGCACCTCCCCCAAAAATTTCGGGTCTCGAAACCCTAGCCCCGCTCCTCTCGCCCGCCGGACGTGTCCGTGCCTGCCGGACGAATCTTCGCCGCCGCCCGCAGCCAACCAGGGGACGCCATGTGTCCGCCGCCACCTCCCGCCGCCGCGGCCCGCGGGGCCCAGGTGCGGCCCTCTGGCCCCCGCGCGCCGCCCGATCTGCGCGCCGCGCGCCTTCCTGCTGGCACCTCGCCGACCTTCGCTGGCCGCCGCTCCACGGCGCTTTCCTCGTCGTCCCGCGGTGCTGTCCTCGCCGCCCCGCGCCTCCTCACCTGCCGCGCGCCTCCGCCGCCTCGCCCTCGCCTGATCCGGCCGCCCCCGTGCCCGGCGACTCATCTCCAGCGAGTCCCCGCGCCTCCTCAAGCCGTCCCCCTCGTCTCCGGCCACCGTCCACTTCTCCTCCGGCGAACCTCGGCGACCGCGCCTAGAACCCTAGATCTGGAATCCACAAGGTGAAATTCCACTAAGTCCCTAACCCCCCTGTTATTTTTATGCCATGCTCATCAGGTCGTATCTCGGTGCTCCAAATCTTGCATATGATATGTCAAATTGTTCGTCTTGTTGAGCTCTTCATGGTAGAAGCATTTACATTCATGTTACGGCCCATTATGATGCCATTTTCATTGATGCAAGAGTGCTATAAAATGTTAGCTGTTGGTACTTATCAGATCATTATTTGAGCATTTTTGTTGCATTTGATGTGTGCATTATTTGAGCATGAGGTCTAGATGTGTCTTGAACTACGTCATGCCATGTTTACAGAGGTGAAAACCTTGTAATTTTGTGATCTTTGTGGTGACTAGAACAAGTATGCAAACTAGACTCCACAATGTTGCTGTTTTCAGGGACTTAGGATTTTGCCAAGTCTTTTTCCCGCTGTTATTTTGATGCCATGTAAACTTGATGCGACAGTGAGATCCGTGCTTCTTTTGGGATACTTCAGTAAGGATGTTTGGAACATGTGGTTATGCTCTATCCATCCATGCCCCTGTTTGAAATTATGGAGTTGCCTAGCATGTCATTTACTTGCTCTACTTTTGCTATAAAATGTTCCTGGTAGAATATTAACATGTTAATCAATGTTGCCATGGCTGTTGCTAGTGATCCATGCATCCTATGAACTTGATCTTGCCATGGTTAGCTTCATGAACATGTCATCTTGCTATTGGTATGCTTATATTATCATGCAATGCTTTGTGGTGAGTGTCATGAGCTCACAAAGTTGCTATAGTGAATCTATTTATGACATGCTCTATTTTTCTACCAAGTCTGAAACTGTTAATAAATCTTGCTATGTTTACATGGGTGCCATCATATCTTCTGTGCCTTTTTAGCTCATGATCAGTAAGGGACTTTTGTTCTATGCATTTAGCAGATTCATGCCATTCCTCTGTTTGCTACGATATGTTCCTGTAGCATGTTGTTTGCTTGCTCTAAACATTGCTTCCTGATGTTGTTTTGTCATGTTAGTATTTTTCACTAAGTCTGTGAAGCTGATATCTTTTGCACTTTTGCCATGCTTGTTTGAAGCTGTTCTAATGTGTTTTAGACGTAGCTCAGTTTTCATGTTTTGTCAAGCATCTCTTGTACATCACTGCCATATGCTATGTTGCTATGTTGGAGTGCAGTAGCTTAGTTTCTTGTTGCATTCTAAGTGGCATCATGCTGTTAATCGCAGAATTGGGTCATTCTTGTGATGCTTGCCTTTTGCAAACCATGCATCCGTTTTCGGTGATCTTTATATTGATTTCAAACGAAATCATCTCATCTTTCCATCAGCATACTTGGTTTTCCAAATTGATGCCTTGATCATTCTTTCCCTTCCGAAGCACGCATATGTGTTGCATATCATGCCATGTTTTGCATCATGTTGTTTGTGCATTGCACCGTGATTGATTGTTGTTCCTTTGCTTGTGTTCTTTATTTCGGTAGAGCCGGGAGACGAGTACGTGAATGAGGAACCTGTTGAGTACGCTTATGAGGATCAAGCTTTCGACAACTCTGAGAACTTTGCAGGCAAGATGACCATACCCTCGAAATCACTTCTATCTTTGCTTGCTAGTTGTTCGTTCTATCGCTTTGTCACGCTACCTACCACTTGCTATATCATGCCTCCCATGTTGCCATGTCAAGCCTCTAACCCACCTTTCCTAGCAAACCGTTGTTTGGCTATGTTACCGCTTTTGCTCAACCCCTCTTATAGCGTTGCTAGTTGTAGGTAAAGTTGAAGTTTGTTCCATGTTGGAACATGGATATTGTTGGGATATCATTATTATCTCTTATTTACTTTAATGCATCTATATACTTGGTAAAGGGTGGAGGGCTCGGCCTTATGCCTGGTGTTTTTTCCACTCTTGCCTCCCTAGTTTCTGTCATACCGGTGTTATGTTCCTTGATTTTGCGTTCCTTACGCGGTTGGGTGTTATGGGAACCCCTTGACAGTTCGCCTTGAATAAAACTCCTCCAGCAAGGCCCAAACTTGGTTTTACATTTTCCTACCTAAGCCTTTTCCCTTGGGTTCTGCAGACTCAAGGGTCATCTTTATTTTAACCCCCCTGGGCCAGTGCTCCTCTGAGTGTTGGTCCAAACCGAGTAGACTGCGGGGCCACCTCGGGGAAACTTGAGGGCTGGCTTTACTCGTAGGATGTCTCATCCGGTGTTGCCCTGAGAATAAGATACGTGCGACTCCTATCGAGATTTGTCGGCACATCGGGCGGCTTTGCTGATCTTGTTTTACCATTGTTGAAATGTCTTGTAACCGGGATTCCGAGACTGATTGGGTCTTCCCGGGAGAAGGAATATCCTTCGTTGACCATGAGAGCTTGTGATGGGCTAAGTTGGGACACCCCTGCAGGGTATAAACTTTCGAGAGCCGTGCCCGCGGTTATTTGGCAGATGGGAATTTGTTAATATCCAGTTGTAGAGAACTTGACACTTAACTTAATTAAAATGAATCAACCACGTGTGTAGCCGTGATGGTCTCATTTCAGCGGAGTCCGGGAAGAGGACACGGTCTTGTGTTATGCTTGAACGTAAGTAGTTTCAGGATCACTTCTAGCTTCTCGACCATTGCGTTGCTTCTCTTCTCGCTCTCATTTGTGTATGTTCGCCACTATATTGCTTAGTGCTTGCTGCAGCTCCACCTCACTACCCTTTCCTACCCATAAGCTTAAATAGTCTTGATCTCGCGGGTGTGAGATTGCTGAGTCCTCGTGACTCATAGATACTTCCAAATAGTTGCAGGTGCCGAGGATACCAGTGCAAGTGATGCTACCAAACTCAAGTGGGAGTTCGACGAGGATTCGGGCCGTTACTATGTTTCTTTTCCCGATGATCAGTAGTGGGGCCCAGTTGGCACGATCTGGGATCTAGCACTTTGGGTTGTCTTCCTTTATTTTGGTTCCGTAGTCGGACCTTTGTTTGTATTTTGGATGATGTATGAATTATTTATGTATGGTGTGAAGTGGCGATTGTAAGCCAACTCTTTATCCCGTTCTTATTCAGTACATGGGATGTGTGAAGATTACCCCTCTTGCGACAAGCCTACCATGCGGCTATGCCTCTAAGTCGTGCCCCGACACGTGGGAGATATAGCCGCATTGTGGGTGTTACACGCCGGCACCGACCATAGTCTTGGGGTGATCCCTGGAGTCGAATGCGATGTCGGTCTCAGGCGCTGCCCGTCCTGGAGGAGCCCCCTGCCGCGGCTGGGCGGCCCTCACCCGCCGGAAAAGCTGCTTGACGTGGCGGCTGGAGGCTAGTACCTGCGATCCGCCAAGCCGCTACAGCATGGGGCGCCGGTGCTGCGTAGTGCGCGATGAACAAGTCACTGAGCTCCTCCTAGAAGGCTACTGAAGACTCCGGTAGTTTGAGCATCCAGGAGCACGGCACGCCTGTGAGAGCCTTGGGAGCCATTTTGTCATGACTTTGTCGTCGCTGCCCACCACCTAGATGTCCTACGCGTACAGTCGAAGGAATTCCTTGGGGTCCGTCGTGCCGTCGTATCATGGGGGCAGCGCCGGCCTGATCCTCTGTGGCCACTACACCCGCTGAAGGCCGGGGGTAAAGGCCCGGAAGCCCACAACGCCTCTGGAAGAGCTCGGCGGCCCGACGGGTGGGACGGCGTCGGCCATGGGAACCATGAGTCCTGTGCGTAGCGCGGTCGGCGAAGAGGCCGAGCTTCGACATGCCCCTACCTGGCGCGCCAAATGTCAGATTCAGGGCTCTGCAGTCCCAAGAAGGTTCGAACTTTGGGGCGTGTACGAAGAACTCAACCTATCCAGCTAACCATCCCATCGCCCCACGGCCTAGCTTGATTCACACGAATGAGGAAGAAGATGGATGCGACAGCTTACCTAGGTTCAGGCCACCTTGCGGTGTAAGACCCTACTCCTGCTTTGTTGGGGATTGGCCTCACGAGGGGTTGAGGATTAACTAGTACATGGGATGAACAACCTCGCGAGGTTCGGGGGTGAGGGAATGAGTAGACCCCCTCTATGGTGGTGGCTAACCTATACTTATAGTGGCCTCAGTCCTTTCCCTCTAAAATGTAGGCGGGAAGGGATTCCACCGTGGCCAATTTCAAAGGGGACAAGTAGTACATCTTATGCTGAAGAAAGGTGGTCTTCACCTACAAAGCTTCTGGTCATGACGCAGGGGTGGGCTCGGTGATGACATCCATCCTGCCGTGCTGGTGGTCTTGGTCTTGTTGTACTGGAATGGAAACCTTTGCTAGATTCCTCGGGAACCCATGCATGTCCTTGCCTCCTTAGCACCAAAGAGGAAACTGCCCCTTCTGCGCCCGCTGGCACCCGCCTGCCTTGGCCATCACGACTTGCGTCATGGTAGCCTCATGAGGCTGGGTACCTGCATAGAAATACCCGCTCCTCCGGAGGCCGCCTGGGTAGGCCGCTCCCTCAGAAGGTCTTGGTGTCGTCCGCCTCGCGAGACCAAGGGGTTGATATGTCCATTTTGCATCATGCTTTTATATTGATATTTATTGCATTATGGGCTGTTATTACACATTATGTCACAATACTTATGCCTATTCTCTCTTATTTTACAAGGTTTACATGAAGAGGGGGAATGCCGGCAGCTAGAATTCTGGGCTGGAAAAGGAGCAAATATTAGAGACCTATTCTGCACAACTCCAAAAGTCCTGAAACTTCATGGGAGCATGTTTCAGAATATATAAAAAATATTGGGCGAAGGAAGTACCAGAGGAGGGCCATCCACCATCCACGTGGGTGGGGGGCGCGCCCTACCCCCTGGGTGCGCCCCCTGCCTCGTGGGCCCCCTAGCAGGCCTCTAGTGCCCATCTTCTGCTATATGAGGTCTTTTGCGCTGGAAAAAATCATAAGCTAGCTCATGGGATGAAACTCCGCCGCCACGAGGCGGAACCTTGGCGGAACCAATCTAGGACTCCGGCAGAGCTGTTCTGCCAGGGAAACTTCCCTCTGGGAGGGGGAAATCATCACCATCGATCCTCTCAGCGGGAGGGGGTCAATCTCCATCAACATCTTCACCAGCACCATCTCATCTCAAACCCTAGTTCTTCTCTTGTATCCGATCTTTGTCTCAAAACCTCAGATTGGTACCTGTGGGTTGCTAGTAGTGTTGATTACTCCTTGTAGTTGATGCTAGTTGGTTTACTTGGTGGAAGATCATATGTTCAGATCCTTTATGCATATTAATACCCCTCTGATTATGAACATGAATATGATTTGTGAGTAGTTACATTTGTTCCTGAGGACATGGGAGAAGTCTTGCTATAAGTAGTCATGTGAATTTGGTATTCATTCGATATTTTGATGAGATGTATGTTGTCTCTCCTCTAGTGGTATCATGTGAACATCGACTACATGACACTTCACCATTGTTTGGGACTAGAGGAAGCCATTGGGGAGTAATAAGTAGATGATGGGTTGCTAGAGTGACAGAAGCTTAAACCCTAGTTTATGAGTTGCTTCGTAAGGGGCTGATTTGGATCCATATGTTTCATGCCATCGTTAGGTTTACCTTAATACTTCTTTTGTAGTTGTGGATGCTTGCAAGAGGGGTTAATCATGTGGATGAAGTTTGCGGATTATTTAAGCTTGCAGGTATGACCGAGGATGTTATCAAGAAGAAGGTCTTCCCTTTATCTTTGAAGGGAAAGGCATTGACATGGTTTGGGCTATGTGATGATAGGGGATCATGGAACTACAACCGATTCAAATTGGAATTTCATCAAAACTTTTATCCTATGCATCTTGTTCACCGTGATTGTAATTATATATATAATTTTTGGCCTCGCGAAGGAGAAAGCATCACTCAAGCTTGGGGGAGGCTTAAGTCAATGTTATATTCATGCCCCAACCATGAGCTCTCAAGAGAAATTATTATTAAAAAAATTTATGCTCGGCTTTCTCTCGATAATCGCTCCATGCTCGATACTTCTTGTACTGGTTCTTTTATGATGAAGACTATTGAATTCAAATGGGATTTATTGGAAAGAATTAAATGTAACTCTGAAGATTGGGATCTCGATGAAGGTAAGGAGTCAGGTATAATACCTAAGTTTGATTGTGTTAAATCTTTTATGGATACCGATGCTTTCCGTGAATTTAGCACTAAATATGGACTTGACTCTGAGATAGTAGCTTCTTTCTGTGAATCCTTTGCTACTCATGTTGATCTCCCTAAGGAGAAGTGGTTTAAATATAATCCTCCCATTGAAGTAAAAGTAGTTGCACCTATTAAAGTTTAAGTAAAGACTATCACTTATAATGATTCTGCTGTTCCTACTTCTTATATTGAGAAACCACCTTTCCCTGTTACAATAAAGGATCATGCTAAAGCTTCAACCTTGGTTCGTAAGAGTAATACTAGAACACCTACACCCTCTAAGCAAATTAAAGTTGAACCTAGTGTTGCTATGGTTAAAGATCTCTTGGCCGATAATATTGATGGGCATGTTATTTACTTCTATCATGAAGCTGCTAGAATTGCTAGACCAGACACTAAAAATAAACATAGACCTGTTGTAGGCATGCCTGTTATTTCTGTTAAAATAGGAGATCATTGCTATCATGGCTTATGTGATATGGGTGCTAGTGCAAGTGCAATACCGCATTCCTTATATAAAGAAATTATGCATGATATTGCACCTGCTGAGATAGAGGAAATTTATGTGACAATTAAGCTGGCCAATAGAGACACTATTTCACCAGTTGGGATTGTTAGAGATGTTGATGTCTTGTGTGGAAAAGTTAAATATCCTGCTGATTTTCTTGTTCTTGGTTCCCCACAAGACAACTTTTTCCCATTATATTTGGTAGACCCTTGTTGAATACTGTTAATGCTAGGTAGATTGCAAAAAGGATGTTGTTACTATTGGTTTGGGGGATATGTCTCATGAGTTTAATTTTGCTAAATTTTGTAGACAACCCCATGATAAAGAATTTCCTAGTAAATATGAAATTATTGGTCTTGCTTCTATTGTCGTGCCTCCTAATGATCCTTTAGAACAATATTTGCCAGACCATGAAAATGATATGTTTATGAATGAAAGAAGGTAAATAGATGAAGTATTCTTTAAACATGGACCTATTTTGAAACACAACTTGCCTGTTGAAATCCTAGGGGATCCTCCTCCACCCAAGGGTGATCCCGTGTTCGAGCTTAAACCTTTACCTGATACTCTTAAATATGCTTATCATGACGAGAAAGAGATATATACTGTTATTATTAGTGCTAACCTTTCAGAGCATGAAGAAAAGAAATTATTGAAAACTCTGAAGAAGCACCGTGCTGCTATTGGATATACTCTTGATGATCTTAAGGGCATTAGTCCCAGTCTATGCCAGCACAAAATAAAATAGGAGAAAGACGCAAAACCAGTTGTTGATCACCAATGATAGTTAAATCCTAAGATGAAAGAAGTGCTAAGAAAAGAAATACTAAAGCTTCTGGAGGCAGGTATAATTTATCCCGTTGCTGATAGTCAGTGGGTAAGTCCTGTCCATTATGTCCCTAAGAAGGGAGATATTACTGTTGTTCCTAATGATAAAGATGAATTGATCCCACAAAGCATTGTTACAGGTTAGAGAATGGTAATTGATTTCCGCAAACTAAATAAAGCTACTAAAAAGGATCATTACCCCTTACCTTTTATCGATCAAATGCTAGAAAGATTATCCAAACATACACATTTTTGCTTTCTAGACGGTTATTCTGGTTTCTCTCAAATACATGTGCCAGCCAAAGATCAACCAAAGACTACTTTTACATGCCCTTTTGGTACTTTTGCTTATAGGCGTATGCCTTTTGGTTTATGCAACGCACCTCCTACCTTTCAAAGATGTATGACTGCTATTCAACGACTTTTGTGAAAAGATTATTGACGTTTTCATGGACAACCCCAAATGCTAGATCCCCGAAATAAAAGATTATTGACGTTTTCATGGACAACCCCAAAGATTATTGACTATTATGCAATGCACCTCCTACGTTTCCAAAATAAAAGAAGACAACCCCAAATGCTAGATCCCCGATCGTCCCAACTGGGCACCACTACTGATCATCAGGAAACGAAACAAAACAACGATCAAGATCTTCATCGAGCTCCCACTTGAGTTCAGTTGCGTCACCTTCACTAGTATCATCGGCACCTGCAACTGTTTGGATGTATCTGTGAGTCACGAGGACTCAGCAATCTCACACCCTCGAGATCAAGACTATTTAAGCTTATGGGTAGGATAAGGTAGTGAGGTGGAGCTGCAGCAAGCACTAAGCAAATATGGTGGCTAACATACGCAAATAAGAGCGAGAAGAGAAGCAACGCAACAGCCGTGAAGCTAAAAGTGATCAAGAAGTGGTCCTAAAACTACTTACGCACAACCATAACACAAGAACCGTGTTCGCTTCCCAGACTCCGGCGAAAAGAGACCATCACGCCTACACACGCAATTGATGCATTTTAATTAATTCAAGTGTCAAGTTCTCTACAACCGGATATTAACAAATTCCCATCTGCCACATAACCGCGGGCACGGCTCTCGAAAGTTTATACCCTGCAGGGGTGTCCCAACTTAGCCCATCACAAGCTCTCACGGTCAACGAAGGATATTCCTTCTCCCGGAAAGACCCGAATAGTCTCGGAATCCCGGTTACAAGACATTTAGACAATGGTAAAACAAGACCAGCAAATCCGCCCGATGTGCCGACAAATCCCGATAGGAGTCGCACATATCTCGTTCTCAGGGCACACCGGATGAACACTACGTATGGCAACCGAAGATACCCCAAGTTGCCTAGGGGCGGCACCGCAAGTGGCTCTGTTTTGGGCCAACACTCAAAGGAGCACTGGCCCGAGGTTTAAAATAAAGATGACCCTTAAGTCTGCAGAACCCAAGGGAAAAGGCTTAGGTGGCAAATGTAAAACCAAGGTTGGGCCTTGCTGGAGGAGTTTTATTCAAGGCGAACTGTCAAGGGGTTCCCATAACACCCAAGCGTGTAAGGAACACAAAATCAAGGAACATAACACCGGTATGACGGAAACTAGGGCGGCAAGAGTGGAACAAAACACCAGGCATAAGGCCGAGCCTTCCACCCTTTACCAAGTATATAGATGCATTAAACTAAATAAGATATAATAATGATATCCCAACAATATCCATGTTCCAATATGGAACAAACTTCAACTTCACCTGTAACTAGCAACGCTACAAGAGGGGCTGAGCAAAAGCGGTAACATATCCAAACAACGGTTTGCTAGGAAGGTGGGTTAGAGGCTTGACATGACAATATGGGAGGCATGCTATAACAAGTGGTAGGTAGCGCGACATAGTGATCGAGCGAACAACTAGCAAGCAAAGATAGAAGTGATTTCGAGGGTATGGTCATCTTGCCTAAAATCCCGCAAGGAAGAAGAACGGGTCCATGAAGAAGACAAATGGACGTAGTCGAACGGATCCTCACAACTCCGGAACGAAACCGAAGCTAACGAGAGAAGTAACCCGGAAAGAGGCAAACAACATAGTAAACAACCATCACATAAACATGGCATGATGCACAACCAAGAATGATGCATGTCCGATTTAAAGAGTCATGGCATGGCAAAGTGCAACAACCAAAACTACAAATTAAGTGGAGCTCAATATGCAACGAGTTGCATATTGACGGAACACCACATCAATTATTTAGTTCTCTCTCGTTTATGTACCCAACATTAAATGTTATAAAACATGGAAAGGGGTGAAGCATATGAAAACTACCTACCCAATCAATTTAAATGGAGCCGGAAATATCAAACAACAATTCCAGTAAATCCACATATGCATTTAGCAATTTAAAGCAAACAACAAGTTAAACATTTTAAATGTTGTTATCATGATGCGGATGACATGTGCAAGTTTTATGCAAGCTTTTATGAAAATGTTGACAAGCATATTGTGAAGCATTTGTCATCGTGGCGGAAACGAAAGGGGTGCCACAGCGACGATAACGAAACGGTGCCAAGGGAACGTTCCGGTTCCGACAACTCATTGAGACGTCGGTGCAAAAGAAAGTGTGGCGGGAGCATGTCAAGCACGGATGGTGGGATGATCCTGGTTACCGGGTTCCCATGGGTCGACGACATGGCAAACGAGGAGGAATGTGCAAGGACATCTCGGACACGGTGCAAACACGAGCATCTCATACAACACACATGCATACGGTCCACGGCGTCGTCTTGGGGTTATACCTTCGAAGCGTGCATTTCGGGGCGGTTCGAGTTCGTCGAGGGAAGTAGAGGAAGTAGTCGTTCCACGATGGTAGTAGAAGTAGTGGTACTATCGGTCCTCGACGGTAGTGGTACTAGCAATCTTGGAGACGGGAGTCGTTCACGTTTTTAGTCGCACAAGTTTCCGTAGATGTTCGGGATCACGACGAGAAACTTGACGTCCACAGAGTCTTCGAGAGTCGACAGTACTTGATGTCCAAGTGGTCTCTGGGGTACTTGGCACTTGTGCTACCCAGGTGTTCGGCGACTGAAGTTGTACATGGTTCATGAGTCGTCGATCGTTCAGCATCCGACTTGCGGGTCTTGCCGACATGAAGGGGTACTTCGCATTTTCGTGTAGCCAAACTTGAGGGGCACGGACATCGTTGTACTTGGCGTCCATGGGTACTTGACAAGGATGAAATGGAACACAACAGTTGTGGTACATGGCATCCAGGGGCTTCGCGGGTCATCCTGTACTTGGCGTTCAGTGATGTGGTCGTTATGGGCGCCGTATGCTGTGGTACTTGGCGATCTTGATGAATCCAAGGGTCTCGGTGGAGGCCATGGTACTCCCTGATGGCACCGAGGTAGTATAGCAGCAGCATCAGCAAGGGCGTTGGGGAGGTGATGGCCGTGGCGGGACTGCTCGGCCGAGGACGAAGTTGGAGAAGCAGGGGAGGAGCTGGGAAGCAGCGGCTGCAGCAGGAGCTTGGGGCCATGGCTGCATGACAGGAGAGGAGGAGGGCGCGACGAAGGGACGGCACGACCCGGTTGGCCGAGGAGGTCGACGGCGGGCATGCTCCAGCGGCCTTGGTCGCCAGCAGCAGAGGCGCGAGGCGAGCGGCGGCCTCCTGGTGGTCGCGGACGGCGGCGTGCAGAAGGAGCGGCGCGGCTCTGGGGTAGCCGGCGAGGGCTCCGGCTGGTGCAGAGCTGGAGAGGCGCGAGGCGCTTGGTGGTAGAGGGAGAGGCTGAGGGGAGGCATGTCCTCGCCAGAGTCAGTAGGACATGGCGGCAGGGGAGGCACGGCACTGGGGCCTGCCGGTCGGGCGCTCGAAGTGGCCGGTTGGAGGAGGGCAAGCGAGGCGCGAGGTAGAGAAGTGGGGATCGAGCAGAGGGGGTCTACGCGAGCGCTATGAGGGACGAAGGGGAGAGGCGGCAGTGGAGGAAGGGATCAAGGGAGATGGGGAACGAGCAGGGTGTGGCTAGGGTTAGGCAGGGGATCAAGAGAGAGAGAGAGAGATGGGCTGGCCTCGCTGGGCCTAGTGGCCGGCTCGGCTGTGGGTTGGGAGGCCCAGGTGGGCTGTCTCTCTTTCTCTCCTCTTCTTACATTCCCTTCTTTTGCTTTTCTTCAAACAAAAAATTGGAAGAAAAGAAAGGTGAGAGTAGATATGGAATTTGGCAGAGATGAAGATATTTATGGAGTCCTGGTAATATGCGCAATTTGATTAAAATGTTTTGGACATTTTAGAGATAGAAAAATAATTCAAGTTTGAATTAAATTCAAACTTGAGCCATTTTTGAAACCAACCAAAACAAGTCCAATTGAGATAAGAATTTACAGAGAGGGTGTAGGAATGTTGCAAGATTTATAGGAAAAGTATGAACATTTTCCTAGACAGGAAAATGTCACATGAAAAATTAATTGGGATAAAGAGGAAAGGGGCAGTTGAATGGGTTTGCATTAGACCATGGCTTGGTTTGGGTGTTGAGGTGAATTGGGACCAGGGAAAAAAACTTTTGAAAGAGGGGAGATGGAATGCACACAATATCCCATGAACATAGAAATGCAACCACAAGATGACCATAATGCAATACAATGAAATGGCAGGAGGCACAATGCAATGCCAATAATAATGATCATGAAGCAAGAAGCAAGAAGCAAAAAAATGACAAGGAGGAATGAAAGATGCAAAATAATTATGATAATGCAACAAAAAAATAAACACATGACAACAACTAAATTAAATGGAAGGCATCTGGGGCATCGGTCTCGGGGTGTCACACCTTGGCAACTGCCAAGCTTGGGGGGAGTACCCCGGTATCGTATCATCATCACACTTTTATCTTTACCATTTTTCTTAGTTCGATCCTTTTGGTAATATCTTGATCTAGTAGAATAAAATTTTAGTATGATCTAGTTCTGAGTTTTGCTCTATGATCCTTCTATGTAATCGAGTCCGTGAGCTATATAATAAAGATTAGTGTTGAGTCAAGGGCTTTACCATCTTGCTATGATCTTGAGGGAATAAAAATAAAAAGAAAATAGAACGAATAAAAAGAAATAAAGAGATCATATGGATCTTATGGAGAGTAATGACTTCTCATATAAAGAGTATGATGAATAAAAGTTGTTGAGAGTTGACAAACATAGTTTTGGTAATCATTGCAATTAATAGGAAGTAATAAAGAAAGAGAGGTTTTCATATATAAATATACTATCTTGGACATCTTTTATGATTGTGAGCACTCATTAAAATATGACATGCTAAACAGTTGATGTTGGACAAGGAAGACAACAGAATGGGTTATGTTTTCTTACTTCCGAAATAAATTATACTGTCATGGATCATCCAACATGTTGATCTTGCCTTTCCCTCTCATGCTAGCCAAATTCTTTGCACCAAGTAGAGATACTAATTGTGCTTCCAAATATCCTTAAACCCAGTTTTCCATGAGAGTCCACCATATCTACCTATGGATTGAGTAAGATCCTTCAAATAAGTTGTCATTGTTATAAGCAATAAAAATTGCTCTCTAAATATGTATGATTTATTAGTGCGGAGAAAATAAGCTTTATACGATCTTGTGATGTGGAAGAAATAAAAGCGATAGACTGCATAATAAATGTCCATATCACAAGTGGCAATATAAAGTGACGTTCTTTTGCATTAAGATTTCGTGCATCCAACCATAAAAGCACATGATAACCTCTGCTTCCCTCTGCGAAGGGCCTATCTTTTATTATTGTCTTATACTTCATACAAGAGTCATGGTGATCTTCACCTTTCCTTTTTACATTTTATCCTTCGACAAGCACAATGTGTTGGAAAGATCCTGATATATATATAGCTAATTGGATGTGAGTTTTCATGAACTATTATTGTTGACATTACCCTTGAGGTAAAAGGTTGGGATGCAAAACTATATGTTAGTTTTCAATGAAGTTTCTGATTCATACTTGAAATTGTGAATGAATTGTTACTTTAGCATAAGAAATCATATGACAATATATATATATATGTTGCTGTTATAAGAATGATCATGATGCCCTCATCGACACCTCTAGCTCTAAACATGTGGACATATTTTTCGATATCGGCTTCCGCTTGAGGACAAGCGGGGTCTAAGCTTGGGGGAAAAGGAGCAAATATTAGAGACCTATTCTGCACAACTCCAAAAGTCCTAAAACTTCATGGGAGCACGTTTCAGAATATATAAAAAATATTGGGCGAAGGAAGTACCAGAGGGGGGCCACCCACCATCCACGACGGTGGGGGGCGCGCCCCCTGCCTCGTGGCCCCCCTGACAGGCCTCCGGTGCCCATCTTCTACTATATGAGGTCTTTTTCCCTGGAAAAAATCATAAGTGAACTCACGGGACGAAACTCCGCTGCCACGAGGCAGAACCTTGGCGGAACCAATCTAGGGCTCCAGCGGAGCTGTTCTACCGGGGAAACTTCCCTCCGGGAGAGGGAAATCAGCACCATCGTCTTCACCATCGATCTTCTCAACGGGAGGGGGTCAATCTCCATCAACATCTTCACCAGCACCATCTCATCTCAAACCCTAGTTCATCTCTTGTATCAAATCTTTGTCTCAAAACCTCATATTGGTACCTGTGGGTTGCTAGTAGTGTTGATTACTCCTTGTAGTTGATGCTAGTTGGTTTACTTGGTGGAAGATCATATGTTCAGATCCTTTATGTATATTAATACCCCTTTGATTATGAACATGAATATGATTTGTGAGTGGTTACGTTTGTTCCTGAGGACATGGAAGAAGTCTTGCTATAAGTAGTCATGTGAATTTGGTATTCGTTCGATATTTTGATGAGATGTATGTTGTCTCTCCTCTAGTGGTGTCATGTGAACATCGACTACATGACACTTCACCATTGTTTGGGACTAGAGGAAGGCATTGGGGAGTAATAAGTAGATGATGGGTTGCTAGAGTGACAGAAGCTTAAACCCTAGTTTATGAGTTGCTTCGTAAGGGGCTGATTTGGATCCATATGTTTCATGCTATTGTTAGGTTTACCTTAATACTTCTTTTGTAGTTGTGGATGCTTGCAAGAGGGGTTAATCATAAGTGGGATGCTTGTCCAAGGAAGGGCAGTACCCAAGCACCATCCACCCACATATCAAATTATCAAAGTACCGAACGCGAATCATATGAACATGATGAAAACTAGCTTGATGATAATTCCCATGTGTCCTCGGGAGCGTTTTACTTGATATAAGAGTTTGTCCAGGCTTGTCCTTTTCTACAAAAAGGATTGGGCCATCTTGCTGCACCTTATTTACTTTTGTTACTTGTTACCCGTTACAAATTACTTTATCACAAAACTATCTGTTACCGATACAGTTCTTGCAGAGAATACCTTATTGAAAACTGCTTATCATTTCCTTCTGCTCCTTGTTGGGTTCGACACTCTTACTTATCGAAAGGACTACGATAGATCCCCTATACTTGTGGGTCATCAGGGGTCCTCGCGAGGGTCCTGTCTTGGCGGTCTTGCAGGTGGGCTATACCAGGGCGTTGATGAAGCCACGCCATGGGCCGCAGGTAGGCAAGTCTGGGTACCTTGGTTCCGAGGACGCCGACATCCACCTTGTGCCTTCGTTGCCTTCGTAGGAAGCACCGGTGCGGTGGCGACTAACCGGGGTGGGGGGCGGTGGCATGAAGGCTGCGGCAGAGGATGAGTTCGCCGCGGCGGCAGCGGAGCCGGCGATGTGGGTCAGCCCACCGGCGGCGGCAGCGGCGGCAGTGAAGGCGGCGGGGTCGCCGGCTTCGGCCATGGCGGTGGCGGAAGGCGGCCGGGAGGGGGGAGAGGTGGGTCGCGGGTGGGCGGTCTCGAGCGGGAAGGCAAAGGAACTGGCGGTTGGTCGTTTTGCGGGCGGCCGCAGTTTTACATCACTTGTATCTTGTGATGTAAATTTGCACCGGGAGGTGTTGAATTTTACATCACTGGAAGGCGGTGGTCTAATGTTTTTTACATATGGACCGTCTATTGGAGCAGCACTTTCTGCTCTCAAAGCTCCAAAAGTTAGTTATTTTTACATATGGACCGTCTATTGGAGATGCTCTTAGCAGTAAATATATAGGATTAGTCGGGTGCACACCTCCCCTTTTTTATGGACGCACCTCCCTTTTATGGCACCAACAATATGCGTCTGTATCGCTGCCCAACTTTTTTTGTTCACATCAATACAGACACAAGTGCTCATATATGCGCGCATACACTAACCCTATAAATACACACACGCACACCCTACCCCTATGAGCACCTCCGAGAGACTGAGCCGACATATCATCTTGAGATTTTATGAAGTCACCGTAGGTGCCTCATATTTGACAGGAACATCTCCTCCCACTGAACACGTATCACTGGAAATCCTGAAATAAATCCAGGATAAATGCGAGCACCAGTTCTTGAACCCTGGTGTGTTGGAAATACCACTATCCACTTAACCATCCAACCACAGGTTGGTTCACTATCGCTGCCCAACTTGTAATCTCTCCAACCATAGCTTCTAAAGAAGAGTTTTTTTAGGGATACAAAAGATGAGTTGATAGTATTTCCTCACCTCCCACCATTGCAGCACCCTGGTTCTCTCTCTCTCTCACTAATCAAAGCTGAAAAGAATAAGGTTTCCTCTCATGTCGCTCTGGCCCTCCGCTCCCTCTTTATTCATGTATTTTTTTCCTGTTTGCCTCCAGGTCTTTTTCGTGTGATTATCGTTCCCAATAGATCTAACCGTGCGACATCCCATGCCTCTATCACATCAATCCCCTTCTTTGTTCCTTCCAAACCCGACTAGGGATTCCCCTCAATTGTGTGCTCCCTCTACCACGCCGTCCCGTGCTACCCCCACGCGCAATCACCTTCTTTGCTCCTTCCAAGCTCGGCTAGGGTTACCCCTCCGTTGTGTGCTTCCTCTAACACGCCATCCTTCGCCGCCCCCACATGCCACCGCCATGGGAGCGGCCGCCTTGCTGCTGTGGGCGTCAATCCAGAGTAGGGGAGCTGGTAGGGCGTGATGGCCATTGGGCCACTAGCGCCGAGGTCAAAGGCCATGACTGTGGTGTCGTCGTCGTCGTGTGCTCCATGCTGGGAGCTGTTGTCGCCTTGTCCAATGCGATGCCATGTTCAACTTAGACTAGAGCTTGTCGTGCAGCCAGAAGCCTATGTCTAAGGCCAGCATCTCACGCCGGAGCGTGCATGCCTGAAGGAACCGTCCCCACATGTGGAGGTGCAGATGCGGGCGTCACCTCGAGGTTCCTGTTTTGGATTTCGATCCATTCTTCGTGGACGCCAACACCATGTACACGTTCTTCCTTTTTTATATTCATCCATTTCTATTATGATTATGATGTCTTGGCCGATGATGTCACAACCTAGCTTAGTCATTGCTTGCCATTGCATAATCATCCATGCATCATGTTTAAAATTCAAATGAATTTGAAATGGGGATATCCAAACCCTAGCACCAAATTAAATAGTTAGGTTCAAGTTTAAATCTTTTCAAGGAACCCAAAATGCTCTTTAGAAAACTTCATGATTTTTCATAAAGGTGAAAACCTCTGCCAAAAATGATGCACAAATTTCTAGGACACTCAGGATTTTGCAGTAATCCAATAAGTATTTGAATTGGGGCTTTAAAATCATATAAATATTTCATACCTCCAATAATGTTGAAACTTGGTGACAGCCTTGTAATAATTAATTTAGCGCCCACACAAAGTTTTAGTTTTTTATAAAATAATTTGGTTTTAAAACTAAATCAAAACAGACTACAGAAAATAGAAAAACAAAAAGAAAATAGGAAAATGAACTTACATGGAACTGTTGGCCTACTACTGTTCTGGCCCAGCCCACCACTGTAGCCGCTGTCGTCTTCCTCCTTAGGCTAGTTAGCAGAGTGCGTGCTCGCCGCGCGCACACACATGCCCCGACACCTTCTGCTTGCCGCCGACCACTGGAACTGGCTAAGAGCGCCACACCACCCCTCGAGACCTGTCCTCTCCCTCCCTCGCTCTCCCCTCGCCTATTCCCCCTCCATGGCCGAAGCCTCCATGGACGGACCACCATAAACTCTGCGCCCACAACCACCCTCTCGCACTCTGGCCATGTCCACGCGATCCATCATATCGTCTTCATCGTACTCACCAAGCCAAGCAGGACGGGAGGTCCTTCATCCTCGCATACACCATCGTCTCCAACCTCGGATGCCCGAGAGCGTTGTAACCCGTACGTCGTTGTCAGGCCTCCCCAAGCTCGCCGTCTCCTCCATTCGACTCGCTGTGATCCCTAACTACTTTGTTAAGCGAATGGGTCACTGACTAGTGGGCCCCACTGGTTAGGTTTGACCAGGAACATTCTATTGACCAGCTGACGTACTGCTGAGCTCATGCCGACGCAACAATTGTCTTTGGATTTTTAACAAACCAGAAATGATTTTTTTTCAGAAATTGTTTAAAACTTCTAAAAATCATAGAAATTAAACCGTAACTCCAATGAAAATAATTTATATATGAAAAATTATCAGGAAAATATGAAGAATATGTTTATGGCATGTTCATGCATGTTTGAGAGTTTATGGCATGTTCAAGAATGTTAGGACAAGTTAACATCACTAACTAGGAGAATTCATGATTATGGAATATATGGTAATTAGTCTTAGAGTTGGATTTTGCTATATGTTTGAATTCCACTTAATTAGTGTGACTAACTATTGCACTAGGCCACTTCAGTACCTTAATATGACATGTCATTCATTTGGATGTGCATTCCATTGATTATGGTCCTTCTCTTGTTTGTCGATGTTGTTCCTTATCGATAGAAGGTGATTCCGACATTGTGATCACTGACACCAATGAAGAGCTATGCTATCTTCAGAAGTGCCAGGCAAGCTGTAACACCCACGATGCAGCTATATTTCCCATGTGTCGAGGCATGACTTAGAGGCATAACCACATGGTGGTTTTGTCGCAAGAGGGGTAATCTTCATACAATCCCATGTACTGAATAAGAAAGGGATAAAGAGTTGGCTTACAATTGCCACTTCACACAAATAACAAGTTAAACATACATCATCCAGAGTACAAACAAGGTCTGACTATGAAACCAAAATAAAAGAAGACAACCCCAAATGCTAGATTCCCGATCGTCCCAACTGGGCTCCACTACTGATCATCAGGAAATGAAACATAGTAACGACCAAGGTTCTCGTCGAACTCCCACTTGAGTTCAGTAGCATCACCTGCACTATTATGTTCGGCACCTGCAACTGTTTGGAAGTATCCGT